>NC_143512.1:10984845-11589845 GCF_031878675.1 Megascapheus bottae
CCTACCTCAAATTTGTGAGGTCTTCAATCTATTTTCACATAATGAACCAAGCCGGCTCACATGAGGAAGGGAGTCTCTTCTGTCACTAAATTACTGTATGTGGTATGCTTTTTTATTTTTATTTTTATTTTAATGTATTGAGAGGTTAGTTATATTTGCCAGACAGAAGGTGCATTATTTTTCACACATTGATACCCCTTTCTCCTGTTTTTGTCCCCATTTCTCTCCCTCCACACCTTCCTCTAATCCTTTTTCCCCTCCTATTTCAAATAAACAAATAAGCATATATATAATATACCAGGAAACAAAGTCAGATACCATAACAATATGAGATTAACCAAAGGGCAACACAAGAGAAGAGAAACAAACATCATTGTGCTAGTGGCTTTAGTATGTCCTTATTTCTGGACCATTGGGTAAATGCCAAGTGGAATTGCTGGGTCATAGGGGACATCTATGTTTATGCCTTTTAATTATTTGTGAGTGTTCAGAGCGAAAAACAAGTTCAGGTCTCATCTCTGTGACATAAGCAAGTTACTTGACATGTGTGTGTGTGTGTGTGTATGCATGTGTGCACCACTATTGCATTCAGGGCCTCACACTATTGCTTAACCTTTTCACTCTAGAACTTTGGTGCCCACTTGAGCCACACCTCCAGTCAGCTCCAGGTTTTTGCCAGTTAGTAGGAGATAAGAGTCTTGTGGATTTGTCTTCTCTGACTAATGGCTTTGAACAGCTATCCGCAGATCTCAGCCTCCTGAATAGCTTGACATTTTTGACTTGGCATTTTTTAAACCATAATTTCCCTATCTATAAAAATTAAGTCTATAAAAATAGTTCCCAGAGCCAAGAGTTTGGCCTACTGGTAGAGTGCTTGCCTAGCATACATGAAGACTGGGGTTCAATTCCTCAGTACCACATACATAGAAAAAAGCTGGAAGTGGTGCTGAGGCTCAAGTGGTAGAGCTCTAGCCTTGAGAAAGCCCAAGGACAGTGTTCAGGCCCTGAGATCAATCCCAGGACTGGCAAAAAAAAAAAATAGTTCCCATCCAACAATAACTGATCATCAAATGAACAATATAAAATTGTTATGTGACTGGACTGGAGGCATGGCTCAAGTAGCAGAACACCATATTTAAGGGGGAAAGCTGAAGACACATATAAGTATGCATGCATATATGTGTGTGTATGTGTATGTGTGTGACATCTGTTACTATTTGGACTTTTAATTGTTGCTGCAAGAAAAATAAACAAGCATTTTGATTTCTGAACCTTTTGCATATAAGTTTACCTGTTTGGGAAAGGGTGAGGAGGACCACAGAAATGCTAAAACAAAGGGTGAACAAATGCAGGAGTGATACTCACTAGACAATATGTTGAAAATGAACTATATAATTTGTAGGGGGAAGGAGGTTAGGAGGGAAAAAAACTAGGAGAAAATGAGAGAAGAGGCGATACTGTTCAAAGAGAAATGTACTCATTACCTGACATGTAACTGTAACCCCTTTGAACATCAGCTTTACAATACCAATCTATCAATCAATCAATATTAAACAAGTAAAATGTATACAATCAGCCAAGGGGCATGATTGCCTGTAATCCCAGCACTCAGAGGCCTTGTAATCCCAGAAGCAGAAGGATTTTAAGTACAAGGTCAGTCTGGAATACAAGACCTTGTCTCAAAAGCATCGGATCCTTCACTTGTGGGATAAAATGAGCAAACATCCAGTCATTAGTACAGTGTAAGTTAAGTAAGGCAGTGCTTATGTCCCATTCGAGTCAATGTTTGGATGAACCAAGTGCCGAGTGGAAGAAAAAAACATTAACAAATGCCTTCATTTTCTGCAAATGTCACGGAGAAACAAAGAATAGGTGAAGGAAAGCGAAGAAATGAAGAAGATGCTGCTAAGCATGGGATAGTTCCATCGCCTTAATTATACAATTGTACGTTAACTGCTTCAATAAAAGAGCCTCCCGGCCCTTGTCTCTCTAGAGACTTCTCAGGGGTGAGGACCTCCCCTTATCCTTTAGCCAACTTTTTTGCTACTGTCTGCAGTTTCCTGAAAAGTCTGCTCAGTAATAAACATCACCTCCAAGTTCTAGGTTTTCTGACACCTGCAAGGAGAAATCCATTTAGTGCCTCCTTGGTTGCTGTTTTCAATCTTATTTTATGAACTAGGCGCTGGCGGCTCAGGCCTGTAATCCTAGCTACTACAGAGGCTGATATCTGAAGACCAAGGTTTAAAGCCAGCCAAGAGGTGGGACCCTTCAATTAACCAGCAAAAGGCCAGAAGGGGAGCTGTGGCTCAAGTGGTAGAGTGCCATTCAAGCAACAAAGCTAAAGGACAGTTCCTAGGCCCTGAGTTCAAGTCCCAATATTGGCACACCAATATGTATGTTTATATATTCATTCATTATATTCCCTATCTATACTGGCTAGGATTTTAATCTTCATAATCACAATCCGCTCTGTGTCCTATACCTTTGACTTTGCAAACCTTGACTACAGCACTCAAATAAGAAAAAAATTTGAAAGCCGGTAGGGGGCAGCGGTGGGGCAGGGCTGGTGGTTATTCGAAATGACTTCAAGACAAATAGAAAACATTTGGATTCAGCCCAGGAGAGGGTGCTACCTACTTCCAAGACAAGTGCTCCAGGAAAACGTGCAGGCTATCATCAGGAGGCTGGGCTAGGGCTCCTGGCTGCCCTCCTTTCATACAAAGATCTCTTCTCTAATTTACATAGACAGAAGGCAGCAGTCTAGGGAGCATACAAGTATCAGCAGAACACAGACAAAGAGGATACAAAGCTGTTGGAACACAACAGAGATTCTTCTTTGATTCTAAGTATTGACCCAGAAGCTCACTGGACATTGGGGACAGTGTACCTACCCTTCTGCCACCACCTCCACTACTTATGCTGTTTACTCAGCCATCTGAGAAGACAGGGGGAGCTAGGTGTTGGGAAATCACAAGCATGGCAGATATTTGTGGAATTTCTCCCAGTATCCACATATGGTTCCTTTCTCTTTATAACAATATTCAAAAAATCCCTTTGTCTCTGTGGTAGAATTGCCTCTCTAGAGCCTCAGGGTTCACAATACTGGGCTTCAGACTCCTTATGGGATCCTTTATACTTTCTCAAATCTTCAGCAAGTTTGCTCATTCTCATGCACCTGTTCAGGACCATTCCTTAAACAGAAACTGATGACATAATAGCATAAGGGAAAACTTCTTTTCCAGGTGAAGTTTACACACCATAAAGTATGATGCTGAAGCAGTTAACTTAACCTGCTCCTCATTTACCTTTTGAAAAGGCCGGGTATCCTGCTATGTCTAGAAAATCTGGAATTAATGAGAAATAAGGGTAGTATGGCTCACATCTGGAACATTGGAAATCCTAGCTACTACAGGGGCAAAGATTGGGAGGATAGTAGTTCCAAGCCAGCCAGGGAAATAATAAATAAATAAATAAGCAAGCAAGCAAGCAAGACTCTGTCTCAATAGAAGCTGGCTAGAAGGGTGTACATTTACTATCCAGGAAGTCTAATATAATAGGAGGATCATGGTCCAGGCTCAGGAAAAATCTAAGCCCTTAACTAAAATATAATGCAAAAAGGGGCTGGGAAACTAGGGAGTATGACTCAGATGCAGAGTGCCTGCCTAACAAAGAAAGCCCTGAGTTCAAACCCTAGTACCACAACAAAATTAAATAGGAAGAAAGAAAGGGAGGAGTGGGGAGGGAAAAAGGAGAGAGAGGAAATAAGAGAGAGCAGCTGTATATGAGAAGGACATTATGAACATTAATGGGGTCGGGGGATTGGGGAAGGGTTGTTTATTTGGGAGTGAGGTTATCCCCCCTATACTGGATCTTCAAATCAGGCCCTCAAAGTCTCAATCATCTTTTCATTCACTTCTGATATTCTTCCACTTGACTCATGCCTCCAGTTCCAGCATTTTTATGGCTTTTTGGGTATCAGAATCTTTTGGATTTGTCTGCATAGGCTAGCTCCAAACCTGGATTTTCACATCTCAACTTCCTGAGGAGCTAGGCATGAGCCCTGCTCTGAAAGCGTGTCACACAGGAACTTTTAGGGATAGGACTGGAGATATGGAACACATTTTTTTCCTGAACACACAATCTCTTCATCTGTCTTATTTCTGCGACGATTGCAAACCTCCTCAGCTGCCTTTATTCATCTACATCTATAGTCCAAGAGACAGAAATCCAAGCACGGAAGACACTGATGCACGAAGAATCATATCCCTGTGGCGGAGGGATCCTAGATACCCGAGTCCTGGTAGTTAAGAAACCACTACATTCACCTTTTGAGTCTCAGTAGCATGGGATGCTCATTGCATTAAGCTTCTAGGAATGATTAAACATTTCAGATGTTGACGGGAGGAACGCATGCACAGCTTCTGGCCACAGAGATGACTGTGGAGCATGCTGCATTGATCTTATGGTGGGATTATGGTCAGCTGAGAGAACTAGAAACCAAAGTTTATTTCTCTCTCATATAAAAGGTCTTGGTGATACTCAGGGCCCAGCAGCTTCTCCTAGTCTCTGGTGGCTCCCAATGTATGGCCGTGGACAAACTGGTATGTGCATTTAAGGAAGCTGGAGACAGTGGAAAGCATGAGGAAAACAGTGAACAAGATTTATTTAGTGCTTCTTAGCTCAGATTTCTCAGAGTTGACACAATGCAGACTTATTTGCAGTGGCCAGAACTCAGTTCATGGCCTCTCTAATGGCAGGGGAAGGTCGGAAATGTAATCTTAATAGCCAAGTGGCTAAGGGCCCAGTCCAGTATGTGGAGTTGTTATTACTTATAGAAGTGATGTACCCTTTATCTGATTCATGTAACTGTATCCCTTCTGTACATCATGTTGATAGTAATATTTCTTTTTTTAAAAGGAAAGGATGAGCTGGGAGCTGGTGGCTCACAGCTGTAATCCTGGTTACTCAGGAAGCTGAGATCTGAAGATGGAAATTCAAAGCCAGCCTTGGCACAAAAGTCCATGAGACTCTCATCTTCAATTAACCACCAGAAAACCAGAAGTGGCGCTGTGGCTCAAGGGGTAGGGCAGTAGCTTTGAGCTAAAGAACTCAGTGAAAACACCTAGGCCCAGAGTTCAAGTCCCATGACTAACAAAAAAAAAAAAAAAGGAAAGGATGGATACTGGGAGATGAGATGACTACTGGCTTTCCGTAACATTCACCAAATAGACCCTCCACCCCCAAACAACTTTCCAAAGTTAATTTTTGTGTGTATGTTCTAGTCCTGGGGCTTGAACTCAGGCTAGATGCTGTGCCTTACCTTTTTTACTCACGGCTGGTGCTCTACTATTTGAGCCACATCTTCACTTCTGGCTTTTTGATGGTTAATTGGAGATGAGAGTCTCACAAATTTTTGCCTAGGCTGGCTCCAAACTTTAATCCTCCAGAGTATTAGGACTGCAGGAATGAGCCCCCAACACTCGAATCAAAGTTTTTCATCTCACCATCTCAGCAAATAACATATATTCATATATATTTGGTTACGGAAACATGTACAGAAAAGACTTGCTAAAACATTAGCATTGAAAGATGGTAAGACACCCTGGAATTCCATTCACCTGCACTTCTCCCACCTCTGCCCCTGGCCCTAGAGTCTTAAACATAATGGATAGGATACAGTAAATACTGAGGACGGGAACCATGTCATTCCCACAATGGCACCACAATAAACGTCAATGAAGTGCAGTGATGTAATTCAGACACTATTTCCTGTGAATGAGACAATATGCCTGGAATAGAATGCTATTTATGTTATGGGAAAAGCCCGTGGGGCTTCAAATTTAGGTTCAAGGAAGAAGGAATTTGCTGGCTGATGACACTGCTCCCTGAGGACTCAGGATAGGACAGTTAGCAGTCATAAAGGAATTAGTGCTGTGGAAGTTCCCAAGATTGGGAAGGACTAGATCCTGCTCCAGAGTAGATAGCGGCAGGCTCTCTAGGCTTCAGATTGGGACTCGTGAAGCCTCTGCACAGAGGGCACCTGAAGCCTCCTTGTGCTGGCCTAACCTCTTATTTACTGCCAGGCTTCCCCGGTCAGGGATGGCTCTTCAGGAGAAATAGAGTGAGAGTGGTTTTATGTTTCCTAGCCTGCAGGCCTAGCAGTTAGCAATGTGGGGGGAGGGAGGCGGGGAAGCCAAATATCTAAGCTAGGAAATTAAGCCTCCATGCTGCAGTCTTCTGTCTTGTTAAAAACAAGCAACTTTATGGTTCTTCAATCAACAAATAGACTTGAGCAGGGAGATAAAGGAGAGGCAACAGACTAAACAAGACCCCTGTAAGTGACTCAGGGGTCGAATCTCAAAGATCTGGCTGACTTGTCTGGGAACTATCTGGGAGAACTGCTCCAGGATTGAGGATCTGTGATCCCTGAAGGTAGAGCATCTGTTCAGCCTGACACTGACCCTCTGTGGCCCCATTCCCATGGGACAGGGCTAGTCAAGGCCTGTGGTCATCCTGCAAGGGGAGGTTGTAAACTTGTCCTTCATCGTCATCTAGGCGACTGCTATGTGGCCTCTACCCTGCAGGTTCAATGAAGCTTCTCAAACTTAAAGACACTTTTATGTTTTCTCTAAACCCTAAACCTGCTGTCTCCACTCCACACACACCCCCCACCACATTGTCTCCATCTCCAGTCTTCTCCACCTTACTAAATAGCCAGTGAATTATTCTGCAAATCACTTAGTCTGAAAGCTTTGAACATCCTGGGTTCCTGTTTTCACATCACACTTTCAAACTATTTGCACTTCCCAATGGCAATATGGGAACATAACCAGAATCATACACCTTCCCATCTCTTCCACAGGTCCAGCATCTCCAGTCCACCCACCCTGGATTCCTGAAAACCTCCCACCTGGGCTCACTACTCCCCTCCCCATCCATCCACAGCAGCCAGAAGATCTTTTATAACCTCAATCACAGCACGTCTTGGTTCTGGACCTCCAAAAGACCTTCACATTCTGGGTAGAGTAACAGCCAAAGCTTTCCCAAGCCGTCCAGCCTCCCTCACCTGTGACTGTCCCTCTCACCACCCACCAAGCTCACTGGCTCCATCCCCCCTACAACTGGCCAATGAGGCAACCCTCTTGGGGTTCTGCCTCATAGCCTACCTCATTCCTGCAAGCATAGCGTGCACTACTCAAAAAGAAATATATTATTTACCTGACTTATGTAACTGTAATCCCTCTGTATATCACCTTTATAATAACAATATTTTTTAATTAAGGGCTGCCAGTGCCAATGTCTCATACCTATAATCTTAGCTTCTCAGGATGCTGAGATCTAGAGGATTCCAGTTTGGAACTAATTTTTTTTTAAAAGCCCATGGTACTCCATTTCTAATAACCAGCAAAAAAGCCAAATTGGAGGTCTGGCTCAAGTAGTAGAGCAAGCAAGCACAAGGGTCAACCCCCAGTAGTGACAAATAAGTAAATAAACAAATATTCAGGACTGGGGAAGTAATTCATTGGTAAAGAGCATACAAGGCAAGTACATAGCCCTGGCTCTAGGTTTAATCTCTAATACTGCAAAAGAAAAAAAAAAAACAAGAAAAGAGAATGTTTTGTCAGATAAATGAGGTGAGCAAATCATTTAAAGAGCATCTACTATGTCTCAGCTTCTAGTCCAATTCTGAGGTGTCAAAGCTAGCCTTGTAAGTGCACAGAGAAAGGATACATGTGCGTGCTGAATGCAGTGGGGAGGAATAATATAATTTCAAATAGTAATTAATAACATCATTTTGCCCAGCACAGTGGCTCATGTCTATATCCTAGCTATGACTTTCCAGTTGGAAATCAGGAGATTTGTGGTTTGAGGCCAAATAAGGCAGAAAGATCACGAGTCTCCATCTCAGCCAATTAAAAGCTGGTCATGGTGGCAAATGCCTATCATTAAAACTACACAGGAAGCATAAACAGAATGCCTGCCTAACAAGCGTGTGGTACTAACTTACCTGCCCCCCCCAAAAAAAGTATAAGAAAGTAATCAATAAAAAATACACTTGTTTCACGTACAGAGCCTTATTATTCTAACTCCCACCCCATAAAAAAAAAAAAAAAAAAAAAAAAAAAAAAACGTGCATTTAAGCAGGCACGGCTGGCTCACACCTGAAATCCTAGTACTCAGAAGACTGAGATCTGAGGATCACAGCTGAAAGCCAGTCCAGGCATGAAAGTCTGTGAGACTCTTACCTCCAATTAATCACCAGAAAACTGGAAGTGGTGCTGTGGCTCAGAGTGATATCAAGCTATCCTTGGGCTGAAGAGCTCAGGAGCAGCACTTAGGTCCTGAGTTCAAGCCCCACAACTGACAAAATAGGAATAATAAAAATCTTGCATTTAAATATTATATTTCATATATATTAAATTAATATACACCGCTTATCTTAGAGCAGCTACTTTATTTTTATGTTACACTTTTTTATTTAATGGTAAGCTTCACTTTGTCAAGGCAGTTATTTGTGTCAGGGTAGTGTGTGTTGGTAGCAGGGTGAATGCTTAGCATGGATAAGGCCCTAGGTTCGTTCCTCATTATGCAAGGTGGAAACCATATCTGTTGCACACAGATTTAACACTTAGTTTTTTTTTTTTTTTCTTTGCCATGTGCCTTTAAATGTCTGCAATTCTTTCCTTGAATCCTTGACTCTCAGTGGCTATTTCAGGACACTGTTGAGAAGTTGCCTGCTTTTACATTAGTAAAGTTGGTAAAAATTCCATATGGGTCCCACTGTTCACAAAACTGAATGAAAACACAGATTCCCTTAAAGTAAAAATAGATGTGATTGGGAATCACAAGGGAAATGTTTCTTATTCATGGCGCGTTCAGCTTCTGCTGCTATCCTTCATGGTGGGAAACGCACACTGTCATTCCAATTTCCTATAAACTTGGCGGGACGCGGTGTCCATTAGGAATTGCAATAGCCCCGATTTCGTTGAGGGAGGGAGGGAGGAGTCACTGCCTTCCACCAAAGACTTCTCCAGTAGACTCCCAAGAAATCTAAGTTTAAATGCCAGTATGATACTGAGGAGAAGTCATGGCTCTAGCTAATGACTTTACCTGATTAACCACCACACAACCAGTTCTGGAAAAGCTCTCTTACCTAGTTTTTCTTTGGCAACATGGTTTGTTACAGCAAATTCTTGATCCTGCATTAGGTTTTGGTTGTTTGTTTGGTTTTTTTCTCCAAATATCTAGATTTTTCAGACTAAATACTCCAGGTATTTCAAGCTGGGTACAAGTGCTAGGATGTAAGCATGTGTGCTTTCACTGTTCATCAGCTCCCCTGCATGCTTGCTGATTTTGAATGAGAGAATTGCCAGGGAAGCCAGCAACTTGCTGTCCCCGGCTTAATCTACTGTCAACAGTCAGACAAAAGGGCCCAGCTCTGTGATGGTGACAGGCAGGAGATGTTTCCCCCTGGCTTTGAAGTGGCCAAGCGAGAGGAGTATCATGGCTGTGGAAGGGCTTGTGAAGGCTGACCAAGCCCTGAGGCTGAGCCTCCTACTTCCTTCTCCTCCATTTTTGGTTCCAAGGAAGGGATTTGCGTGCAAACAGCTGCATTCCACAAGCCAGTCATTTCCCCTTCCTGTGGGAAGGCCCGTGAGGAAACACACCTCTTTGGAAATCCAGGACCAAATCCAGGACTGTGGGAGAGCTTCCTGAGACCCTCTGTCTCTTCTTCTGAGGAATTCCTTCTCTTCCGTAACACAAATCATTCATCCTATGTTCAGGACATGCGACGTTGCCCACCAAAATGATCTCAAGCTTTTTTAAAAATTGTTATCCATTTATTTTTTAGCTACTGGGGATTGGAACCCAGAGTTCTGTACATGCTAGGTAGCCCTGTATCTTCCACAAAGAGCTGCTTCCTGACCCAGAAGGAATTAAACATTTCCCTTTCAAATTTCCTTAGCTCCAAGGAATTGATGTCTAAGCAAATCCTTAGGAAAGGAGAAAAAAAAATCTTAACTTACAGATGATTTTCAAATGCAATAAAGCTTTTAATGAACACTACACTTAAGAACTGCTGGAACTGACATGATACTAAGCAACTGTAAGCATTTAGACATACACTAATTCAGATTCTGTGGGTTTATGTTCATAGATTGGAAAAAAGACATTCCTTTCTTGCTCTATACAAAGATAGATATCCTATGCATGACCGCATATACAATATATGTAACTTTTTTCAGGGTTAAATATTGCCATAAATAAAACTGATTGAGCTCTAGGTCTAGTAAGCTCAATGGAGACAGTACATTGGAAGTTCAAGTCCTCTGAAAACAAAAATATATAAACATAAAAGGGTTGGCAAAGCCAGGTTAATGAGTGGATTAACATGACCAGGAGGCCAGTTTGGCTGAGGCACCATTGCCAAGCCCTCTAGCCCGGCCATAGGAAGCTGTAATCTCACCACAGTGGGTTATATTTCAGCCTGCTCTCTTTCCCCAGGGACTCTCCTCCAGGCTGTCCTTCCTAAATCACTTGAATCTCATTTCTTCTGCAGCTGATTTTTTTTTCAAGATGTTAACAATTTCTATGGAACCATCTGGATGTTATTAAGAAAGTGTCCCGGCTCCTCTGAGGCAGCTGGTGGTGGCCTCTTGCCTTGTTTCCTGTGTCCTGGATGTCTTAAGTTGACTTTCATAAGAAATTTGGAATATTAGCTTAAAAAAAAAAGAAACAGTCAATATTTTTCAGACCTTGAGCTCTTGCAGCTTAATTTCTCCGGTAGAGACTTTGCATTTGCAGTTCCCATCTTTGGCCCCTACTCTGGGAAGAATGAAGCATGTCTGCTTTAAAAACAGAAGGCACCAGTGGTCAGGGGTGGACCAGAAATCCAATCTTCCCCACCCTCCCCAGTTAGCCTCACAAAACTCTCCTTATGTGGCTGCTCAGCCATTTCCACACCACATTCCTGCTCCAAAAAACGAAACATCCAAATCTCTATCCCAAAGGAAATCCTATTGGTTCAAGCCTTAAATGGCTTTCTTCTACCATCTCAGGGAAAAGTGATAGCTCACAGGAAAGGAAGGAAGGAAGGAAGGAAGGAAGGAAGGAAGGAAGGAAGGAAGGAAGGAAGGAAGGAAGGAAGGTAGGTCAGGGAGATGGCAATGATTCCTTGGGTAAGTGGCGTAGGGTGAGTAGATGGCAAAGGGGACAAGCAACTTCTTTGCTACCCACTAGCATCAAGCAGCTGGGATCTAAGCAAAGGGGCTCCCGTGGCTCTTCTATTCTACTACTCAGAGATTGAAGCCATTTGCCCACTTCACATCCTGTTTTTATTAAAAAATCCCATCAACTAAGGTTAGCTTTCAAGCCGTTGACCATTTGAGTAACCACTGAAGGTACCCATATCCAACCTAAGTCTTCACGCCTAACCAACTCATTCCTTTGATTTCACACATAAATTTAATGCAAGCTTCCTGGGGAATTTTGTTTTTGTGGCACTGGGCACTGAATCCAAGCTTTGTGCATGCTAGGCAAGTGTTCCACTAGTAAGCTATGTCCCCCAACTGTTCTCTGGGAGTTCCAACATCCAATGCTAAAGCCAAACATCAGGTTCTGAGCAACCACTATACTTTGAGACCTAAGCATTGAACACTGTTCCCAGAGAAAGCAGCCTGCATCTCCTCTGTGAGGCTAATGGGACCAAGAGAAGTTCTGAAGAAAAGCATATAAAGTATCCAAAAGAATTCTGCCTCTCCCACCTAATGCTTAAGACACCCAGCGAGTGGTCCCCCAGCCCAGTATTTTTCTTTTGAAATAGTTGAGGCTCAAAACAAAACACAAAGGACAATAAATTCCTATGTGGCTTTTTCTAGCCCATCAATTATTAAAATACCATTGCATTTGCTTTCTCCCAGTACATTTTTCTCTGATCCATCTAAAAGTAAAGTGCAAATATCATAGCATTTCATCCTCAAATACTTTATCCTTAAATAATCTCTAAATATTTCCACACTATCATTATCACAGCCAAGACATTTACTTTGGAAAAAAAAAAAACCTACCTAAGAGACCATTCATTCATATCTCCCCAATGGTCCCACTAAACCAATATCCTGTATAGTGTTTCTAAGAGATAATTTACATATCACAAAAAAATGTTCTAGCCCGCAGTGGCTCATGCCTGTAATCCTAGCTACTCAGGAGGTGAGATCTGAGGATCAAAGTTCAAAGCCAGCCTGGGCACAAAAGGACCCGACACTCTAATCTCCAAATAACCTTTAGAAAATGGGAAGTGGGGCTTGACTCAAGGGTACGGCGGTAGCCTTGAGCTGAAGAGCTCAAGGAGAGTGCCCAGGCGGGGTTTAAGCCCCATGACCCATTTAAAAAAAAAGTTCTAGAAGGCATCCTATACCCATGAGGCAGTAGAAGAGTCTCCCCCACCCTCCTTTGGCAACCACTGTCTGTCTACTCTCCAATTAACCACCAGAAAACTGGAAGTGGTACTATGGCTCAGAGTGGTATCAAGCTATCCTTGAGCTGAAGAGCTCAGGAACAGCACCCAGGCCCTGAGTTCAAGCCCCACAACTGACAAAATAGTAGTAATAAAAATCCTGCATTTAGTTAAAAATTATATTTCAGTCATATTAAATTAAAATACACTGCTTTTATCTTAGAGCAGCCACTTTATATTTTACACTTTATTTAATGGTAAGCTTCATTTTGTCAAGACAGTTATTTGTGTCAGGGTAGTGTGTGTTGGTAGCAGGGTAAATGCTAAACATGGATAAGGCCCTAGGTTCGATCTTCATTATGAGAGGTAGAAAAGGTATCTGTTGCACACAGATTGAACACTTGTTTTTTTTTTCCTTTGTCATGTGCTTTTAAATGTCTGCAATTCTTTCCTTGGATCTTTGAATCTCCTCTCCTGAGGAATGCAGAAGAGATGTCTCCCTGAGTCAACGTCATAGTGTACTTACTCGAATTCAGAACACAATGTCGCTAGAAAAGAGCCGTTTCTTTTGGTGGGGGGTGAAAGGGAGATAGGGTCTCACTGTATAGCCCATGCAAGTCTAAAACATGCATCTTCCCACCTCGGTCTCCAGAGTGTAGGGATTACAGGCCTGCAGAACTACATCCAGTACTATGGCCTCTGTTTAATCACACTGACCCCCAACAAACTATTTTTAAAAGACCTCAAATGGGTTTCAGTCAACCTGACTGTTGTTCTTTCAGACCACCAAAAGTGCCCCCAATGTGTAAAACAGGGTCTACTCTGGATTAGCTTAACTGTCGTTTCAATGCATTGGTATCACCAGGTTTCAAGTACATCTGCTCTGTGAATCCAGAGATAGGATAAATCCAAGTCAGGGGTGTTTTTCCTACTCTTGTACAGCCATCTGTACTTTATTTCTAACCACAGGATTTGGTGGGGGAGGGGGGGTGCCTGAGGATGGGAAGCACATACCAAGCCGTTCTCTACTGGCTACCAGCTCAGAGTCACTAGTCCAATTCCACTCTTACACTTGTACCTGGAGCTGGCATCCCATCCCTGAGGCTCAGCTCCAGGCCTGCATGCTCACCCGGTGAGGCTCATTGGCTGCTTATAAATTGGGCTCCGTATAGATGCCTTCCTTGAGTTTGATTAATTTGCCAGGGCAGCTCATGAAACTCAGGAGAACATGCTATGTATGTTGATCCATTTATTACCAAGAATACAAATAAACATCAGATGTTAGAATCCCTGGAATGGGAGCTCCTGCCCCCTTGGAATTGAGACACCTGGATGAGTTCCTGTTCCTGAATGTTCCCCATCTCCAGCACTTCCTCTACCCGCACTGTCCCCTGGGAGGGCTTCATTTTATATTCAAAGTCGATCCAATCTTTGGCCAGTGGAGCTCAATTCAATCTTCCCCTCTCACCTCCCTGAGGCTGGGGGGCTGAGACTAAAAGTTCCAACCCTCTAATCACATTGCGGTTGGTTCCCCTGGCAACCAGCCCTCATCTCGTGGTTATCTAGGGACTTTCCAAAAATCACCTCATTAACAAAAACTCATTAATTCTTTCCGCCCTACAGTGGCCTGGTGTGGGGCCTAGGAATCTAATTTTTAACATACTTCCAAGAGCCTGTGAGGCAGGCAGTTCACAGATCATACATGGAACAACTCATGTAATTAATATAAGGACGATAAGATGAGAAACTCCTGCTTAACAAATCACTGCTGTGTCTTCTTGCTCCATATCTCCTCCCTTAACCCTTTTCACATAAACATAGGTAAATGCCCATGGGTATATGTTTGTGTGTATATGTATGTGTATTTGTGTATGTGTGCATGTGTATGTGCATACATGCATATATTTGGGGATTTTTGTGCCCTTACTGAGACGAATTCAGCACTTGCTCAGCTTTCTTGCTCATGCCAGATATTCTACCACTTGAGGCACATCTCCATTCCTGTGTTTTTGCTGGTTAGATGGAGATAGAGTCTCAGAATTTTCTACCCGGGCTGATTTTAAACCATGCATGATCCTCCAAGTTTCAGATTCCCAAATAGCTATGAGTCACTGGGGCCTAGTGTACATATACTTTTTTTTTTTTTTTTGCCAGTCCTGGGCTTGAACTCAGGGCCTGAACACTGTCCTTGGGCTTTCTACCACTTCTGGCTTTTTCTATATATGTGGTACTGAGGAATCAAACCAGAGGCTTCATACATGCTAGTCAAGCACTCTACCACAACCACTTTTTTGGGGGGGGGGGAGCTGAGGGTTGAACCCAGAGCGTCAATTTCTTCTGCTGTGCTGCAATCTTAGTCTTCTCTCTGTCCCATCTTAAAAGGTGTTTTTTGTTTTTTTAATGAAGTCTCACTATGCCATTGAGACTAGCCTCATATTTACTACGTAGCCAAGGCAGTCCTCAAATTTCTGATTTTCCTGCCTCATTTTTCCAAGCCCAGAGATTACAAATGTGCACCTCTGCGCTCAGTGCTCCCCCATCTTTTTACATGCTTTTCTCTTATGCAGCCTTAGTTTGAAACTAAGGACAGCTCTGTGCCTAAATGTCCCTCTGCCAGGCTCACTTTCCTGTAAACAGTCAGCAGCTCCCGTTACCTGCTCACCTCTCATTCTGGGGTTCTGCGTAGCAGACAGCAACCTGACAATGCCATAACTTCATTAATTAGGTACCTCACATCTCTCTCACATCTTACTACCATCCAGGGCAGTAACCAGGCCTCGCCAACATGCCCGGTGCCAACACAGTACCTGCACACATGAAGGGATTAAAAGGAATACTGACTTTACTACTAAACAAAGAACAGAATGCAGAATTCATGAATAATGAATTCAGAATCAAGTTCATTACCAACATGAATAATTGGATACCCCACTTCCTGTTCTCATCATCTTTCCCAGGGTCCTTGCAAAGATAGTTTGCATAGAGGAAATTGCACTTTTAATGACAAATTTGGGGACAATCTGCTCAGAAGAGGCAGGAATTCATAATGAAATTACAGCCTCTGCCTAGGCCTCTCCTCCCACTTCCGTCCCTCCTGGCTTCAGATGTCAACTTGTGCTGAGGTAGCATCCTCTCCTCCAGCCTCCTGCCACCCAGAGAACAGAACGGGGGAGGGAGCCAGCTTCCCTTGGGCCATCATTAATAGAGTGTGCTCCCCCAAGATCTGTGCATTTCTGTTCATCCTAACCAGGACTCTTAAAGCCGCTTATAATGTAACCTCAAGCCAAATAAGCACAGGATTTTACAACCAGAGTTTATGCTCACATATTTACGACAAGCCAGGAGGTAAGGTTGTTTTCTTTTCAGTACTTGTTCCTTTCAATTAGCTGCCTACTCTGTCTGGTGAACCGAGAATTCATGAGCAGGAGTGACAATCTACCGAAAGCTTCCAGAATTTTGTGGTGACTCCGAACTTGATGTTTACACCGTAGTGCTAAGTACGTGTGGACTCCACCCTTCCCTACCCAAATGGGATCCATGCAGTATGTTTCCTCCAGGATACTGTTCCCAGCACTACTACTTGGTAAAGAAGGATGAAGACATCAAGAAGTTTCAACTCTTTCCATTTCAGCTAGGTTCCAGAGCATGTGGGTATATGAAACCTAGATGTCTCAGAAATCAGAAGAAATACATGATGAGTCTTATAAATCTGGTAGATCATATTTTCTTGGGAAATCCTGTTTGATTTTGCCCTTGGCCTAAGTTTAGAATGAACAATGACACTGGGTATTCAGCCTATACCAAAAAAAAAAAAAAAAAGCTCCCTGGGTGCCATGCTAGCTTCAGATAGAGGTCATGAGTCTGGCTCTGGGCTCAGTTCACTGAACTATAAGACCGAGATAATAATACCTCCTTGGACTAATCATAGGCTCTTTGGATGAGTGTCTTCAATTCACCAAGGATAGTAATAAAAAAGAGAAGGGGTGGTAGTAGAGACCACTAACATTTACTGAGCATTTACTATGTGACAAGAACTAGGCTAAGCATTTTAGGCCAACTATTTTAATCCCCAAAAATAATCCTTTAAAGTTATACTATTAATCCCGCCACTTTTAAATAGGGAAACTGAGGCTCATATTGATTACCCAACAGCACCAATGCAGGAAACCGTGAGTCCAGCATTTTAATCTGCCAGTCCAACTTGAATCCTAAGCTCTTAGTATCTACTGCTCCTTTAGTAAGGTTATTAGTCAATGGGGATGAGTGGGAGGTCTTGGAAACGAAGAATTGGACACGCTGTGAGTGCAGAATTCCCTATAGGGTTAAAATATGGTGAGCATGGCCAGAAGGAACTGAATATGATGTGAATTAGTAAAAATGTATACAGTCAGGGAATTGCAGCCTATACATACAACTTGCATATAGCAACATAAATTGATAAACCAAAATCTGCCTGACAAGCGGAAACAGGGGAAGAAGCAAATGAAAGAATGAAGTAATGATTAAAAAATAACAAAACAGGATAGGTACACCAAATCTTTGGCCTTGTGGTCTTCTAGGAAACAGAAAGGAAACCCACCAATCAGCCATCTTCAAGTACTCCAATTCTTCCTTTTTTAAACTCAAGCCCAATCTCTGTAATGAAGAAGACTGTGTCAGATGGTAAAGATGGTGGAGATGGGCCGAAGGGCTGTCTTCCTGTAGCATGTCTATGCCATGTGTTCTTTCTCCACCATATTTCTTTTCTAATATACTTTTCTATCAACTTTACTTATATTCATGTCTTGTCTGAATCCTTCTCTTACTAGATAGAAAGAATGAGGTCAACATAGCTGCCCCAAATTTTCTGGTACATATTTGATGTGTTTTCCAAGAAGCTAGGGATTAAATAGATCTTCTTTTGACTTGGATGGCTGAAAAGTAACAAAAGGACAAACCCTCATCAAGGAAGGCTTAGGAAGGTCCACTGAAGTAGGCAGGAATGGAAAGACAGGGGGGGAGGGAGGGAGAGAGAGAGTGAGAGCGAGCATGCGCTGTGAAGTTAACTAAGTCCAACATGCAAAAAGGCAACGTAGAAAAAAAAAACACTAGGGCTTACGGTGAAGCAGGAAGCAGGAGGCACAGGGAGCCGGCACAGGGCAGGGGCAGAGAGACCTAGACCCATGCTAAGGTTGTACCTGCATACTACTCATGGAGGACTTAGTGACTTCAAGGTCATCTATACATGGATCTTGTTGTAGGAAGAGATAGGCACAAGTGTGGCATGTCAATTGGGAGAGAAGAGAGCCTGAGGCAGGGCTCCAGTGGAAGGACAACTAAGAGGACAACTAAGAGAACTAGAATGTAAGGACCAACAGGAACGGAGATGAAAACTGATCTGGACAGAGTTTATAAAGCATCTACGAAGAAGGAAACTAGCCTTTGTGATGAGTCAGAGCTGGGTTACATACTCTATGTAATTTATCCCTCCAAGCAACCTTAGAGGTAGGTGCCATTGTTATAGTAGATACCACTGTTATGGTATTTCTTCTTTCTTGGTGTGTGTGCATGCATACATGCATGGGAGCATGCACGTGCATGCTTGTGTGCTGGGGCTTTAACTCAGAATACTGTACTTCTATTCAGCTTTCTTGCTCATAGTTGGTACTCTACCACTTGAGCCATGCCTCCTTTTGCTGGTTAACTTGAGACTGAGTCTGTTAGACTTTTCTCTGAGAACTGGCTTTGACCTACAATCCTCCAGGTCTCAGCTTCCTGAGTAGCTGCTATATAGTAGCTATGTTATAGGCATGAGCCACTGGTTCCTATTCTGTAATGGCAACTTTGTAGAGTAGAAACTCTGAAAGGTAGAAGAGTTCATTTAAGCCCATGATGGGTGTGAAGCAGGGCCAGGACTGGGATCCAAGCTTTTCTCACTGGGAAACATGTATCCTTCTGCTGATTATAGGAAGATGGAGAGTAAGGCAGGAGCCAAACATGAGGCTCGGGAGATCAGATGAATAGTAAGACTGTTAACTGAGACAAACTGCGACAGGTGCACAAGAGAAGTTGAGGTAGTCTGGGCTGAACACCTGTGAATGGACATGCAAGAAGGTAACTGCAAATAAGGAAGAAAAATCCTTCCAATCATAGCTAGCTATGGGGAAGGGTGAAATCAGAGACATGAAGAAGAGAGCAGACCTAGCACTCCGAGGAACTCTGATTGTGAAAGACAGAAGGGGATTAAGAAACAACAACAAAAACAGGCTAAGAGACCCAGAGAGGCTGTGGCAGGGTATCAGGGAGAAGCAGGATCTAGAAGAGCACAGTGGTCACAGAGTCTCATCCAGTACAGAAGCCAAGAAAGAAAGGGAGGAAATGTTCCCTGAACTCACACTAAGCACATCACCGGGGACCACAGTGAGAACTCTGTGAACTCTCCCCTCCGCAGTTTGCCTTTAGAAGAGGTAGGGGCAGCACAGCAGCTGGAGGAAATGAATGACCTCAAGAGACTTCTGCTGGTTTGTTGTCATGTGTCATTGAAACCCTTATGAGAAGGGTAGGGCCAACACAGAAGGAGAGGCCTAATCAATAAGACAGGGGGAGGAGAGAGAGGGAGTGAGGGAAAACAGGAGAGAAGGAAGGAGGAGGAAGAAAGTTAAAGAGAGAAAAAGGAAGGGGAGACCAAAGAGTGCAGGTAGGATGAAGGGTGAAAAGGAGACTAAGGGCAAGGTACTAGCAAGTACTTAACAGCTAGAATCAATGAAGACATGAAGTTTTAATTGCTATACAGGAGTTTAATACAGATGAAGGGAACAGAGACAAAACCTTAGAGACAAATGTGTGTGTGTGTGTGTGTAAGAACCTATCAAATGAAATAAAATAGTATTTCAAATTGATACATAAAGGATAACTTAGTCAACAGCCTAATTATGGCTATGAAATCATTTACAGGATATATATGTATATATTCCAGTTGAATAAAGTATATATAGTGTGTATATATATATGTTCCACTTGAATAAAGTATAGTATATGCAGAAGTGAAACTCCATGGAGTAAAAACTCTTTGAGCAATCAACAGACACTACAAAACCAGTAACAAGGAGCTAAAGCATAGCTTGAATGGAGTGGGGGGGGCAGTGAATGGAAAGGGAATGGGGGACAAATACAGTTATAATCCTCCATGTACATGTATGATAAAGAAAGTGGGAAATGTGATGTAAGTGCATGGAGAAGGGATAGAAGAGATGAGGGAGAGTGATGGAAGGAGTATCTCTGACCAAGAAGCACTGGACACATAAATGAACGTGTTAAATTGCTAAGTCCCTCATACAGCCATTTGAAGCTTAAGAAATTCAAGAATCATGATACATTTATAGGAACACAGCTTCTGACTTTACTGGTTTTGTTGCAGGGCTGAAGAGGGAGATCAGAGCCCTGTGCATGCTTAGGCAAGTGAGCTTCCACTAAATATCCCCAGCCCTGCATCTTTTTCTTCTTACAATAGACCAGCATCAATTCTAGATGGACTAATGTTTTACCTCTATTACAGGCAACCACATAGAAGATGTCAGGGAAACCCTGGGAAGTATTGAATAATCATTCCCTAAGTGTCTGAGTATGTCTCAGAGGGGTGTGGAGTTCAGCTGTCTGGGGACAGTGACTGGCCCTCAGGAGGACTGGACCCATCACTTGTGTGGAGCGCACAGGAGGTGGGGTGGGGGAAGGGACAGGTGTTGGGAAAAGGAAGGGGCAGCAGTGAACCCGAATAGATGAGTTTGGTGCCCATGAAGATCCTGTTTTATAAAGTCTAATTTCACAGCTAAGAAGTCAGTTAAGGAGTTGTTCAGAGAAGCTGTGGCAGCACACACTTATCATGTCAGTACTGGAGGGGTTGAAGCAGAAGGGTCCTGAGTTTGAGGCCAGCCTGAACTGTGCAGTGAGATCTCGTCTCAAAAAAGAGAGGAAAAAAAAGATGAATCAAAACCTAAGGAAATTATTCAGAGGATCGCAACTGGCAAGATATTAGTAGTGGCATACATAATCTTTGAATCTCTCTCAATCTCTACATAAAACGGCAAAGCCACAAGAGCACATTTTTATGTATCTGAGAATGTCCCTTTATACTCTTTTGTTCTTTTCCTTTTCTCCCACCATTCTGTCCTTTTTTCTTTTTGTGTTTTTCGGGTAGGTCTCTGGGCACCTTTGCTTCCTGTGTAGTTGAAATGATAGATACATAACACCATGCTCCTCTTTCTCCTTTCCTTCTTCTGTTTATTCATTCATTCATTCATTCATTTATTCAGGTGCTACTAGGATTTGAACCCAAGGCCTCAGAATTGCTCATCTCCCTTCCTCATAGATGGTGTTCTACCACTTGAGTCAAGCCTCCAGCCCTATTTTTTTTTACTGGTTATGTTAGAGACAGAGTCTCAAGGACGTTTCTACCTGGACTTGTTCTGAATCATGATCTTCCTGTTTTAACATCCTGAATGGTTGGGATTACAGGTATGTAACCTACTGTTCCCATTTCAGGATTTATTCTTTAGCTTTGTTCTTCTACAAATGTATTCAATTTTATCTGGGCTCAGTTTTCTTTGTACTTGGTCTACTTGGGGAATCACTGGGTTTTACAAATGAAGTATATTACTTTTACTAAATATGAGCCGACTTGTTTTTCTAATCCTTTTATCAACTTCAAGAATCTTGATTAAATGCATATTAGATTTTTAAATATTGCTCACAAGTCTAGGAAGTTCTGATCTTTTTCTTCTTGTTTTTTGTTGTTGTTGTTGTTATTTTTCCCTAGTACTCAGGGCATCACAATTATTTGGCTCACTTGGTCATACTGGCATTCTACCACTTAAGTCACACCTCCTCCTTCTACACTGCTGCCTAATTGGAGATGGAATCTCTTGGATTCTGTCAATCCTGGTTTTGAACCTCAATCTTCTAATATCAGCCCCCTGAATAGCTAGGATTATAGATGTGAGCCATTGACACCCAGTTCTGTTCACTTTTAAAAGTCTTCTTCAACCAGGCACCAGTAGCTCATGCTTATAATCCTAGCTACTCAGGAGGCTGAGATCTGAGGATCATCATTTGAAGCCAGCCTGAGCAGCAAAGCTTGCTGAGACTCTTATCTCCACTTCACTACCAAAAGGGCTGGAAGTGGAGCTGTGGCTCAAGTGATAAAGCACCAGCCTTGAGTACAAAAGCTCAAGGATAGCACTCAGACCCGGAATTCAAGCCCTAGGACTGGCACCCCCCCCCCCAAAAAAAAAGTTTGTGGTTGTTTTTTTTTTTCTTGTAATCAACTTAGACTTCTACTGAGCCATCATCAAAGTTGGGGAGTTTTTTTTTTCAGTTATCTCTAAATTTCCTGTTATGTTCATTTAGTTATTTCCCCCCCACACACACACCCACAGGTACTGTATTTTTCAAAGAAAGTCTGTTTAGGGGCCTGACCCCGTGGCTCACGCCTATAATCCTAGCTACTCAGGAGGCTGAGATCTGAGGATCACAGTTCAAAGCCAGCCTGGGCACTGCAAAGCCATAAGACTCTTATCTCCAGTTAATCTCTAGAAAATGGGAAATGGGGCTATAGCTTAAGGGGAGGGCCATAGCCTTGAATTGAAGAGCCTAGGCCCAGAATTCAAGCCCCATGACCCCCCCCCCCAAAAAAGGAAGTCTGTTTAGTTCTTTTGGGAGTTTCTCTCTCCGCACAGAGGTTTCCATTCATTCATCGTTATGAGTACACCTCCTATAAGTGACCATTGTTCTACCTGCTGCTTTTAAATCCTTGTATGATAAATCCAGCCTCTGGGTCATTGGGAATAGGCATCCAAAGACTGACAGCTTTGCTTGCAGTTTTCTCTATACTTATGCTACTTGGAAATCATGGAGTTGCCTAAGGGATTAATATGTGGCTGAGTGTGGACCATTATTTTATTTATTTATTTATTTATTTAGCCAGTCCTTCCTGGGGCTTGAACTCAGGGACTGGGCACTGTCCTTGGACACTTTTTGCTCAAGGCTAGTGCTCTGCCACTTGAGCCACACCACCACTTCTGGCTTTTTCTGAGTACGTGGTACTGAGGAATAGAATCTAAGGCTTCATGCATGCTAGGCAAGCACTCTGCCACTAGGCTACGCTCCCATCCATGGATCATTACTCTTTCCCTGTATTTCCCTGGCCCTTTCTCTGTCTCTTCATGTGTCTAGTAATTTGGGAGGGTGCTGTGGAGAGTAAGACCGAAATGTAGAGCCTTTGGACTCAGTATTGTTCCAGCTAGTGTTTACTTTCTCTTACTCCATTAGCAACTGCACTTGATTGGCTTTGATTTACCAACTGGAAACTCCAAATTCTATTTCTCTTGCAGTGCTGGCAGCTGATTGCTCTGCTAGATTCTGCAGAGGAAGTGACTCCCCCCCCCCACACACACACAAAGTGCCATCCAGAAGCCAGTCCTCATTTGGGGCAGAGTTACACTTCGAGCTTTGAACACTTCCCATTTTCCAAGTGTAGACACCGTCCTGCCAGTGTCTGCCAGCAATCCAGTCTTTCTGGGTAGTTGTTTATCTACTTTTTTCCCCAGAGTTGATAGTTGTTATCTGGGTGAGGAGTGGTGTACAGGGAGTTGGTTTGTTATTGGAAATGTTCCATTAGAACTTTTTAAGTAGGGGAGCGAGAAGAACTTAGTTCTTAAGAGATTATTTGGGCTGCTAAGTAAGGAGATCAATTTTTATCAGGAATCAAAGGCAGAAGCAAGGAAAGCAATTAGAAGGCCACTATGATGATGCAGGAAAGAAGTAGCTCAATCGTATCTACAGGGCCAGAAGAAAGGGAACGAAGTGCGCAGGGATTACAGATTCAAGTAAGACAAGAATGACAGTAGTATTTGCTGAAGGATCAGACATAGTGTCTGTAACAAAGAGAAACCTGGGAGGTAACTAAGCTTCCAGCCTGACACTCAGGTGGACAAGCCTTTAATGAGCTTCTGAAAAGTCAGGAAGAAGGAAGGTGGGGTAGGCCAGATATGAATTCCAGTAGCCTTCAGTTAAGGCAGAGGTTGGAGCTAAAGGGACTGTAGTTCATATATATATATATATGGTGAAAGTAAAGATGAGGAAAGGTGTTATTAAGGACAAATACTTGGATTTGCCAAATTTTAGAGCTTAAAGCAGAGAAGGAGCAGGCAAAAGAAAAAGTCAATCAGTATCCAGGACCAAGGGGGAAAACTTAAGGAACCAGAAAGTCAAAAAGAAATGAATGGAATCCTGCTGTGGGCTAGAAGAACATGACAAAGGGCCAGCATTCCATAATGTAGAGAAGGTCTGAAATCCTCATGAAGGGAGCTGAGGGGAAAACAAAAATGGGCAGGTCATGATGGTGATTAGGAGACTGTCTTAAAAACATGCTGCACATAGGGAAAGGAATGGTTCTGTGGCTAATGGAGGATGTGAATTTCATTCTGTAGTTACCAGGACCACCTAGGGAGATATCACTATGTGTCACATGAACTCAGATGGATTCATCTGTAGCTGCCTACTCTAGCCTCTTCTTACTCCATAGGTCTGTAAAGAGAGACAAGTGGGGCTGGGAGTTTGGCCTAGTGGTAAGAGTGCCTGCCTAACATGCATGAAGATCTGGGTTCAATTCCTCAGTACCACATACATAGAAAAAGCTGAAAGTGGTGCTGTGACTCAAGTGGTAGAGCTCCAGCCTTGAGAAAGCCCAAGGACAGTGCTTAGGCCCTGAGTTCAAGCCCCAGGACTGGCAAAAAAAAAAAAAAAGTGAGAGAGGCAAAGGAAGTATTTCACTATCACTAACACGGATAAGGACTTGTTACCTACGTAATTATCAACGGAACCAAATCCTACTGTTACCTGATTATCAACAGGCACTTTGAGATCACTGATTTCAAAGGGTCTATATCTAACACCTGTATAAAGCTTTTACCTTTAATATGTAGGGCAAACATCCTGTGTAATGGGGATTATTTTCTCTTGCTGAGAGATCAACAATCTGCAATAAATTACACAGAATTTTCTAGAATCCCTAGGGAGACAATACTGCTCTGAAATAAGAAAAAAACAAAAACCTGATAGCAAATTCTGGTTGAAGTTGGTATCCGATTTGCCATGCTCATTCTTTCTGAAGTGCTCTCTTTCTCTGGTAGTACCAGTGTTTGAACTCAGGACTTTGCCCTTACAAGGCATATGCTGTATTACCTGAGCCATACCTCCAGCCAGTTGTATCTATCTTAAAGATAATACATGAGCTTGGTAGATATAGCTCAGTGGTAGAACACTTGCCTAGCATGGACTAAGCCCTGAGTTCAATCTTTAGCATCCTTGTCCCCAACAGAAATGATAAATATAGATCACAGTTGTAGAGTTGTGTATTTCATTAACATCGTGAATATACCTGACTTTCCATTGTTGTGTTCAAGAATTATGCTGTATGAGTAACTGGTAATGATGTGTACTATAACCACCTTCAGATCTACTCTAGCACTGGAAAACCATGAGCACAGGTGACCTAAACTGACCTCCTTATTTGTGTAGTGGACATGAGGAGAGTCCACACCTCCCAGGCTTTCTGACCTGCAGGGATCACTAAATTGCATAAACAGGTGTCCTTTCCAAGCCCAATAGGTTAATGATGAACAATTCCATTTTATCTGTAGCCAGAGAGGTGGACACAGCGTTTTCAACACCAGGCAAACACACGGAAAACACTTCCTAAGAACCAGGGAGGTAAGTTAGAGAGGGGCACACTTATTCAAAAGGTGATTCATTTCTAGGGATTTTCTCCTGGTTTCCTAACAACTGGTTTTATTTGTCCACATGAGTCATTCTTTGCCTATCTGCTTTTCTTATGGGAGTGGAAAACACTCTAAACTAAGATAAAACTATTTCATTTTCTTCTAAAATCTATTAGAAGGGGTAATCCTTCTCACCACCTAAAAGGATGGGCTGATAATATAACTGATTAGTAGAGTGCCAGCTAACATGTTCAGGGCCTCAAGTACTATTCTGGCACCCAAATAAATAAATGAATGAATGAATGAATGAATGAAGATCTGATTTCTGATGGAAAGTCAAAGGAAAGATTGTGTGTGTGGGTGTGTTTTGGAGCTTGAACTCAGAGTCTGGTACAGGGGCTTGAACTCAAGGCCTTCAGCCCTCACTTGGCTTTTTTACTTAAGGCTAAGGCTGGTACTCTACCATTTGAGCCACAACTTCAGTGCCAGCCTTTTGTAGTTAACTGGAGATAAGAGCCTCAGGGACTTTTCTGCCACAGTTCTCAGATCTCAGGGCCCCAGATAGCTAGGATTCCAGGAGTGAGCCACCAGCAGCTAACAAAAGGAAAATTCGGAGACTGATAACCTTTGGTTTCTAGAAATCATATGAAGAGGATATTCAAAGGCCTGACTTCCCATTGTTCTCATGATATTTTTTTTTTGCCAGTCTTGGGCTTGGGCTCAGGGCCTAAGCACTGTCCATGGTCTTTCTCGAGGCTAGAGCTCTACCACTTGAGCCACAGCACCACTTGTGGCTTTTTTTCCATATATGTGGTACCAAGGAATCAAACCTGGGTCTTCGTGCATGCTAGGCAAGCACTCTGCCACTAGGCCAAATTCCCGGCTCCTCTCATGATATTTTTTATTGTGTTCCTTTTTTTCTGAATCTGAAATTTGCCTGAAAGACAACAAGAATCGATATTTCCTAATGATTTGCATGTATTTAGCATGTTGTTCTAACAGCCAGAATCACCATATACTGAACAGTATAATTCAAAGAAAAGGAGAAAACGGTGTTTCTTTATACAAGTTTAAGAAATAATTCAAGTAAGCCTTGGCATTTTCATTTAGTTTTTCCCAGAGCTCAGGAAAGCTGATCACCAACTCAAACATTAAGTATAGCTCCTCCTGTGCCTTTTTAACATTTCAAGTGAGCAGATGAGCCTTTGTTACTCCCAGAAACCACCCATACTGAACACACACACACACACACACACACACACACACGAAATCTAATCTTCTTGCATCCAAAACAGAAAAGGCTGGCTGGCTGCGGTGCCAAGGAGTCTAGGTATCCCAGGAAAGAGCTTAGATTATGGACTACCCATCCTCCCCTGTGCAGCCAAGGAAAACACCTCTCAGGTTGGATGCTCATGAGTGAATTATTAGTTTTTACATTGTCTTTCAAACTGTAAAATTCCTTGCATGACTCCAACCAGAGTGAAAAGCATAAACTCTACACAAAATGGCAAAATCATATGTGCGCAGATGAGAAATATGCCAACTCACCAGGAAACCCAGGAACAGTATGGATCACAGTTCACTAGTTTTCTAAACTTTGTTTTTACCAGACTAACAAATATTATCCAGCTCCCTTAATCAAGTTAAGGTTTCTATCATGATTGTAGAAGACTGAAGATTAGGACTTCTTCCATTTTCATTTAAAAATAGGGTGAGGTCCTTTAACTTATGGGATGGGAGGAGCAAAAACATGTGTATGTAAGCTATGTCCTGTAGATAACATAAAGTATGGAGAAGGTACAACTCTACATCCCGTTATTGCTGATAGAGTATTTTAGTGTGGTCCATAAGGCCCTTGCATTCAAGTTACCTGGGATGTTTATTTAAAAAGTACACAATTCTGACAGACACAATAGCACATGCCTATATTCCCAGAATTTGAAAGGCAGTGGCAGGATTGGGAATTTAAGGCCAGTGTGAGTTATGTAGCATGCCATGTGAAAAAAGAAAAGGGAATGGAGAGGGGTGGGGAGTCCCTTCCTCTCCTCCATACATGGGGCCAGGACAACTGGTTAGCCAAGTAGAAAAACAAAAACTCTATATTTCACACCACATACGTGGTTAAGTCTTCATGAATGAAAAATCTAAATGTACAAAACCAGTAAATTATTACCTTCAGAAGTAAAAAAGAAGTTTTTTAAAAAAATACTAGGGAAGGGAATGATTTTTTTTAATCAGTCTAGGCCTGGCCATTGTCCCTGAGCTCTTTAGCTCAAGACTACCACCCTACCCCTTGAGCCACAGCACCACTTCTAGTTTTCTGGTGGTTAACTGGAGATAAGAGCCTCATGGACTTTCATGCCTGGACTGGCTTTGAATGGCGATCCTCAGGTCTCAGCTTCCTGAGCAGCAAGGATTACAGGTGTGAGCCACTAGCACCCGGCCAAGATGATTTTTTTAAACAAGTTATAAAAGGCACTATATATATATATATATATATATATATATATATATATATACACACATACATGTATATACATATATGTATGCATATATTAAAAAATCTTGTTATATGAATTTACATGGAATTTGGATCCATTTTTTTAATATAATGGTGATACCGGGATTTAAACTCAGGGTCTCCATTTGCCAGATAGGTGCTCTACCACTTCAGCCACACTTCCATCCCTAAAGAGACAATTTATTGCCAGGTACCAATGGCTCATGCCTGTAAGTATAGCTACTCACAAGACTGAGGAGATCTGAAGATTTCAGTTTGAAGCCAGGCCAAGAAGGAAAGTCTATGAGACAGACTCTTATTTCTAATTAACCAAGCAAAAAGTTGGAAGTGGAGCTATGGCTTCAGTGGAGTAGGGCAAAAAATATTCAGGGACAGCACCCAGACCTTGAGTTCAAGCCCAGCATTGGTACCAAAAAAAACCACAACAACTTATTTATTAATTTGGCACCATGAAAAAGGTTTAATTCGACACTTGGTATACAGAGATCTAAAAGACTATTATCCATACTTTATAAAAACAAAACAAAAAAATACCTAAATACCAGTAGAAAATAGACACACAAATGGCTAAAGCATATTAACTAGCAACTCACTTTAGAAGAAATGGCTAAAAAGTCCTTTAGAGGCTTAATTTCAGTAACAATCTGCCCCATGTAAACCATTTTAAGAACTACACATTATTTTAATACTCTTGAGATTGAAAAATATTTAAAATTTGATCATTTGGGGAGAGCATGAAGAAATGACAGCTCTTCTGAATCATTACTGCCCTGCCAATTTAGGGAAGGATTTAAAACTAAGCAATCACAAGGTCCTGATTTCAAGCCACCGATACCCAAACAAAATAAATAAATAAACCAACAAATATAAAGATGTTGTCAGGTTAGGTAAGCCTGGCGGTCCCATATGCTGGGCAGTTCTCTTTGAACTGACCCAGATCTTCTTTCTTGTACTCCATGTAATTGTAGAATATGATGGGGCTGTAGCTAAGGGGCTAGTTAGTACAGAGCCTAAGTGAGCCGTGACTTGGTCTGGCCTAGAAACAGGATGTCCTCCAATGCTTTATTCTAGTAGATCATGTTGTCCCAATGGATAAAATGCAAGTCCAGCTGCTTTCTGGCAGTCCATTCCTTGCAGGGTGAGAGGGACACACACACTGGTAAGACTCACCTATCCTGGGTAGCTTTTCTGAGCTTTGAGGAACCTGCTCATAATGAATCTTAGGCTTCTGTGGTTCTCAGTGCCTCTCTACAAATAAATGTGCTTCCTGATATGGGCTGTGTGAATGGGGGTCCTGTCTCACTAGATTCAGACAAGTTGGTATCATGAATCTGCTTCACATTATGATATATGGAAAGGGAGGAGGTAGAGAGAGAAGAGGTGTACTTATTCGGTCATTGTAAAGGAAGATAGCAGACAGTAACAGTAAGACTTTTGGGAAGGCTAACTCCTATAGAATTTGGTCAAAGCAAAATATGAGAGATATTTGTGTGTGCAAAGTGGACTGAAGATGTCAAATGGCTACATGGGTTGATAATGCAGATAGGAAATAATGTGGCTTCTCTTTTATCTACGAAATAATTGGCCATGAAAATAGCATCAAAAACATGAGGAAACACTAAAGGATCCTTTGTGATACCTTGAAGCAACACACTTGGTCTAGCCTTTCACTATCAAATTCTGTAATCCAAATAAATCACACTCTGCAACCCAGGGGCCTTAACTTCTCTTGGACATACACACAGACAGCAGAGAATTTCCCTGGGAGTCAAAGACGAAAGGCCATTAGGTTAATGTAAGCATCTCATTTTCTGCAACTCTGACAGGTACACTCTACCTCGGGAGGATCATCACCAGATTCCATTAGGTGAGACCTTGGCTGAGCGTGTCTCCATGGAGACAATCTCTATCACTTAAAAACTGGCTCTCAGAGCCAGGGGGAACTTGCTCCTTCAGGATTTTCATTCTCTCTTCTCCTGAGAACACCCACACTCTTGATAAGCAACGACACTCGCTCAGCAAAAATTCTGAACTGGGGATAATAGCAGGATGCAGGAGTGACAGAGCCAGTTTTCATGGGAGCTTATGTGCTGAGGGGGAGGGGACATCAACATAAAAGAGCCAACAAAACAAATCAATCAGATGCCTTCGGACAGTGGTCAGTGCCTATAGCAGAAGGCCGTGATTCTTAATGACCCACAGGGACAGGCCAGCTGTAGAAACCCTGGTGTCATAGGTCTGAGAAAGTGTCATCTCGTTGCAAATCAGAGAGATGAGCACATAGAAACCTGGTGGCCGAGGTTTCCGAGCAGAAATAGGGACAAGGGGGAGAAAATGAGCTCGGGCACTTAAAGATCAGAAAGCACAAGTGTGTGGCTGCAAAGATACAAGAAAGGTGGATACTGGTGGATGAGGTCAGAGATGTGGCAGTAACCAGGTCAGGAAGGGCTTTGACTGTGGCTGAGTCTGGCTGTTATTCTAAGTCAAAGAAAGTCACGGGTCCATGCGCAGTGAGGGCATGATAACCCATCATCCAGGCTGCATTATAGCCTACCTCAAAAGGCCACCGCGTCTCTATTTCAGCAAGGCAGAGCCCAAAACACAGAACCACCGTAGCCCAGGATGTGCCTCAGTGGAGGCAACAAAAGCAAAGAGGCTGATTCAATGCCAAGGCTTTCGCTTTGGTCCTGTTTCCACGCAGCCCATGCAAAGGCTGGCTGGATGCGTGGCATATGACATAATAGTCAACCCTTTGCTCCCCCTTGACCCCACTTGAAGTTCACAGCCTTATTCGGGGGCGCATCCACAAGCAGCAAAACTTTCTATTTTTTTTTTTAAAGGAAGAATGAAAGAAAGGAGGGAAACAAGAAAGTAGGTCAGGGCTGCTCTGCCTGGTAGCACACGGAGTGCTGGGCAGACTCCAAAAGCAACTCCCTGCTCCCCTCCGAGGTCTCCATTGAGCAATCACAGTGATGTCAGTGCTGAGGGCCTCGGAAGCTGTGTGCTTTCTGAACCTGACCTCACCCGTGGTTTTCCTGGTGACTTAAAAAAAAAACAAACCATTACTTCCTGCCCTGTGCTTTATTTATCCCACATGTTTATTTTCTATACAGTCTATTCCCAAACAGAGCTCTGTGTGAGTTTCCAGGTCACTGTGTCCCATCAGGGCAAACTCAACAGATGTGGGATGTACTGTGAGATTCAAAAAAAGCCATAGTTGTCATGGCTGAGCACAGCTGCCACCCACTGCAGGGCTTCTTGTCCAGGGGCCAGCCAGGGAAAGTGTGTCTGTAATTTGTGCCATCAATCTTCCCTCTCTGAAGGTCAAGCTGTGTGCTGGGCAGGTCTTCCCATCCCACCCCATAGTCAAGGAGCTCCTGGGTGATATGTATCACCTAAGAGTGGAGGTCAAAGCCACGTCCACAGATACCTGAGAAGCTTGCTTTTCTTTCTCTCTCTCTCTCTCTCTCTCTCTCTCTCTCTCTCTCTCTCTCTCTCTCTCTTCTTTCTTTCTTTCTTTTTTGAGGGCACCAGCTATTTCCTTCATTTAATTCACTCTCTGGGTCTCCTGGCATGGTCCACTGTTGCTATAGCAACAGGAAACCAGCAATGCCGCTTTGAGATTAGTGTACCCTGTGGCCCACTGCCCACAGGCCTCTGGGCCTCAGCCCATACTGGGCCAGCCACTGCCACACCCTTCCCCCAGCAGCCCAGGCACCGCCACAAGCACAAAACAGCCAATCCACCTTTTAACTGTGGGCTAATATCTGTGATCTCTTCCATGTAGGAATGTATTCTTCAGTGTGTGGCGGCACCTCAGAACTGTGCATCTAGCATCCACCTCGTGCTAAAGAAGCCATTCAGAAAATGTTAGCATGGGGGCATAACCCAGGAAAAAGTCCTTGCTGTGCTCACTAGTCTGTGTGGCTATTTTAAATTATGCAATATTGAGTACTAATGGAATATAGTTTCTGGCACACAGTAGGTCTTCAACATAGGTTCCGTAAGTATTAAATAACATTTCCTAAGTCCACACCAGACATTATGTAATTTGTACACATCTGCCTTAGCATTTATAAGATTATAAGATCTAAAAATGCACGTAATTTTCTCTAGCTACTTAAAAGGCAGGGTCTCAAGGGTCTGATAAATATTAATTCAGTTGAGCCCCCTGACAACCTTGTAACAGGGCCTAAAAGGGTTATCGCTAAATCTTTATTCTGGTAACTGATGAAAGGGAAATTGGTGGAGAAAAAGAAGCTTTACAGATACAATTTAGGCTCTCAAGATGATATTATCTTGGGTTAAACAAGCATATCCTAAATTTATTGGCAAGGGCTGAGGGTCTTTTTTTAAAAAAAAATTGTCAATTCTGGGGGTTTTAACTTGGTACTTGGGAGTTGTCCTTGAGCATTTTTGCTCATGGTTAATGCTCTACCAATTGAGCCACATCTCCACTTTCAGTTTTTAGGGGGTACTTAACTGTAAATAAGATTCTCATCAATTTTCCTGCCAGGGCTGGCTTCAAGCCATGATCCTCAGATCTCAGCCTCCTGAGTAGCTAGGATTACAGGCATGAGCCACTGACCTGGTGATGTGTTTTTATTCACAAGAGAGAAGAGGGAACACAAAGAAAAAATGCCGTGTAAAGATCAAACCAGAAAATGGATTGATGCTACCACAAACCAATGACACTGAGAGGTACCTGATGTTATAAGAGGTTGGGAAAACCTCCTCTATAACCTGAGGACAGAGTATAACTATCCAATACTTTAATGTTCCAATTTCTGCCTTGCATAGCTCTGAGAAAACACACTTCTATTGCTAAGCCATCTATTGTGAGATAATTGGTTATGTCAGCCCTAAGAAATAAGCACAAATCCTATATCAGCTTTCCCAAAGAAATCAAATTCAGAGGCTAACCTGACTTGCCAAAAGTTTAGATGGTAAGTACCCAACTGGAATTTGATCCCAAGCATCTGTCATGAAGTCCTTAAACTACTGCATTCACCCTTGGAATATATTTTCTGAATATCTACTATGTGTTAATTATATTCAATTCTGGGAATGCAGCTATACGTGAGAGAAAAAGTCTCTATGAACTTTATGTGGAAACTGGTGATCAGAGGAAGGAGTAATTTGCCCAAATTAACAGAGGTGTCAGAATTGGGATTTGAACTAGAACATCTGACTCAAGAGCCTGCCTTTCTCGTGTGTGTGTGTTGAGGCTTGAACTCAAAATCTAGCTGTCATCCCTGAGCTTTTGCTTTGTTGTTGTTGTTGTTGTTGTGTGTGTGTGTGTGTGTGTGTGTGTGTGTGTGTGTGTGTGTGTGTGTGTGTTTTGCTCAAGGTTAGTGCCACCAGTTTGACCCGCAGCTCTACTTCTGGTTATTTTTGGTGTTTTATTTGGAGATAAGAGAGTCTCACAGGCTCTTTCCTGCCTAGGCTGTCTTCCAACTGTGATCCTTTAGATTTCAGCCTCCTGAGAAGCTAAGATTCTAGGTGTGAGCCACTAGTGCTGAGCTGTCCCCCTTCATTTTGAGCCAAGCCCCTTGTCACTGGGCTTCCCTGTCAGCTACCTTGGAATGATGGAAGGAAGAGTATGTGAACAGAGCTACCTGGAGACTGAGGCAAAGACCCTCTTCCACCTCTGCAGCCAGGCTGAGCCAACATCTGGGAACAGCCCTGAGCAGCTGGTGAACATCAGCAGCACTCCTCCAGATTGAAGGCAGGCTAAGACATTTGACCTCATCCTTCCAGCACCAGGGGCAGGTCTGCTCCTGAGTTTGCCATAGAATAATCTGAATTCCACCTGGAAAACAAAATGACTTATTAAGTGAAAGCAGACGTCATTCTCCAAGACCCAGGGCAAGAAATCTGTGAGGTGCATCTGTGCTTTCAATGAAGCAGAGCTGCAGTGTCCTGGGACTTCCGACACCTAAAGACAAACACATCTGACAGGATGGAGGGCCAGAATGAGCAGGAAATGTGGAAATGTGTTTTTGTCTTTTTTTTTTCTTTGTTGGGGAAAAAAGAGATAGGTATGTATAAAAAGAAAGAAAGAAAGAAAGAAAGAAAGAAAGAAAGAAAGAAAGAAAGAAAGAAAGAAAGAAACCTTAGCTCCAATAAATGTGGTACAATTTCCTTTTTTGAACCAATTTTTAACTGAGAAAGCAAAAGGGATAGGATAAGGAAAGGAAAGGAAGCATGTGGAAAGGTAAGAGAAAAAAAGAAAAAAAAGAGATAAAAAAGGGAAAACCTAGCCATAAAAGAGAAAAATAGAGGCTGAAGTGATGAGGGCCAAAGGCACAAAATAAGGGAAATGAAGTCAAGACAGCAACTAGAAGAAACACAGACTAGAAAGATGCCTGTTTTCTATGTCCACCTGGGGCTCTGGCAGCCCTCCCATGGCCACTGCTCAGGGGCCTATCAGTCCATTGAAGAGGCAGGAGGCTATCAGTTTACAAGAAGAGAGGAAGCAGAGGAAGAGGAAAGAAAGCAGACAAATTACTAAATGAGGAAGCCAATTACCCAGTGCACCATACTTCAAGCTGTCAGCAGGCTGCTATTCCTCAGGCACCTTTGGGCAAAGTGGGACTTAGACCTCTGGACTTCACTCCCATCTGGCCTCTCCAGTGACACAATCTAGACAGACTTCCCCTCGCACGCTCACATCAGATAGCCAGCATCCTGAAAGAGACCTTGCCAAATCAGAGGCCAGTACTGCACCATCACTGAATCACGAAAGCACCAGAGTTGTGCAAGTAAAACTGCCTGGGAACTACTTTGGCTCTCTGTTGAACATCTACAGGGGTCTCTGGAGCCTTCTCTGATTTCTCCAGCAGCAGTAAGCATAAAAACCTAGCAGCGACAGGTATTTGCTCAAGTCATGAAATTGAGGAGAATGCAAGTCGAAAGACCTTTTGTCTACTGAGCAGAAGGCAGCTTGGCACTCAGTATCTTCAATTATGGAAAACCATTACCTTCACATCAAGATCCTTACAAATACTGATGCTTAAGAAAGTAAATATGCCAGCGGATCCAGCCATTTTGACTTTAACAAGGGATAGCGGGACAGGAGCAGCCTGGAATGCTTAGATGTGGGGCAGAGAAAGGTCAGGCAGGATAGACAGCCATATGTCTAGAGAAGTATCCTGTTGGTCAAGGGCAGATTGTACATTGCAAGAAATACACATTAGAAAAAAGAGCTGTAGCATGGAATAAAGAACAACTGCACTATTATTTAGAACACCCCTCATCATTTGCATGTGCGTGTATGTGATACTGAGGCTTGAACTAATGATTGTTAGGCTAGTGCAATATATGAAGCCATGTCTCCTGCCCTGTTTCTCTCTGAACAGGGTCTCAGTTGCCACCTTGGGTGCATTCCTGAAATATGATCCACTTACTTGAGGCTTTCTATTATTACCAGGATAAAGGGCACACTACCATATCCAGTGTCTCTCTGTTGATATAGGAACCTCCTGGGCTTTTCTGCTCAGATTGGCCTGGAACTGTGATCCTCCTTTTCTGACTGGGGTAGTCTCAAGCTGCCATTCTCCTGTACTCAGCCTCCCAACTGATTACAGTTTTAAGCCACCAGAGCCCAACTCAAACCTCTCCAGCTGGAAGAAGCAGCCAAATGACTGCAGCATGGACTCTTCTTTCTGAGAAGTTTACTTTTATGACTCTGTGTTTTCTGAATGAAGTCGTGTGTGTGACGTGGTTGGCAAAGATCCTCAAAGAAAGGGCATTGTCAGATCTGCAGTGATAAGGTTGCTCCAAGGGCTAAAAAGATGATTGGGGGGTGGGGATGGAGATAGTAAAATCCTCTTGTCTTCTCATCATTCTGCATAGTTTTGTAACTCAGTCTTCTTCGTGACACAGGGCTTTGGCTTCACTCTGCAATACCTGCGTATAACCAACACGACTGCTTCCTCTCTGCAAGGTAAACTCTTTAGTCAAGACCAGCACCTCTGTAATAGTGTGACCTGATGTCTGGGTCACCAGAAGGACAGTGCTGAGAGCAGAGACTGCTCAATACAAGTTTCTTAGGGGCGGGGGAGGGGTGGGAGACACATCTAATTTTTTGTTTATCTGTTTTGTGATGCTGGGGATTGAACTCGGGACCTTGTGTTTGCTAGGTAGCTCTACTTTTTGAGCCATGCCTCTGCTTCTGGCCTTCTTATCCCAGATAAGAGTATCTGGGATTTTTCTATCCTGGTTGGCTTCAAACTGCAATTCTCAGATCTCAGCTTTCATGAGTAGTTTGGATTGTAGGAATGTGCCACTTTGGGCCCTGGCTAGAATTGCTTTTGAAGAGAACCATATCTCAGTGACATGGGAGGCAATTTCCTCCTCTCCTTCCCAAGCTTTCCAGTTGTTTTCATTTTTCTGTGACATCCCAATAAGCCTCTATCACCATCTTTCTGGTTCTCCTTCACTCTCCTTCCTCAGTACTTGGTCCGGGTTCATCTTTTCCACCCATGCCTTTGTCTTTCATCAAACTCCTCCCTGCAACCAACCTTTCACTGACCAAAACCTTTCAGATACAAATAAAATAGTTGGGCACTGATGACTCAGGCCTATAATCCTAGCTAATTAGGAGGCTGGGACCTGAGGATCACTGTTCGAAGCCAGCCCGGGCATGAAAGTCTATGAGACCCTCATCTCCAATTAACCACCACAAAACCAGAAGTGGCACTGTGGCTCAAGCAGTAAAACGCTAGCCTTGAGCTGAAGATCTCAGGGACAGAGCCAAGGCCCAGAGTTCAAGCACCACAACTCACAAAAAAAGAAAGAAAGAAAGAAAGAAAGAAAGAAAGAAAGAAAGAAAGAAAAGAAAAAAAAAAGAAAGAAAGCCAGCCATGGTCCAACCTTTGCTTGTATTTTCCTTCTACAAATAAACAGAGGAAAAGAAATGCAAGATTTCCATGTCAATCATTAAACTCCATTCCCCCTGGGCAGAGGTTAAGCATGTACCCAATTTACAGCACAGACAGTTCAGGAAAAGGCAATAATGATCCATCTTCATAGCACAAGGGGAATTGACCAGAAGGAAATCCTACCTTATACCATTAACCTATTCTACTGTTCAACAAGAAATGAGTTCCTGTGTGGCTGGGAAGCTGTGCATATGTGAATTGTGCTGTATAGCAAAGAACCCACAGGCTATATAGTCAATGCTGTCATATTTCTGACAACTTAGATCTGGGGTAAAGTGACCTGTCACAGTGGTTGCCTCTTTTATCTTTTGTAGTTTTTCTATTTATTTTCTCATACCAGTTTTCAAATTGTGTTCCACAGTCATGGTCAATGTGTGTTTGTCCTACCATCTTCAAACTCTGCCTATAGATTTAGGTGTCCGATCAAGAAAAATAGCAAGCTAAACAAAACAGAAATCCAAAGCTTGAAACCCATTGGCATAACACGATAGTGGTTTCTGAGTTTTCAGGTGCTTCAGCCAAGGCAAGAGTATGAAAACAGAACAGGAGAGAGGAAATTGTTCCGCCTTGACATCGCTCACCCAGGACCCACATAAGCTGGCTGGAAGAATATGATGTCAGCTCTGGGAGTCATCAATGGGGGGTGGGCTGGGCTGGGCTGGGCTGGGCTGGAAATACCTCTCTCAAGGAGATGTTTCCAACCCCTTTCTGTTCTTCTAATTCGTGTAAAGTGATTTCTCAGAATTTTCACATAGAACTCCTCTGAAGACTAAAAGCCCTTGCATTTTTTAGCAACTCAGCCTAAATCAGAGATATCACTGGTTATGAGTTGTCCTTTTGTTAGAAAGCTGGCCATCTCTGTGACTTAGACATTCATCGACCTTTCTGACTTCTGTATGTAGTGGGTAGGCTGGCTCTTTAAGCTATTCAGAAAAAGGAGAACCAGGGTCTTCCCGCACACAACATGTAGCAATTCTGTGGGTTGAACCAGGGTTCGGTGTATGTGAAGGGGATTCTGAGTTGCTTGAAAACTGTGCCTATTGTAGGTCTTCGGTGGTGAAGCAAGAATGTAAAAGCATCTGAAGGATTTGTGTCCAAAGTGAATGACTTAGTACACTAGGGAGGGGAGCAAATAACACCTGTTTTCCACCCATGCCATCTCCCAACTCTCTTCCAGTTTCCTGTCTGGTGTTTTCTCCAGCATGCTCAATAATACAGTCTTCATCAGTGTTCTCTCTGAGCTCTGGGTACCTGGCCTGTATTCTATACACAGTCTCATTGGTCCTCAGCGTACATTTGCAATGTTCATATATCAGCAGCAGCTTTTTACAAGAGAGAAACCCTGTTGTTCAAAATTTGTAAATGCCCCACCAGGTTACAGCTGGTAAGTAATGGTTCTAGGCCTCCAACTGATGCCTTTCAATCAGAATTTAATCAGCAAAGGGAGAAAGAAGTCTTTAACTCTTACAAAAGTATGCCTGCCGGGAAACACAGAAAAATACAGAAAGGGGTAAGACCTTGACTTTCATAGGAAGCAGTGTCAAGCTACTTCCAATTGCTTAGGAAGCACGCATATATTATATCAGGTACAATATGAGATACCCATATATAGGAAATTTATGAGTACATAGGTTATTCACTGCATCCATGTGTGGGGGGGAGTATTGATTTCTTTAGTGATAGAATGCTGGAATGGCCTTCTTTGAAGGCTCCTAGTCTGGAAGATGAAAGACAAAGATATAGGAATGCTATGGGCTCATGTGCTGGAAGCCAAGTCCCCACTGTGTCAGTGGAGCAGCCTTTCAGATCCAGGGGGCACCACCATCACAGGAAATTAGTGCTGCTTTCATGGTGAGTTCTTGGGAAAGAAATCACCTCCCTGGCCCATAGTTTGTCCATCCCATTGATAGCCAGATCCCTGGCAGGATGCCAGTGTCAAGTTCTTGGTCTTCCACAACTATGCACTAAATAAACCTTTCAAGTTTTTTTTTTCTTTTTCTTTTTTCGGCAGTACTGGTATTTGATCACAGGGCTATTTTGTTGCTAAACTGGCAAATGACTGCTGAGCTATATCTCCAACCCTGCTTTTTCACTGGTTATTTGGAAGATGGAGTCTTACTCCTCATCCTATGTGGACCTGAGACCTTTTTTTCCTACTAGTTCTGGAGGCTGGAAGTCCGAAATCAAATGCTCTCCAGGCTGGGTGTCTGGTGAGGACTGTGCTTTGCCTCCTATACTGCAAGGCATGCTGGGTGCTCAGGTGGGGCAGGAGAGATACCCCACCATCACACCCCCAATCACTGTAGAAAAACACATTGTGAGATGAAAGGTGCTCCATAGACCTAGAACATTATTCCAAGGCTTGTGTTGGGGTTGCACGGGCATAGACACATGCTTAGGTTCTCCTTTGACTGTGGCTAGAGAGGAGGAAGACTTTACACATCATCCAGGTGTGGTTCTGGTCTCGGCTTTGGATCCCTTCTGCTGCTGAGCGCTCCCCTATCCAACATTCCATTTCCCTCTTGCTGGATTTTTCCAAAAAGGCTTAAGGATCTTGCACACGAAACCCAATTTCTATTTTTCCTTTAGCCTCCAAAAGGAAAAATTTTAAAGCAAAACCCAACAACAAGGAACCTCCCTGAAATAACAAGGAAGCTCCTCTGTTGATCACTAAGGGATTGATTGGAGGCAGGCAGAAAAGAAAAAATCAATAGAGAGGGATATCCACAGCAAAGCATAATATATGCCCATCTGAAATACAGTGAAGCCCCTCGGTGCAATTAATAGGCACTGAAAAAAGAAATAACAAGAGAGTAAAACAGCCTAAGATGGGGGATGGGAACCAACCAGCTGGAAGGTGGATGAGGATGAGAATGGTCAAGGTAGATTACTTCCTTGTAGAAAAAGAGAAAAATGGACACTTGTTAAAATTGTTTAAGAAGGGAAAGGGAAAGTGATAAAGGGTAAGATAGATACATTGCACGCATGTATGGAAATGTTACAGTGAAACGCCATACCCCCCTTGCACAACTAATGTATGCTAATTTTAAAAAATTCTAATTGCCTGGTGGAGATTTGGCAGGCAGTAGGTTTTCTCAGGGAGAAAGAGAATTTGTGGGTAAAGGGTTAAACATTAACGGATTTCCCTGGAAGACCCTTTCTGCCCTGTTAATGGAGCCCAAGTGCAAACCTTGGCAGGAAAGAAACATTAGCTCATGACAGGTGTAGCCTGCATGCTGGCTGCCCTGCACTTCCCCCCCTCCAAAAGGGGGTGGGGGGATGAGGACCATTTCAGGACACTGTAGGCCAGGACAGATTGCTTTGCAGAGATGTCTTCTGGCTGAAATAATTCCCTATAAACACTTCCTTGACACGCTGTCTGGATGGCCTGTTTCCAAGGTAATGGCTGAGGCCTAGGGACAGAACAGACATCACCACAGGTCTTCCAGAGATGGAGTGGCCAGAGCAGCCTTCTTCTAACAATGCCATTCCTCCTTCCAGCAAGCCTCAGCTAAATAGGCCTCATAGTACATGCTCCCAGGTGCTCCTATACCATCCATAGTATCATTGTTTACATTCACAGACTGAAAATATCAGGTCACAAAGTCAAATGTCTATGGAAGCCAATCAGCCAAGATAAATGATCAAAGCAGTCTAGATGTCAAGTAGGGTCCCTGCCTATCCAAGGAATGGCTGCTCTCAGTTCAATTTCAACCTCAGGATGTTTGTTTGTCGGAAACTGAGCTCTTTGCAGAGCTCCTCTGGCTGGCATTTGGTCCATGTGCAATGCCCTAATAAATGTCAGGATTGGCTGGGAGAGAGAGGGTTGGATCCCATCCCCAGGATTTATATCCACCAAGAACCTCACAATACGACCTTATTTAAAAATAGGAGCCAGGCGTGGTGGCTCATGCCTGTAATCCTAGCTACTCAGGAGGCTGAGATCTGAGGATCACAGTTCAAAGCCAGGCCAGGCACTAAAGTGACTCTTATCTCCAATTAGTCACTAAAAAAAACGGGAAGTGGGGCTGTGGTTCCAAGGGTAGGGCAGTAGCCTTGAGCTGAAGAACTCAGGGACAGCGCCCAGCATTCAAACCCCCATGACTGACAAAAGGAAAGACAGAGAGACAGACAGACAGACAGAGAGACAGACAGGAAAGAGAGAGGGGGGGGGGAGGAATAAATGGACACTGGTGGCTTACACCTATAATCCTAGCTACTCAGGAAGCTGAGATCTAAGAATGGAGGTTCAAAACCAAGCCAGACAGGAAAGTTCCTGAGATGCTTATCTCTAATTAACCACCCCAAAAAAGAAAGCAGGAAGTAAAGGCATGGCACAAGTGGTAGTGTCCTAGCCTTAAGCAAAACAACCAAAAAACCCTCAAGGACAGCACCCTAGCCCTGAGTTCAAGTCCCAGGATTGGCACACACACAAAAAGAAAAGAAAGAAAAGAGAAAGGGAAGGGGAGGGGAGGGAGGAAAAAAGAAATAGGGTTTTTGAAGATGGAATTAGGTAACTTAAAGTGAAGTCAGGTTATCCTACATTGGTATGAGCCCTAAATCCAGTGTGAGTAGATGGATACATTTAAAAAAAAATGTGGATACAAAGGTTCAGGTGGAGGAAGAGAGGGAGTGTATCTGCGAGTATCTATAAGCCAAGAAATGCCAGGTGACCATCAGGAACTAGGGAGGGATTGTCAACCATCCAATGGAGGCAGCCCACCAGCCATTCCATGGACTCTCATCTGAACAATCCCAAGGGCCTGGAATCTATTTTGGTACCTTGCAAGTACACTCTACACTCCAGCTAGAGGGTGCTTTGAAAACTCCAGTCAGACACTCATCTCTGAAACCTCATAATGATGCCTGCCTAGTTTCAGACTCAAGTCAGGACTCAAGCCTCATGTACCTACCTGTGATCCTTAGCACTCCAGAGGCAGAAACAGGATCTAGAGCTCAAGGTCGGCCTGGGCTCTTAGTAAGTTCAAGGCCCTATTCAACTCCATAAACAGAGAAATAACATTGCAGCTAAGAGGTTCTGGAACCTGGAATCTGAGTTTGAGTCTACATCATGCCAGACATAAATCAAAGGAGAACAGCTTTGGACGGGATGCTAATGGCGTTTAGGTGTGTGGCTTTTGTTCTGGTATTAGAGTTTGAACTCAGAGCTTCATGTTTTTTAGGCAAGTGCTCTATTACTTAGCCCCTAGTCCTTGTTTTGTTCGGGCTATGTTTGGGACAGAGTCTCCCCCTTTTTTTTGCCTAGTCATAAATCTGGACTAAGATCTGCCTATGTTATGCTTCCTATCATAGGATGACAGGTATGTGCCACTATGTCCTGCCTCTTCCACTGAGATGGAGTATTTTCTGTCTGGACTGGTCTGAAACTGTGATCTTCCTGTTCTCATCCTCTCAAGTAACAAGGATATTACAGGCATGAGCCACTGTCCACTCAGCCAGGACAGCTACCTTTTGGCAAGGCACACTTTACCTTTTTTGGAAGTCACATTTCTACACAATAGATTCCCACCTCTTATCAATGCCTTGACTTTTACCACTTGTTCTCATAGAGAGGAAATTCCTCAGCCCATCCCCCAAGCCATTGACTGTGCAGGGGAGAGGGTTCACCACTACCACCAAGGAGCTACTGGGGCAAGATAAAGGATGCAGGACAACATCCCTACCTCTGCCCAAGCAAAGTATAATCTAGAACAAAGTGACAGTCGCGTCATAGTTGAGGAACCTTATTCTAGATCTTTACAATTCAATAGGCCACAGGTCCTGTGCTTAATTCATAGACATCACACCACAGAGTGATTCAGGGTAGTTTCTTTCAAAAGAGGAGCCTATAACAATTACCAATGTGTTTGGAATCGTAAATCATACCATAGTTTGTCCAGATCCATACAGAATCTTTTACGTCTTCAATTCAGGCCCTAAGCTTCCTGGCTGTGGCCGTTGTCCCTGGGATGGAACCTCAGAGCCTGGAGAAACTGCAGGCTCATTCAGTGCACACAGGAAATTTGTGGTTAATCAGTTCAACCTGCTTTCACAGCGATTTGCAAGGACCTGTTTATTGTTCTGCTGCTTGGCTGCTCCAGAGTTATCTACAGCCCAAGTCTTACATTTATTTGTAGAGCAGAAGAAGGTATATTTTTATTCTCACATCGCTTCCAAGTCCCTGAATTAAATTAGTGTGAACTTTCCAAAATAAATTCACCTTTGAGCCACAACATAGCATGGAAAGTTCCAGCCTAAAGAATACCTTGCCGGAAAGTCAGAAGAAAATGAAAATGAGGATTAGCACGAATATTTCTCTATACTATCAGCACTGGTAGCTATGAAGGATAGAATATTTGCTAATATAAGAGAGTCTCTCACAAGGCTGATGTATGCAATCCAGGATTAACTTTCAGTTCCCTTCTAAGAGGGGAGAAAAAAAACCTCTAACTGGAAATAAATAGAATGAAAAACATAGCACATGTGGATCTAATTCTGCCCATGTCCCTGGTTAGAATGCAAGGAAAGAATGTTTTATCGGGATGAGAAAAGGGGAACAATGGCTAATAGGAAGGAAGACCTTTGATTCTTTCCCTCCATAAATGTGCTTCAGCTGACGTGACTGTGGTCTGGTAGCATCTGCTGACAGCTCCAGCTTCACGTATCGTGTGGATGCCTCCTCAGGTTTTCCAACAGGAAACTCTTGTAGTTCTTGCCAATTGGTAACATAGAATGAGGACATTTGGAACTCATTTTGACTCCTAACCCTCAATACTTTCCAATCACCCCCAACCCCTAGAAGATTCAAAAATCCAAACGATTCTGAGGTGGGCACCTCTTCAAAAATGTATCCATAGCTGTAACCCTAACTACTCCTACATAAGGCCCAAATACAGGAAAGCCAAAGCAGTACAGAACCAGTGTGAGCTTGGAGGAATAGCTCAGTGATGGGACATTTGTCTGATATACACAAAACCCTGACTTCCATCTTCAGCTCAGAGCTGAGGGCAGATGGCTTACAAAACTACTGCAGGGGCTGGGAGTTTGGCCTAGTGGTTAAAGTACTTGCCTAGCATGCACGAAGGCCCGGGTTCGATTCCTCGGTACCACATACACAGAAAAAAGCCGGAAGTGGTGCTGAGGCTCAAGTGGTAGAGCTCTAGCCTTGAGAAAGTCCAAGGACAGTGCTCAGGCCCTGAGCTCAAGCCACCGACTGGCAAAAAAAAAAAAAAAAAAGAAAAGAAAACTACTGCAGCCAACGCAAACAAAAAAGGTAAAGGGCTGACACAGCTAGCGTACTTTTAAACAAAACTGAGGTTCTGTATGGTGGCTGATTAATGTAGTCTTAGCTGCTTCTTACGTGATGATAGTAGGCTTGTAGTTTGAGATGGGAGAGGGGAGTACTAGCAAAAGTTTCACTGGGAGGGAAAAAAAAAAGCATGTGTTGCATGCCTCTAATCCCAGGTACATAGGAATTAGGAGGCAAAGGCCAAAGGATTATGATTCAAGAACAGCTCAGGGCAAAAGTGAAAATCCTTGGCTTGAACTGACCACAAAAGGCTTGGGGTGCAGTTCAGGGGATATACCTCTTGCCTAGCTGACATAAGAACCTGAGTTAAAAACCCTAGGACTATTCGAAAACCAAGAAAACGTTTCAGAGTAGGATGTAATGGTGCTTGCCTGTAATTCCCACATTTAGGAGGCTGAAACCAGAGGCTAACACACTCAATGCCCTAGCATCATAGTGAAACTCCATGAATGAATGAATGAATGAAGCCAGGTGACAGTGGTCATTCCTATAATCCTAACTACTAAGGAGGCTGGAAAGTTGATGAAACTCTTTTCTCCAGAGAGCCAGCAAAAAGCTAAAGTGGACCTATGATTCAAATGATAGAACCCAAGTCTTGAGTAAAAAAAAAAGCTAAAGGACAGTGCTCAAGCACTAAGTTCAAGCCTCAAGATAGGTACAAGGAGAAAATGAATGAATAAAACCCTACAGATGTTGATATGTTCAGTTTTCAACAGCAAATGAATACTTCTCTTGTTCCTCCTAACTACACAGTCCTTGGACAGAAATGAACATAGAAGATAGAGGAAGACAGATTCAGCTCAGCCAGATCTGTTCCCTACCCACCCAATTCTCTTTCTTTCCATGCCTCGAAACACATGAACAATTTCATGTAATGTGTTGATCTGGTGTCACTGCAAGCTGGTCATGAGGTATGGACATGTATGAACTTATATATCAACTATCATAATCCACAGTAAAAAAAATTACCAAGAGGTATGATTACCAAGAGGCTGTCTTTTCTTTTTCCTCTTCCTGATTCTATATTATTTGATTATTTGTGTTTTTACTAATCAAAAAAATGCAAGGGTTTTCATTTGCTTGTTTTTTTTTCTTTTTAAGAGATGTGTCTTGAAAAAAAATGGTCACTATTTTGTCAGGTCTGCCTTTTCACCCTTTGGTTCATTTTTTTTCTTTCAGATTATATGTTGACAAATGAAATATTCCTTCTTCTTTCTCTTCACTTACAACTGATCAGATAATCACGTAAGGATGTACTATTAGTCAACACAATGCAGATTATGATCGAAACTATAAATGGTCCTTTTTATTTCCTGGTCTGCATTTTCAAAGATGTGGTCTGTTTATAAGTAAGATATACCACATCAGGCCCAGAGCTGATTCTGTTTCCTAGGCAGAGATCCCAGCTCCCACCATGGGATCCTATACCTTGCATCAAGAACACCCCCTTACCAGAGGAAGCTGGACAGTTCTTCCATTGGACAAACTTGTAGTGACACAGGCTAATAAGAACTGTTAACGTTGAAGGGTTGGGGGTGTAGTTCAAGTGGTCCATTGCCTGTCCAGTAAGAGCAACACTCTAAGTCCAAACTCTAAAAGGCTGTAATTCCTAGCTGTTAAAACTAATTAAATTCAGTCTTTAAGGTGTATTTGCAATGGGAAGATATCTTTGCAAATATCTTCATCAACAAATGCATATCATCATTAAAATGACCATCACCACCTCACATCTGTAGTCTTATTGAAGTGACCTACAAGGGAGCCGTCAGGCAGAAGGAACTTCCAGAAGCTGTGTTCTCTAAAGTAACTTTAGTATTCTGTCTAAAAAGCAGAAAGTAGTTGAAGCAGCTGTACATGTGGCTTTTCTTCTGGCCAGGGCTGAAAACTAATATTCCAGAGACTGTGCATCTTATCTTACGGGCCACATTTCCAGTGGGGCCCAATACAGAAAGCACATTTGGATTGGCACAAGCTTGGAACAATTTTAGAGAAAAAAAAATTGAGCAATCTTGGAAGAACTCCATATTCTTTAAAAAAAAAAATTTTAAGTTCTTCTTGAAAATGAGTTAGGACTTTGAGCAGGAAGGAAGGTTTGAAACAGAGGTCCCTGGGTGAGTTGAGAGAATGTTAACCACTGTGCCTTTTCTTTAAGATTAGCTCACATCCCTGCAAAAGGAAAGTACATGTACTTAACTTATGCAATCACAAGGAACATTCAGTAATGGTCAGCAATGGGCTGAGTGGACATTGGAGAAAGTCCTTTGTTTTACTGAAATTCTCCAGGAAAAAAGCATGACTTTCAAACCGTGAGGGGAAAAAAATGAAATTTCAATACACATGGGCAAGAGCCAAAGATTTTTCGTTTGTTTGTTTGCCAATCCTGGGCTTCAGCTCAGGGCCTGAGCACTGTCCTTGGGCTTTCTCAAGGTTAGAGCTCTACCACTTGATCCTCAACACCACTTCCAGCTTTTTTCTATGCATGTGGTACCAAGGAATCGAACCCGGGTCTTCGTGCATGCTAGGCAAGCACTTTAACCACTAGGCCAAACTCCCGGCCAAAGACTTTTATCTCTAATTAACTAGTAAAAGGCCAAGAGTGAAGGTGTGACTTAAGTGGTAGAACACCCAGTCCTGGTCAAAAAAAAAAAAAAATTGCCAGGCAAACACAAGGCCCTGAGTTCAAGGTCTAATACTGGCATTTAAAAAAAAGGGGTGGGGGGGGCCGGGAGTTTGGCCTAGTGGTTAAAGTGCTTGCCTAGCATGCATGAAGGCCCGGGTTCGATTCCTCGCTACCACATACATAGAAAAAAGCCGGAAGTGGTGCTGAGGCTCAAGTGGTAGAGCTCTAGCCTTGAGAAAGTCCAAGGACAGTGCTCAGGCCCTGAGCTCAAGTCCAGGACTGGCAAAAAAAAAAAAAAAAAAGGGGTGGGGGGAGGGGATGGGAAGGTGGCTTAGTGGTACTGCCTAGCATATATGAATTCGTGAGTTTGATTCCTCAGTACTACATAAACAAGAAAAGCTGGAAGTAGTGCTGTGGCTCAAGTGGTAGAGTGCTAGTCTTGAGCAAAAGAAGCTCAAGGACAGAGCCCAGACCCTGAGACCAACACCCGAGGACTGACAAAAATAAATGAGTTTTAAAAGGAGGTGCAAACTATTGTTGGCTGAATCAATAGACACAGCACAGTATGGTGGGAAAGTAAAACTAAAATTCCTAACTATTGAATAGGTACATAGAGAAGAACTAAAAGGCAACACCACGCTTTGCTTTCTGAATGAAATCATAGATCATTTTCTTACAGCAATTGCCATATGGCATCTTCGAACTGTAGAACATACAAGATTCTTCGCCTGCAATCAGTACCCTTTAACAGCACTTTTCCTTAGATATGGATGGCAGCCTACTGGAACCAGGGCTTAACCACAGGGCTTCCTATTTCCCCAGCTTGCTTGCTCACACATGACACTCTACAATCTGTACCCCACCTCCAGACTGGCTTTCTGCTGATAACTTTTGGAGATGGAATGTCATGGACTTTTTGAACTGTTATAAACTTTGATCTCAGCTTCCTAGGTAGTTAGGATTTACAGGTGTGAGCCACCAATGCCTGAAGAGATGCACCATTTTTTTAATCAGAAAAAAAGACCAGCAAAGGTGCATGGGTTCTGATTGGAGCAGACACAGCTTTGGGAATTCCATCTGCACACACAAACTTGAGGGAGCCAAGCTCCCCTTCAATGAATTGTTTCCTCAGGCACCTGGTGGTCTGAGGTTGTGATCGTCCCAAAAGCTGCAGAGTACTGAAAAAGAAAATGCGAGACAGGTAGAAATGGATGCCCTCCATCCATGAAGATGGAGCTTTAAATGGCAGGCTGGGAACTGAGCGGGAAAAGAAAACAGAGGAAATAAAATATTAAAAAATGTAAATGTGAAGGAAATTGTAAACAGCCTAAAGCTCCTCTCCCTCCGGGAACAGCTGTCTCTGTAATCCCTAGAGGAGTCCTCCCTGCAATCTCCCTTCCTTCCTTCCTCTGCGTCTCTCTCTAATAGTCCCCTTGTTCCTGCTGGACAAAACTAGCCCTTTGTGGCTGCTCTCAGAACAACATTAAAAACAGGAATAGGGAAATTGTAAACAGGAGGCTTCTGGCCTACAGGCGAAGACACACACAGGCCTCTGAGGCCTACTTCATGCTAAGCAAAGAAACAGATCTTTGTTGCTAAAGGGATTAGGACTGCAGGACTTGGGAGGCACCGAAGAGACATTCAGCTGGCCTGAGCAGGAGCTTTGTAAAGAGACACCTCCCTGAGAGGTCTGCGAGGGAGCGGAAATCATTCATGCTCTTTACACAATGGGTAATGTGATAGTGTTGGACAGCCACGAAGTGCCTCTGCCGAGACTCGGTCCTATCTCCTTCAATGGTAAATTCTTCAGCAGCTAAATAGATGGTGCTATAATTACCTTGGCTGACTGTGTGTGTGATAAGAGATGGTTTTTACCTTTAACCCTTGCAGGAGGTAACACAAAAGGACTATGGGAAGCTGGTGGCAAAGGCTTTCCCAGTCAGCTCTGCGATAGTCTTTGACCTTCTAGTGTTAACATGTTAGCTAAAAGGAACAGCAGCAGCAAAAAACGAACTGTGTGTGCATCTGAAGACAATCCACAAACACTTGGTCCTCATACTCCCCACCCCACAATCTCCTCATAACTGCCTTCTGTATCTTTGTTCTGCCTACCTTGTTCCCGTCCATTTGAGCCTGCTTGTACCCACTGGCTTTCCTGGATGTGGATCCTTCCTCTGCGATCTGCACTGCCCTGTGCATCTTTCCCATGTACTCTCCATCTACTGAGACTCTGTATACCTACCTCCCCCAGATAGAAACCTTGAAATCTGTGACTGATTCATCTTTGAATGCACATTGCCTAGTCCTTAATAGATATTCCAGGCTGTGCCTGGAAGAGAGCAGAATAGTGGGTGATCCTGCCTTTGTATCTGTTTCTATGGTAGCTAAAACAGATTTAGCCATCTGCCTATCTCGATGGCTTGTAAGGGTTTAGAAAAATCCATTCATGAATATTCTGAATGAACTCACGAGTCTTAAGAGAGCAAGAAAAATTGACCCATCAAGGAGAAGAGGAGCAACTACTTCTCCCCACAAATGTCGTGCAGCTTGCTGAGGAACTTGGCTCTCTATGTTTGTTCGTTAGGGAACGGTCAGCAGTGCAATTGAAATAGTCTTCGGTTTCAAGTAGAAATCCCTGGAGTCTATTGTTCCTTATGGTGTCAACTTCTGCAGACCAGAAACTCTCAATCAACATGGTGGCTCACACCTGTAAGCCTCCCCCCCCCACTCATGGAGGATCTTACTTTGACTTCGGCTAGGTCACAACGCTAGTGAGTCTCCACCGCAATCAGAAGTTGGGTATGCTTATGGCCATATAGAATGAGGATAAGCATAATGAACTGTAGGATAAGGAAACAAGAGTTTTACCTTTGTGTTTGTTGTTCTTAACCTACTGTGTGAAATGATTTCTCTTCTCTCTTTTCTCTCCTTATGGTTTATCTTATGTTGTTACTGTATCTGACTTTGTTACCTGGTCTATTAGATATACATTTGTTTATTTGAACTAGGAAAGAGGGAAAACAGGATGATTGGGAGGGGGTTGGAAGAAAACTGGAAGAAAAACCTGAGTACCAATGTCCAAGAAATAATGTACCCACTACCTGATGAATGGAACTGTAACCCCTCTATATATCACCCCGACTGACAATAAAATACAATTACAAGAAGAAGTTGGGTATGCTGGTGCATGCCTGCCATCCTAGCTACATAGGAGACATAGGAAGAAGGGTGTGTCGTCTGAGACTGCCCAAGGACAAAAATTCAGGAGCCTACTGGAAACATAACTAAAGCGAAAAGGGATGGAGATGTGGTTCAAGTGTTAGAGCTCCTGCCTAGCAAGTGCAAAGTCCTGAGTTCAAACTCCAGTACAAGACAGAGGGGAGAGAGGGGAGAGGGAGAGAGGGGAGGGGGAGAGAGGGGAGGGGGAGAGAGGGGAGGGGGAGAGAGGGGAGGGGGAGAGAGGGGAGGGGGAGAGAGGGGAGGGGGAGAGAGGGGAGGGGGAGAGAGGGGTGGGGGAGAGGGAAAGAAGCAAAAAATGAAGGAAGGAAGCAAGGAGAGAAGGAAGAGGAAAAGGAAGAAAGGAAAAGGAAGGAAGAAGGAAAGGAAGGAGGGGAAGGGAGGAAGGGAAGGGAGGAAGGGAAGGGAGGGAAAAAAGGAAGGGAGGGGAAAGAAAGGAAGGGAAGGAAGGGAAAAGAAGGAAGGGAAGGAGGAAAGGAAGGAGGAAAGGAAGGGAAAGAAGGATTCAAGTTAAAACTACTAAGGAACTCTTAGGTGCCATCAGACCATCCTAAAGGCTGGAAAATTCATTCTCCAAAAAGTATGGCTTCAGACAGATGTGAAAGTTTGCAGAAACTTCATTGAGAAGGGCCCTGGTTTCTGTTCAGAAGGCAGGAAGACAAATAATACAGAAACTGCAGCACCCAAGGGAAGGCTGCTGTCCTTTTCCCCTGGTGCTGTCATGTATCTGGGTCAAGCCTGTCTGTAAGCATGGCCTTGGGCATCATTAATTGGGTCTCTATTGTTCAGTCATCTCCCTGGATTACCACTCTTTTCACCATTTGGCAGATGGAACTTGCTGCTCTTATATTATTAACAAGACTGCCTATAAAAAGCAGTTAAGTAAGGAAGCAAGGAAACATCAATGAAGTCAGTGGCTTGTTCTCCAATTCTACCACCTACTCAATCATCCACTCACCCAACCAACACTAAGCAGCTACTAGGTGCCACACCCTCCAGTGAGCACACACAGTGTGACTTGATCTGAAGAAGGTTAAGCTTACTTGAGTAAAGTGGTTAAAACCACTATACGATCCAGGAACCAGTGGCTCACATCCTATCTGCTTAGGAGACTGAGATCTGAGCACTGTAGTTCGAAGCCAGCTCTGGCAGGAAAGTCTATGGGACTTCCAAGTAACTACCAAAAAAAAAAAAAAAAGCAGAAAGTGAAGCTGTGGCTCAAGTGGTAGAGCACGAGCCCTGACCTTAAAAGATCAGGGACAGCATTCGTGCCCTAAGTTCAAGACCTAACAGAGGCACAAAGAAAAAATGAACCACCATAAGAATCTGCATAGGGCCATATGGAATCACCAGGATAGAAAATACAGAGGAAATAAAAAGTCTCCTTAAAGATAGGACTAAAGCTAGCGGTTATAAACCTACTCAGAAGGATGGGATCTGGGAATCACAGTTTGAAGCCAGACCCAGAAGAAAAGTTTTCAAGACACTACTATCTCTAATTAACCAGCTAAATGCTGGACAGGAAATATGGTTCAAGTGGTAGAGTGCCAGCCATGAACAATTAAGCTAATCAAGAGGCCCTGAATTCAAGTCCTGGTGCTAGCAAAAGCAAATTTAGCATGTTCTGAGCTTTTTTTTCATTATTATCCAAACATACTCACAAATTAGGCACACAGGTTTAGCTAGACTTTCACACACACACATACACACACAAATATGCAGGCATGAGTATGTGTGTGTGTGTGTGTATATTTGTAGGAACTGGGGCTTCGGACTTGAACTCAGGGCCTCATGCTTTTCTTGCTCAGCTTTTTCTACTTATGGCTGATGCCCTAACTGTGCTCCCTCTTCCTGCTTTTTGCTGCTTAATTGAGACTCACAGATTTTCTACCTATGCTGACTTTGAACCACGATGCCCAGATTAGCTAGGATCACAGGCATGAGCTACCAGTACCTGGCTTTGTATCCTATTTTCTCCTCTTTGTAGTTGTGTGTAAGATGTCACACCACTTAAGTTTCAGTTCCTACCCAATTTATGCATCATCAGTGACACATTTAACTTTATTTGATCACCATTCTTAATCCAACATTTTGGATAGGAAAATATCCAATGTCCCTATCACCAATACTTAAGGTCTTCTCTGAGATCCATTTTTCACAAGCATAGTTGAGTGTGAACATGTGGATAAAGGCTAGATTGGAGTCACCATGTGTCAACAGAGAAGATGACAGCACCATTGTCAACTAGAGGCATGTCATCGACTTCCTGAAGAATCATCTCACCACATCTCATCTTATCATCACGTTTTGGCCACACTTTTACCACCTTGTGTTAAGACTTTCACAGTGTATACATTCCCAGCCTGTGGGCACTGATGGTCTTCTGAGTCACCTCAATACAGGCAGGGAAGCCACAGGCAGCCAACAGGCAGCAGACATATCTATCCTATCTTCTCTATCCTATAATGGACATTTCTTACTGTCCCTCAAACTTTACCTTATGATGACTTGCTCAGAGCCATACGATGACTTTGCTCACAGCAAACTTGTTTGCTGTAAGAAAAGTTCTTAGGTTTATTGCATTTCAAGTCACACCTGTGGTTGCCTTGGCAGAGTCAGAACAAGTGATTTCCATGACCCATGGGCCAGACACTCCCACCTCCATTGCTGTTTTCTTTCTATTATAGGCACGTTCCAAATACAGTGGTTTCCTTGATCATAGCCATGGGCTTTCAAAGTGATAGAGGGTGATTCTTTCTCTTTCCTTTCTATTTCTGCCCCCCCCACGCACTTTTTGTGCCAATATTGAGGCTTGAACCCACAACCTGATCAGTAATGGGTCTGTCCATCCTGGCATTCAGGGAGGCCCCAAGGCAATGATGGATTGCATGGGCAGCCTACTGCTAGAGGTCAAATCTTTCATGATGCAGGAAAATTCCTTCATAGTCCTGTGCCATAGTGCTCACGGGACTGTATAAGGCTGCACCTTCTTTGACCCCAGGTAAAAGCCTAGGGTACAGTTAAGAGCTTTACAACCAAATACTGCTCACTCATTTGCAGATACAGTCTCCAAATTCATAGGAATCTTCCCCCTTGCTGGCAGAGAAAGAGCAGCAGCGGTGTTCTGGTAGGCAATAGATTCTCTCTCACCCACATTTTAATAAAAGCTCCTAACAATGATTAGTTTAATCATCTCTTCTGCATTTTGTTTTTTGGTGGAGTTGTTATGAGACAAGAAATATGTCTTTAAAAATGATATCAAGAGAGGAAATGTGTGGAAAGGCCACTATCTCAAGTAAAATGCCTAGTATTTATTTGTTATAAACATTTTTATGTGTTGAGTGCACTGGCTCAAGCCTGTAATCCTAGCTACTTGGAAAGTGAAAATAGGATCAGAGTTTGAAGACAGCCCAAGCAACAAAGTCCTTGAGACTCCAATAGCTGGCATGGTAGTATGCACCTGTCATCTCACTGATACAAGGAAGTACACATAGAAACATCTCAGTCTAAGCTGGCCCAGGCATAAAGCGAGATCCTACCTCAAAAATAAGAGAGGGGCTGGGAGAGTAGCTCAAATAGAAGAGTATCTGTATTGCAAGCATAATGCCCTAGGTTCAAACCCCAATACTGCTCCTCCAAAAATTAAACCCTATCTCTGATTTTAATAACAAAAATCTGGTTGCAGCCCTTTCCCTGGAAAAAAATTCAATAATCTTCCATTCTTTCTAAAAATTGGAGACACGAAAATATAACCTAGGCAGCAGAGGCTTGCTGGCATTCTTTTACCTGTTTTGAATTATGCGGTTCCATCCAGTACACATTTTCCCAGAGGGGGCAGGAATCTTCTTCCCTCAAGAGCATGCTAAACACCCATCTGTCAGAAACAATTTGAGGGTACTGAAGGGTAGAGATGGAGAACAGAACAGACCCTCCCTTGAGGTTGCTGTCTGTGCAGAACAGTTCTGGCTCTGCTAGCTGCATGTACTCATTATCCTTGATCAATGGTGTCCCGAGCAGCAGACAGGGCCACCCACACTGGGGACACAGCAGTCCATGTCCTCAAGAAGCTTGTCCTCTCCTGGCAGAGCCAGATGCCTAGACTAACGACTCCAATACAATACTACATTTGAGAGCAGAATGCCAAATTCCCTGGGTGGAGCCTTTCCTAGGAGCCTGGGGCTTAACATGGTTCCCCATACAACAGCGCTGGGGGACGGCATTGCCTCAGTGTGACTGAGTTCTGCTCAAGGTCACTACAGTGGTGAGAGGCAGAGCTGTGATTTGAAACCAGGTTGCACTGATTCCTAAATCTGTGCTTTACCACAGAAAGTTTCACTAGTTTTCCAGTTCTCTTGGCTGAATACTATGTATTGGTGCTTAAGTCAATGTATCAATTTTACTGGATTGTAAACTTCAAAGGCAGGAAGGACATCTGCTGGTGTATTCTGAGGGTGTGGGCATAATTTTGGGATGAGGCATGCCTCTCCAATAATGTGATGTTCAAGCAGATACCTGGAAGAAAGCAGTTCTTTCTGAATTCTTTCTCAATGGGAGGGTAAGAAGGAGCATTTAAAGGATGCAGAAGGCCTTTTGGATCAAGGTTTGGTCATATGTCCTAGCTCTACATCTCAAGGTCTCATTTGAAGCATGTTAACTAAGAGCAAGCATAATAAACAATCTCCTCCCTCCCCACCCCAGCATCCTATCCTCTTACTCTGCTTTACTTTTCTTTAAAGCCTTTTTCACTATTTGACATTATATTTGAGAGTTTACTATGTACAGCTCCCCACCAACTTTGAGCTCTTTAAAGACATGGACTTTGTCTTCTGCACCCAGCAGTGATCTGACATGCAGAAGGAACTCCCCACATGACTATTTGGAAATGTGTCACATATCACTTCTGATGCTCCTTATTATTAAATATTTACCATGTATAGCCACTGAGATACATTACTTCATTACTCATAAAAGCTCTATGTGAGCAGGCACCATTATTGTTCTACCTTCCAGAAGGTGAAACTAGGTTTGTTAACACGATTCAGATGATTCAGTCAGATGTAGAGCTGGGACACATACTCAAGCCTTGATTCAAAACATGGATCTGATCTTCTGGAGCCTGTTGTGGTGTCACACACATCGAAGGCCCTCAATAAAGGTCATTACAATTAGTCCAGAGGAAAGGGCATGTCCCAAAAGGCATAAGCTAGAAATCAGGGATTATTTCTGCTCATTACCTGTCTTGGGACTCTGCTGATTATCCTCAAATCCAATTTGCTCTTACTGGGGAATTGAGAAAATGATACTCCATCCAGAGGCTACATTTTCCAGATTCCCTTGCAGCTAGGTTGGCTATGTAATTGTATACTTACAAAACAATGAGTAGAAATGTGTCTGAAGTAATTTGCTCAATCAAAAATTACTTCCTGGGATTTTCTCTCTCACACCACTGGTGTGGGTTGGAATGCAGACATGGAGCTGTGCCAGGCTCACCATATCAGTAAGCACAGATGGTAAAATGGAAAATGAAAACTAAATTAGAAGGAACTTTAATTCCTGAATGATCTTGTAGAGGAGAGGTACAAACCAGTCCCGGGTCATCTGGCAGGTATGGTGAGAGCAGAATGAGGACAGATAGAAGCAGAGAGGCTACTGCATCAAGGCCCTTTACACAGACTCAAACCAGACACGCTGGCTTTAGTAAAAGTAGTTGCCTCAGAAATGACTAGGTTTGGTCAAGCTTGGATGTATTTTGAAAATAGAATCCATTAGATTGCCTGATCAATTCTATACTCAAATGAGACACAGAACAAGAGACAAGAAGACAGAATAGGTAAAGAAAAGAGGGAGAAAGAAGAGGAAGAGAAAGATGGAGAAAAATGAGAGGGTGTAGGGGGTAGCAGAATGATTCCGTTGACCTAAGCACTTAGAAGGATGAAATGGCTATGAATTGAGGTGGAAAAATTTCAGAGCTGAATCTATCTTTGCAAAAAGAGCAGGAGTCAAATTTTGAAGATGCTTAAGAAAAGAAGTATCAGGCCTAGACTTGAAGTCAAGACTGCGGGGCCAGGAGCATAGCCTAGTGGTAGAATGCTAGCCTAGCATGCATGAAGCCCTAGGTTCAATTCCTTGGTGCCACATACTCAGAAAAAGTCAGAACTGGTGGTGTGGCTCAAGTAGCAGAGCCCTAACCTTGACAAAAAGTGTCCAAGGACAGTGCTCAAGCCCTTAGCTCAAGCCATAGGACTGGGGTGGGTGGGCGGACGGGCGGGGGGTGGGCAAGACTGTTTAAATTGGAGTCCTGATTCTGACACTTGAATCCTATGTGCCCGATCTCACCTATAAAACTTCTCATAGAGCTTGTAGAAGGGAGAAACACATGCATTCCAGACTTCTTTTGTGTTATGTGATTCTTCACAAAGGCTGCGAACATTTGAGGTCAAGAAGAGATCTCCACGTCTGCTTATTCCATCTCAAATAACACTAAGCCCCCAAGATTTTTAAAGCAGAGATGTGGCTGTCTGCTGTGGTGTGGGGACAGCTGGGAGGAAGCTTTCAAAGCAGCTGGTATAGGCATATGACCAGAACATTTTCTTCACCTCAGATTCCTGGCAAAACAAGGCCTATAGTTAGAAAGGAAAGGTTTTAATTACCAAGCCACCTGTCCAGCCATCTGAAGCCAGCCCCAGCCCTTTGACTGGCTCCCAGTAGGCAGTGGGGCATAGAGGGGGACCATGCTCAGAGTCCCTAATGTCTTTCATGTTTCACCATACTGCATAATCAGGGAGAAAATTAACCGTTCTCCCTAACAGGCTCCCATTATGTCTCTCCTGCCTCATCTGTTATGAAGGCTGGAGATAGATACTCAGGGCTGGGGTCAAGATGAGTCTGAATTCATGTGCTCAGGGTAAGGCACCCCCGAACACTTAATGACCTTATGCTCACCAAAGCTAACTAGATTCCTTTATTTCCCCCTCCAAACTAAGATAACTGCTTTTGAAATGATAAATTATTACCTGTTGATTTTAGACTGGCAAACATATGAAAGGTAAATTGGCTATATTCAATTCTAAGAATAAAAATCAAGAGAAATTCATAGGGATCTGGGAGTTTGGCCTAATAGTAGAATGCTTGCCTAGCATGCACAAAGACCAGGGTTGGATTCCTAGGTTGCACATATATAGAAAAGGCCAGAAGTGGTGCTGAGGCTCAAGTGGTAGAGCTCTATCCTTGAGAAAAGCCCAAAGACAATGCTCAGACTCTGAGTTCAAGCCCCAGGACTGGCAGAGAGAGGGAGGAAAGGGGAAGAGAGGGAGAAATCCATAGGGGAAAAGAAAAGAGGAAGAAAACAAAGGGAGGGTGGGAGGAGGAGGAGGCAAGGAGGGAGGAAAAGGAGGAAGGGAAAAGGAAGGAACATGGGAGCTTGAGGCAAATAGAGAACCACTTGCTGACCAGAACCCCCAATGCATTAATTTCAATGCATTAAGAGCTTTAAGCTTAGCCCATCCCCATCATGCAACCTCACATAGACAATGCCAACTCTGAGGTTCTTCAAGACCACCATCAAAAGGGTCCAAATTGATTATCACACTATTATCAACATATGAATAATCAACATATTTTGTAAAGGGAAATTAACCCTTTCAGCCCCATCCTTTTGAGTTGCTCTTCCCATTATTTCATAAAATGTCATGGACCAAGAAGCTAATGGCTACTTCCCTGTAACTGTCAGAGACCTGCAGCAAGCGCAGATACATCAAGATACAACTGGGCCTGAGCCTTCCTATGACTGCTCGAATTGTCCCTGGATCATAAACCCAACTGCAGCAGTGAACCATTCCCAGGCCTCCTTTCACTACTACTATACTACAAAGACTTATTTGAAAGAAAACAACAATCTTTGCCTCAGATATTATAATAAGAAACTCTCATGAACTCATTTAGGACAAATCACTTGTTTCTAAGATCTGTTCATATGGCTTTACAAGCAAAGCTTGAAATGCTGTTATTTTGTTAGGGGTGCATGTGAGAAGCAACAACTTAAGTGTCAGACAAATAGATTTATTCCAGATTCTAGAACTGTATCATCTTTAATTTATGTGAAACTTGGTATTTGATAGCACCAGAACTCTTCTTGCAGCAGCCAGACTTCTTGCATTACCCAGCTCTCCCCCTCCCTCTGCACTGGCTTTCCTGTGTACCATTCTCTTCCCTCCTGCTCAGGGCACCACAAGGAGCCGAGTCGTTTCCCATTCCCTCCCCATGGAAACCCTCTTTGCCAAGCTGGTTGTTTGGAGACAGAGTCTCATGGGTTTTTCTGCCAGGGTTGACTTTGAACTATGATCCTCCAGTTCTCAGCCTCTTGGATAGCTAGGATTATAGGCATGAGTCACCCCAGGCACTCAGTCTTGTTTATTCTTTATTCAGCTTTATTGAAGTATAATTGAAAAATACAATTATATGTTTTTAATGAGTAAATGTGCTGATGTGATGTATGTATCCATTGTGAAATGACAACCACAGTCAAGCTAATAAATAGATTCATCACCCCACAGTTACTTTTTGGTTTGAGGGTGAATATGCTTAAAGTCCACTCTTAGCAAATTCCATATGTGCAGTGTGATTAACAAGTTATACCAGACTGTATTATTGTGAGCACTTACCCAACTTCTAGCTGAACATTTGTATGTGTTAGCCAACATCTTTCCACCTCTCACCCCTACCCCTTAGCCCTGGCAATCACTATGGTACTGTTTTTAAGTTAGAATATGTTTCCTAAGCGTTCAGTCAGTTTTGACTATAGCTTTGCCTGGAGAGCTGAATGAACACAAAGAATAAGGAAGAGCTCAGCCTTCTATCTTCTCCTTCCATGGTTGGTCAAAGCAAAACCAGGCCACTTTCAGCTGCTTGCCTGGAGGCCCCTAGCTCTAGTCCATCATGGATATATATATATATATATATATATATATATATATATATATATATATATATATATATGTTCTTTTTTGGCCAGTCCTGGGCTTGAGCTCAGGGCCTGAGCTCAGGGCCTGAGCACTGTCCTTGGACTTTCTTAAGACTAGAGCTCTACCACTTGAGTCTCAACACCATTTCCAGCTTTTTTTCCCCCATGTATATGGTACCGAGAAATCGAACTCAGGTCTTCATGTATGTAAGGCAAGCACTCTACCACTAGGCCAAACTCCTGACCCCCCCATCATGGATTTCTGAGGACAATGAATCTACTCTTCCTGCTTCTCCACAGCTGCTGGCCCTGGTCTATGAAGGAAATTCCACATCCTTCCTCTCACCAAGATACACAGACAGATGGACAGACTCTCACACAGTGCACTGTGGGGCCAGGCTAAAGAAGAGGCAACAGGGTTGCTGACCACTGAAAGGGTGACTAACAGCTAGGGTGCTGATTTCACTGGGGGTTGGCCTCCTGGAATGACATGAACTCTGAGTTCCTGAAACACCATTCAAAAATCAAATATCTGCAACCCCCGCTTCCCCCCCTCCCCACCCCGGCCTCCACTCCATATGAGACTCTGGGCAAAAGAACACATGGAATTGTTAAGCTGCCCCCGGCTCACTTCCTTAAAACTCCACCTCCAAGGAACATTCTGGAAGTTGTTACAATGCTTGAAGAAATGCTACAAGCAGATTTTTTTAAAATAGTAACAGAGCAGAAATTTATACCTTAAACAAATCACTCCAACACCAAATCATTCCAACAGATGGGACTTAGAGCATTTATTATCCCTCTCAGGTCTGGGATTTTTCAAACACTACATTTCCAACAGTCCAGGCTGGGAGTGGTTTGACAGGACCGCTCTGACCAATTACCTGCTAATTAAAAGACCTCAGTGGGTGCTGGAGGTAGCAGCTTTGCATAGGGACTTTAATTACAGAGCCCTAGTTTTGCCAAGAAAACACAAAGGGCTTTTCTGGCTGGATGCTGAGGCTTAGTGTGCACACATGGCCTGCACAGGAGGGGAGGGTGAAGAGTATAACCCGAAGCAGGAAGTGGGGTTTTACCCCCCCACCCCTGGAATCTTTGGAAATAACCGGAACAAAAGGCGTCCTCAATGAGCAGAGAACAGCCACCCTGGACACATCCTGTGGTGTGGGATGGTTCTGACCTAGAATTACTTTTTTTCCTCTGCTAATACAGGGATTTGAACGCAAAGCCTCACATTTGCTCTAGTTGTTTGCTTAGCTGGTACCTTACCATTTGAGCCATGCTTCTAGCCCTAGAATCTTGAGGACACTTCCATCCAGGCTAGCTTTCAATCTGTGACGTTATAGACCTCAGCCTCCATAGTAGCTAGGATTAACAATCATGAGTTACTGGTACTGGGTTCAGACTAGAATTAGTTCATGCCCCTCTGGCCTTTCCTTAAGTTTGGATAAGAACTTCATTTCTCCTCCAGGTTTCACAGGGCCTGGCGTAGCCCAGTGTTCATTTTTGACTACTCAAAAAGTACCTTGTCTTCTGGTCATGCCATTGCACAGCCCAGTGCACATGATGGAGGCAAGCTACCCCTCAGACTCCAGAGAAGCAGGGGCTCAGCTTAACCCATCTGGCTAGTTCAAGGATGGCTTGAGTCAAACCAGCCCAATCACAGGAACTGCCAGGTTGTGTGGCAGCTCACATTTAGTTGGGGTGTAATATTAGAGCAAGTTTTGAGTCAATGTGTGCTGTACAGTCACAGGAAAGAGATCTGAAAGTGAACAGACAAGGCAGGCAAAGAAAACTGAGAAATTGAAATGGTATATTTGAAGTGCTAGATCAAGCCATTCCTGAATAAATCCACTTATGACTTTCTTTCCTGTCTTTTCTTCCTTCCTTCTTTTTTTTTTTTTTCTTTCTTTCAACATTGTAAGCCACAAAAGTGCTTTGATACTTAACATGGCTCTAGTTAGGCTTCCTAGCAAGATGCAACTAAAAATCATCCTATCTGGTAGAAATAATATTGGAAGGTAAAGTGTCAAAACAACTGTCTAGGGGCCGGGAGTTTGGCCTAGTGGTAGAGTGCTTACCTAGCATGCACAAAGACCCGGGTTCAATTCCTTGGTACCACATACATAGAAAAAAGCCAGAAGTGGTGCTGAGGCTCATGTGGTAGAGCTCTAGCCTTGAGAAAGTCCAATGACAGTGCTCAGGCCCTGAGCTCAAGACCAGGACTGGCACCAAAAAAAAAAACTGTCTAAATCTCCATGGTTCCAGTTCACAAAAAGTACTTGCTGTAGTATATGTGGAAGCCCAGAGATCTTGGTCCAAAATCAAAGAATTCCAGAGCTGGAAGGGGTCTTGGGGACAAAACTTCCTGTTCAGCCATCTTTGCTGACATTTTCTATACAACTATGTTCATGAAGACATAGAGAGGAAAGCTTCATGCAGAAACCAGGATACAGGCTCCTTTTCCTGTGCTATCCTCCGTGTGAGTGAGCTCAGGAAAAGCCGTCCTGACTGAGCATAATAGGTCCAGGAATCTGTAATCCATCTTGATTCATACTAGCCTTCTACATATTCCCATGTACCAGTCACTCCAAACCTTAACTTATTTCAATTCCATACTGCCTACAGACACGCAAGAACAATGGACTATCCTTAAGACACTACTTCTCCATCAACCATCAGTTATCTACCCATCCTCACCCATCCTCTTCCTTACAAATAGTTCTGGTACATCACAAACAGCGGAAGTGGCTTATACAGTCTGTCCCTGGCCCCCACACTAATACACACCTCTAAAATCAATCCCCCAACCAAGCTATTAGCATCTTCATGACAGATAATATTTCTTAGAGTGTCGAAGTTCACCACCCTACTCTCTTCCTTACTTCCTTTCTCCCTATCATTTCTGCCTCACTTCTTTCTTCCTCTTCATTCCTTTCTTCCTCTCGGGCTGGCTTCCAACTCTGGGCTCAAGCAATCTTCCTGCCTTGGTCTCCCAAGTAGCTAGACTAGTGGTATATGCCACCACATCTGTCTTACTCATTTCCCTTTTTTTTTTTTTTTCCTCTTAGTTTTGGTGGTAGAGGGTTTGAACTTGAGGCTTTGTGCTTACTAGCCAGGTACTCTGCCATTTGAACTATGCCTTCAGCCATTTTTTGCTTTTGCTCTGGTTACATTTTTGAGATAATGCTCCTTTTTGCCCAGGCTGGCCCGTATCACCATCCTCCTCTTTAAATTTCCCCTAAAGCTTGGGGTGACAGGCATGAACCACTAACCCCAGCTATGGCTTACCTGAAATGTATTTTAAATGGTTCAGATGGTAGTAGAAAATAAGTCTAATTGTCTATTTCTTGCCAGCTCTTTATGTGACATGCTCGATTATTTTAGCTTCCTGTGACTAAATTCCCCCTATTTCTATGACAGATGAATGCCATTTGCCAGTGCATAATGTTAGCCAAATTCTGGAAACACACAGATGGAAAGCTTCATGTCAACGTGAAGCAAGGTTATTATTTTCTGGAAGCCAATATGCGGTTGGCAGCCCTCAAGAACTACAATGATTATTTTTATATTCCTTTTAGAATATCTTAGGAACTTGCAGGTCTTCAGAGAGAAAACTGTGGGGATTTGGATGAGATTTACAAACTCATTTGCTCTTGGGTCTATGTGAAACCTTTTATTAGAACTTTTGAATGGGAAGGTGGAAAGCCAATTCAGGATGTAAAATAAAGGAGCCATACCTTCCGTGTATGCAGCCTTCCTTTTCCCAACAATCTGCAACTGCTCACACCTATTATTTGACCATCCGTGTCTTCTGTTACTTAGTTATCCTGGGGAGAGAAATACCAAAAAGAAAAATGAATGGAAAGATATGTACTATGGGAGCCAAGTCTAGGCTTCCTGCCTTAGTAGCAGTATTAACATAACTCTAGTGAGATTCCTTTCTCTAGAAGTCTTTCTTCTTCCTAGCAAGCATCATACTGCAATTCATTATGGAACCAAAAAAATCCAATCGACCTCTCCCAGCTGGACTTCTTTACTCTTAGAGCAGCAGCTCATGTACCTTCTTACATGCTCTCTTCTGCTTCCTCTTCTTGTCTCCCAGCCAGCATCCCATCTGCCCTGGGTTCCCAGGATTCTCTGAGCTTTGGATTCTCAGGAGGTCACCAGCAGCTCAGGGGACCCAAGCTAAAAACTGAGGTAGTAAGGCTCAGCAGGAGCATTTTTTTAGTTTTGGGGTAGTTGGGTAGTACTGAGGTCTCTACTCAATGGCTTTTTGCTTAGGCAGGCAGTCTATCCCTTGGACCACTTTTCCCAGTTCCTTTTCTGGGTTTACTTTTCAGATAGGGCCTTGTGCTTCTTGTGTGAGGCAGGCTTCTGCCCTGGGCCTCTTGCAGAGCTGAGAGCACAGACACGGACTGTATCACCTTCCCTTGTGCTGGGGAATTTTATTAGTGGGACACAGGAGTCAAGGCAGGATGGGGAAAACCCCAGATTCCAACCTACTCAAAGGTCTGTTTCCTTCCTTCAAGTGGCCTGCAGTAGCCCTGCTGAGGGACCCAGGTGAGGGATTCACATATCCATTTTGAAATGAGTGTTTCTTACTGCATCCTTCTGGTCCTCCCCTGGCCTCATCCTGGGACTTCAGCTCCTGATTAAGGATCAGTACCTAGCCCTGGACCCATGCCTGCTTTCTGAAAACCCAAAGCTCTGGCCCAATTTTCTCTATCACACTGTTTCTCAGAGTGGGATCTGTGGACCATCTAAAGCTAAAGCCCTCTGTGGAAAGGCAGATTCTTGGACCTGCCTCAGAGATACAGGGGAAGGCGGACTGTATTGGAAGTCTGGGACCTAACTGATCTGAGTCACTGACTCCTAACCACTCCCAAATGTGAAAACCACCAGTCCGAATGCCTTCAGTATGTTCCAGTGCTACTGAAAGAACTTTCTGTCATCTATTCTCGAACAGTGGGGTTCACTTTCCTTTATAGGAGAATGATCCTTTGCTTTGGTGTCTGTCTTCTTTTTAACAATTGCACTGTCCCATGTGGACTTAGCTACTTGTACTTCATCATCCAAGCTTCCAAAACAGAACTAAAATTGTGGAATCTGTTACATGTACAGAGAACACCTAAAAGAGTGTATCACAAAGCTGGGTGCAGTAGCTCATGTCTGTGATACTAGGTCTGCTGAGAGGTAAAGATCAGAAGGGTGGAAGTTGAAGGCCAGCCCAAGCAAAGACTGATGAGTCCCCATTTCAATCAGTAATTGGGTGTGATGGCATGCCTGTCATCCCCGCTACTCAGGAAGCTTAAATAGGAGGCTCTTGGTCCAGGCTAACCTGGAAAAGAAAAGAAAAGAGGTTGAGCACATGGCTCAAATGGTAAGAGTGCCTGTCTATTAAGCACAGGCCCCATGTTCAAATCCAAATAATGCCATCACACAAACAGGACAACACAAGAAACATACAGTCAAGCTGGCATTGGTGATTCACACTTGTAATCCTAGACACTTGGACAACTAAGAATGGGAGGATGGCAATTTGAGGATAGCCTAGGCACAAACGTTCCTGAGACTCATTCTAGAGGGGTGCAGTGGTATGCACCTGTCATCTCAAGCTATTTGGATGGCTCAGACTGGGAGAAGAAGCATGGAGCCAGGCCAACTTAGGAAGAAAATGCCCAGGAGGCTATTTCTCCATGAAAGGTGGTGTTTGTGTGTGTACATGTGTGTGTTATTCCAGAGGTGATAGGTGGCTAAAATTGGCAGATCACAGCTCAGGACCACCCTGTAGCTGGAAATCAGATTCTATCCCTATTAAAACAGGGGCCGGGAGTTTGGCCTAGGGGTAGCGTGCTTGCCTAGCATGCACAAAGACCCAGGTTCGAGTCCTCAGTACCACATACATAGAAAAAAGCCAGAAATAGTGCTCAGGCTCAAGTGGTAGAGCTCTAGCCTTGAGAAAGTCCAAGGACAGCACTCAGGCCCTGAGCTTAAGCCCAGGACTGGCAAAAAAAAAAAAAAAAAAGAAAAAGAAAAACAGGGCTTGGAGGCATGGCTCAGTAGTATCCTACTAGCCTAGCACAATAAACCCCCATTTAATAGTGGTGGAGGGAGAGAAAAAAGAAAAAGGAAGGAAAGAAAGAGGTATTCAAATTCTGTAAGAAGTTAGGTCCACTGGGTCTGTAGACATAGTCAAGCCTCTACTGATCTGTGACCCAGCCCATTTGTCTTGTTCAATTCTTGTATCACTGCGAGACCCTCTTTGCTGACTGGGGCACTGTATCCAGGAAATTCTACAACAGCCCAACAATCTCCATGACATTATGTGGTAAGATGACAGGGATAGACAATTTATTCCTTTTTTTTTCTCCCTTTCTTTCTTTTATCCACCTAACTTAAACACCTCTACCATTGCTTAAAAACTCCCAATCATATAACTTTGGTCAAAACCCACTGACTTGACCTGCATTTTACATAGTTCCTTCTTCATGTGTCATGTGAAGTAAAAAATGTCCTTCCCATAGCCGGGTACTGGTGGCTCCTTCCTGTAATCCTCGCTACTCAGGAAGGCTGAAATCTGAGGATTGAGGTTCAAAGCCAGCTTAGGCACTAAAAAGTCTGTGAGACTCTTTTCTTCAATTAACCACCAGAAAACCAGAAGTGGTGCTGTGGCTCAAAGTGGTAGAGCTGAAGAGCTCAGGGATAGAACCCAGGACCAGAGTTCAAGCTCCAGGACTGATTTTTAAAAAATGCCCTTCCCTGTCACAGTGCCCAAGTTACATTGCTTCAATGTGATAACCAGGCTTAACATTCATTAAGCATTTTCCATAATGAAGCCAACCTTTTCCAGGTATTTCCTTGCTTAGCCCATCCAGCAGCCCTCACAGGTAGGTAGAGTCATCTCTTGATATCCAAGACGGATGGGTCCCAGAAGCCCCTCTGCAGTTGCACAAGTCCCTTATGTAAAATGTATTTGCATATAGCCTAGCAACATCCTCTCATATACATGAATGTGTCTCTAGATTATTTATGATAGCCAATATGATTAACTGATTTGTTATCGTACATTGTTTAGCAAATAATGACAAGGGAAGGTGTTTCACAAAATTTTTCTAAGCTTTTCCATGCACTGTCGAATCTATGATTTCGAAGCCCATGAGTAGGAAAAGACAGGACTATTTGTATTAAATTCTACAGATTAGAACAGTTAGATATGGGGAGATTACAATTAACCTCTAGCAAATACTCTGGGCTATCTGATTGCAAGGTCTAGGAATGTAACATTCTGGTATCTTCTCTCCCAATTGACAAATGGGGAAAGTGGTTTTCCATGCTGGGGCTTCCTGATAGAAACTTCTTGTGCCAACCAAATCCTCAAATCCACATTCACCACCAAGTTAAGTCAACCTACTGGTCAAAGGCGGCCAGCTCCAGCACCCTGGTCATCGGTTCCAATCCACTGCTGATCTAAATCTGTAGGTCCATTTACCACATGGCCCCCATATCAAGCTGACACTTCATTCCAGGAAATACATGCAGTCTTCATGTCTGGTTTCCTTACGAACATCCTTGCCACATCAAGCCAGGAGCTCATTTTCCCCAATATTTCCTCCATAAACGTCATCCTTGCCGTCTACCCCAAAGCCCTGCCTCACACGCTTTCATCCTGGCGTCTGAACCACTACAGAAACATGTCTCCAAGCATCCCCAGAGACTTTCAGTCCCCACCACAGAATCTCCATGTGGGCCTTTGACAGCTTCCCCTTTGAAAGTCATCAAATCCCCCAGTAAACAGTTGTCTCTTCTCAGTGGACTCTATTTCCTTTGGTCTTTGTCCTTCTGAGCCTTTAAAACCAACCAAGATTTGAGCCAAGGGACAAGGTTAGTTAATGGGCTGTGGCATGTCACTTGTTCATCAAAGCATGGATCTAGCTCTCCATTTTATCAAGCTCCAGGAACCCCGTCATAGTATTGTCCCCATCTTGGATCCGTAGGTGATCATAAATGTCCCTCACCCCATGCTTAGTTTAGCTTCTCATTTTAAGTTGGCTTTTCAGCTATCTTGCTCTGCTCAATCCCCACACATCTGGAATCATTCACAGAGTGGTGGTTGAAATTTCCACTAATTCAAATGGAATGCTAAGGATGAAGGCCACTGGGAGGCCCTGAGCTTCCCTCAAGTTGCTGGACAAGAAGTTTCACTCAAAGAAATGCATGTATCAGCAAGCATCCTAGCCGGTGCCTGATGGGGACAGTCTCTCCAAACTAGGGGCACCAGAGCAGTCCAACTCTGTATATGGTGGCCTGAGGCAAGGGTAAACATCACAGTCAACACTTAGAACTAAACTAAGTCCCTTCAGAATTCCCTTGCTAAAGCCCTAACCACAATGTGAGTTCATCTGATGAGGGTGTCTTGGAGAACAAAGCAGGGAAGAAATCAATATGGAATTCAATAGCACTGACATCCTTATAATAAAACAAAGTGCTCTCTCACTGTGAAAAGGCACTGTCTCCTATCCAGGAAGAGAGATCTGACCATAAATGAACCACGCTAACATTTTTGTTGTGGACTTCTCAGCATTGCCAACTGTTGAGGCCAAACTGCCCATGGTTTTGGTTACAGCAGCCCAAGATGACTACACAAGACAACCAGCTCTATGTCTACATGCAGCTAAAATGTTCACAGGACATCTACCTAGCCACTGTGTTTGGCAAGGGTACAGATATCAGGGAGGGTACTTACTGGTGAGAGACTCATGTGAAACAGACTCATCTGCCTATCCATTACACTACCAGTCAGCATTTATGGACTGTCTATTATCTATAAATTATAAGCACTTCCTAAATATTATATATTCACATAAGTTTATAAAGTGATGGAATAGAAATCTGGAAAGATATACACTAAATGGGTCACCTCTCAGAGTACAGTGGGGGGGGGCAGAAAAAGAGGTGAGAAAGCTGGTTGCTGGGACTCATGAGTCAGGGACAGAGCTCTATGGAGAGTTCTATGGGAAGATTTCAGCAGGGCAGGATATATCCTTGAAGCCCTAAGACACTGTGGAATAAGGCCTAGCTGGGGGGCCTTATATGGCTGGGAAGCCATATAGACAAATGGCTCAAGAGACTTTAGGGAGTCCATGGGAAAGGAGGCCAGTATATGGCATTTTGATTCTAGATAGCCAAGGACCATGTGGTTCTCACACAGACCCTGCTCTCCTGAAACATGGCAGAGTCTTGGAGAGACACCCTTGTGTCAATGCCATGCTGAGACTTTGTAGAGTATGAAGGACAAGAGCACAGGCTCTGGCCCCAGGCTTCCTCTGTTCAAACTTGGTGCCATCATCTCTCACTTCAGTGGGAACTTGGGATGGGGCCTGGTCCCAGGAAAAAGTGAAAGCTGAAAGAAATGTGGTGGTTCAGAAGACAGCCAGGAAAAAAATCACATGACTCCACTCGCACAGAATTCATCCTTCTGACTTATGAACAACGCAACTTGTATCCATATCTCTATATCACATCTCTGTGATGATCTTCAGATGAGAGAACTTGGCCAGAGTAAATGAAAAAGATGCCAGGGGAAAGCACACACACACACAGGCACACAAGCACACATATGCAATCAAACTCAAATCTAGGTGCCATGGGGAAAATTTTGCACATGTGATTAAAGGTCATCAGAAATTAACATTATAGACATTATCCTTGATCTTATTCTGTGAGGGCTTAAAAGAGACTGAGCTTGGGGTTGGAGATATGTCTCAATTGGTAAAGTGTCAGCTAATGAGCAAAAGTGGCAGGTACCAGTTCAAGTCAATCTTTGACCTAAAAAAGAGAGACTGGGCTTTTTCTTTGGTGGAAGGGGGAGAACAAAAGACTTCCAATAGCAAAAGGATCTGGAGTGAGAGAGTTTTCCTTTTTGTTGTTTTTTGGGTTGGTTTTTTGGGGTCTGGGCGCTGTCCCTGAGGTCTTTAGTTCAAGGTTACCACCCTACCACTTGAGCCACAGCACTACTTCTGGTTTTCTAGTAGATAATTAGAGATAAGAGTCTCACAGTCTTTAATGCCTCGGCTGGCTTTGAACCATGATCCTCAGATTTCAGCCTTCTGAGTACCTAGGATTACAGGCCTGAGCCACTGCTCCCAGCTGAGTTCCTTTCTTAAATGTCCCTTTTTCTGTCCACGGTGAGCAGATGCCAGCCAGGCCTAAAGAACCTTCACATCCTGAAAGTTTGTCAGCTTGTACATTTCAGGCTCACATAGCTAATCCCTATGATTATGCAGAACATGTATTTGCAGAACATCTCTTAAAATCCATCATCTTACTGGGTACTGGTGGCTCACACCTGTAAATCCTACATTCAGGAGACTGAGATCTGAGGATCATGATTAGAAGCCAGCCTGGTCAGGAAAGTCTGAGTCTCTTATCTCCAGATAAAAAAAGCAAGAAGTGAAAGAGACACTGTCTAGGGATAATAATTTGTATCTTGCTGACTAAATAATTAAAAAGTAAGAAAATGCTTAAAGCAGAGAGAACAAGTTTATTGGAAAGTAAACTATAGACTCTCCACAGAGGCGGCCCCAGAACTGGGAACCCAATGGACTCCTCTCAGAGGGCAATGATTACATCCAGGCTTCTCCTATATCCCCTCCCTTGGTCTTGATAGCTCATTTATGCACTGCTCTGGCTCTTCTTATTGGCTGAGCATTATAGGAAGATGTACTTGAGAAGAAACCCATGGAATTATGGAAAGAAGTGCCATGATGGGCTGCATGTTACCTGTCATGAGTAATATCTGCCATTTTATATTCTACCTACCTAATCAAGGTAGCCTGACTCTTTCCCTGAGGTGTAGCTCAAGTGGTAAAGGGCCAGCCATGAACAAAAAAAGCCAAGTAAGTGTATAGGCCCTGAGTTCAAGCCCCAGTATAGTCTCTCTCTCCCTCTCCGACTCTCCCTCTCTGCTCCCTCTCCCCCACCCACACAGCATTGTCTCTTACTGACATGCTGAGTCTCTACTGAATCCTGACTAATAAAATCCCAGAAGCAGTAACTTGAGAGTAAAATAAATACTTCCCTTGTCAAGAATGGTCACATGGTTGAGTATCAGTGGCTCACACCTCTAATTCCAGGTACTAGGGAGGCTGAGATCTGAGGATTGAGGTTCGAAGCCAACCTAGGCAGAAAAGTCTTATGGACTTATCTCAAATTAACCAGGAAAAGCCAGAAATGAAGCTGTGGCTCAAATGATAGGACTGGATTAGAGGGGAAAAAAAAAAAAAGCTAAGAGACAGTACCCAGGCTCTGAGTTCAATCCCGAGTTCTGGCACAAAAGAAGCAGGGGGCGGGGAATGAAGATCAAGTATCTAAGGGCTGAATGAAAACAGCAAGACAGTCAATTCTCATTATTTGCTGTAAATACCTTCTACAAGTCATACTGAATTTGTAACTACTGAACCTGTACCAGTAGGAGGAATCTGAGACTGGGTTCCTGTCAGCTTCCAGTCAAAATGTTTTCATCAACTTATCAGTAGAGAACCTTGCTTTATGTGTGCACTCTTTAATAGATATATCATTTATTCATAAACATCCAACTCCAGAACCAACAGTACTGTAACTTATGCTTACCTAACACATCACACATCGTTCTTTAACTCAGGAACACTACACAGCATTCTGCTGGGGGCTATTTTAAACAGCAAGAGCTTTCCCAAAAGCCCAAGAAATATAAACACAAAGGCATGGGAAAGACTGCCAAAGGCTACTCAGAGTGCAGGGTGCCCGGTTTCACCTTAGCAGGCCTGGTGTACAGCTGCTGTTGGACAACTCCAGTTTTCCCTACTCTAAGCAGGCCATGAATGACTACAGAGCAGCAACTGAGGAGGCAAACATGGGACCTGGGTGTCTTTCAAAGCCTTGAGAAGTGACTTTCTCTCCTATTCCAAGCCATTGCTTTCCTTAGTTTAAATCTGCTCCCACCACCTCCCTTTCCCTTCTGTTGTTTCCCCTTCTTGGCCCTCTGAGCCACGCAAAGGCCTTCTCAGCTTCCTGCTCTGTAATTTCTCAAGGAGATGGGCAGGAAGCCCTGGGCTTGAAGAGGGAGCCAGGCCTGTCTGTGAAGAACACCAGGGCATTGGAACAAAAAGAAAGCACTGAAGATAATTCTGCAGCTTCCAACTTCATAAATCTAGCAAACACTAAGAAACTTGCTCAAGATACAGAAAACAAGAGACACAGACCTCAATCCTGAAGGAAGGTAGCCATTTTTTTTCTTCATTTGTCTAAAAAAAAATGCATTGTTTCACACATGTGAGGCACTTACAATATCCAGATGGTACATGTGTCTTTCGGCACACTCAGGTATAGAAAAAAGCAACTTTGGCTAAACCGCACACAAAGAAGTCACTAAAGGATATGTAATGATTTACAAAATGGCCACACCAGCCAAAGACCCTGGGGTGGCACTTCTATAGCCAGGAGCAAGCAAAGAATTCACTCCAGACCCTTCATAGTAGGGAATCCCTTGTGGATAACACTAGCAACAGATTCTAAACTTTCTACTTGGCCTTTGCTTCTAGAACATTCCTACTGTCCATGGACTCAGATGTGGCCACAGCTGCCACCTTCACAGGATGGATTCTCTGTGAGCCCTGCTTCAGCCGAGAGTGGGGAACATATGTTTCCGGTGAGTGAGGCCTGCGTGGGCCACGACCCTGTGTTCTTGCTGCCAGAGTGGGGTGGTGTGGGGTGAGCCTCTGGAAGGAAGGATGGTTCCTGCATGGAGGAATGACAAGATGTTCTGATTCTGGAAGCCATAAAGAATAACAGATGTCTGCTGCCATGTATTGGGAGGGGTTAGACTAAGGACCAGTAATGACTAAGTGATCCTTAAGCATTTACACTATGTCAGGCTCCACGCCAAATACTTAACATGCTTTACAGTGCTTAAATTACCCAGCAAATATGGAATGAGTATATCAGAGAGAAACACAGTTCACCAGCCTGCACAGAACTGAAAATCCACCCCTAAGTAGCGTATACCAAACATGAAAAGAGCTTCGGTCCAACTTGGGTCCAAATCTCTACCTGCTCACCTAGGAAGACTGACAAACTCCTCTGAATGTCAGTTTCTCTGTTTATAAAATGAGTCCCAGCAAAAGCACCTCCATCTAAGATTGATATATACACTTATTAGCACATTGCCAGGTATGTATCTAGAGTTTTAAACATGACATTTTTTTAACTCTTGGAATATTTCAATTTTCCCACATCACAATAAATACAACCCAATCTAGAACCAAAACAACTCTGAACTGTACTTTATTATTATTATTCTTAGGCATGAACTCAGGGCCTTACGTTCTTGCTTTCCTTTTTCACTCAAGGCTGATACTCTACCACTTATGCCATACCTCCATTTCTGGCTGTTTAATGGTTAATTGGATATACATGTCTCTGCATGGCTGACTTCAAACAGTGATCCTCAGATCTCAGCTTCCTGAGTAGCTATGAGCCCCCACACCCGGCTTAATATTTTTTAACTATTTTAGAGGAGGAATCAATTACCTTTAAGTAGTTGCACATAGCAGCTGCCATCCAAGAAAGCAGTTTATGAATACAAGATACCTTAATGCCACTCCCTTTAATATTTTCACACATCCCTCCCCTACCCACTCCTCTGCTCACTCTTCTTGAATTTGTAGTGTGTACATTGGATGCTTGACTATATTCTCCCCTCTTTTCCTCTATTTCCCATAGTTCAATTGTCTATCACAGTATATTTACAATAAATTATCAGTAAAATCTTCAAATTGGCAAAAAAAAGAAATCACTTCACCAATGAGCAGATGTGATTGCAAATAAGTACAATGAGACACACTATAGATCTCCTCAGATGACGAAAAGGACTGACAACTGGAACTCTCATCCGTTACTGCTGAGGACACAAAGTGGCACAGGCACTTTACAAACCTGACTGCACTTGCCAGATAACCCAGAAATCCTATACCTAAGTATTTCCCCAAGCAAAATAACGTTTGTCTACACAGACCTCTGCATCAGTAGTCATGGCACATCCACCATGACTATAAGCACCAGAAGGCACCAGGACCCACCAGTCTGCCTCTCAACAGGCAACTAGAGAAACATCTGGAGTTATATTCATATGGTGGGTCACCAGAGACACATTTAAATGAACAAGTTGCCAAAACATGCTGCCACTTGAAACCATCATGGCAAGTGAAAGAAGTGTCAGACACAGAAAAACTATGTAACTGAATTGATACAACTTTCCCAGAAAGCAGTAATAAAAAAATATTTTTTTTAAGACCACTGATTGCTAAGAACCAGGAATTCAGAAAACTACAAAAAGACATGAGGATGTTTAGGGGATTATAGAAATAGTCATTACTTTTATTGGAATAATAGTTTAAGACTTGATTCAAGCCAGGTATTGTAATGTACCTGGCTAAATGTTGTAATCCCAACATTTAGAAGGATGAGCCAAAAAGAACTCAAGGTCAAATCCAACCTGCGCTATACATCAATGCTTTATCTCAAAAAAACAACAACACAAAAACGTACTATTTTATATGTTGAACTATACACTAAAAATTGCCTTTACTCTTGCACATCTATGTTCCTTTTTGTACCACTCACTATAGCCTAGTTATGAAAACACCCCAAGAAAATGCAGTACGTACATAAACACAATGGAATTTTACTTATCCATTAGAAAGTATATTATGTCATTTGCAGGGAAATGGATTGATCTAGAACAAATCATGTTAAGTGAGGTAAGCCAGGCTCAGAGAAACTGTGTGTTTTCTCTCATATGTGGAAGCTAGATCTAAAATACAAACATGTGTAATAACATATATAGAGCTCTATACATATATACACAGACAAACTGATTAAAGGATGGTATACTTAGTGGAGAAATTCAAAGGCGTAACTTCTCTGAACAACTTATGTACCATTTATCATAACAAATACCAGGAAGTGGAAATATGTTTTAAGGAATGAGAAAAGAAAGGGTACAGAAACAGAGGGAAGAAGGATGGGCACTATATATAGTCACTATAGATAATGTGCATTCCATTAAAAAAATAGCTGCAGAATGTGAAGGTAGGGAGGAAATAGGGAGAACAAAGGAAGGAGACATTGACCAAGAAACACTGGACTGATAACCTGACTTATGGAATTGTAAACCCTTTTTACAAATACTTAATAGTAATAATGATTTTTTTAATTAGCTTTACTGCCTGAAGTTATATTTCAATAAAACTGACTATACATCTATAATATGTACAATAATATATTATATGGTATTATACACATATATTATATAATATATAACATAATATAACTATACTATATAATATATAGAATATTGTAATCAATAGGCTAATGAGCAGAATACTCATGAAGGGAACAATTCCAACTTCTATCATAAAAACAAAGATAAATATTTTAAAAGATGATTTCTAGTATGTGTAATACAGTTATATATTTCAAATATACCTAACATAAATGTTCAAACACTTTTTAACTCAATTTTTTTCCCTCACCAATAGAGAGGATCCATTTAAATTGTTAGCAACCTCAAATTTGCTTGTGATTAATTTAACAGGGCAGCTTCAGTGGCATCATGGAAGCAGAGACCAGAATAAAGGTAGTAGAAAAGTAAGGGTACACACAAACTTCTCTAGGATCACTGTGAGCAAGAAAATGTACACCCATCAGAATGGTGGAGCTAGGAGAAAGGAGTCATTTCAGGACAGATCACTTTAGTAGAGGTTGAAATAAAGAAGTCAGGGAAAAAAAAAAGACGGATCATCTAGTAGAGAGAGGAAAGAATGCAGAAGAAGGTACCACAAGTTTGCAACCAGAGATAGTTCTAGCATCCCAATGAAGGATGGAGACTGAGCCTAGCTCTGGTGGTTCGCATGTCGTATCTCAGGAGACAGATGTTTGAAGGTGTCCCAGAAAGGAAATTTTGTAAGACTTTATTTCCAATTAACTACCAAAAAGACAAAAGGGGAGCTGTGTCTGAACTGGTAGAGCACCAGCCTTGAGCAAACAAGCTAAGGGACAGCTCCCTGCCCTACATACAAACTCCAGTACACACAGACACATATGTACATACACACACTCACGTGGGCAAGCTAAAACAATTGATGTTCTGATTTTTTTTAATGGCAAGGTCCTTGTGCATAGAGATAACAAGAGGAGTTAGGGTCTCCATCTTTGGAATCATCAGCTCAGGAAATGACATTTAGAATGCCTATACTCTCTCACACTTTGGATACAGCAGTTAAGCATCTACCATCAAGTTCTTTTATGACTATACTGTGGCATTCCCAGCCCATCTCTCAGCCAGTGGGCAGGGGTCAACAGCTTTGCCTGCTAATGCCCACTATAGCCCTGATGGCCCAGGAAGCTGAAGGTGGAGGGGATTCAGTGGAAACTAGTGAACTAGCATCTCTTGCTCAGGCTTCTTGATAATTTATCCACCACCCACAAGGTCTTGGATCAAGACTCCCACTTAGCCTCCGAAGCTAATTTTGGTCCTGCTGGTGAGGGCTGACCTGGGTGCGGTGGCTATGTGGGTAGGACCACCGGGGAATAAAGGAAGTGGAGTTGGTGCCTTGGTTGGGGGACTGACTCACCCAGGATCATGGGAAACATGGAGCCTGGTGCTGATGGCGTGGTCTCTGAACAGCAGGGATGAGAGGAAGCATCATTAGTGGTTGTGAGTGCTTGCCCAGCATTTTGCTCAAGCTGGCCCCAGGGCCTGCCCACGCCATTATCATTTGGGTAATGCTAATTCCCTTCACTCAGATTCAGTGAATTGGCCCAAGAGAGGCAGCAACTTAGGTTGAAATACAACAGTTCCTCCCCAACAGTCCATGGGCGCCCCTCCCTACTGCTGCAATCGGGCTCGGAGCACTGAGGCAGAGCCATTAACTCCCTTCTCTTTGGATCTCTCTGCAAAGTACCTTCTTCCAGAGAAATCGAGATGGATGCTGCACTGTGCAACAGCTAGCAACTCTCCAAACTACTCTCTCTCTCCTCTACCATTTAGTGGGTGTGGTTCAAAGGATGGCAGTTCTATCCTAGATGCCCGTGGTGAGGTGCCACCTAGCTAACAGAACACATTGCTCTGCCACACCAATGGCTCCAACAATGGACAGAACTCCAAAGAGAAAAGAATCTTTGCTAACAGTTCTGTGGAGTCACATGTTGTATATCTGCTCATGTCACGGAAAGCAAGGAAAGCGAGTTACTGGCAATGTTTTTGCTTGGTGTCAGTATTAGGGCTTGAATTCAGGGCCTCATACTTTCACTTGGCTTTTTTACTCAAGAATGGAGCTCTACCACTTGAGCCATGCCTCTATTTCTGGGTTTTTGCTAATTAACCAGAGATATGAGTGTCTGGGATTTGTCTGATGGAGCTGGCTTCAAATCTTCGTCCTCAGATTTGACTAATAAGTGGCTAATATTACAGGAATGAAACACTGTGCCCATCTTCTTTCTGGCATGTGTGCGTGAGTGCGTGTATGTGTATTGGTCCCGAGGCTTAAACTCAAGGACAGCACCCAGGCCCCGAGTTCAAGGATAGCGGTACTTTAGCTTTTGAGTAGTTAGAGATAGGAGACTTATCAACTTTGCAGCCCAGGCTGGCTTCAAACAGTGATTCTCCAATTGGCCTCCTAATAGCTAGAATTACAGGTATGAAACACTGCCTTGCCAAAGCCAAGCACCAAAGTAAAATGCCCTTCAGTCCCAAGAATGTTTTCAAATGTCTTTGTCCATACCATCTTTAGCTTTTTTCTATCTCCAGTCTTGAGAATTGAGCACAGGGGCCTCAGCTATCTTGGACAAGCACTCTTCTACTTCATCTAGACCCCAAACTCTATACTTGTTCACTCAATTCCAACATCACAGAACTCCATGAGTTCTAAGTTCTATTATAGGAGGTGACACCGCTTAAAGGTCAACAATACTCCAAAACCAGGCTGCCTAGGTTTGATTTCTCCATACTTACTAGCTGTGTTAACAGGCAATATTTAAACTTTCAGTGCCTCAGATTTCTCATCTGGAAAAATGGAGGTATTTGTTAGCATCTATCTTATACAATGTTGGGAAGATTAGTGGGCCTAACTAACATGAAATATCCTTAGAAAAACACCAAGCAAAAAAAAGAAAAACACCAAGCACTCTTAAGGGATTACTATTTGTCACCTATGACTCACCAAAACCAGCAATACCACCACCATCATTTTCAGTTTGAAGACATGAATGCTGGAACTGCAGAAGCATTCCAATGGTGGTACATATGCAAAACATATGCAAGGCCCTGGTTTCAATCCCTAGCACCAATAAAAAATAAAAAGTTGGGGATATAACTCAGTTGTAGAGGTAGAGCACTTGCCAAGTAATGTCCTGGGTTTAATCCCCAGCAAAGATACATATATATGTGTGTGTGTGTGTAAGTAGGTAGGTACGTGTAGGTAGGTGGGTAGATGGGTAGTTAGGCAGGCAGGCAGGCAGGCAGGCAGGCGGACAGACAAAGACAAGGAAACTATCAAACAAACACTAAGAGACTTGTCATAACTGATGATAGACTTGGACTTGGGATCCGAACTCAGCTATTTCTGACTCCAAAGAATTTGTAACCATGAAGCAATTCAAAATCCTTTGTCTTGGCAATCCTGAGAATCTATATGAGAACAATACTCAAGAGTAATTTAGGGAGAGAAAACAATTTCCTAAGCCTCCATGGGTCCCCACTTTGTAATAATTAGTGTATGTCTAGGATTCTCCTAGCAGAGGATCACAGTTATCTCAAAAGTCATGTACATATGGCAATATAGGATAAGGCTAAGCAAAGTGAACTCTAGGCAATAGAAATAAAAGGTTTACCTCATGTACTATGTGAAGTTTTTTTCTTTTTTCCCCCCCTTATGATTTATCTGATTTTGGTACATACACATTTGTTTCTTTGAAATAGGGAAGGGAGAAAAACAAGATGATTGGGAAGGGGTGGGAAAGTGGGAAAAAAAAACATGGGAAGTGGTATCAATGTTCAAGGAGTAATGTACCCACTACCTGGCGAATGTAACTGTAACCCTTCTATATATCAACCTGATAATAAAATACAATAATTTTTTAAAAAAGAATTGCATATGCTCTCCAAATCAGTCATGGCAAACATCAAACCTACCCCTGGAGTAGCTAGTAATAATATTAATCAGTAAAATTTCCTTCTTCTCAATCCAGTTTCCACCAGGGTATTTGACCCTTATATTTGCTTGAAGATTCAGCTGGTATAACCATTCAGATTTCATCCTTCTGTCCTTACATATTGGGCCTAACTAGCTCCAAGGGGGGAAAAAAAAGCCATGAAAAATCTCTTCATTTTGGGGCCACTCACAAGTATAATCTATGCTTCCAGGTACTGTGTTAGCTGCCAATATTCTGGGTGTGGGGGGCCTATCCACTGCAGTGTGAAAGTATCAGTGGAAACTCCACCTGGGAGAATAAGTAGGGTCACCACAGCCTCAAGACAGCATCAAGTCAGATGGAAATCTCTGGGACCTTATGATCTATGCCAGACCTTTCCTAAGCTCTACATATTCATTGCTACAGCTGGAAGCTAGCTCGTCTTTAAGTGGAAGAGGTAATGGGGAATTTCTATGGAAACTAAATTATTCATTTCCATTGAACCGCATAAGCAGCATTCAATCTCCATCCTGGACACAGTCTGCCCAGATCAAAATATTCGATCGAGGTCCAAACAGGAAATGCAGATACAAAATGGGTAACTTAGAACTGCCAGGGTAAAGGCCCACCAGCAAAGTGGCTTGTTTCCTCTCCTGTATCCCAGAAAGCCAGGGAGGGCTAGAAATACTTTTGATTTTTACATCACAAGCATCATAGAAAATATACAATGAAAACCCCAATGATTCCTCAGAGAGTTCACCGCCCTCCCTCATCTTTGATTCCTCTGCCTCCTCTCCACATCCTTTGAACTTGTAAAAAGACACTTTGAAGGCATGTCATAAAGCAGTTTTTCATTCATGCTCCTCTTTGATGATCTTGCTTTTTGTCTGAACTGTAGCGTCCACAGGATGTCGGCCTAGAGAGCTGAAAGCCAATACTGACAGGAAAGCGCCAAATGAGGAAGAGTCCGTGCTGTTTGTCAATGACAAGAGGACAGAAAAGCGGGGGACAGACCACAGGGACCGGGGCACAGTTTCTGGCCTTTCTTCATGTCTCATCCATCAGAGCAGCTACTGCCAACAAGGCTAAGGCTATGGAGGCCAGTGGCAGCACACGCCTGCAAAATGCTCTTCTGAGGCCTCTTCCTCCTCCTATAACTACAAACAACTACTGCAGTCTGCTCATTGTCAAAGGGGAAGCCATAACTGCCCTCCAACCTGGCTGTCAGCATACTTGGTTTTGATGTTTCCAACTTCCTCTATTCTCCCAGGTGAAAGATTCACTTACAGTGGCTACCAGGATTGGTAGACACCTCCTTTTCCCATGGAATGAATGGTTGAAAAGCAGGACTTTTTACAGAAGGCCGAAGAACTCTAAGTCACTTGGTATCCTGAGGCTGGAGATGGAACCTGCTGCAAAAGCAGGCAAGCCTTCTCTCCACCTGAGGACTGCGGATACAGAGGGAAAAAAAATCAATCCTTTCCCATCTGTGTCCACTGAACCTGATCAGTACTAAGGGAAGGGACTACAGAAAGAGATGGAGAAAGCAATCGTCAGCCAGTTGTAAATGTGAAAGACAGTCGAATCCATTGCTCCAGAGAGTTCCAGTGTCAAGAGGGAGCATAAAGATCTCACAAGCATTTACTGAGCATATACTAAGTCCTGGAAAAAGTAAAATTAGCAGAATAGATCAAGTCTCTACCCTGAGCTAAAAGTTTAAGAAAAGGCTAACTGTAAAGGAGTTCTACTGGTGTGTATATGGTATATATATTATAAAACTGAAAGAACTCAAGTATAGAGCATAATGAAAATGCTTCACACAGACCCACCATGTACATATGGGAACAGGCAACATGAAGATCCAAGCGTGGAATCTTCAAGCTGAGCCTACCAGGAAAAGGGGACAAAGTAAGGAATAACATGTTATATAGAGGGAACGTGTGTTTTATATAGAAGAACGGCATGCAAAATGGTCTGGCTTGCAGTAAGATTCCTTACATTATCTCCACTAAGAACTGCTGAATAACAGACTAGAGGAAAACAGAGGGAGTAATCTGATTAGAACGTAATAAATGTGTGAAATCCCACAGTAAAACCCCTTTGAACAATTATATACACCAACAAAAATAACAGAAATATAACAGTTTCTGTTGGGGGTGGATATGGGACAGAGGGAGGAATTGTGGCTGAAGTACTCTGTATACAAATATGAAAATAGAACAATAACATCTGTCAGAATTGTTTCTGGAAGTGGAGAGGGGAGGGAGAGTGATAGAGGGAGTGAATTTGATTAGGGTACACTTGTATGCATGTGTGGAAATGCACAATGAAACTCTCTTATGCAACTCGTATGTGCTAATGTTTTTTAATGGTCCTGTTTAGGGAAGAAAGGAGTCAATAGTAAAAGCCGGGAGCCAATCAGACCCAACGACTCCACAAATGTTTGCTGAGCCCCACAATACCCTAGCAGGTTCCTGAGGACTGGTGACAGAATAGCAGCATACTACAGGGTCTCTGTTCTGAACTTTCCATTCCAGATGTTAGCCAAGTCCAAAACCAGATGTGAACAGGGCTGCCAATGGTTCCAACTGCAGTGCTGAGAAGTACCACATGACACTTTTCTAGAAGACAGAGCACAAGCCTTAAAAGAAGATCAACTCACTTTTCTTATCGGCCTGGATTTACCCAGACAGAGATCGCCTGTGGGTGCTGCAGTGATGACACAATGGAGTCCGGTAAGGAAAAGCCCGGGTCCCTGGACTAAGAATTCTGGCAAGGGGTCTGCAAGTGATCCTCAGCCACCCGGGAAGCCAGCTCAAGTTCTGAAGGTCATTCTTGCATGTGACCTACTGGTTTGTGACATGCGACTTTTGCTACTTCTTCTCCCAGTCTTGCTACTTGATAACTTGGCCCAAAACCAAACCTCTCTTATCTTCAGTTGCTTGATCTCTACAATAAAACAACTATGACTTTCTTGACAGGGCACTTGTCAGAATTAAGAGGGCAAGGCACTGGGTGTTCACGTTTGTGTAATGCTAACTGTGCAGAGGCTGAGATCTAAGGATTGTGGTTCAAAGCCAGCATAGACAGAGGGGTCTGAGAAACTCATTTCCAATTAAACAGTACAATCCTGGAAGTAGAAGTGATAGAGTGAAAATGATCAGAGCACCAGCCTTGAGTGAAAAAGTTGATGCCTCATTGCGTACATGCATGCGCGTGCGCACACGCACATGCACATACACACGCACACACACGCACACACGCACACGCGCACGCACACACACACACACGCACACACACACACTCTCTGAGGGTATGGGATGCATGTGGCCCATGGCAAATGCCCCATCAGAATGTTGCCCCTGTGACATAGTCCACTCCAGCCTGGAGGTACTTGGTTTAATGTCATTTCCATAAATCACAGAATTGCCAGCCAGGCAATTAAGTGCTATTTGCAAGCCTCTTCCCTTGATTCAGTCATTGCCAGGGAAACCAAGGCACAGCTCAGCAACTACCCGGCATAACCCCAGTACTTCAAAGTTAGGAATGTTCATTTGGGAGAGCACTGAGACGACCACAGGAAGCAGGCTGCAGAAGGGAACAACTGGCTGAATGAGTCCCACAGGAATTCCTCGGAAATATCTTCCATTCATAAAGACTTGGTGAATTTTCCATTGCAAATATTTAATAGTGAATTGGGCTCTCTCTTCCGCCTCTGCAGTGGAGTGCTCAAAATAATTTTAATATTAGCCTAAGCCAAGTAAAATTAGGAAAATAAATCTGCAACATTTCCTTCCCTTTCTCCTCTCTCTCTGTCTCTCTCCCTTTTCCTCTCCCTCTTTCCCCTCTTTTTCTTTCTCCCTCTCCCCTCTCTCCTCTTCTATCTCCATTTCTCAATATATCCCAAAATTCAACATAGCCAAAATTCAACCATGTGAACTCTTAGCAGCTCAGCAGTAGATCTGCGACAGATGGCCAGGCTCATCTGCTGCCCAACTAGTTAGACATGCACGACTCTAGGCTAGTAAGATGTGCTTCGGGTCTCATTCCTCTGTTCTATGAGCTAGGAAAAGCACCAGGCACAGGGAGGTTGCACAGCAGTCATTAGCTGCTGCTGAGGGTTTGTCTGCTACCTGTCCTGTGCCTGCCCATGATTAACTCCACCCAGGAAAGTTCTGAGTGAGCACGCTCAGGGAGCACCAACAAGCACAGAATAAAAACATCACTGGCCAGGATGTAATAGACCAACTTGTGATCTTCCCTAGAGAGTCAAGATGAAAGGAAAGATCTGTGTGAAATTGAGAGAAACCACCAGAAACCCAGTCAAACCACACCAAGACCAACAGAACTGCCTTCCTTTGTTCTCAATTACTAATCCCTAAGTCAGTGTTGGCAGCAAATTAAAATTGTAGACCTCTATAGTATATTCAAGACCATTTTAGATGTTTTCTTTTCCTTACTTTTTCTTCTTCCTCTATCTCATCTTCCTTAGTCTTTCTCCTCTTTCATATATTTTTCTTCACTTCATTCTTTGTTTTCAAGCAAACTCAGAAATTCAGCCAGACTGAAGAGGAATGAGACTGGAAGTCTCTCTACTTCCTTAGTCTCTTCTCTTCCCTTACCATTACCCCTGACACGAGTTCTAAAGCATTACAGAACACATAGATCTCTCTAGCTTGTGCCAGAACCACTACTAGACTAAAAACATCATGATAGCAATTATAGTTCATGAACATGCACTCCGCACCAGACACTGCGCAATAAATCTTCTTGGCATGGAGAAAGGGAGAGAGATAGGGACAGAGACTGATCCAGTCTGGTGAGCCAGTAGGTTTGAATGATTTAAACACATCCCCAAGCAGAGACCTACCTTAGGAAGGTGGTCTAAACAATGTGTCAGTTGACACAAGAAGCAGCAGAGATGGTCATATGGAAACAATCAGCATAATTCATGTAAAAGATACTAACTTTGTACATAAAATCTGGTATCTGGCTTTTCTTTAAAAAATTGTATTATCAAGCTGGGCACAGTAGCTCATGCCTGTAATCCTAACTACTCAGAAGGCTGAGATCTGAGGAATGTGGTTCAAAAGCCAGCCTGGACACTAAAGACTGTGAGACTCTTATCTCCAATTAACCACTAGAAAACCAGAAATGGCACTGTGGCTCAAGGGGTAGGGTAGTAGCCTTGAGCTGAAGAGCTCAGGGACAGCACCAAGGCCCAGAGTTCAAGCCCCATGACAAAAAAAAAAAATGTATCATCATTAGGCATGGAAGCACAACCTTAGCCATTAATAAGGCTGAGACAGGAGAGTGTCTTACGATCAGAAGTTTGAGGTCTGAGATCTAGAAGTCTGGCTCTAGTGCTACAGCACCTACCAAACAAGCATGAGGCCTTCAGTTCAATTTCCAGGACCACCAAAAAAATTAAAAATCAAAAATTTATAACTTTGAAGCCAGGCTGGGCAATAAAGCAAGAGCTGATCTCAACCAGGTAATTCTGTCTGTAATCATAGCAGCTTAGGAGGTAGAAGCAGGAATATCTTAAGCTCAAGGCCAGCTGAAGGAAAGACAGGGATCCTATGACCAAAACAAAATGTAGCCAGGTACCAGTGACTCACACCTGTAATCATAACTACTCAGAAGGCTGAGATCAGAGAACATAGTTCAAAGCCAGGCTAGGCAGAAAAGCCCTTGAGACTATCTCCAAAATGCTGTAAGTGGGCCAGGAGTATGGCCTAGTGGTAGTGTGCTTGCCTAGCATGCATGAAGCACTAGGTTAGATTTCCTGGAACCACATACACAAAAAAAGCTGGAAGTGGTGCTGTGGCTCGAGTGGTAGAGCACCAGCCATGAGCATTAAAAACTCAAGGAAAAAAAAACAGGAGGAAAGATAAACCAGCCCCGAATAGAGTTGAAGCTGTTCAAGCGCCCGCGCGTTTTGAACCGAGAGCGGAGACTGAAGCGCAAGGTGGTTGAGGCCATGATAGACGAAGAGCATCACCTCAAGTAGAGGGCATCCAGTGCTTGTGCCAACATTACTCTGTCTGGGAAGAAACGCAGAGAACGACAGCAGATTCGGCTTGCACAAAAATAAAGGCCGCTATGGAAGTGGAAGCCCCTTGAAAGCCAGCCAGGAGTAGTGAAATACAGCCCAAAAAAAGACAAAAGAAGAAGAAAGCCCCCCCAAGATGTAGAGATGGAGGACCTTGAAGAGGAGAGCTAAATTCTTCTACAAGGAGAGTCTCAGCTGGAGCCAGGATTTGGTGGTTGCTTCGAAGGACTTTAGAGAAAGCAAATCCCTTGTCCTCAGATTCCTTTTTCACAGTGGTCTGCTGACCTTCCCTGGAGGAATGATAGGAAGGAAGAGGACACAGAAGCAAGGTTGAGGGGTGTCCTCTCTAGCAATCAAATCCATTTGTAATGAAGCCCTAGTATCTGCCTGAGGCATGTGTGAATAAGTGTAGAGATAGAGGTGGGCCTTTAAAAAGAGTGTAGGTGAAGACAGGCCAGAAGCAGGACTTACGGAACTTCCTTGAACAAAGGCAATTAGAAACCAGCCTCTCTTGCTGTGTGCCCATAGCTCATGCCTGTAATCCTAACTACTCAGGAGGCTGAGATCTGAAGATCTTATTCTGAAGCTGGCCTAGGAAGGAAACTCCATGAGACTCTCATCTCTAATAAAGTACAGGAAGGGGTATTGTGGCTGAAGTGGAAGATCACTGGGTTTTGAGCACAAAGAGGCTCAGGGATAGCACCTTAGTCTTGAGTTCAAGCCCAAAGAAAAAGAAACCAGCTACTCCAATGGCCCTGCCTCCCTAGTGAGTGACATTCCACCTTACCATTTCTAACACAAGTAGAGATTATTGGAGGGGTGACAGGTATACCCGATACCAGTCCTGCCTCTGTGGTTTTGCTCAGGTTAGGTAAATCACTATACCTCACTTACCTTGCTTCTTCTTTTGGATTGTTTTTAATAAAATATAGTCCAAACATTCAAAAAAAAAAAAAAAAAAGAACTCAAGCACCTAGGCCCTGAGTTCAAGCCCCAGAACCAGTGCTCACTTGCTCAGGCATCCCCTCCCCACACACACACCATCCCCCCATCATCAGCATATTTAGAGAAGTGTCCAAAAATCACTGGACAGCAGCCTATTTTTCAACTAGTTTACTCTTCTCTAAGTAGCACTAGGAATCAGGCTCTGTGTCTTGAGCACAGGTGAATATCTGCATAGTGCTGTAGCCCCAAATATAGTAATAAGCAACTGCACCCTCAACCTTGCTACTAGGCAGTCCTGCCTGAGCATGGTCAATACTTCAACTGATTGAAATACAGGAGAAGAAACCTTCAAACAATGACCTGGCCCCAGATATGCAAATTTCAACACAAAAACATAAGATACACGAATGAAGTTGACACAACACCCCTTAAGCCAACGATTATATGACAGTGGACACTAATGAAGTGTTGGACTTCATCTACTTACCCATCAAAATAATATTTTTTAATCAATTTCATAATACTTTTTTTTTGCCAGTTGGGGCTTGGACTCAGGGCCTGAGCACTGTCCTTGGACTTTCTAAAGCCTAGAGCTCTACCACTTGAGCCTCAGCACCACTTCTGGCTTTTTTTCTATGTATGTGGTTCCAAGGAATTGAACCTGGGTTTTCGTGCATGCTAGGCAAGCATTCTACCCCGGCCACGCATCAAAACAATATTAATATGAATTGTCAACAAAATTAAAGAGAAAAAGTGAATTCAAAGAAAATACAAATAAACAACTAGATCAGATAAAGCAGAAAACACAGACATAAATAGAAATTCAATAAAAAAATTCAATAAAGAGAAATTATGAAAAACAAAGAAATTGTAGAAAGGAAAAGTTCAACAACTCAAATACAAATCCAGTGGAAGGTTTCATCAGTAGAATGGATCAAGTAGAAGACAAATACACAAAACTTGAAGATAGGTAAATGAATTGGGACATACTGACAACAATACAGAAAAACAGGTTGAAAAGAATGAACAGGACAGGAAAGACCTATGATATACCACTAAAAGAATTAAACATCAGTTGGAAACAGTAGCTCATGCTTGTAATCTCAGCTACACAAGAGGATCACAATTTGAAGTTAACCTGAGCAAAAAGTTAGTGAATCTCCCCTCAACTTAATCATAAGCTGGGGATGTGATATATGTCTGTGACCCTCAGCCCTAAGGAAGGATGTAAGGATGATGATTCTGGTCTGAAGCCAGCCATAGGAAAAACAAAAACAAAACATGAGACCCTGTGTAAAAAGAATAATAATCCAGTGTGTAAAAGGGCATAGTACAAACAGCAGAAAACTTGTTTAGCAAGTATAAGTCCCTGAGTTCAAAACTGAGGGTGACCAAGATAAATAAGTAAAAATACCTTAGGAATCATGGGTAGAGCAAAAGAGGTAAAACTAAAAGCATATAAAAATTAATTACCCAAATGCTGGAAAAGAGGTAGGCATTCGGGGACAGAAGGCTTTGACCCTTCCTTTCTGTCTGGCGGCGGCCACCAGGTAAGCCAAGATGGGTGCCTACAAGTACAACCAGGCACCATGGAGAAAGAAGCAGTGGGACGAGACTGGCCGGCGGCCTGGGATACAAGGCCAAGCACGGTTACGGCCCCGTGCAGGATTCGTGTGCACCCAGTTCCTAAGAGTGCACCGTAGAGCAGGCCTGTCCATCACCATGTTGGCCAGCTCAGGGCTGCTCGAAGGCTTCAGTCTGTCGCCCAGGAGGCCGCCGGGCGTCGCCGTGGAGCTCAGAGAGAACTTGATTTTTCCTGGGTTGGTGAAGATTCTGCATATACAAATTCTTATAGGTTATCCTCATTGATCCGTTCCACAAGGCCATCCCAAGAAACCCTGACACTGGTAGATCACCAGCATTGTCCAGACCTATCCACAAGTACCAAGAGATGCGTGGGCTGAGCTCTGCAGGCCGCAGGAGCCGTGGTCTGGGGAAGGGCCACCAGTGCCACCACACTATCCGGGGTCCTGGCCGGGCAAAGTGGAGAAGGCGCAATACTCTCCACCGTTACTGCTAAGAATACAAGTAATGCCTGTACAATTCATATCTAATAAACAGTTTAAGACAGTCAAAAAAAAAGAAGGCTTTTGGAACACCAAATGATCAGAAAAGAAAAAAAAAAAACCACCTTCATCCTCATGTTGTACATATTAAATACATTGAGTAATTCAACAAGAAAATATTGAAAGCTACAAGAGAGAAGTACCAAGTCACAAAGGCAGATTACTTAAGGCAAAAATCTTCAAAATATTTGCAAACTGAATTCAACACCATGTTAAAAAGATCATTCACACTTATTCTAGGAATCCAAGAACTTTCAACCCACATGTCAATATTTCTACCACAGCATATAAACAGAAGCAGGGACAAGAATCACAAAAATCATGTGAATAGATACAGAAAAATGCCATTGACAAAATCAAATAGAAAAGTTCCTACCCCAACATAAGGAATAGTTAGTGCTTTGTAGGATAGAACTACACCCAACATTATTCTGAATAGGGAAAGAGTTTCCTCTAAAGTCAATAACATGATAAGGGTTTCTATTATCGCCACTCTTAATATACTACTTCAACTCTTAGCCACAGAAATAAATATGTAAAAATATACAAATAGGAAAAGAATTAAATGTCCCTGTTTGCAGATGATATGATCCAAAACTTAAAAGAGCATTAAACTCCTAGTTATAACATACACTGTCAGCTGAGATCTGAGGATCACAGTTCAAAGCCAGCTCAGGCATGAAAGTCTGTGAGACTTATCTCCAGAAGTGGCGCTGTTGCTCAAGGGGTAGAGCACTAGCCTTGAACTAAAGAGCTTAAGGACAGCGCTCAGGTCCAGAGTTCAAGTCCCGTGACTGGAAGAAAAAAAAAAAAAGCCAGTCTTTTATATGCTAACAATGAACTTGCTGAAAACAATCCTATTCACAAGCTTCCAAGGGAAAAATACCTAGGCTAAAGTTAATCAAAGATAAACTTAACCAAAGATGTTAAAGATTTATACAATAAATACTGTGAAGAACTGAAAACAGAAATTATACAAAACACTCCATCAGAGAAATACTGTTAAAATGGCCGTATCACCAAAGCACTGAACAAATTCATTATAATTCCCATCTCAAATCTAATGTCAGTTATCACAGAGGAAAATAATCCTAAAATCCATATGGCAGCACAAGAGAAAGTCAGTTCACTCTAGATACCTATAGGCCCATATATGCACAGTTCATAATAGTCAAATTTTGGAACCAGCCTAAGTAACCACCAGTAGATGATTAGATAAAGAAAATGTGGTATTTCTGGGGCTGGGAGTTTGGCCTAGTAGTAGAGTGCTTGCCTAGCATGCATGAAGACCCAGGTTCAATTCCTCAGTACCACATAAAAGCCGGAAGTGGTGCTGAGGCTCAAGTGGTAGAGCTCTAGCCTTGAGAAAAAGTCCAAGGACAGTGCTCAGGCCCTGAGCTTAAGCCCAGGACTGGCCAAAAAAAAAAAAAGAAAAAAGAAAATGTGGTATTTCTAAACAGAATTGTATTCAGCCATTAAGAAGAATGAAATTATGTCATATTCTAGACAATAGATAGAACTGCAGAAACCATCATGCAAAGAGAAAGCAACCAGTCCCACAAAAACAAATATTGCATGTGTTCTCTCATTTAAGAAAAAAAAAACCACAAAAGCAAATCATGAAAACACAGGAATATACTAGAAAGGCAAAAGGAAAAGTGTAGAAGGGAGTGGAAGAGAGAACCATGCAGGACAAATGAGATCACAGAGCACTGTATCCTTGCATGGCAATGGATATACACCAACAAAAAAAAGGTTTAAGATATTTTTATTTCCATTTCTATTTCAGACAGAGACAGAGAGAGAACAAAACTAAAAAGCAGATTATGTGGCGACACTAGTTTATGTTCTCATGTGGCCATAACTGTTTTGAATTGAAAAGCAGCTTCTCTGTTTAGATGAGCACAAACTCTGCAGTCTCTACCATAAAATTTCCAACAACCAAAATAGAAACGAGGCCCAATTGGTCTGTTCTTCAGCATTCCTCATTTATCATGTGTCTTAAGGAAAATAGAGTGGTGAGGACTGAGGTTAAGTAGAGAATACAGTTTTCCACAACCAGGAAGCCTCACCTGCCTGAGTTCTGTAGCACTGGAGTGTCTGACATCTGACTGTGTGCTGTGGCTATTTTATGCTCCTGAGAAGGGAAAGAGGAAAGGATGGAGGACAGTGTGGTTGAATTCCAATTCTGGACCACCCAACAATAATCTTTTCTTCTATCCACACTACAACTACCACATCCCCACCCGGTTCCTAAGTAATCTGCCTGCTGCCACAGTTGTAATTCAAAAGGTTGTTTAGCAGGATATGGGATGGGGACATTGGATCTGGAGATAAATATAATTCAAGTAGAATAGAGCTCATGCCGAGGCTGGCTCAGGTTCTCAGTGAAATGGGGCATTCTTTCCAAGTAATGTCCTAACGCAGGAGCTGTGAAGGGGAAACTGATCACAGAACTTCCTCTGCCTTGCTGAGGTTTGGCAATGAACAGAAAAATGAAACAAACCCTCTTCCTCTCTCCAACATGGAGAACAGGAGCCAAGATGTGAAAGGGGAGAGAGGGAGATGGGTCGGTAAAGCAATGGAGTATCCTATTCAGCCTGCTCTGAAGACACATAGGTAGCTTCTACCCAGGTCCTTGCCTTTAGGATGACAGAAAATGCCCAGTGTCTCTCATGCTCAGCATTCTAGTCCTTTCATGTACGCAAGTGTGTGCGTGTGCACGTACATGTGCACACACACACACACTTTCCATGTCTCCTCTCCTCTGTTCTATTGGCTTCTTTCCTGTCCTCTCCCTTCTGTCTCTGAAGTCAAAGATGAATTAGCAATGGAGCCATGTGTGTCCGCCGGAAATCCATCATGCTTTCTTGAGTCTTTACCGAAGCCCCCTTACACACACCATGTGCAGCTCGTTCTGATAGCCCCTTGCTGAAAGATTAGACAGTACACACTGGAGCTGTGTGTGCAGTGTCCACTAACAAGTGGGTGCCACACTGTTTCCTCTTGGTTCAGAGACAGTGGGATGGATTTGAAGGACTCAATGCACAGCTAGGAGGGCTCTGCAGGAACAGAGGATGAGAAACAGGATCTCCACAGCCTGGGGTGGCAGAGAGCCCCAGATATGTCAGACCCCTTTATTCAATTAAACCGACTCTGAGGGGACCATTTCTAGGGTGGTATAACATCTCCAACAAAAGACAATGACCTGGAGAAGATGAGAGAAAAAGAGATGACCCCACTTGGCTTCAGGAAGACCAAGTCCATGAGTTAGAAATTCATCAGATAGGACCTCAAATACAGCATAATGTGTAATCTCAGCAGCACTCAGGAGGTAAGTTGGGTTGACAAAATGTTGTCTCAAAATAACTAAATTTTTTTTAAATAACCTCAGATGGAAACATAGATCAGAAATTTAAAAATCATCTTTCATGATATGGTTCAATTCTCCTAAATACCACCTTGACTTCTTCCTCCACCATATTCAAGAGGATTCATCTCCTACTCCCTGGGAAGCTTCAAACGTCCCCTTTCAGAAGTCTGTCTCAGGTCCTCTAAGGGGTTGGTAAATGAAGTGGAAAGTCACAGCACGTTCTGCCCAGAGCACCAATCTTGTTATACCCACTGCTCACCGTTCTACTGTAATACTGGCCATCTCAGATCCGCAGCCTCGGGACCTTTGCAAATGTTGTTCTCTTTGCCCGAAATGCCATCACTCTCCCTTCTGCTAGTCATTGCCCCACCTAAAACGTTACCACTTCAGAGAGAGACCTTCCTCAGTCTCCGCCTCAAAGGTGATGGAATTTTCCTATCTAGCCTTGTTTTAGGTCTCAGTTCATGTTTTAGAGCACCCACCTGTTGTACCAAGAATTCCTTTCCATCCCCCACAGCATGTTTCATTTTTCTGTAATTGACGTGTACTATCCAGCTCATCCACCAGACTCGTAAGCACCAAATGACAAGGTCCCTAAGTGCTTCAATCCATTGTTCCCTTGGCAGCAGCTTATGACTCGTGGGAGGCATGGGTCACTGTTACTAGATCAACTGCAAAATGACTATCAAACTGGCTGGGCACTGGTGGTTCATGCCTATAACCCTAGCTATTCAGGAAGCTGAGATCTGAGGATCATGATTCAAAGGCAACCCCAGGCAGAAAAGTCCATGATATTCTTATTTCCAATAAGCCAGAAGTGGAGCAGTTGCTCAAATGGTAGAGCACAAGCCTTGAAACAAAAGAGCTCTGGGACAGTACCCACGTCCTGAGCTCAGGCCCCAAGACCAGCTTACACAGACAGCATTAACTTGAAGAGAATCAGTGTCTCAAGCCTGTAATTCTAGTTACTCGGACAGCTGAATCCTGAAGGATTCTGGTTCAAAGACAGCCCAGGCTCTTATCTTTAAATAACCAACAAAAAGTTGAACTACAGGCATGGCTCAAGTGTATCAGTCAAGAACAGAAAAGCTGAATTCAAGGTCCTAAATTCAGGCCCTAGCGCGCGCGCACAAGCGCACAAGCGCGCGCGCGCGCGCGCGCGCGCGCGCGCACGCACGCACACACGCACACACGCACGCACGCACGCACACACGCACGCACACACACACACACACACACACACACACACACACACACACACACACACACACACACACACACACACACACACACACACACACACACACACACCTGTAATACAAGCCAACTGGAAAGCTGAAAAAGAAGGATCAGCCTGAACTACATAGTGAAACTCTGTCTTAAAAAACAAAAACAGTGGGGAGAGGGAGTGTGGTCTAGTGCCTAGTGGTAGAGTACTTGCTTGCCTAGCATGCACAGAGCTTGAGGCTCAATTCCTTGGTACCACATACACAGAAAAAGCCAGAAGTGGTGCTGTGGCTTACATAGTACAGCGTTAGCCCCGAGAAAGCTCAAGGATAGTGACCCTGAGTTCAAGCCCCAGTACTGGCCAAAAAAAAAAAGACAGAGTTTTCACTCAAACAGGGACAGAAATCCTGTTAATATATTAATGTATTTGTATGTTTATATTTATGTGTTTATTGTATAATATAAATGTATGTTTACATAGTATACATTAAGTATGTGTAATATATTTTATGTTATATATTAATCTATCAAAGTCATAATGATTGAAGACAGTATATACCCTTGAAAGGCCTAGATCAAAAAGAAAATCTGCTTGCCGGGCACTGATGGTTCATGCCTATAATTCCAGCTGAGATATGAGGATCTTGCTTCAAAGCCAGCCCAGGCAGGAAAATATATGAGACTTATCTCAACCACCAAAATAAAGCATAAGTGGAACTGTGACTCAAGTGATAAAAATGCTATCCTTGAGCTCAGGGACAGTGTCCATGCTGAATCAAAACTCCAGAACTTGCACAAGAAAAAAAAATTTTTTTGGTGGGTCATGAGGCTTGAACTCTGGGCCTGGGCACTGTCCCTGAACTCTTCAGCACAAGGCTATAGCCCTTCCCAAGGGCCTGGGCACTGTCCCTGAGCATTTCAGCTCAAGGCTACTGCCCTACCCCTTGAGCCACAGTGCCATTTCCAAGAAAAAAAATTTTAAGGAAAAATGCTAATAAAGGGCATGATAGAGCCCCTTGGGAATTTTACTGTGTATTGTGCATTGGAGAATGGATTAGATCAATAGTTCTTTCTGAAGGCAGCAGGAAGCAGAGATATATACACTAAGGTGCTCAGAAGGGAAATGACTGAGGGTTTGTTTCTATCTGAAGTTATTTAAAAAGTTAGTTTTGTTCTTTGTCTCTTTCTGAAAGTGTATCCTCTTTTGATCTCACTGTGTTAAGTATCTAGAATCCTGTATAACTTATTGTATTCCAGTGTATTTTAGATCTAATTTCTGTGTATCAGAGAGAATATGGCTCATCTCACTTAACATGATTTGTTCTAGTTCCATCCATTTCCTTACAAATAGCATTTTATTCTTTCTAATAGCTGTATAAAATTCCACTGTGTCTAGGTAACCCATTTTTCAGACGCATTCATCTATTTGGGGACATTTGGGCTATTTCCATATCTTGGATATTGTGAATAAATAGTGTAGCAATGAGCATGGATGAGCAGCTATCTTTATCATGTCCTGTCTAGCCCAGGATTTTCTTGCTTATTTGGAAATATTGAAGCCCAGTAATTTTTTTTTTTTACTTTCTACTTTCATGCCTGTGATAAAAGTTAATTTGTAAGTTAGGCACAGGACTAGCTTAGCCATGATAACTAATAACCAGGTTATACTGTAATAAGTGACTTCAATGTGAATTATTTCTAGAATTTTCCATTTCATATTTCTGGACCACAGCTAATGACAGGTTAACTGAACCCTGGAAAGTGAAACTATGGATATGAAGGACCATTTGCTTCTTCATGTGGGTAAGAAAGCACGCTACGAGTGATACACACCATGCAAACATCTGTTATCACTTTAGGTACCAAGTGCTTTGACAGTAGATTCCTGAAAGGCTAGATGCAGGAAGAATCTTGCAGCATCTGGTGGAAAAGACTCACAACCTGAGCGGCAAAGAACACAGACTCCTAATGCAGGTCGTGAAGTATTTGCCTGAGAGTATAAAGCTTGACCAGGCCAGCAGGGAACAAAGACTGCGCATCTAACTTTGTCCACCTCTCATACCTGGATTCTAGCTTTTTGAAAGCTAAGTCATTGATACAGTGATGCTCTTCCCAAAGGGGAAACAGCTACAGCTACACTTTTATATATCAAAGACCGTGCATGCAATCAATCCACAGATAGATATAGACAGATAACATACCTATGTCCCTATCTGTACATACATACATAGAGATGCACACATCAGCAACCCAGCCAAGAAGCTCCACGTATTTGTTCAAGAAACTATTTACCAGGCTCATTTCTGCCAAGGAAACTGCTCATCTGTGGCTCCTTTTCATCTCAAATACCACAGTCTCAAGTGGGCCTCTCCTTGCTTCTCTGTCATAGTCTCCTCACAATTTACACTGCCCCCCACCCCTCCCACCCCACCTCCTGCAGGAGGGTGCTGTGCACGGTTACATATGATGATTTAAGTTTTGATTATCCATCTCTCCTCATGGGCCATCAGTATCAGAAGGACAGGGACTTGTCTACTGTCTTCACTCTGCACCTGGCCACAAAGCACTCAACAAATATTGTGGACTGGGCCCACAAGTAAGGGAGTAGTTGAAAAATCAATCAAAGGAAAGGAGGGCTGAGTCCAGGGAAGAAATGCCGTCTTAGAATTTTTGTTTTATTTTTAAGACAAAGTCAAGTTACATAGCTTAGGTAACCTTAAACTTAACCTGAGGGTTGGGATGGGGGAGGGGGAAAGGAGGAGAGTGATGGAAGGGTGATACTAATCAAGAGGTACTGTTCTCATAACTCGAGTTATAGGATTGTAACCTCTTCGTACAACTACTTACTACAAATTAAAAGAAGTAAAAGGGAGACGGGAGTGTAGCCTAGTGGTAGAATGCCTGCCTAGCACACACAAGGCCCTGGGTTCGATTCCTTAGTACCACATACACAGCAAAAAGCTGAAATTAGTAATGTGGCTCAAGTGTTAGAATATTAGTGTTGAGAAAGCCAAGGGACAGTGCCCAGGCCCCTGAGATCAAGCCCCAGGACTGGCAAAAAAAAAAAAGACTTGCGCTCCTTCTGCCTCAGTCTCCCATCTCCCAAGTGTTGTGATTGTAAGAATGCAACGCCACAGCCAGCTTCCGAAGACTCTTGGTCCTTAGGAAATAATGTTCAGTAACAGAAACAGTAGGAGGTTTGGGAAAATTTCTGGCTAACCTTCAGGATTCTAAGAACTGGACATATTTTTAATGTGTTGAAGAGAAAGTGACACAGAACTCTCATCAGTCCCTATCCTGACCGTTTGTATAAATTCGAACTCTCCCTTCTAAGAGGCTATCCTTGAGGAGACCACAGAAGTGACCAAACCCCCAAGATGACCTTATGTGGCTCAGGCAAGGCTGAACAGGCAAGCAAATAAGTGTCTTTAATGCTCTATGAGACCTTTAACCCAACTCTAACCGGTTAAAAGGCCCTATAATTCCAAGGACAACTCCAGGGAATAATCTGTGGAATTGCTCTAGCCTTCAGATGTAAAAGCCAAATCCCTGAGCACACGCCACACACACCCAAGGTTATTGGCCACCATACAGAAAGCAGACCATGTGCAGAGATCCAGATCCTTGAAGTGGGAAGCTGGGTGGGGCAAACACAGCTGCCCTAGGAAGGCCTTCAACACTCAAAGCTTCCTTGTAGCCTGAAGTTTTAAAGAGAAGTATGGGATGGAAAGAGGTAGAAGCGAAGCATCTCTGCTGTTTCTTCCCAAGGGGCACAAGGGTAGATGAGGAAAAAGTACCACTTCAGCAGCACACAAACCCGAAGTGCAGGCATGAAGGGGAGAGGCCAGAAAAATAAGAATCAAGTTAAATTCAATCACCCTTGTAAAAAGATTGTTCTTCAGGGAAATACTTAACTTTATGTTGTTCTTCCTCTGTGCTAGAGAACTTTTTTCAGAAAGTATGCCCCCCTCACCCCCCCCCTTGGCAAGGAAGGGCCTATCTCCTCCACTCTTCATTCAAGATTGAACTCAAGGCTTGCTAGGCAGGGACTCTACCACTTGAAACATGCCCCCTTTCTTTTTCCTGGCTCTCACTGACCTCCTATACCTTCTGGGTTCCAAAAGCATCCTAAAGGTATTTGGTAATAGGAAGCTGGGTGAGGGGGGAACTGACAGAGTCATGAGGTGACCTACTGCCAAGTCAGAGTATTGAATATTTAAGTGAAAAGCCAGCATTTTACTCAAACTAGGTCAGTCACCTTCAAGTGCTGTGGGTGTCAGCTGGGAGTTCACCAGACCCAGAATCAGGAAGCCCACCGCTTAAGGGTTTCCCCAGGGATGAGGGGGTAGAGAATCCAAGGTTGCACCAGGAAAAGATGAAAACTAAGAGGAAGAATGGATAAAGGGAAGTAGCCATGGGGAGGGAAAGAATTCTTTTCCAAAAGCAAGCTGTGGCTGTCAGGGCTGAGCATCAGGGCTGCACATCCTGTGCCATTTACATACATTTGCATGGCATTTGCCATTCTAAGCTCATGCATTCACTTCTGCTTGCCTGATAAGCATGCTCTTCACTGAACTACAACTGTTCCCCACTCCCAAGAAAGTGTGAGTTCCTTAAAGTAGAACACTATCTCTTTGTTGCCTTCATCATTTCACCAAGCACTTGGGCCAGGCCCAAAGTTAGCATTTAATAAATGCCTGATGACTGCATGGTTGTAGACAAAAAAAAAAAAAAATCACAGTGAATTGGTTGAACCTATGAGCTCTGGGGTCAGTCACATTTGGGTTTAACACTTGGCTCCATTTCCTCTTAGTTGTATTCCTTGAGAAACTTTCTTACATTATACATGCGCTGCCTCCTCCTCATTCCTAACAGAAGGTTAACAGAAGTGCCCACCCTCTTGGTTCTGGCAAAAACAGAGAAAGAGATGGTAGATGAAAGGCCTGGCACAAGGTACAAGTTCAGTTACTGTGGTCATTTTGATGTTCCAATTCCTATCATCACTGAGTGCTGATAGGTCCTATCTGGCTCTGAGGCTTTCTACAGCCCCCAATTATGTCTGTTTACTCCTAACAACATACCAGAAAACTACTCACTTAGGGAGCCAAAGTCTCACCTTGCAGATTTCTCAGATGAGAGTGGTCACAGGAAGTATTCAGGGGGAGTACCACCCCTGAATGGATGACAGTACGGTTTTCAACAAGGCATCCTACACATCATCTGTCAGGAGGCCCTTGCGATCAATGATGGAACAATTTGGCCCACAGAAGAATGCAATTAAATGAACTGCTAAGTGGTCACCATCTACGTAAGCATTCTAAAATATTTCTTTAGCAGTTGTCTTTGCCATTCCTAAATGTTCCATTACTACTTGGTACATGATAGGGAAAGGGGAGGAGAGTTCTTAATGGTCAGCTTTGGGAAGCCACGTCTAGAAGTTTCCTCTTTAAAAAAAAATTATATATATATATATATATATATATATATATATATATATATACTCCTAAGCATCCATGAATCTTGCAAGAGAGGCTATGGATGTAGGAGGACAGGCTATGGATGTAGGACTATTTCAGTGTGTTTGATCATAGGCTAAGGACCATTCTGCAGGGCAGTGGTCTAGAATATTCCTTGAAAAATGCTCATCCCTGTTCCAAGAGTCTGTGACAACAATGTCCACAGGTGTGCTATTGGCTCTAAACGTGACCTTGTTGGGTTCAAAATAATTTGAAGCCGAGATCTGAGAATCAAGGTTCAAAGACAGTCCAGAAAGACAAATCTAGGAGACTCTTACCTCCAATCAACTAGTAAAAAGCCAGAAGTAGAGGTTTGGTTCAAGTAGTGGAGCACCAACCTTGAGCAGAAAAATCCAAGCAAGAGCAGTAGGGCCTGAGTTCAAGTCCCATTACAGGTACAAAACAAAACAGTTAAAGACATTTTTTTAAGATCATGTTTTCCTGTAGGGAATCCAATACAAAGTGCTTAGGATTGTGGAAAATAGGGTTCAAGGCGGTACATGGTCAAAAGACTGGGGGACTCTGGAGATTATTAAGAGAGATGGAATAATACAGTCCTTGGCAAGTGTCTGAATCTTTGAGCTGTGCCTTAAGTGGTAACACTGCTGGCCCCCTCCCCTAGCCCTCGAAGTATACTGCTCAACTCTGGGTGTTGACTGTCCCCAGATGTTCACGTGGTAAAGGCTCAGTCTCCAGAGTAACACTTCTGGGAGGTACTTTGTGGACCTTTAAGAGGAAGGGCCTTCAGAGAACTCTTTAAGCCATTGAGAGGAGACTTAGAAGGAAGGGATTGTGGGATTTCGGCCTTTTTTTTATTTTCTTCCTAGTCATGAGATGATGAGCACTTGTCTCTACCACACATTTTCCCTAATTTTCCTGCCACTCCATTGTCATCCAGTACCACCAACTGTACATATATTTACATGTGCCACATATACTACTAAATGCTTCGCCCCTTATCTCACAATAATCCTGGCACTATCATTTTTTTCCCTTCTACTTTACAGATCGATCTGAGATTCAGAGAAGATGACTTGCTCACAGCCACACAGTTGGTAAATGCCGGGGGGGGGGGGGGTGCTATGTCTCACTACCTTAGTTCAAGTTCTCAACCAACCACTAAGCCTCATGCCTGTCCCCTTGGGAAAAAACATCTGCCTTTCTACTCTTTTCCGTAAGCAGGAAAAGTCCCCACACAGACCATCCAGGTTATGCAGGGATTCAGCCAGGCTGCTGGCCGGGCACTTCAGACACAGGTGCACCAGGTCTCAGATCTCAGCCTTCCATTCTGTCCTGCTCATTACACAGGAAGACTTAGAGGGCATGCTTTCAAACCCTGGCCCTTTCCTCATTATCTGCCCCAGTATCAGAGCTGTCCAGGTTCTGTATTGACTTGCTTTATCTCCTGGCTGTTGGCCCATCTCCATTATATCCAGGCATTTAAGCAAAGTACACAGCCATCCAGTTCCGACTGAAGGCCACTGACTCACTAGTGCTGCTCTATAATTTTGGACATAGTCTGAGAAGATTTAGAAGGTGTCATTGACTTGGAATTATAGTTCTTTGTTACTGAATGAGTTTCCGGACTATGCTTGGAGAGTGCCTGGTGTTCCCTCTCTTACTTACACAGCAGCTTTGTTCCCATCAAAGTTTCTCTGTAATTGCCCCATGCACACTGGCCCTGGAATGTGCCTCATCTCCAGGAAGGACTTTATCAACAAGAACTCGAGACTTCCCACAGCACCCAACATCTGTAGCCTTCTTTCAACAAACGAATCTTGGCCTGCATGATATCTTCTGCCTTCTGTCACCAATTTGTTTTGTTCCTTCAGCAATGATACTTCCTATGCCTTTGGTTTACACACTCTAGTGAGGGCCCTCCAAGTGAAGCTCTGTTCTGGTTGCCTTGCTATGCACAGCAGCAGGGTTGCACACTGCTCTGCCTGTGCAGGTTTTGGGAAGCACCATCATTGATTAGTAACTAACGGATCTCATTTTACATATCGCCCTGAGCATCCAGCACTTGGTGTGAAGTCACTCTTCTGAACGCAGAACTTATTTGAAGGGAGGGACTCAAGGGGCGGGGAAATGTTGAGCAAGGTAAGCTCCTGAAGCAGATGGTGTTGCGTTTAAAAAATAACTTCACGGTTTTAGCTTTGGAAGACATAACAGTAAAACCCACTCCCATGAGGTCAAGCCAAGCCACTAATTCCTTTGGTACAGCTTGAAACAAAAGCTTCCTAAAGTTCAGAGTGCTCAACTCACCTGGTTAGACAATGACCAGACCCAGACCTCCCTGCTCAGTTGCTCTTGCTGTCAACACACTTCTACTTTCAAACTACTTAGGGACAATGCTGGGATTTTCAAATAAACTTGCCTGGGAAGTGAGACAGAGTCATATCATTTTTTTTTTTTTTTTGCCAGTCCTGGGCTTGAGCTCAGGGCCTGAGCACTGTCCTTGGACTTTCTCAAGGCTAGAGCTCTACCACTTGAGCCTCAGCACTACTTCCAGCTTTTTTGTATGTATGTGGTACCAAGGAATCGAACCCAGGTCTTTATGCATGCTAGGCAAGCACTTTAACCACTAGCCAAACTCCCAGCCTCATCATTTTCTTATACACCACCAAAAGTCCTTAGTGACATTAGCAAAGAAAAAAAAGACACAAGCAGGGCATTTCTTCCAATTATAAAATTAAAAGAAGTCTGATGCTTCTGGTTCATGCCTATAATCCTAGCAACTCAGGAGGGTAAGATGTGAGGAATACAGTTCAAAGCCAGCCTGGGTAGGAAAGTTGGTGAGACTTTTATCTCCAATTAACCACAAAAATGGGAAGTAGGGCTGTAGCTCAAGTGGTAGAGCACTAGCCTTGAGCACAAAAACTCAAGGACAGTACCCAAGCCCTCCGTTCAAGCCTTGTACCAGAAAAGAAGAAAGCAAGCAAAGGAGAAAACAAGTTAAATCTTCTGAGCATCTATCTGAAGAAGTATAAACCCACATACTGAAGAGACACCTGCACGCTCATGTTCACTGCAATGTTATGTGGCATGCACCATGCATGTGCCAAGCAAGCATTTTTTTCACCTGCTATGTCTAGCCACAGATAATATGAAAAGACATTTCACTTAAAAGTATTTCCGTATTTTTAAAAAAAAATGAATTGCAGAGTGCTGGTGGCTCACATCTCCCTAGCATAAAAATCCATGAGACTCTTGTGTCTAGCAAAAAGCCAGAGTAGATATGTGGCTCAAGTAGTAGAAAACTAGCTTTAAGCAAAAAAGCTCAAGGACAGTAACCAGGATGGACCTAAATCCAACACCCAGGACCAGCACACACACAAAGTTATTTTAATGGGTTTCCTTCGTCAGTCTGAAGACTGACTGCATATTACATATACAAATCTTTTTATCAGAGTATGCTTCATAAATATTTTCTCCTTAGCCTGTGACTTGTCTTTTCCATCTCTTAACACATGTTTAATTTTTCCCATTTTAAATAGCATAAATGGTGTGTTGATGTTTTCTTTCAGCTGGGGGATGTGGCTCAGTGCTATAGCACTTGCCTAGTACGCACAAGGCACTGAATTATCTGCACATTCACCCTCCTCAAATAACAAGATAGGGAGAAAGGGCAACCTTTATTTAAGCAAAGTAACAAAAAGGATTTTTCTAAAAGCCTTACAGTTTTAAAAATGTTACACTTGGGGAACCGGGAGTTTGGCCTAGTGGTAGAGTGCTTGCCTAGCATGCACAAAGACCCGGGTTCAATTCCTCAGTACCACATACATAGAAAAAAATCCAGAAGTGGTGCTGTGGCTTTAGTGGTAGAGCTCTAGCCTTGAGAAAGTCCAAGGACAGTGCTCAGGCCCTGAGCTCAAACCCAGGCCTGGCAAAAAAAAAAAAAAAACCACTTGGGTCTAGTCTAGGATCTGTCTCAAGAGTATTTTGGACAGCTATGGAATCATTTTTATCTGTCACAGTGACAGGGAGAAATTCAACCAGCAATGGTAGACGGGCCAGAGGCAGAGTCCTACATTACCCAGGACACACATGCCATGACATAAACCTCATGACCCATACAGCATCCAATCAATGTCCTACTACATGCCCAAGAAGGCAGACAACTCTATGATCACATACATACCCATTTAGCTTTCTTTCAAAACACCAAAGTCGGTCAGCAAAGTTCTTTCTCCTTACAGCTCTTCTATGTGACATTTCTCACGGACTCATGTATCACTATGTTTTCTACTATATTTGTGTGTGTGCATGTGTGCGTGTGTGTGTGTGTGTGTGTGTGTGTGTGTGCGCGCACGCACACCAGTCCTGAGGCTTGAACTTGGGGCATGGGCACTGTCCCTGAGCTTTTGTGCTCAAGGCTAACACTTTACCATTTGAAACACAGTTCTACTTCCAGTTGTTTTGGTAGTTAATTAAAGAGTCTCAACAAACCAAGACATGTGAAAGGGTATCAATGTATGGGAATTAATGCACCATCTATCTGGCAAATATCATATAACCCTTCTATTAATTACAATAAAAAATATATGAAAAAAAAGAGTCTCAACAAGCTTTCTTGCTTGGGCTGGATTCAAAGCATGATCCTCAGACCGCAGCCTTCTAAGTAGCTAAGATTACAGGCATGAGCCACTGGTGCCTGGCTTTGTGCCTGTAGACGTTCATATTGAATTAGCAATTTTAATATAAACTCATTTCCTTTCACTTTTCCTTTATAATTCAATTATAGCATTAGATTAATTCTTTATCTTGTTCATTTAACTGATTATATTATCATACATTAGCAACACAATGAGATCAAAAATATTGAGCTGAATGAAGGAATCTGAATGACATCTATAATAAGACCATTTACATATTAACATAATTAACAGTTTTAGAAACCTAAATACATTCTCCATGTTTAACAAAATTACAAGGATAGAAAGGGCTGGAGCTTGATTCAAATTGTAAAGGACAGGCCCCGAGTTCAAACTCTAGTACTGCCAAACAACCACCACAATAATAATAATATCAGACATTGCACAGCAGAACCACTGCCTCAAATGAGGAATAGGGAATTCTAACAGGGAATTCTAACAAGGCAGAAGGGAAGCCTGATCCACACCAAGATTGCTGTCTTACACTGAGGAGATTAACTCAATCCCCACCCCATTCCACCTCACACCCCCATCTACTCCCACCCACAGCCGAAAACAAAATGCAGGTGCTCCTTGATTTGAGAGTTACAGCCTCAACCCCAGAAGATCATCAATGGGGAACATATTTATTCATCTCATACCAGACTTTCTGTGGTGACCACCCACACATTAGGAAGTACCAGTGGATTCCAATGTGGATTCAATGGCTGACTGAAAGCTCCCACCCTGCCACGGCCCAGCTACACATCACCACTGTAGAAAACAACCAAGATTCTGAATCCCCAATATGTTTTCTGCCAAATACATATTGCTTTTGCAGTATAGTAAAGTTGAAAATTTATCATTGAATTATCACAGATTAGGTATGGTCTGTAAAATCTAAGTGTGTGTGTGCGCGCACCAGTACTGGAACTTAGGCTTGAACTCTTACTTGGCTTTTTTACTCAAGGCTAGCACTCCAGTGACTTGAGCCACAGGCCTACTTCTGGCTTTATGTGGGTTCATTGGAGATAAGAGTGTCATGGACTCTTTTTCGCCTGGGTTGGCTTTGATCTGTGATCCTCAGATCTCAGTTTTGAGTAGTTAGGGTAACCAGTGTGAGCCAGCACCCAGTATTCTTGGTAATATATTTTTAGATTGCAATTTTATCTCAAAAAAATTCAAGCATTGTGGAGTTAGCTGTATGGTACAGCACTTCACTATTATGCACAAGGTCCTAGGTTCAAACCCCAATTTTGTGTGCGTGCGTGCGTGCGTGCGCATGTGCGTGTGCGTGTGCGTGTGTGTGTGTGTGTGTGTGTGTGTGTGTAAGGAACTGTGTCCTTTCACTTGAAAGTTTACTGCTCATCTCTAGCACAGGGCCTGGCTTGAATCAGGCTGAATAAGAGCAAGGACAGGGGAACTCAGAGGACTGGCGGGATCTGGTATGAGGGTATTCACTACTCAGTGAGAAACATTCCCAGTGAGGTGCCGATGCCTTTCTCCTGTCATCCTATCTAGCCCAGAGCCTAGCACAGATCAGGCAGAAAATACACACTGGGGAGACTCGAAGCATGGGTTAGACAGGGCTCCAGTGAGAGGATATGGAATAGTAGGGAGGGAAGATGAGAAGCTGTTGTAAGAAGTCCTGCCAAGCACCACAGCCGAGAGACCCAAGCATCCGTCACTTAGAGAGAGGGGGACATAGCATCCTTCTGATAGGAGATGACAAAGCAGAGCAAAGGGAGAGTGGGGCAATGTGAATTCCAGCCTGCTGTCTATACATGTTTGCTATAGGCACAGTGCAGGTAGACTTTTCCAGAGGTTTGAAAGCCCAAGCAGTCAAACGCAGTCTCAAAGAGATGTTTTGCTGATGGAAGAGGAGGAGGAATCAAATTCAAATGAAAAACTGGGAATGAAAAAACCTGGGAGAGCATATGTATAAAAGTTCATCTTTAAAGGAAGAATACTAACCTATCTTGTGCAGGGCACAGTGGAAAGCTCTGGTCTTTATCTTCAACTCCAACTACTCTAAGGTAAGTCCTTCTTGTCTTTGTTCCTTTCTAGCACTGAACATCAAAGACTCCTTGTTTGTATTTTTCTTTACTGCTTAGTCTTCCCCATAGTACCAAAAGCCCTTTAAAGATACAATCTTTAAGACTGACTTATCGGCTCAAGCCTGTAATCCTAGCTACTCAGGAGGCTGAGATTTGAGGACTGCGGTTCAAAGCCATCCTGGGCAATACAAAATCCAGAGACTCTTATCTCCAATTAATCACTAGAAAACAGGAAGTGGGGCTGTGGCTCATGGGTAGGACAATAGCTTTGAGCTGAAGAGTTCAAGAACAGTGCCCAGGCCAGAGTTCAAGCCCCATGACCACCTTCCTTCCCCCCCAAAAGATACAATTTTTACCTATCCTTTGTATGCTATACCCTTCTGCTAATTTAAGAGACACTCAGGAGTATGCACCAAGTACTTACCAGAAGAAATGTCTGACAGCATACAGGTCTTGAGTTCAAGCCCCAAGACCCAGAACTTTCCCCCAGCCTACCCCATCCCCCCAAACACACAAAAGCCAAGCACCCCTATATCCTAGCTACTTTGGGGATCTGAGGATAGTGGTTTGAAATCAGTCCATGAAGGACAGTTCATAAGGCTTACTTCCAATTTTCTACCAAAAAAGCTGGAAGTGGAATTGTGCCTCAAGTGGTAGAGTGTTATCTTTGAGCACAAAAGCTCATGGACAGCACCTATGCTCTGAGTTCAAGCCCCAGGACTAGCAGAGAGAGAAGAGAGAGAAGAGAGAGAAGAGAGAGAGAGAGAGAGGGAGAGGAGGGAGAGGAGGGAGAGGAGGGAGAGGAGGGAGAGGAGGGAGAGGAGGGAGAGGAGGGAGAGGAGGGAGAGGAGGGAGAGGAGGGAGAGGAGGGAGAGGAGGGAGAGGAGGGAGAGAGGAGAGAGAGAGGAGAGAGAGAGGAGAGAGAGAGGAGAGAGAGAGAGGAGAGAGAGAGGAGAGAGAGAGGAGAGAGAGGAGAGAGAGAGGAGAGAGAGAGGAGAGAGAGAGGAGAGAGAGAGGAGAGAGAGAGGAGAGAGAGAGGAGAGAGAGAGGAGAGAGAGAGAGAGAGAGAGAGGAGAGGGAGAGGAGAGGGAGAGGAGAGGGAGAGGAGAGGGAGAGGAGAGGGAGAGGAGAGGGGGAGAGGAGAGGGAGGGAGGGAGAGGGAGGGAGGGGGAGGGGGAGAGGGAGAGAGAGAGAGAGAGAGAGAGAGAGAGAGAGAGAGAGAGAGAGAGAGAGAGAGAGAGAGGAGAGAGAGAGAGAGAGAGAGAGAGAGAGAGAGAGAGAGAGAGAGAGAGAGAGAGAGAGAATGTCCTATTATCTACTCATTTCACACATGCTGATCTTTAGCACCACATGTTTATTTCTGAATTGGGGTGCTCTGGAGATCAAACTCAGACACATTAGCAAAGCCCTGTACCACCAATGAGCCACTCTCTCGACCATAAGCTCAGCACATTTGTATGAACTGAAGCAGCTCTACACAAATCCTTGACATATCATGGCTAGTCACCCCAGGAACAGAATGCCTAGCTTCACCTGGGCCTCCTTTTTCACAAAGTCTTCTTCCTGTACTTTTTTTGTTGTTTGTTTTTGCCGGTCCTGGGGCTTTAACTCAGGGCCTTAACACTGTCCTTGGGTTTTCTCATGGGAGCATTCTACCACTTGAGCCACAGCACCACTTTGGGCTTTTTCTATGTATATAATACTGAGTTGAACCCAGGTCTTCATGCATGCTAGGCAAGCACTCTACCACTAGGCCATACTCCCAAATTCCTGGCCCCTTCCTGTGCCTTCTTATTTCCTTCTCATAGAAGGCCACCAGCAGGTTGGATTAGGGGCTCATCATATTCTACATGACCTCATCTTAACTAATCATACCTACAATGACACTATTTACAAATAAGGCCACATTCTCAGGTACTTCATATGCTTTGGGTGTGATACAATTCACACCTCCCCAATTAGCAACTCTGGTCTACACCACTGCAGTCACGTATCACACAGTGTTGCTATTGATTGGTTGGTTGATTTTAATGGTTTGTGAGTACACCCATACTGGGGCTTATACTCAAGGCTTCACCCTCTCATTCACCTTTTTGCTCATGGATAATGCCCTACTTCTGAAGTCATGACTCCACTTGTGTTTTGTTTTCTTCTCCCCGCCCCACCCTACCCCCCTTCCAGTTCATTGGAGGTAAGAGCCTCATGGATTTGTCTTCCCCAGGCTGGCTTCAAATCTCAATGCTCAGATCTCAGCCTCCTGAGTATCTAGGATTATAGACACGAGCTACCAACAACCAGCAATTAAAAAAAAAAACAACTCTCCTACTACAGCAGGATGACCAAGAGCTTTCATTACATGTACTAACTATAATCTACAGCTAGTGGGAAAATATTCTTAAGCTAGTGATACCTGTCACAGGTGGATGTGGAAGGAATGTGGAGGACAGAAGCTATAGACTAGATCTATGCTTCTCAAACTTCAACATCCACTCGCAGTTCTTGGAGATCATGTTACAATCCAAGCTAATTCTGTGAGCTGGTACAGGATCTGGGATTTTGTTTCCCACCAGCAATGCTGGTAACAAGACAATATGAGGATGAAGCCCATCACTGCTCAGTCTCCTATAGAAGGGAACTGCCTGAAGTATCCCAAGAGTCAGGCAAACAAACAACAGGAGCCAAGACAATGGGCCCAAGATTTACAGCATAGTGTGGCCTAGAATCCTGAGGGGCAAAGCCAACGCAGGACACAGGATGGCCTTTGAACTGGCCTCATCCCCCCTCTACTGAGTGAGCAGCTGGGCTAACTGCCCAACCCTGAGGTCCTCTCTGGCTCTGCAATCAAGTCTATAAAGTTTTGGGTTTTGTTTTGGTGGGGTTTTTTGGGGGGAGGGAGGCTAGTCCTGGGGCTTCAACTCAGGGCATGAGCACTGTCCTTGGGCTTTCTCAAGGCCAGAGCTCTACCACTTGAGCCACAGTAGCACTTCCGGCTTTTTTCCATGTATGTGGTACCAAGGAATCAATCCTGGGTCTTCACTCATGCTAAGCAAGCACTCTACCACTAGGCCAAACTCCCAGTCCCAAGTCTATAAAGTTCTATATAAAATGGGAAACGTTTGTTACCAGTACTCATAAACATACACATCTAGAACCCCAACTTGAAGGAGTTACACAAGATTATAGGAGTTCACAAAGGGATCTACTAATCTAAAGGGTCAACTCCCAGCTCCAAAGCTTACTATACCTGTGTGACTTGATCAAGTAACTTTTCCTTTTGATTTTTGGCAGTGCTGAGAATTGAACCCAGGGTCTTGCACATGCTACATAAGTACTCTCCCACTGACCAACATCTCCAGCCATGAGCAAAAGACTTAAACTTTGTAGATTACCTATCCTTCATTTATATCTCAGAGTACAGAAGGGTTGCCAAGAAAGGCTACCTCCAGTAAGAGGCACGGGAAAAAAAAAAAAAAAAAAAAAAAGGTTATTTATTCAAGAAAATTTCTAACATCAATAACAAACATAGGAAATCCTAACTTAATTTCCTGGTTGTGACCCTCATATGCAAGATATCACTGGAGAAGATGGGTGAAGGAAACATCAGGACTTCTTTGCACTATTTTTACAACTTACTGTGAGTCAAGCTATTAAAAATTGTGTTTTTAAAATCAAACTTACATATCGGGTACTGGTCACTCATGTCTGTAATTGTAATTATTCAGGAGGCTAAGATCTCAGGACCATGGCTCAAAGCCAGCTCAGGCAGGAAAGTCTGTGAGGCTCGTATCTCCAATTAACCACCAGAAAACCAAAAGTAGAGCTATGGCTCAAAGTAGGAGAGTACTAGCCTTCCTTGAACAGAAGATTCTTTCTCAAAGACAGAGCCCAGGCCTTAAGTTCAGGCCCCACATAACAACAAAAACAAAATTAAACACATAAAAACATCTTTGTGGGGCCGGGAGTTTGGCCTCATGGTAGAGTGCTTGCCAAGAATGCACGAAGACCCAGATTCGATTCCTTGGTACACATACTTAGAAAAAGCCGGAAGTGGTGCTAAGGCTCAAGTGGTAGAGCTCTAGCCTTGAGAAAAATTCAAGGACAGTGCTCAGGCCCTGAGCTTAAGTCCAGGACTGGCAAAAAAAAAAAAAAAAAAAAAATCTTTGTGGGGCCAGAAGTTTGGCCTAGTGGTAAAGCGCTTGCCTAGCATCACGAAGACCCAGGTTTGATTCCTTGTTACCACATACACAGAAAAAGCTGGAAATGCCAGGCGAGGTGGCTCACACCCATAATCCTACTCAGGAGGCTGAGGCCTGAAGATCAAGGTTCAAAGCCAGCTGGGGCACAAAAGGACCTGATACTCTTATGTCCAATTAACCTCTAGAAAACAGGAACTTCAAGCCCCATGACCCACAAAAAAAGAAAGAAAGAAAGAAAGAAAGAAAGAAAGAAAGAAAGAAAGAAAGAAAGAAAAGAAGGAAAGAAAGATGGAAATGGTGCTGTGGCTCAAGTGGTAGCATGCTAACCTTGACAAAGCCCAAGGACAATGCTCAGGCCCTGAGTTCAAGCCCCAGGACTGGGGAAAAAAAAAACATAATTGCCTGTATTACTTTACTAAAAATAAAGTAAAAAAATCTAAATTTCGGGGCCAGGAGTTTGGCCTAGTGGTTAAAGTGCTTGCCTAGCATGCATGAAGAGCCGGGTTCGATTCCTCGGTACCACATACATAGAAAAAAGCTGGAAGTGGTGCTGAGGCTCAGGTGGTAGAGCTCTAGCCTTGAGAAAGTCCAAGGACAGTGCTCAGGCCCTGAGCTCAAGCCCAGGACTGGCAAAAAAAAAAAAATCTAAATTTCGGGTTTTCTGTAAATGAGATGTCCCAATAATCTTCCCCCTACTTCTGTTAACTTATTCCCCTTTAAGATATCCAAGTTATTATGAGAATTAAATTTGATCTGATGAATATAGTCCTTAGCACAGTAGCACAGTACCAGGCACAGAGCTTTTAATATAACATTATCATTAGCAAAAACAGTCACAGAGAAAATAGAAGTATGGGCTTGTGTCTATAGCCTAGTTACTCAAGAGGCTGAGATCAGGATTGGATAAGTTGGTAGAGCTGAGTGAAAATGGTAGGTACTGAGTTTGAATCCTGGTCTCACCCCCCCTCATCACCACGCCCCCCCCCCTGCAAAAAAAAAAGTGGCTGAGATCTGAGGATTCCGGCCTGGGCAAGAGAGTCCATGAGATTTTTATCTCCAGTTAAATAGCAAAAAGCCAGAAGTGGAGCTGTGGCTCCTTAGTAGAGTGCTAGCCTTGAGCAAAAAAGCTCAGAGTCAGTTTCCAGGCCCGGAGTTCAAGCCCCAGGACCACCACTGCCCCTAACCCTCCCCCACCACATACACACACATACAAAAAAAAAAAGAAAATTATTATTAGTGAGCTCAGTGGCAGATTCACTGGGTTCAATCCCCAGTATCACTGAAGATTCTTAGGAGTGAAGTGTGTGTGTGTACATTTCAGTGATATACAGGCACACATGCTAGTTGAATACTCAGCTAATAAACTACATCTGTAGCCCCCTTGAAATTAATTTAAGAGGCCTGTGGTATTAGGTAGTATCTAGGGAAAACAAGAAAAAAGTATAACAGAAATATAAGACAGAAGATAATATGCTCATCTGATGGAGCAGCTAGCTAGGTACCTCCTTCCAGCCAATGGCTCTCAAAAACAGCACATAACTGGGCTGGGAGTTTGACCTAGTGGTAGAGTGCTTGCCTAGCATGCACAAAGACCCAGGTTCAATTCCTTGGTACCACATACATAGAAAAAAGTTGGAAGTGGTGCTGGGACTCAAGTGGTAGAACTCTCACTTTGAGAAAGCCCAAGGACAATGCTCTGAGTTCAAGCCCGGGACTGGCCCAAAAACAAAACAAAAAACCCAGCACATAACTGCCCATGCAGGTCACTAACATGTTAGATATAGATGTGTGATACACACATACCTCCTGAGTAGCTAGGATTACAGGTGTGAGCCACCAGGGCCTGGCTCAGATGTATATTTTTTAACCATACATATCATTCTATGTTCAATAATTCCCTCCTATGCACATAGGTACATATTACCAAGCAGAGGAAGAGTACAGGTTAAGTCCAGTCATGGAAAGAGGCTTGGCCAAGGCATCTCAGGACACAAAGACCTCCCTGTGGGTTCCCCCACGTGCAGGCTCCTATGTGACTCACAACTAGTGACATGTAGATGGCATGGATGAGTGTCTTCCCTCCAAGAGTGGCTACCTTCCCACGGTGCCTGCCACCTCCTCTGCTGGCACTGGACCTTCCATTTAAGTCATAGGAAGTGGGGGGGTGGGGGTGGGGAATGGAGGAAGCTGAGATTCCTGCTCTTGCCTGCCCTGTGGTCTGCTCAGCCATCAGAACTGTCTAGCTGTCCCAAGACCCAGGATTCAGGCAAACCCCCAGCTCCATGGCAGAGTCCCCGGGCAGCCAGTGCTGAAGAGCTTCCCCTAGTCCACTAGGCCTCACTACATGGAAATGAAATACTGCCCTGTTCAGGCCTGCCCAGCACATTATTGAGAGGAAGTTATAAAAGCTGCCAACATGAGTTACCTCAAGTATTTTCCTGCTCAACTACGTAGGGAGTGAGGCTCTGCCGTCTTTTTTTTTTTTTTTTTTTTGGTAAAGGCTCTCTGTGTCCCGCCTATGTTTATTGACATCCCATGCTCTTGGCTGGTCCAGCTTCTCCAGAGTGATTCTTCCTCTCCACCATTCAAAGTGGCCCCTGTTCCGACCCACTGCCCATAACGTGCTTCCAGACCGCACGGCCCACTGGCTTCTCAAAGTCTGGCTCAGAAACCAAATAAAAAGCTTTTCATTGACACTCAAGTTTCTGTGCAGCCGCTCAAAAGCCTATTTTCATGTCTTCCACAGCTCCCGCCTGAATAAATTCACTCTAAGTGCCACTTTTCCATTTGTGGAATATGAAGTGGGAGGAAGTCTGAAGTGCAGCCCCTCCCAGGCTCTGTGGGATGCTACAGGGCAGGCAGGGTACAGAGTGACCCTTAGGGCCAAGAGAGCTGAACGAGGCCAGGAGATCCCACAACCCTAGAAAAGGCCAGAGTAGCTGAGCCTCCCTGAAGCAGCCAGAGGCAGCAGGGTTCCCAGTGTCATCATGGTTAAGAACAGGCCCCAATACCCTTCCAACATCAACTATCTCCTAGTTGCATAGAATCATTGAGGCCTAGAACACCCTCTACCTCTTCTTCATCTACTTTAAAGAAAAGAACATTGTACCACCTGTAATCCTAGCTACTCAGAAGGTTGAGATCTGAGGATCACAGTTCCAGCCTAGCAGGAAAGTCCAGGAGACTCTTTTCTCCAACTAAGCACAGAAAGCTGCAAATGGAGTTGTGAGTCAAATGGTAGACTGCTACCCTGAAGCAACAAAGCTCAAGACAGCTCCCAAGCCCCAGCGACCAGAAAAACAAACAAAAACACCACTTCCTTGAAGAGGGGGCTGTAAAAGGATGGGAATGAGGTATCTAAATACGAAGTATTGCCAGGCTCTGGTTGCTTATGCCTGTAATCCTAACTACTCAGGAGTTTGAAATCTGAGGATCAAGCTTAGAAGCCAGTTTGGAAACCAGCAAAGACTCTTATCTCCAGAAAAAAAGCTAGCAGTGGAGGTGTGGCTCAAGTGATAGAGCACCAACCAACCTTGTGTCAAAAAACTAAAGGACTGTGCCCACGCCCTGAGTCTAAGCACCAGTTCAAACTAAAAATCAGAGACACAGACATTTCTCTAGATGATTAAAAAACAAATATTTACCATCTGCTGACATGCAAACCCTCCCACCAGACATATTTAACTGTGTAAAGCCCATTCTCCATGTTAATTGCTGAGACGAAGCTAAACTGGGCCCGTAGCCAAAGAGTTGATGGGGTGGCAGAAAAAAAGATGACTGGTCGTCCTTACACAGAGTAAGTACTGCTCCACCAACAAGGTGCCCTCCAGGCTGAATAGCCCAGGGGGAGGAGTGGCTAATCCTGCTTTAGCCAGTCTAGAAATAATTATGTCAGAAGGAGGATGCCTAAAAGGCCTCTTGCCCATGCCAGGAACAGGTCCCTTCTGTACCAGATCCAGCTCCATCTCAGGACCTATGTCCCAGAACCCTTCTTGATTGACACAGATAGCTCAAGGGTTTCTCTCACAGGTACCTCTTGTTCGTCATCTTGAGAACCTCTCTGTCCCTTCCCATTGCCTCCCTGTGCTTCACTCGAATTTCATAATCAAATACTCGCTCCTATGCCCCTTGTCCATTTTCTCTGTTGCATTCCTAACAGTGACCTGGAACCCTAAACCTGCCTGCGCTAAGGCTGGGGGTGTGACTACAGAGGGTTCATCTAACCTTTAGGAAGCCCTGGGTTTGATCTTCCACACAGCAAAAAAATCAAAGCCAAAACCAGTACACCAATCAACAAATTAACAAGCAACAGTTATAGCTGGGCATGAGTAGCATGGGTGTGGGACATTTCTGTGTCTTTGCACTTAATCCTGGCTGCAAGCCAAATGCTGCAGGATGGTGGCCAGTAGCTGGTTTACAGGTGTTCCTGGGCTCCTGTCAGCCACAGTAGCTCTGGGCGCTGCCTTAGGCTACTGGATGGAGTCTCCAAGACCACTCCCTTCAGATCACAATCATGAAGAGTCAAGTTGAACACCCAGAGCTAGTCTTCCCCCCATCCTTCTAGCCCTCACTGGCTATCATTCTATCTATATCCATCCATCCATCCATCCATCCACCTATCTATCTACGATGCTAATAATAGCCAGCTCCCATGGACAATAGTGAAAGCGCTGTCAGAGACTTGCCCTTGGAAATCAACTGAGTGAGGGCAAACCCAGTATTCTCCACAGAACCACCCAACAAGACTTACTGAATGCCCATGCCACCCAGGGCCCAGTTCTCATGTTCTCTTCCTACTCTGAGCAGTTACAGCTCCTCCATTTGTCTGTGGGAAAACCTTAGTAACAAGTCCCTTCCAGTCTTGAACCTCAGACTATATGTTTCCAAGGCTGTGTACTACTGGCTGTGTCCCAGAGCTTCAACACTTCCCCTGGAAGCTCTCTCCCCTGGAGTCTGTGGTGGTCAACAAGCATGCACAGTAGAACATAAAGCATGGGCTTGGGGAAGGGAGGGCTGAGAGGCCTTGGCACCTCCCACTGCATGGAAGGGAGACAGACACCTCCTGAGAATTATGGAAGGAACTTGTGTACATTCCCTCGAAGCTCACAGCAAAATGCATGACCGGAGACAAGTCCCATTGGTGCAGCGAACTTGGCATTTTCCCCCCGGTGAGCCCTGTCCTGCAGCCACCAAGGACAGAGTCCCAGCTTCTCTCCTTGACTTAGGAAAGCTATTCATTCAGGATGTCCCTCACTGAAGAGCCTCCAGACTTTATCCCTTTGGAGGGAGTCCCACATGAGTACCCCATTGTGTCTCTTCCCGAGCTTAAGCAGACTTGAAGCCTTCTATTTTTACACACAGACAGTATTTTGGGAATGGAAATGTTTGTTTGTTTTTAAAGACAAGAGCGAGTTTATTGTGGGGAAATCAAACTGCTGACCTACATGAGATGGAAACATGCAGAGAAAGAGGGAAAGTATAAAGAGAAGGGGACTTGTATTGATCCAGATGATACAGAGAAAGGCAGAGGAAGGACCACAGTGGAAGGGATCTCAGGGCCTGGGGAAACTCTCATTGTCCAAGGGAGGTATGACTGGGGCAGTTCAGACAACGACCTCCACAGGAAGTGACCTCAGAATCTAGGGTCCTTTGCTGACTCACATTTAGGTGATTGACAGTCGGGTGATTGTTTTCAGGCAGATGAAGAGGAAGTAAATATCAGCCTAAGTTTATTGGGTATATTTATGTTAAAGTATATTTACTGAACACTCAGTAAGTAGCAAACCCATTTACATACATTGTGTGTGCGTGTGTGTGTGTACAAGTATAATGTTTGGTTTGGTCTGGTTTGGCAGTACTTGGGTTTGAACTCAGGGATTTATGCTTGCTAGGCCTGGTGCTCTGCTGCCTAAGCCACATCTCCAAGAAAACCCATGTGAGAGATCCAATGCCTATTTTCATGCTAGTGTCATCACTGGACAAAGTAGGCAATTAGGCCTCACATTACTCTTTTGTAAAACAGACCAGTAAGTTTTGTGAGGATTAAATGTGAATATTCCCTCCTAACTCCCACCCCACAGAGCAGTACCTGGCACCTGAGAACTATTCCCTGTTACCTTAATGTCCTGCCCTTCTGGCTGACACCTCGGGACATCTACCTAGTGACCAATGTGAAGATCACAGAAAGAAACTTGCTGCTTGAGGAGAAAACTATAGTATAACCTCAGTCATCAAAATGTGGCACCACACGTTATCTTCAAACTATTTCTCATCTCTATCAACTGCTTATTTTTGGTGGTGTTTATTCATTACTCAGGCTTCTTGCTAGGTTTGTTCACAGCTGGCATTCTACCACTTTAAGCAATACCTCCATCTGTTTGCTGGTTAACTGGACACAAGCATCTCTCTGATTTGGCTACTTGGACTGGCTTAGAACTTCATTTCTCAGATCTCAGCCTCCTGAGTAGCTAGCATGATAGGTATAAGCTACAAGCACTAGGATATATCTTTTTTTTTTTTAACAGCAAATTACACTGGATTCTGTCAACTTACACCTTTTGTCAGTTCTTATCCATTCTCAATTCTTATAGCTTTCAAGCCCCCTCCTGCCCTCCTTACATGAGATCTCTGACAACCAAAATCTGAGATAAGCTCAGATTCTTATTGTAACCTAGGTTGTTGTGGAGCCGATTTTTCCTGCCACAGAGGGGAATAAAAACAACAAAACAAAACTGTAGGCCAGAGCTGGACAACTTGATGTAAACTTCAAAGGGCTCAGCACCACAGCAAGAATCCCTATTAGTCAACTTCAGGTTAACAAAATACCTGAGATAATTAACATAAAAAGATTTATTTAGCTGCTGGCTTAATGGCAACAATCTACCATTAAGTAGACCCATCTCTTTGGACTTCGGAGGCAAAAGCACCTCATGGTTTTAGTGGCTAAAAGCAGCAGGCACCTTGGGAAGCAGACTTCCACACTTAGGGGAAAGGAAGCTGATGAACCTTTAAATGAATACAAAGTACCTTCAAAGAACTTACCAAAGCCAACGGGTCACCCTGACTCATTCTTTCAGACAACCTACAGTAGGTTTGGCTCATAAGAATACTGAACTGAGCATGCTCAGAAGCATTCCTTCTGCCATCTGTCTTTTTTAAACATCTGGTCTATGGCCTTAAACTGCACATGCTCAGAAACCTGAAGGCCTATTCAAGCACTTTCCTACATGGATATATGCTGACTCCACAAACAAAATTCCAGGGTTTTTTTGTGCCTGGAGGACACTTCTTTGCAAATAACCCCAGGGCTCCCTTTCCCAACAGCAGGTAATCAGCCTTCCTCCAATCTTATCTTCTCGTTGTGGTTTCTGACTTTTTACTCACCAAGAGGCAAAAACATTACAATCAGTTACAGTGGTAGGAGCACATGGGACTGCAGACTGCTCACCTCATGAGCCAGAAAGGGAGGGGAAGGGACGGGAGGGGAGGGACGGAGAGGGAGAGAGAAACTGGAATGTTACAGTTCTCTTCACTAACTCATCCCATTGATCTAAGGACCTCCCACAAAGCCCTACCTTGCAAATGTTCTATCATCTTGCAATAGTGCACATTCACCTAAATCATATCACAACCTCTCTCCCTCTAAATGCCCAATTGTTCCCCTCCTCCTCCAGGCATTCTCTCTGCAAAGTTTCAACCAACAGTTCAGCTCTTGAATGACCAAAAGATAGCCAAACAAGAAATAAACTATATGGTCCAAAAGAGAAAAGGGTACCTCTTTGAGTGCAAGAAGAAAGTACAGACTCTCTTCTTGATCACACATTAGTCAGGTTCATCCAGGACTCCTCAAAGAGGCCCTGGCTCTCACCTGAGTCCCTTCAGCCCTTGATCAGCTTGTACAGCATGAATGAGCCTTGCCAAGTGAGTTTGGAGAGAAAGTTCATCCCTGATAGCTGATCAAGTTCTTCAACCCCACTTCAGAGATCTACATTCTGGGTCTGCTGGTGAGGTCATCTCTTAGCAACTCTCCATTCCTGCTTCCTTGCTATTGTCAGAATGGAGCCAGTCTCTCCATTCTACCACAGTAACCTTATAGCACTTGCCTCAACAAATTCTTGCTTCCTGTTCTATGGATGTCTGAATCATTTCTTTAAAAGCAAAAGATTGGGGCTAGGAGTGTAGCTCAGAAGTAAAGCACTTACTTGTCTAGCAAGTGCAAAGCCCTGCAAGTTGTACAAGGAACTACAAGGAAACTAGAAAAAAATAATATATATATATATATATATATATATATATATATATATGGCCCTCTCCAAGTTACAAACACCATCCCCAGATGTCCTCAGTCAGTTCCCTCTGCTTTCCGCTGCAAGCACAGGAGATGATGCCATTGTTTTCTCCACACTACCCTGTACACCTTTAATTCTAACAGCTATCTACCTACCACCTGCCCAAGCCTGCCACCCCCCCTCCCCCCCCACACACACACCCAAGGCCATCACAGAGAGAACACGGCTGTGTTCTGCTCTGTACAGGAACTCATATCCCCTCTGGAATGGCTTCAGCACTATTACACAGGAAGCAATGGTGTGCATCTACCAGCTAAAAGGCAAGGAAACTGAACCCATGAGGCCAGTGCATCAGCAAGGGCTAAAGATAGCAAATGAATCCTCTAAGCTTCCTTCTTCACTAGGAGAAAACATTTGAGAACAGGGGAAATTTATATCCTAACTGATCTACAGAAGTAAAGGCACAGAAGGTGTTGTCTTGAGGAGCTGTCCTGAAGTCAGCCCTGGGACCAAATCCCCAAGAGGAAGCCCCTTTGAATTTAGGGACTCCTACAAAAGCTGCAAATTGGTAAATTCAAATAGCAATTGCTGGGGCCCAGGGAAGCAGCTAGATTCTGGAAAAACTAGATAAACCTGTAACACAGCTTTCAAACAGGCTGGTCTGGTGGCCAGCAAGGGGGAGAGGGGCACGCTCATAGCCATTGTTGGGGAGGAGGCCTAGAAGAGGATTGGTCCCAGGTAGTAACAAGGGGTATCAGTGCCACATGGGAAGGACTCAGGCTTATGTTACAGCTACCCCTACCCAGCTACCCACAATGGACACATTAAACAAAGGTAGTCATGGCCTAGCTAAACTCTTTGTCATCTTCAGATACAGTATGTTTCTGGGATGAGCAGCTTACGATTTCATCTCACTGGGTGCTGGTGGTGCACACCTTTCATCTTAGCTATTCAGATGGCTGAGATCTTAGGATCCCAGTTTGAAGCCATCCCCAAACAGAAAAATCCATTCGACTCTTATGTCCAATGAACATTCATAAGAGAGTCACAAGTATTGGTATGGTTCAAGGTGTAGAGCACCAGCCTTGCGCAGAAAAAGCCAAATAAGAGCATAAGATCCTAAGTTAAAGTTTTGGTACCAGGACACATAAAAAATGCAAATTTTAAAAAAAAATGGGGGGCTGGGAGTTTGGCCTAGTGGTAGAGTGCTTGCCTAGCATGCATGAAGACCCGGGTTCGATTCCTCGGTACCATAGACATAGAAAAAGCTGGAAGTGGTGCTGAGGCTCAAGTGGTAGAGCTCTAACTTTGAGAAATCCCAAGGATAGTGCTCAGGCCCCAAGTTCAAGTTTATGACAGGCAAAAACAAAAAAAAAATTACCTCTCTATGAAAAGCGTATTGGTTCCTATTTAGAGCCAGTTGTTTACTATGAACCAAGTCCGTACCCAATACTAAGAAAAATATAATATTCTAGGAGGAAAATGAATAAAACAAATGAAAAACCACTTGTGAAAACATATGAATAACTATTTCCTAGCAAGTAACCCTTGGGAAGCTGAGACCTAAGGGTCACAGTTTGAAGCCAGCCTGGAGTCCATGAGATTCTATTTCAAATCAAGCACAAAAAAAAAAAAAAGAAAGAAAAAAAAGCCAGAAGGAGAGCTGTAGCTCAAGTGGTAGAGCACTAGCCACTAGTCTTGAATAAAAAAGCTTAGTGTCCAGGCCCCAAATTCAAACCCTAAAACTGGCTTACACACACACACACACATGTATACACAGACATACATACACAGAGTTAGTCCTTGTTGGCAATCTATCAGAAAAAGGAGATACTACACTTAAAATATAATAGCTTTTCCTAAAATCAACTGACCAGGTTCTAAAAATCCACAAATTATCTGATAAGATTTATGTGTAGGGAGGAGGTAGGTACATGACAAATTGTCATACAAAAGATGCCAGGCTCTGCACAAAGATGTTATCTTTCAGAATTTAAACACAGTATTACTTTGAAATGCTAAAATATTGGTGTATATTCTATCCAACAGAAGGTTACATATCATATGGGGTAGAAGAGTTCAGATTGAACGAAAAACAGGGAATTTTTTTTTTCCTGGCAATACTGGGGCTTGAACACAGGGCTTTGCTTGTATATTAGGCTGAGTTCTACCACCTGAGCCATGCCTACCTACAATATTTATAATAAAACATACAGATTCTGAAGATAATCAAAGAACCAAACTTTCTTGAAACCATTGAAGGACTCTCCACTGGCTAAAATACATATAGGTACAATGAAGTACATACATACACACACACACACACACACACAAAATATATTAGCAGTCTTATCTCTGATGGCTAGATAGTTAGAGGTAGGTTCTATTTCCTTATGTGGATGGTTCTAAATTTTCAAAATTCTTAAGTGGCTCTTTTGCATTCAGAAAAACTCTCTCATTTTGTTTAACAAATGGGGAAACAAGGATTGTCTTTCTAGAAAGTAAAAGATAGTGATCTAACAATTCCAGCCACCTGCCTTAGGCCAGAGCATGCAACCTCAGAAAACTTTCACACCACACCTTCCTCTACCCTCGGGAACTGGTAGTCTGTCTTTGATCTAGATCTGTAGTCTGCAATGCATGGGGGAGTGGGGGAGGAAACAGATCTTGCCCAAGTCTCAGGATACTCCTGGGGGCCTTTCTAATCCCTGTCTTGTCCAGAGCAGACTTACAATGATAAATTTTGATGTCCACAGTGGTTTCAAAGACCTGTAGCTCCCAGCACCTCACAGAAAGCTGAGGTGCTCAGACTTCTGCTGACACACTGGGTTTTCAGTAAAGGGAAATGATGGCTCAGGGTCAGAAGCCCAGAGATGCTTGCAGTTGAGAGCTCTGTCTAATCCACATGCCTGCTGACTCCAGACTCTCCTTGCCCACTGCTAAGGATCCTCAGCTTGGGGAGGACTGGAGTCCTGGCCTTCCCAGCCTAATATGACCAAGGGCCCTGTCCACCTTGCAGAATTTTCATCTCCATTTCAACATTCCACATTGCTCCCTCTCCCACAATATAAATGGTCCAGGAAAGTTTGGAGGAGTTCCTTTCAAGACTTACTAGTTTAGCTGTTAATCTTCCACCATCCTATGGTCTCATAGACCAACAAGTTCTCATTTTTCAAATTCGGAACTGTATGGATCAACCCAGGAGTGGTAGGTAGAAGAATTCCAGCAACTTGGGAGGTTAAGGCAGCAAGATCCTAAGTTCAAGGCCAGTCTAGGCTACCTAGTGAGACCTTGTCTGAAGAAATCAAAACCTAAATACCATAGGAAAAAGGAAAGAAAAGAAGGAAGGGGGAGGAAAAGGAACGAAGAAAGAAGTTTTATACATCACAACTTGTTCTGCTATGAAGGATTGGTCAAAAAAAACCTGGTAGAAGTGGGGAAAATGAATTCATGAGCTGAAATCACTGTGAAGTACAAGGCGCACAGAAGCTTCAGGCATGACTGGTGTTGGGGTTTACACATCAAGCTCTGATTTTTCTGTCTAGTGAGCAGGATATTCATCACCTGTAGCATACTTTATTTAGCCCAGGTAAATAGACCACCTTCTCCCACAGCTCAGATAGAAAGGGCCAGACAAGACTGGCTCCAATCTACTGCACAGACCTGGTAACAGAGCAAAGTTCAGCCACACCCAACTAACAGAGAAGCATTCTCTCCCATGGGGAGCAAATGCTAAGAAAGCCAATAAACAGATCTCCATTGAAACAAATCTCTTCTCATAGCACATTATCTCATGCCTGTAATCTCAGCCATTCAGGAAGTAAGTATCAGGAGGACAGAAGACGGTGGCTCCAGGCCTTGACGGGGAAAAGCTGAGCAGAGTGGATTACACCTACCATTCTAGAGAGGGGGGATACCAAGGAGAAATACCATGTTTTGGGCTCACCCAGGCAGAGAAAGAGAGAAAAAGAGGAGGGGGCGGAAGGAAGGAAGGAGGGAGGGAAGGAAGGAAGGAAGGAAGGAAGGAAGGAAGGAAGGAAGGGGGAAGGAGGGAGGGAGGGAGGGAAGGAGGGAGGGAGGGAGGGAGGGAAGGAGGGAAGGAGGGAAGGAGGGAAGGAGGGAAGGAGGGAAGGAGGGAAGGAGGGAAGGAGGGAAGGAGGGAAGAAGGGAAGAAGGGAAGAAGGGAAGAAGGGAAGAAGGGAAGAAGGGAAGAAGGGAAGAAGGGAAGAAGGGAAGAAGGGAAGAAGGGAAGGACTAAGACTCTTGAGAAATAACTATAGCAAAAGTGGCTGAGGATTTGGCCCAAGTGGCAGAGCACCTGGTGAGTAAGTAGGTTTTGAGTTCAAAAGCCCAGTGCGGATAAACAAGAAGCCAATCAGGGTATGGCGCTACAGTCCTATAATCCTAGCACTTCAGATCATGAATTTGAGGCTGATCAGGGTATCGCAGAGAGACACTGTCTGAAAAAAGAAAAAAAGAACAAAGCAGATTTTGGCACAGGTGTTTGTGACAATGGTAAGTATGAAGAGCACTATACTGTGTCTCTCTATTACCCAGGCAAGGTGACGTGTTAGCTAACGTTCACAAGTACTATCACAACAATATAGGTAAGAATGGAACTTAAAAATTAGGATATATTACTTACACATGAAAGTGTTTTCACTGTGGTATTTCCATGAATACAATGTTCCCTATCAGTGTACCCAACTCCCCAAATCTATTACTCTCCCTATCCCCTTCCCCCAACCCTGCCCTCTAGAACAGAGGATTTAGTCCTTTATTACGAAGACAACAAGAATAGAGGCATGTATTTAAACTTAATAAATGTTCTCTATGACAAGCCTGTAGCCAACATCATAATAAATAGGGGGGAATTAAATCACTTCCCCTAAAGTCAGGAATGAAACAAGGGTGTCCAACAGGGTTCTAAATTCCTAGTCAGAGCATTAAGAAGTAAAAAGGATTTTATCAGAGAAAGAAACAGAGTCCCAGGGTCACAATAGATTGAAGAGAATCTCGACAAATGGGACTACCTAAAAATACAAAAAAAAGCATAGCTACTAAAGTAGAAAGACAGCCAACCAACTGGGAAAAGATATTTACTAATAACAGATCAGACAAATGCTTAATATCCAACATCTACAGGGAACTCAAGAAACTAATCCCCCCCTCAACCCAACAAACCAATCACTAAATGGGCAAGGGAACTAAAGAGAGACTTATTCAAATATGTGGTTAAAATGGCAGAAAAACATAAGAAAACGCTCATCATCCATGGTCATAAAGGAAATGCAAATAAAAACAACCCTAAGATACCACCTTACCCCAATTAGAATGGCCACTCGGGAAGGCAATTTGGAGGTTTCTTTAAAAAATGAGAATAGACCTTCTCTACGATCCCGCCATACCACTCCTGGGCATCTACCCTGAGCATCATAAACCAGGATGTGATAAGGACACCTGCTCAGCTATGTTCATCTCTGCACTATTCACAATAGCCAGGTGATGGAAACAATCCAGATGCCCTACTGCAGATGAATGGATATAAAACCTGTGGTATATATACAATGGAATTCTTCATAGTCAACAGACAAGATAAAATAATGGCATTTGCTGGGAAGTGGATGAAACTAGAATGAATCATGTTGAGTGAGACAAGTCAAGACCAAAAGAACAAAAGGCAAATGGTCTCCTTGATATGTGGATATTAGAGCCAAACAGTACAAGAGCGAGGACTCAATATTCGGGTACCCAAGGTTATGAACATGGTCTTGGAGATATAAACATAACTACATAGGCAAAAATCTATGATGGGATATATACTATATAGACATGTTTTATTATTTAGATTAATATGTATCTATGACATACAAACCCTCAGCTTAATTTTAATTATGTTCTAAACTCTAAGTGTCAGTGATTGTATATAGAGATTCCCTTCTTGAATACTTGTTCGTTAAACATGACATTTGAGAGCCAGGAGTTTAGCCTAGTGGTAGAGTGCTTGCCTAGCATGCACAAAGAACTGGGTTCAATTTCTCCATTCCACATACATAGAAAAAAAGCCAGAAATGGTGCTGTGACTCAAATGGTAGAGCTCTAGCCTTGAGAAAGCCCAAGGACAGTACCCAGGCCCTGAGTTCAAGGCTCAGGACCAGCCAAAAAAAAAAAAAAAGAGAGAAAGAAAAACATGACATTTGAAATATAACGTAAAATCACTGTTAATAAAATCTTTTTAATTAAATAAAAGACCTCTATTGAGATTTTAAAATATTTTTAATTAAAATAAAAGAGCTCTATTGAGATTAAAAAGAAAAAGAGAGAGCCTCTTCAACAAATGTGCTGACAAAATTTGTGATCTAGGAAGTTGGACCCCGGCCTCTCACCGTGTACAAGAATTGACTTCAAATGCATTAAAAAGATCAAAGTAAGACTTAAAACAATCAATTTACTACATACAAACGCTGAAGGATATAGGCACAAGTAATTGCCCCAAAAACAAGAATAGGAATTGACAAATTCAAATACAGCAATTAAAAAGTTTCAGCGTAACAAAAGGAACAATTACCAGAACCAAAAGAGAAGGCAGGAGATGGCAGAAAACACTTCACCAGCTATTCAAGAGATAAGAGAATTGATATCCAGAATGCACAAACATCTCAAAATCTGAACAGCAAAAGAACAAATAATCTAATTAATGGACTGGGAATTTAACAGTTCTCACAAAAGAAGTATAAATGTCCAATGCCATGAAGAAAATTCAAGCCAAAACCACACACAGATTCCTTCTCCACCCAGTAAGAATGGCAGCCATCAAGAAAACAAACACTGGTGAGAATACAGAGGGGGAAATGACCCATCATACACTGTTGGTAAGTATGTAAACTAACACAACTACTATGGAATTGAGCATAGAGTTTCCCTAAAAGAGTAAAACTGTATCTTCCTTATGACCTCGCCGTACTAGAGGGCATATATCTGAAGATGTAGAAATCAATATATAAGAGAGATACCTGCATATCCATGTTTGCTGTAGCTCTGTTCACAATGCCCAAACTGCAGAATCAGATAAATGGATCTTTAAAAAAAAAGAAAGAAAAAGTCAAGCTGGGTGCCCCCCATTTCACCTATAATCCTAGCTACTCAGGAGGCTGAGATCTGAGGATCACAGTTCAGAGCCAGTCTGACCAGGAAAGCCTATGAAGACTTTATCTCCAATTAATCACCAAAAGTAAAAGGTAGAAAGAAAGACGGAAGGAAGGGAGGAAGGGAGGAATGGAGGGAGGGAAAGGAAGGGAAAAAAAAAGGGGACTGGGAGTTTGCCTAGTGGTAGAGTACTTGCCTAGCATGCACAAAGACCCAGGTTCAATTCCTCAATAATATATATATATAATATATATATATATATATGGTAAAAAAGGAAAGGAAGGCAGGCAGGTAGAAGTATAGCTGTGGCTCAAGTGGTAGAGTGCTAGCCTTGGAAAAAAAAAAAACAAACTCTCTGGGCAGCAGCACCCAGACCCTGAGTTCAAGCCCCAGGACCAGCATCAAAACAAAAGTGGTACATATATACTGTAGACTATTACATAGTCATAAAGAAAAATATAGTCATGACATTTTCAAGAAAATGGATGCAAGAATTTCATGTTGAGTGAAGTCAAGTTCAAAACATGTTTTTTTTCCACTCATGTGGAATTAAGACATAAACATACATATATATACACACACACATATATATACATACACAGAGTACAATTGTATTTGTGTGTAGCACGCACATGTGTGCACATGCATGTGTGTGTGCTGGTCTTGAGACTTGAATTCAGGGCCTGGGCACTGTTCCTGAGCCTTTTCTGTTCAAGGCTAGTGTTCTACCATTTGCGCCACAGTTCCACTTTCAGCTTTTTAGTGGTAAATTGGAGGTAAGTGTCTCACAGACTTTCTTGCCCAGCTGCCTTTGAGCCATCTTCCTCACCTCAGCCTCCTGAGTAGCTGGGTATCAGCCCCCAGTGCCTGATCATAGAACACAATTCCACTGTGGGACTATATAGGAAGATGACAGGAAGAAAAGAAAGATGGAGGGTAAATGTTTCAAAATACACTGCAACTAGGTATGAAAATAAAACCTGTAAGTCAAACCTATTGGCACAATAAAACAGAACAGTAGCTAGGGCTATTGTGAGTAAAATATAACATTCACATCTGAAATGCCATGGTGAAATCCTTCGGTACAATACATACTACTAAAAGAATACAATAAATGAGGCCAGACACCAATGTAATACATCTGTAATGCTATCTGCTCAGGCGACTGAGGTCTGAGTATAGTAGTTCTAAGCCAGCTTGGAAAGGAAAGCACATGAGACATTTTATTTCCAAGAAAACTACCTTGGAGCAAAAAAGCTAAGCATCAGTACCTAGGCCCTGAGTTTGTCCTCTAGTATTTGCACAAACAAAATTGAATGATAAGAAAGTTTAACAGGAGACTCTTATCTCCAACTAAGCACCAGAAAATGAAGTAGCACTATGGCTCAAGGGGTAGGGCAGTAGCCTTGAGCTGAAGAGCTTCAAGACAGTGCTCAGGCCCAGAGTTCAAGTTCCCACAACCAAAAACAACGACAAAAAGGACTCTGAAAAGGCTTGTCAAAATTAATCATCTCACTAGAGGGAAATCTCAAAAATAAACTCAGCACTTCTGTGGTACTCTTTACTCTCCTTGGTCTAAGTCCAGCAATGGCATTCCCACCATAGTGACAGAAACTAATTGCCATGGAAACCTGTGTGGGAATTCCCATCAGTCTTTGTGACGTCCTTTTAGCTGTTTATAAGAAAAGGCATTGCTTGTCAGAGAAATATCAAAGCATTGTCAATTCTAATGTGAAATATCAGTTCTTAGCTTATTAATGGGGAGAGGGGAGATTTTTCTCTTTCCTTGCTTTAAAATGTTTCTTTTCCAGCTCTTTGGAGGTGAGTGGCAAAGTCAGCCTAGAACTGGTGAAAGCAAGCAAGGAGGTCTGTGGCACAGTTCACATCAGAAACATGCAGTCTACCTTCCTCAGCTTCTGCCTTAGATTTGCTTGAGCTTAGACCATTAGAATTATGGTACAAAAAGTGTGTTGTTCTGTAATCGTTTTTTAGCTTCTTGACAAAAGCAAGCTCAAAGTCAAGGGTAGGTAGCTACTTTCCCCTTTGTCATGAACCATTTTAAATGTTGCTATATTCTTTTCTTTGGATTTTGATGTGCATCTTATTTTGTGTATTCATATGTGTATATATGCTTGGGTGGATGTACACACGTACACACACACGTATGCTGCTACCAGAGCTTGAACTCAGGGCCTTGAGCTCTCAGCTTTTTCACTCAAGGCTAGCATTCTATCATTTGAGCCACAGATATACTTCTGGCTTTGGGGTAGTTAACTGGCAATAGTTTCATAGATTTTCTTTCTTGGGCTGGCTTCAAAATGTGATCCTTAGATCTCAGAATTCTGAACAGCTAGAGTTATAAGCATGAGCCAACAGCAGCCAGTTTTTCTGCTTTTCTTTTGTTTCTGGTTAATTGGAGGTTGTCTGCTCCCACTGGCTTTGACCTGAATCGTCAGATCTCAGCCTCTTGAGTAGCTAGAACTGCAGGTGTGTGGTAACAGGCCTCATTCCACGGCTTCATGGTGACTCAATTGAGGAACTCCTGTGTCTTGCCAATTGTTTCCCTGCTCTGCTTAGCCTTCTCTCTCACCCTCTCCTTTCTCTTCCCTTGTCTTGGTCCTTTTTTCTTGTGTCACTGTCTTCATCTTTTCCTTTTCCTCAGGGACCTGACTGACTTGCCATGGTTTGGGGTGTGCTGTTTTGGCTCCCTTATTGCCCTCCAACTCAGCTTTCCATGATCTTTTTCCTCCCCATTGAGTTTGTCTTGTTTTGGTTTTCCTTGCTGACTTCCTTACGTTCAGCAGGCATTTTGTGACCCAGGACAATTTGCTCTGCTATTGGGGGGGAGGGGGAGTCACCTCTTGGGTCTCCCTGTAAACAGGAGCTGAAGCTGGTGCCCCCCACACCCATGTCTTCCTGTTGGAGACTCCCCAAGACTTGCCTTGTGCAATATCCTTTTTAAATCTGGGAAATTAAGTCGACATTGAATACTGGAATTTCAGATATTTTATGAAAATAAAACTGATTTAAATTTTCAAAATCTGGAATTATCTTTTAAGTATTTGGGGTTTTTAAATGCTTTTGCATTTAAACTGGCATTGGACATAAAAATACAATGTAAAGTTCATAAAATTGAAAGTTTATTTTTAATGTTTTTTTACCTACAAAAAAAATCAGTGAAAAAAATGACAAGCAAAAAAAAAGTTATCAAAATAAAGAAAAAGCTATGTTTCGGTATCTGTTTTTCATTTTGCTTTTTTATAGTTTGGGTTTTTTTTTTGAGACAGGATCCTGACCTCACTGTATTACCTCATGATCCACCTTCCTCAGCTTCTGAGAGCTGAGATTAAAGCATGTGCCACCTGGCTTCATTTTTTTTTTTTTTGCCAGTCCTGGGGCTTGAACTCAGGGTCATAAAATCTACCCACCTTTGAGGACAAGAGGAGGTAAACCATGTGACCCACTGAGCAATCCCATCCTAAATGCTTGAGCCAACATGCCCCTAGTAATGCCACACCTGAACAAAGCATGGGTATCTACTCAAAGTGTCACAGAGCATACAAGAGCTTTTGACAATAAACAATTGTACAAATAAAAACTCTTCCAGAAGCCAGGTACTGATGGTTCACACCTATAATCCTAACTAGTCAGGAGGCTGAGATCGGAGGATCATGGTTCAAACCCAACCACAGGAAGGGAAGTCTGGAGCTGTGGCTCAGTGATAGAGCACTAGCCTTGAGGGGGTGGGGGGAAACAACTAAAAAAAAAAACCCTCAAGAGATAGTGCCCGGCTTTGAATTCAAGCCCTGGGTCTAGCACTAAAACAATGCCAGGACAAAAAGCTGAGTGAAAACTTGATACTAGCTTTTCCTCAACGGTTAGCTTCAACATAGTTCCTCTGGGAAGCTTTTCCTAGGTCTCCAAGGGCTTGCCCACACCAGTACTGTATCTAATCTCTCCAAGTGTTCACCCACCGCCCCACATCCCCTCCACTGAGTGCTGGGATGCAGCCTAGGGCCTTCAATGACAGAGAGGGAGAAAGAACCATGTGCTCACACCCAGAGGGTTTACCCTGCCATTATACAGGTTAAAAAAAAAGCCAGAAGGAGACAACCTAGCCCAACTATGCAGGCCATAATATATCCTTGCCGAGTGCCTTCTGAGGAGGGTAGTACCAGGGCTTGAACTTATAGCCTCATACCGACTTAGCTGGTGCTGCACCTGTTGAGCCATTCCTGCTCTTGGGCCAGCACTGCTTTTGGCTTGTTAATTTTGGAGATGGAGTCTAGTGGGTGTTCTACCTGGTTTGGCCTCACACAGAGATCCTCCAAGTCTCCCAAGAAGTTAGAATTATAGGTGTGAAGTCTCAGGCAACAAGCTCCAAATGTCTGTGCGTGTTCTGGGCCTGGGCTTCTCTACTCAAGGCTAGTGATACACTGCTTGAACCACAGCTCCACTTCCAGCTGTTTTGGGTGTTTTATTGCAGATAAGAGTCTCACAAACTTTCCTGGTTGGTTTTGAGCCCCAGTTCTCTGATTTCAGCCTCCCCAGTAGCTGGGATTACACATGTGAGCCACTGGTACCTAGCCTAAGTGACGTAAAGTACATCTTCCTGGCAGTAGCACTACCCCATGGGTTAAAGAGGAAAGTGTACTGGATGTGCTACCCAGAGAAACCTCTGGAGATAGATACTGACCATACAGTACCTTTCCATACTCAGTACATGCTTTGCCCAGCAAACCTCTCAGACATAGCATACGGGTAACATTAGGTACAGCCAAAAGGATCAGGGATTCTATTTTCCATCTCCTCAATCAGACATATAGCTCAGTAACTAAAATCCTGTTCCAAGAAATTAGAGAAACGCCTTACATCCAGACTCCCGTAAAAGACAACAGACAATTCGCAGGAAAACACAGGAGCTGTTCTACCTTTCTGACCTTTTCGTTCCTTATTTTCTCTGTGGGGAGAAGACACGGCAGCCTAATTTCAACCTACCAGCCTAATTCTGGTCAGTTAGCTCCACTGGCAAGCCTACTTCTAGTCTCAGGGAAAAAAGGCTCTGGACCATTCTTTGGCAGAACCAACCTGCTGTTGTCTGGTACTGCAAGCACAATCCACTACCATGACACTACACCTTCATGGCCTCTTCCTGTGCACTCAATTCAAGAGTCTTCAAATCAGAGTCAAAGCCATGCCAGGCTGTAGACCTCAGTAATTCCAGCCACTCTGGAAGTGGAGGTAGAATTAGGAATTCCAGGCCAATAAGCCATGTAATGAATGATTGTTGTTCTTAATGTACTATGTTATCTGTCATCTCTTTTGCTGTCCCTTGGTTATCTCATATTGTTACAGTATCTCACTTTGTTACCTGATATATTTGTATTTGGTTATTTGAAATTGGATAGGGAACGGGGGAAAACAAGATGAGGGGTGGGGGTGGGGTGGGAGGGAAATGGGGACCAAGACATGTGAAAGGGTATCAATGTATGGGAATTAATGCACCTTCTATCTGGCAAATATCATGTAACCCTTCTATTACAATAAAAATATATGAAAAAAAACCAAAGTGGGAGGAGAGAAAAGGGGGTTGAGGCTGGATATTGCTCAAATGATGCTTCTGGGATTTCAGAGTAGCGCTTACCTTCCAGTTACTCATCTGTTTGGAGTCCTTTCCTTCTCTCTAATGTGTGCACATCTCTTTGAGCAGCAATTAAACCTAGGATGAAACTTGGAGTTAGTGATCGTTGGACCTAAAGGAAGAGCCAAAGAGAATTGCCCTAATCCAGGCCCTCAGGCTTTCATGATGCTTTTAGTTTTTCTGGCCGAGTGCTGGTAGCTCACACCTGTAGTCTTAGCTACTCATGAGGCTGAGAGCTGAGGCTCACAGTTTGAAGGCAGCCTGGGCAGAAAAATCTGTGTCCAATTAACCACCCCAACATGGAGGTAGAGCTGTGTGTGGCTCAAAGTGGTAAGAGCTCTAGACTTGAGCACAAACGCTCAAGGACAGCAAGCCCTGTAACAACAGAAAGGAAGAAAACCAGAGAGAGGGAGAGAGGGAGGGGGAGAAAGAGGAGGGAGGGGGAGAGAAAGAGAGGGACAGGGGAGAGAGGGATGTGGGAGGGAGGAAGAGAGGGAGGGGGAGAGGAAGAGAGGAAGAGAGGGAGGGAGAGAGGGAGAGAGGAAGAGAGGGAGGGAGGGAGAGAGAGGGAGAGGAGAGGGAGAGAGAGAGGAAGACAGGGAGGGAGAGAGAGAGAGGAAAGGGAGGGAGAGAAAGGGAAGGACAAAAAAAAACCCTTTATTAATACTCATTTTTAAAGTCCCAGAATCTAACAGTATATATGTACATACTTAAGTTTGAACTCAGGCCTCACACTTACTCAGCTTGCTTGGCTGGTGTTCTGGTGCTTGAGCCATACTTCCAAACTATTCACTAGTTATTTTGGAGATGATTCTTAAGGATTTTTCTGCCCAGGCTGGGTTTGAACCTTGATCCTCCACATTTCAGCCTCCTGAACTGTTAGGATTATAGGCATGAGTTGCCTATACCCAGTGAACACAATTCTTTCCTTAAATCTTATTTATTTTCCTTTCTGATCTGGTATCTTACTTTCCCACTCCATGGGCCTTTTCTTTACAAAAAAATCTTTCAACTTCAGTAGTAAGCAGGGGGAAAAAGTATTTTCTGGTTGTAGGAGGGGAAGCAGCAGTGAGCCAAACGAATGCAGTAGGCTCCCCTGGTCCCATCTGTTCCAAATCTTCCTCACAGGATGTCATGTCTGAAAAGCAAGAAAAATATTCCTTCCTCTTCCAACATCCAGCAAGATCTCGCATGCAAAAGAAGAATGTCTGGGTACCCTGAGTTTTCATCTGCTTTTTAACTCACAGGTTGCTGAATTCCATCGGCCCTTCAACCCATTTCCCCTCCTCAAAACACAGTGGTGGTGGTGGTGAGACTTCCCACCTGGGAGAAGCACCACAGCTCTGGCACAGCCCTCGCCTGCCCCGCACACCTCCAGCCCCTTTGCACAAAGGGTTAGTTCTCAAGGCAGCCCAATGACTTTTGCAGAACTCTCCCTTGAAGACCCGCCAGAGGGCTGCCTGCTTCCCCAAAGGAAGTAAGGTAGCCCCCCTCCCAGGATGCGGGGCAGGTACAAAGAATGGACTCAGAATCCCCCACTTGTGCTGCTGAGCCTTCACCCTTGGTACTGAGGCACTGAAGTGCAGATGTGAGCAGCCAGTTCCCCGCTAGCTATTATGATAGCTATTATCAGCCTTGGCCTCATTTCTAGGCCTGGGAGGGTAACCAACCAAGCAAGGCCAACTCCAACTGTATTCCAACTTAGGAATTGTTCTGTTCTCTGTAGTGTGCCTTCAAGCTAACCTGGAGAGGCATTCCTCCCTTGATTGCCTGATTTTTACCTAAGGACTCTCACTCATGTTGTTAATGACTGAGAAATCCTGACTGCTTGCCTTGCCCCTTCCTCTCTAGCTGCTCCTCCTCCTCCTCCATCCCCAGCCTGGCCAGCCCAGCCTCCTACACTGCACCCTGACACATGCTCCTTCTTAAGCCTCTCTAATAAGCAATCAGAGATCCTCCCTGGTAGACAACACTCTCTTGTGAATCCAAATTGTCCTACCTTCCACAACTCTCATCCCTTCTTTCTAGATATGAGGAGGAGGTCTGGCATGAGTTATTTTCTCTCCCTCCTCCTCCTCCTCTGACTATAAACTACCTTCTCCTGCCAGCCTCTGAAGTGTTTTAAGGTCTGGCTTCTACTCCTGGAAAACCTGGCTAACAGTATCAAGTAAAAGGCACATACACTGGGTATGAAGGTACATGTCTACAATCTAGCACTTAGGAGTCTAAGACTAGAGGAATCACAAGTTCAAGGCCAATCTGGGCTACATAACAAATCTTGTCTCAAAATAAAAGAAAAAGAAAAAGCAAGGCTGAACAAGGTGCTGGTAGCTCACACCTGTAATCCCAGCTACTCAGGAAACTGAAATCCTAGGATTGTGATTCTGAGGTAAAGTTAGGTCTTCCTGGCTAGGTAGAAAATGTGGTCAGGACCTGCTCCAACATAGATGCCAGATAGAGGAGAGGAGGTCAGGGAACCTCATAAAGATGACCGTGTCCCTGGAACATGGTTTCCACATTCCTGTGCAGAGATGGGGGTTCAATCAAGAGGCTCCCAACAATGCATGTCCATTCCTCAATTGACTGAACCAGGACAAAGCAAGGAATCCTATCCTATATAGGGAGAGGGCAAGGGAGTGGGGAGAGAGAGACTTGGGCAACAACAGTGTTAAAGCAGATAGTGTTTAAAGCCTAATCTGCCCTTTCATGCTTTAATTGACAAACCCAAACCCCAGATGGTAATCAGTTCAAAGCTAGCCTGGACAGAAAAGTCTATAAGACTTTAAGAGATTTTCATCTCCAATGAACTAGCAAAAAGCTATAGTTGAACCATTCAGTTCAACTGATAGCTTTTTTACTCAAGGATGGCACTCTAAGAATGAGTGTAAGGCCCTGAATCCAAGCCCCAATTCAGACACCAAGCTACCAGTTCAGGCAGGAAGACAAAGATGAACAGAGAAGCCTTGAAGTCTTGCTGGGTCTGTAGCTCAGCAGTCGAGCATTTGCCTAGCCAGGAAGGCCGGTGGCAAATGCAGCTTTGATCTGAGTCCATAGCTTTCTTCACCTATTGGAACAAAGAAAGCCACTCATTCTTTCCTGAAGCAGATGGAGTCCCAACCTCCCAAGGTGACTTCTGAAGAGCAGAAGTGAGCTACCCCCAGAAAGCCACTGTGCATCTATGGCTGGGAAATTCACTTACCTGTATAACAGGCCTAAAGAGGTTCTATATACAGGAAAAGGAAACAGAAGCCCTTCCATAGCCTTTGAGCCTTTCTCAGAGAAGGCCAACACTTCCAGTGTGTGCTGAACTGCTAATCCAATTTAAAAGATGCTGGCAGAAGCCTCAGCTACTAATGCCCCCCAACACACATACACCCCAGCCTTCAGGCCTAAGCATGGTCCCTCTCCCCTCCCTCAGAAGACACCCAGAGGAAGGTACCTGGGGTAGAGGCAGGTCTTCTGAGGTCAGCCTGACTTTTCTTCCTGCTGAGCCTGCAAAGGTACAGCTTCTTAGGAGCAGAAAGTGGCCAACACAAGCAGCCTGCCCCTGAAGTGAGATGGAAGTAGTGTGGCTCACACCCTAGGAGTCTGGGAGAGATTGAATTGTTCTTGCCCAGCTTCTTCTAGGAAGCTTAATTAACTCCCTGCCTTGCTGTTCACCACAGGTTGGTCAGATTTCAATTCATTCATCCCCAGAAATTGTAGGTAAATGGTTTCCACATGAATATACAAAACCAAAGGAAAGCAAGCCCTACTCAAAGATCTTCCTCCTCTGGGTTATTACGTGTTACATTACATACTGTATCATGTGGACCAAGCCAGGATAAGGGACCATCCCACTGTGCCACACACTGCCCTGGTTTGAGCACTAGAAAGACAACATCTTATTGTGATGTAGGCTCCCTATCTAACCTGCCCTGTGGTTTCTGGGTGAACAGAGGCTGTGGAAACACAGCTATGTAGAGATGAGCTACCTTCGCTTGTTTCTTCCTAGTCCTCTCCCTACCCTTCACGTTGGGCTTCCTCAACAAGAGAGACAGTGGTGGTTATACTGACACAATTCCACGTGATACACGTTAGTAGAAAAGCAGCCAACTGGGGAATTGCAGTCGATATAGCTTGCAGGTGTCAGGATAAGCCTACTAAACCAAAGCCTGCCTGACAACAAACCAAGGGGATAGGACTACAAACAGTGAGAGAATTAAAGGCATCATGCCTTACAGGAAACAGAGAGGAAACCTGCCAATCAGAAAACCATTCACTCACTGTTTAACCTCTGTTACAAGGAACCAAGACAATATGGCAGAGATGGGTAGACATACTGTCTTTCCCATGCCTATTTATGCCACATGCTTTCTTCCTCTGCCATATTTCTTGTCTAATAAACTTCTCTAACAGCACAAAAAGACAGATTTTTAGCTGCCCCAAACTCTCTGGTAACATGTTTGATATATGGGCTTGGAAGTGAGGGATTATGTCTTTTATGTTTTTAATTTAGACTGGTCAAACAGTTACATATTCTGCGTGTTAGCATAGAAAACTCTTTGCAGGCTGCATTGTAGCTCAGTGGCAGAGCCTTGCCTTAACATATGGGTAGTCCTGGGCTTCCATCACCAACCACTGGGGGAAAAAAACTGCACTTGTAAGCTGAAAGAGAGAAAATTAAGCTACCTAATGGTTGCCCGAGATAGTAAGGATAAGAGAGATACACAAGGGAACTTGTAGGCAGATAGGTGGGTGTCAGACCTAACACAGAGCAGATAATACGTAGCCCATTCTGATGCTTCTGGTTCCCATAGTGCCTTGGGCTCCTGCTCAAATGTTTCTTCTTCCCATTGTGTTCTAGGGCCGCTCAACCAATGAACCAGGACACATGTATAAGCCATCTAACAACCAGTGCAAGACCCACTGGAGAAGAAATAGGAAGAGTCCCCAGCTATTAAAAAGAATGGCTTCCAGGGCTAGGAACATGGCCTAGTGGTACAAGGCTCACCTAGCATGCATGAAGCCCTGGGTTTGATTCCTCGGTACCACATACACAGAAAAATCTGGAAGTAGGGCTGTGGCTTATAATAACCTGGTAGGCTTGGCTGCCAAATTCTGGTTTTGTTTTTGTAAAAATGCTTAACCTGCTCGATCACCTGCGAGTGGTTTCATCCTTGTGGTTTATTGACTGTGAGCATCATAAGGTGACGTCATAAGGTGACTACCACCTGGGTGTGGTGTTTACCTTTAGCAGCTCAGCCCCACTGAAGGTCTGGGCTACTCTCTATCCGCCTGAAAGTGGAGAGTAGCTGCTGCACTGCAATTAAGCTGACTCCTAGCTCGGTTCAATGAGTGCTGGTAACTCTATTGCTGGGAGGTTCAGGCCCCCCCCCCCAAAGTGGTTAGGATATTAAGCTCAAATGGTAGAGCACTAGCCTTGAGAAAGCTCAAGGACAATGCCCAGGCCCTGAGTTCAAGGCCCAGGACTGGCAAAAAAAAAAAAGCCTTCCAAGAGCATTCTATTGGACTCCTATTTGGGTGGCCTTCTCCTGGTAAAATCTGGCTTTTTTTGTGTGTGTGTGTTTTCCTTTCACTCTCAAATAAATTTGTTCTGCCTGCCTTAAACACTTTCCTGGCTTTTAATTCTTCAGTAGGATGAGTAAATGAATCCATCCACCTATATGGCATTGTAGGGAAAGAAAGTTCAAGGCTGTGTTTTATCCTCACCACCAAATAAAACCCACAGGTTTTATTTGGCTGTTTAATCACTGACATCTCATCGCCTTTTCTCTCTTCTCCAAATTGCTTAGATAGCCATATTTTACTTTTCTGACATAGCGTCTTGCAGCGTTGCTCAGGCTAGCCTCAAAACTCTGAGGCTCTTAGTCCTCTTTTTCTCACCTTCCTGTGAAACTGGGACTAGGCTACAGCTTGCGCTTTAAAAAAAAAAATGTTTATAGCACTGTACTACCTTTGTGATATAGACAACAATAAACTTAGGACAAAATAACTTAGAAAGCACTTCCTTTATCTTGGATTCAAAGCTCCCCATGGTTTGGCTTCCTGCCTCCCTCTGGCCTCATTTCCCACTGCTCCTTTTCCTGACATAGGAAAGAACACCTGGGGTGGGAAGGGGGAGGCAGTGAAGTTGGGGGGGGCTACACCCCGGCAGCCCTATTGAGACAACCCACAGGGCCTGGCAAGTGGCCACTGAGTCACACACTCGTGGAAAGACTAGCCCACAGTGTCCAAGGGAAACAAATTATCCATGGAAAAGTCTCAGCACTCCACAAAAGCAGTAGCAGACAGAGGCCAGCCCCACCTCAGCCAAAATCTGGGCTTTTTGCACCCTATCCTGGGCCTACTTGTTGCTCCTCCACAGGAGCCTGGAGACCAGGTTGGGGGGGGGGGGGCTGCCTCCTGGTTGTCCACTCCCAGGACATCCAGGGTTCAGGGGCAAGCATCAGAAGAGCTGGCATACTGGACATACCAATGTTCTGGGCCTGTCCAGGCCACCACTCTTTTCTTCTCTCTCCCTCCCTGGGAAGCCTGCTTTCTAGTGAAGGAAAGGAGGGAGGGAGGGAGGGAGGCAGGGAGCCACTCTTGAGAAAACAAATCGCAGCTAAGCAGTAGCTACATCAAGTGTGAAAAGTTGCAACAAAGATACTCAGATTTCATTCACTTCCCCAGCCCTGCACACTGGAGGGTTTTCAAAGCAAAGAGAGCACAACTTCACTGAGGGAAATAAAAGCAAGGAGAGAAGTTGACAAGGATTCTCAGTCCTCCATGGTGCCTGCTGGGGAGCGGGGGAGGGGAGGGTTAAACTACAGAGTTTTTTAGGCTCATCTAAACATTCTGACTCAACAGATCTTGCCTGGGCTTAAGGATCTAGTTTTCCTCCACCATCACCTCCTCTTCCTCTTCCTCCTCCTGCTCTCTTCTTCTCTGGTGCTATTCCTGGGGTTTGAACTTAGGGTCCTGGGAGCTGTCCCTGAGCTTTAGTGCTCAAAGCTAGCACTCTACCACTTTGAGCTTAAGCTCCACTTCTGGCTTTTTGATCCTCAGAGATAAGAGTCTCATGAACTTTCCTGCCTGGGATACCACCCTCAGATCTCAACCTTCTGAGTAGCTAGAATTACAGGTTCAAGCCACTGGCACTCAATTACATCTAGATTGTTTTCTGCACCTACATTTTTAAGAAGCATTTCTCCAAGTAGCTATCAAGCCCTAGCCTATTCAGAAATCCTAATTCACACACTGCTGACACTAAAGATTGTCATGTGAAACTATTATTATTATTATTATTATTACTACTTTTCTCTCTTCCCAGTACTAGGACCCCAGAAGCAATAAGTTCTCAAAGAGTTAACATGCCTAGCTCCACTTAATTACCTTCAATCTTTGAATTTAAAAATAAAGCATATTACACCTGGGCATGATAGCACATATCTGCAATCCCACCACTCAGGAGGCTGGGGCAGTATGATTAAGAATTTAAGGCCAGCCTGTGCTATACAGGGAAAGGAAGGAAGGAAGGAAGAGAGAGAGGGGGAGGGGAGGGAGGGAGGAAGGAAGGAAGGAAGGAAGGAAGGAAGGAAGGAAGAGAAAAGAAAAAAAGAAAGAAAAAGAAAGAAGAAAGAAAGGTGCTGGGATCCGAGTAACGCCATGTCTAATAACTTTCTGCTGAGACAAGGCAAAACAAGAGGCAGGGCGCAAGACTTGATTACCATTGGTTACAAATGTGTTATGGCTTTATCACTCTCTGCTGAGACCTAGAGTGAGGGTATATTAGCTGGAGGGACTTCCTCAGGAGGGGGGTTTTTTGGGGGTCTTGACCAACCTCCCTGATGTGTCTGTTTGTCCTCTGGAGAAGGAGGGCTGGGTGCAGGCAGTCAGTAGTCCCTCTCCTCGCTGGCTCATCCTCGTCCGGGTGTGTTTTCCCTATCCCTCCTGCTGATCGAGAGGGACCTGGGAAGAAGGACCCTGACAGAAGGAAAGAAAATACTCTAGTGGATCATATCAATAATCCTAGATACTTCTGAGGATGGCAATTTGAAGCCAGCCCAGGCAGGGAAGTCCATGAAACTCTTATCTTCAATTAACCAGCAAAAAGCTGAAAGTAGAGCTGGGGCTCAACACTAGCCCTGAGTAAGAAAACCTCAGGACTGGGCCCTGAGTTCAAGCCCTAGGACAGGGACAAAAGAAAAAAAAAAAAAGCATGAAAATGGCACCCAAAATTGTTGGAACTGAAGCACAAATTAATACAGCTCTTTCACCAGTACTCAGAAATGAATTTAGGGGGCCGGGAGTTTGGCCTAGTGGTTGAGTGCTTGCCTAGCATGCACAAAGACCCAGGTTCGATTCCTCGGTACCATATACGTAGGAAAAAAAAGCCGGAAATGGTGCTGAGGCTCAAGTGGTAGAGCTCTAGCCTTGAGAAAGTCCAAGGACAGTGCTCAGCTCTGAGCTCAAGCCCAGGACTGACAAAAAAAAAAAAAAAAAAAAAAGAAATGAACTTAGGGACTCACACTTGTAGGTACATGCTCCACCATGTAAACCATGCCTCCAGCTCATTGGTTATTTCTGATATAGGACCTCTATTTTAACCATACTCATCTGGGCTATGGTCCTTCTACTTGTGTTTCCCCATGTTGCTGGGATGACTACACCCAGTTATTGGTTGAGACAAAGCTTCATAAACATCCTTTTTTTTCCCCCATGGCCAGCTTTGGCCAACCTCAAACTATGATTCCCTCTTCTCTGTCTCTAAGGTAGCTAAGATAACAATCTTGAACTACCAGGCCAACCAATGGCGTTGTTTTTGCTTTTTAATTTTATTTTTAAATTTTGCCTTGTTTAGATGCATAAGGCAAAAGAAAAAGAAAATTCTAGATTGTTAACAGTGTGCTAGAGAGATGCATTTGAGTGATTGTTTTTCTTCAGTTATTTCCCCTATAGAGAAACTCAGCACTTGGACTTTAAAGACAGATTTGAATGAAATCCAGCTTGAAGTTTCCACATGTATAACACTGAGAACTTTTTTGCAATTTCCTGGAATTTTTCCTTCGATTTTCTTGCCTGGCATGCTGAGTTCAATCCTCAGCACCACAAAAGAAACACACACACACACACACACACACACACACACACAAAGTAGGAATTAAGTATCAGCCCTCATTTTCCTCATTTAAGCCTTTCTAAGCTGCTTCATCATGGTTTAACTCTGAAAGCAAGGGAGTACAGAGTACACTGAGGAGTCAAGAACTTTCCCCCAGTAAACTAAAATAATGAATGAGAATGAGATTTATTAACTGACGAGGCGCCATGATTTTAGGTGAGGAAAGCAATGTTAACTAACTTGTCTAAGGCCACAAGGCTACTGGATGGCTAAGCTGGGCTCCAACCAAACTGGTTCATAACATGTAATCCTAGCTATTCATGAGGCTGAGATCCAAAAACTGTGATTTGAAGTCAAACCAGACAAAAAAGTCCATGAGATTCTTATCTCCAATGAACCACCAAAAAGCCAGAAGTGGAGGTATGGCTCAAGTGGTAGAGCACCAACCTTAAGCAAAAAGGCCCTGAGTTCAAGCCCCAGTACCACAGTACCAATACACACACATACGTGTGCATGCACGCACACACACACACAACACACACAAGATTTGTGAACTGTAAAGCTTTTATGGATGGAATTATAAGACAATTTTTACTGGGTGACCCTGAAGGAACAGAGATTTAAACATGGCTCAAAATTATTTACAGGATTTTTTTTACAATACTATTTATTGGACTATTTACATGACACACACCTTTTACTACAAAATAATCTATGTATCACTCTAAATTCATGATTATAGAAAGTCTCTTCTGAGAGTCTACTTAAAAACAGAAACTAAATTATAATATTATTACTACTTATATGGCCTTAGTAATATGTTCAAGTTTATTTTCTCTAAAATTACTTTTTAAGCATACATGAGACCCTGCGTTCACCTTGCAGCCTGCATAAAGGAAAAAAAAACTCTGAAGGTTGGGCACAAAAGACTGTCTAATTCTAGCTACTCAAGAGGTAGAGACCTATTCAAAGCCAACCCAAGGAGACAAATCAGAGAGACTTTTCTCTCCAATTAACTAGCAAAAAGCCAGAAGCAGAGACATGGCTCAAGAGGTAGAAACTCAATTTTGAGGGGAAAAGCTAAACATGAGTATAAGGCCCTGAGTTTAAACCTCACAATCAAAAATAAAATTTGAAAAAAAATGTAACAGAATGTCTAATTCTTTTCTTTTTTTTTTTTTTTTTTTTTTTTTGCCAGTCCTGAGCTTAAGCTCAGGGCCTGAGCACTGTCCTTGAGCTTTCTCAAAGCTAGAGCTCTACCATTTGAGCCTCAGCACCACTTCCAGCTTTTTCTATGTATGGTACTAAGGAATCCAACCTGGGTCTTCCTGCATGCTAGGCAAGTACTCTACCACTAGGCCAAACTCCCAGCCCCTAAAATGAGGATTTTAAGAAATTAATTAGAGAAATTTAGAAATTAATTACATATGAAATAGTAATCGCTTTGTATAATACCTTAATGGTAACAGTAAAAGAAAAGAAAAAATTGTAATAGTAGCAATCAAAAAATTTTTGAGAAAATGGCATTAATATTATAAACATGTAAATCTTCTAAATATACAGAACATCTGGAATCATATATATAATTTAGCAATATATAAATATATATACATATATGTAGATACACATACTCATATATAGACCTATACTATTACCTACCTTGTAGTTTTCTGTAGTGGCTGTATAGTAGTTCATTGTTATAGCCTATTAAGCCAGTTCCCTCCTGTTAGACTCAGGCTGATTTCCTCCTATTTGCTGCAGGGGTATTTTTGCACACCTGTGTAGCCATTAGTGTGGACAGCTTCTAAAACCTAGAAGTACAGCATCAAAGGTCAGGCTCATTTGTTATGAAAGATGTTGCCAAAGTTCCCTCCAAAAGCTGCACTAACTCACATGCCTGCCAACAGCTTCTGCCTGCCCGTCTCCAGACTTCCTCACAACACTGGCAGCCTGACTTTGGCATCCTCCTCTCCACACTTGCCTTGCCTAAGTGAAGTCTAAATCAAAGCCACCAAGAATGCATTTGTTCAAGTCTCAGGAACACCTAATCCCTTTGTCTCTTCTAAATAAAATTAGGCGTTTGGCTTTTTGAAAGGCCTCCAGTTGCCTGGACACAGCTCTGCAATGACTCTGGAAAATATAAATAAAACACACTTGCTGTTTCCTAACACCCTCCAGAGAAGCTCACAGAGGTCTGCAAGAAGTCCAGGCTACTCTGCTTTCTATCACATGTAAAAAGATTTTTCAATAGCAGATGGTGCTTTCCTGGGCAGAGATCATAACCAGTATTTGTATATAAATATTATCTCAGGGCTCAAAGAATCAGGCTGGAAACAGGGCTTGCAACATCCCAGTTGTGTTACACATGAGGACTTCAGCCTGTCCCAGAGGCCTCCAAGAAAGACACTGCCTCACCTACCCAGGCCCACCCCAAGTGGAAGCTGGTGCAGGGTTCTACTGGAAAGCTGCACCAGGCAGAGAAGAGCCAGGCTGGAGTCCTGTTTCCAATGCTGAGAAGCTGCAGTCCCTGACCACAGCTCGGTAGCAAAGTGGCAAGATGATCACAAACAAAGGTGGGCCTTCTGGCTTCATTTCCACAGTTTTAAGCTACAGGGTGACTTCTTAATTAACTCCTGGTCCCTGTAAGGATGGAGAGATGACAGCTCCTCCTGTGACATTTGGAGTTTTCAGGCAAGAATGCCAGTCCTTCCCAGGGCTGCTCTTGCTAGCCTCCACCACCCAAAGCCATTCATCACGCACATTTGCATTGCAGATTCTCTCTTTTAAGTCTCCAAATCATTTGCCTGTATTCTTCCCACTGTCTCCACAAAACCCAGGCTGGGAGTGGGAGGGGAGGGGAAGGGGAGTCTCTAGAACAGTGGACTCAGGATCAGAGCCCATTCTAAGGAGGATGAGACCTGGGGACCTTTGCTCGTGTCCCATCTGGAGATGATCATCTCAGGTACTCCCCAAATGTGTTCAGCTCTGCATTCTCATAGCACATGCCTATGAAAAGGAATGGTGCCCCCGAGAGGCTCCAGCCTCCACCACCCTTGGATCTGAACACCAATAGCCCAAGTATGCTTCAAGTCAAGGTACTTAGTTCACTGGGTTGTTTTCTAAGACTTAAGGTTCCTCTGCTATACGTCATGTGCTGAGAGGGCTACAGGCTTAGACCCCAAGGACTCCACAATAAGCAATCAAACTAATGCCTGCCCTTTGGGGAGCTTCCAGTCCCAGCAAAGCAGACTGTCTCTAGGTCACACTTACTATGGAAGAACTAAAGAACTAAGGAGGATGGAGGGGGTCAACCATGTACTGGCGTCATGCATGCATGGCTCTACTCTGGAACCCTGGCTATCAGCACAGCTAACCAAGTCCCCTGTGCAGCTATGGAGCTGGAATTTTGGAATCCTTGCACCAGCTACTTCCAAGGCTCTGGGAAGGGTATCTAGAAAGATACATGGTTTCATACCACCTACCCACCCCTCCCCCACTTTTGTTCTATCCCTGATAAATGGTAGAGGGACCACGGCATTCTGGGAATGCACACCTGTGGGAGCTGTGTCGGTGGCAAATGGAGTTCAGGTTCAGTAGGTTATACTTGTACTGATGGCTGGGTGATCACCATCCCTACAGTGCCAGCTGTCAAGATTAAGTGACTGCCACCAGGGTCCTGATGCTGCCTCATTGATTGTCACTGCCATGACATTGTGACCAGCCACAACCAGGAGAAAGGTTGAAAATGCTATGAAAAATGCTTCAACTTAGTAACTCTGTGGAACTGTAACTGGACCATTCAGTTCCCGTAGTCAGTGGAAATTTTTCTCTGTCAGAAATAACACTCTTAGCACATGCATACTGTGATATTGAACTATAGGCTCTTTTTTCCTTTTCAATGGGAATCATGCAAGACAGAATTCATGGAAATTTTTCCATAGGACACAAAGCTATAGGAATACTACACACATGGAAGTGGCACTGTAACTCAAATGGTAGAGAGCTCAGTGATGCTCAGGGACAGAGCCCAGGCCCTGAGTTCAAGCCCCAGGACTGGCAAAAAAATAAAGGGGAATACTACACACAGCACTTGAATCTAGGTATGGAGTGCTGGGGTTTTAAGCTCAGGACTTAGCACTTGCTACAGGCAGCTACTCCACTACTTAAACTACACCTTCAACCCTAAGCAATCAATAATTAGTTAAGCAAATTTTGAAAAAAAAATTGAATCACCCATGTTAAAGTCTGGATTATCATTTATTCTCTCTGTAGAAAAGTGTTTTAGAAATCATTATTTTATATAGCAAGCAAACAGCAGAGAGCCAGAAAATAAAGGGAAGATATTATAGAGGTTTGTCCATTCATGAATTTAAAATTTTATTTTATTTTTTTATTTACTTATTTTTTTGTCAGTCATGAGACTTGAACTCTGGCCTAGGTGTTCTCCCTGAGCTCTTTAGCTCAAGGCTACCGCCCTACCCCTTGGCCTGAGTGTTCTTCCTGAGCTCTGCAGATCAAGGCTACCACGCTACCCTTGAGCCATAGCACCACTTCTGGTTTTCTGGTGATTAATTGGAGATAAAAGTCTCACGGACCTTTTAGTGCCTGGGCTGGCTTTGAACCTCAATCCTCAGATCCTAGCCTCCTTAGTAGCTAGCTAGGATTTCAGGCAGGAGACACAGTGCCTGGCTTATTTAATTTTTTAAATTAATTATTTCTAATGGGACTAGAATGGCTCACATATGGAGTCCTAGCTATGCAGGAGACTGAGATCTGAGGATCAAAGTTTGAAGTAAGCATGGGCAGGTAAAGCTGAGATTTTGGTTTTTTTTTTTTTTTTTTTTTTTTTTTTTTGGCCAATCCTGGGGCTTGAACTCAAGGCCTAGGATTTATCCTTGAGCTTTCTCAAGCTTAGCACTATACTCTGTTTTGTTTTTCTTTTTTTTCTCATTTTCATTTATTTTATTGTCAGGGTGATGTATAGAGCGCTAGCACTGTGATCTCTGTGTATGTGGTACCAAGGAATCGAACCTAGGGCTTCATGTATGCTAGGCAGGCACTCTACCACTAGACCATGCTCCCAACCCTGAGAGACTATCTATAGTTAACCAGCAAAAAAAAAAAAACTGGAAATGGAAAAATGGCTCAAGTGGTAGAGTGCCAGCCCTGAGTGAAAAGCTCAACAAAGATATGAGGTCCTGAGTTCAAGGCCCAGAATCAGCACCAAAAGGGGGGAGAGGCGAAGGTATGGCTCAACAGAACAGAGTAGGGGAAGGCCTTGGGTAGGACCTGCAACACTGTAGGATGTTAAGCAAATAAATAAAATGTGTAATATGTTCTATTCTTCCTCTATTCACTTATATTCACAATGTTATATTATCTGTCTTTATAATGGCCCTCCAGTTACATAAGCTTCAGACCATAAAATGCAGATACTTGCCTGCAGTCATCATCCACAAATAACCACAGATAAATGGTCAGGATGTAAGTCCTCTCTAGGATGCTCTCATGTGATCCTCTTTGGCCTCAAGGCGTGGACTGGAGCGTCTGTTCTAGGAAAGGCAGCCTCATTCTGCAAGATCAGAGCAAGGATTCAGAATGAACACAAAGCCCCATGCACAGATATTATTACAAATCACTGGGGCAGCAGCAGGAGAGGGAGGGCCGGCAAAGAAGGTGAATTAGAGTGAGTATGATCTTTGTAGCTGTATTGCATGAATAAAAATGCAACCATGAAACCTGGGGAAATTCCAAGGAGGTGGTAGTGGGATGTAGGAAAGTGACAGAGGGAGTGAGGTTGATCAGGATACATGCCATACATATCAGTCCATGTTTCTTCATATCTAAAATCAAAGTAGTCCAAAAATATAAATGTCTGCACATAGGAGAACTAAGACACAAAATGTTGGTAATAAGAGTCTGGTTCTCTCTGGGGCCGGGAGTTTGGCCTAGTGGTTAAAGTGCTTGCCTAGCATGCATGAAGACCCGGGTTCGATTTCTCGGTGCCACATACATAGAAAAAAGCCGGAAGTGGTGCTGAGGCTCAGGTGGTAGAGCTCTAGCCTTGAGAAAGTCCAAGGACAGTGCTCAGGCCCTGAGCTCAAGCCCAGGACTGGCAAAAAAAAAAAAAAAAGAGTCTGGTTCTCTGGAGGGAACAGGATGTGCATAATGACTTTTTGTGTTAACTTGACTGGACTAAGGATGCCCAGATAGCTGGAAATGTTTCTGAATCAGATCAGTGAAGACTTAGTGAAGAACATTCTCTCACTATTATGAGCTGACATCATGTAATCACTGAGACCTAAACAAAACAGAAAGGAGAAGAAAGGTAAATTCAATCTCTCTTCCTCAGTTGGAGCAGCCAGGGTCTCTTCTTCTCACCATCTGCACTCCTGACACTCTGAGCCTCAGACTAATACCATGATTGACTGGCTCCCTTAATTGGCTAGCCTCTGTCCTTGAAGTAGAACTACACCATTAGCTCTCCAGGTTTTCCAGCTTGCCTAATATTGTGAGCTAGTTCCTCACACATCTCTTTCTATATCTATCTATGCATGCCCTGTTCATTCTGTTTCTCTGGAGAGCCCTGACTAATACAGGATAGGAAGGAGATTCATCCCTCATGTCCCTTCAAATTTTTAAATAAGTTCATATAAGAAAATTACTTGGCCCTGTGCCTGGCACGGGGCAAGTGCTCTGTGCAAGTTAGCTATTCCAAGTAGTCACTGCTGTTGTCAATCAATTAATTCTACAAATAAAGAGGAGGGACCTGATGTCTGAATTCCTGTCCAGCTGGATTTTGTGTTTGTTTGAGATAATCATCCCCAGAATTTGCTAAGTCAGGTGCTATCATGCACTGCTGCATTTAACACTTCCTATGAGCTAAGTATTATCACTTAGGTCTTACAAATATGGAAACACAAGCACAGATAGCTTAATAACATATTCTGAGTCACACAGCAATTGCAGTAGGGGCTAGATTAACACCCAAGTGAGACTTCACTATAGCCCAAACATAGAATACCTTCACTAGGGGACAGGAGTTTGGCCTCGTGGTAGAGTGCTTGCCTAGTATGCACAAAGACCCAGGTTCGATTCCTCAGTACCACATGCATAGAAAAAAGCTGGAAGTGGTGTTGAGGCTCAAGTGGTAGAGTTCTAGCCTTTAGAATGTCCAAGTAAAAATTAAAAAAAAAAAAAAAAGAATGCCTTCACTAAACCTGGATGCCATGCCCAGACATGTTCACCTTGTTAGTGTATGTCTCTCTAATGAGCTTGGTGGGTTGCAGGACAGTTGCCCTGGAGCCCAGGGTGTGGGACCAGAAAGTACTGTCACTGCAGATGGGACAGCAGCAGAACACTTTTCAGGGCTCATGCACCAGCTAGTAGCTAAAAGGGAAGAGGGTCAAAGAGAGCATGTGGAGGAAAGAAACATGTGTGAGGCAAAGCTGTGTGTGTGACTGCTGCTCACCCATCTCCAAGGTGGGAATAAATCACGAAGCTTTAGCTGTTGGGCCCCTCGGAGCTCACTGCTTCTCTGACCATTCCACGGGTCTGGGCAGCCTTAAGCAGCTATTTCCAGCTGGCCACTTCAACTCGACAGCCCTCGGTGGTCTCTGGTCCTCTGGAGAATGACTGGGGACAAGTCTCAGGAGCTCTTTTCACTGGCTTACCAATTCAGGGGTCCTTCCCCAGGGGGCCCAGCTGAGGAGTCAGCAGCATAGAATGCTATAGACCTACAGGCATCTGTCAGGAAGGTACCTTTCCAAGCTCTGACCCAGCACAGGAAAGCTAAGCTTGCTTCCTCTGCCTGAGAAAAGGCAGCCTGATATTTTACTGGATATCTTGACAACTGGTAACCTGTCCTTCCATGTCTTAATTCCATTTCCTTATGTGTAAAACAAGGGTTAAGACTTGATAAATGTTTCTGTGTTTTTTAAGGATGATTCCTATTAGGTGCTGGTGGCTCACACCTATCATCTTAGCTACTCAAAGGCTGAGATTTGAGGACCACAGTTAGAAACCAAACCTGTGAAGTCCACGAGACTCGTGTCCAATTAACCACCAAAAAGCTGGAAGTGGAAATGTGACTCAAGCTGTAGAATACCCGCTTTTGGCAGAAAATCTAAGAGGCAATACCAAGACCCCAAGTTCAAACAAATAAATAAATAAACGATGACTTGTGTGAGATGGGTTCACTCTGGGGACGTGGCTAGGGAATACAAATAATAATGTCATGTGCCATCTAGACCTGCTTCAGATCTACTCCTACTGACTTCCAGTTAGGGAAACTTCCAGAACCTGGTCATTATTGATGGTAGGAAAAGAAACCAAGGCCCACCATCGCTAACTCCCCAGACTCTAGGAAGATCTGTTCCTAGAGAAAACCTAGAAGTCTGGATTTCAAAAATGAAGTCAGAGGCTTCAGGCAGTAAGACTCAGGCAGGGCCCACAACACTGAAAGATGCTAATATGCAAAGAAAAGATAACATCGCAAGCTTGTGTTTCAGGGACTCCCTGCTATTCTGGTTAAAAGGCTTTAGAAGACCTTTTTTTTAAAAAAAAAAAAAAAAAAAAGTTTCATTGCAAATGTGGAAGTGGTTCCATTAGCAAAGACAGATAAATTTTTAACAAGCTCCCCATCCTAAAAATGATCTATTCACATAAATGAATCTCAACCTTCATTTATATTGATGAGCCACAGAGCTGACAGCATTTTTGTGTTTTTTTTTCCTTTTAAAACCGTCTTGTCATTCTAAAACCCAGATACTTTTTACAAACGTCCCCCTTTAAGGAACTCAGATGACTTTTACTATGAAAGAAAAAAATGTGTCCCAGTGCTATAGACTCAAGGGACATACTTTCCAGCGGCCCTGCCCTTCCTACTGCAAAGGCTGTGTTCTCTATACTCTGAAGGTTTAAGGAGGCAATGGACCCATCCAGGGTCACCGTGCTAACAAACCACACTCTTGTCCCTCTGTTAATGGTATGAAACAAGTTCTGGTTTCTCTACAAAGACCGTGTACATGTGTGTGTGCGCGTGTGCATCCGTGTGTGTGTGTGCATGCACAGGTGCATGCACACATGTATGCCAACCAAGACTGGGTCTTGATCTTGGGGCCTTGAGCTCTTGCTGGGCTGGTACTGTACCACTTGAGCCATACTTCCATTTCCAGACTTTTGCTTTGCTCTTTCTGTGCAGAAAGGTTTGCTTAGGAATTGTCTTCAGGTGCAGGAGAAAAGAGCTCAAGAGCAGGAAAAGCAGAGGAAGTGGAACACAAAGTTAGGGTAATAGAGAACGATGCCAGACAACATGCCAATACTTTGTATTTAGCCTTGCCTCCTCAGAATCAAGCTTTCACAGCTCTCTTGGACTCCTGAAGACTCCTCCCTATGAAATGAAAATAGAAAAACAAAAAATACTGCTGGGAGCTGGTGGCTCACGCCTGTAATCTGAACTACCCAGGAGGCTGAAATCTGAAGATCACAGTTCAAAGCCAGCTCAGACACAAAAGTCCATGAGACTCTTATCTCCAATTAAACATCAGAAAACCAGAAGCGCTAATGTGGCTCAAGTGGTAGAACACTAGCTTTGAGCTGAAAAGATCAGGGGCAGCACCCAGGCCCAGAGTTCAAGTCCCATGACATAAAAAAACAACAACAACAACAACAAAACTCCTATCTAATCTTCAGGGAAATCTCTTTCCTTTCACCTTCATCCAAGCTTCATCTCTCCAAGCAGAGGAAAGCTGCTACTTTCACAGCTCCCAATTTTTCCTGCTCAAATGGGGTCTGGGGTACAGCTCAGGGTCAGGCAGTTACGTAGGTTGCACTAGGCCTTGGCCTTGGGTTTCCTTCCCAATAGGTATAGGAATTGGAGTGGTTTTGAACTAGAACACTCCAACTAGACTAGTTTCCTCCAACCCCCAGGCCTGCCTTTGTCACTTGGACTGAGAGATGCTGTGCTTACAGGCATAAGGCCTGTTCCTGAAGCGATTTACATAGAAATCAGAAAAATACAGAACTTCCTCAGAATCCTACACACCAACTCTGCCACTGCACCTGTCATCTGTTTTCTCAGTAGCATCCTATACATGGGGGCAGCCAATGGTAACCAAGAAAAGCTGGAAGATGAAAGGCAGATTCAAATTTCAAAGCACCATAATTAATATTTGCATCTATGTTTCTAGGCCCTCAAATAACTTTTGTGTCTGATCCTGGAACCATCAAAAGCCCTCAATAAACCATCAGGGGGTCCACAAGAGTATCCAGCTTCCTCAAACACTGCAAAAATGCTGGGCACAGTGATAGACAGCTATAATTCCACTATTCCAGAAACAAAGATAAAGAGGACAGAGGCCCAGGGGTCAGCCAGGGAACTCAAACCCTCTCAAAAAACTGCAAACAAGTGAAAAGGACTAGAGGCTTGGCTCACATGGTAAAGTACTTGCCTAAAAACATGAGGCAGAATTCCATCCCTGTACACAAAACAGAAAAAAAAAGAGTTTTGCAGCTTCCCTAGTACTCAGGCAGAATCATGGAGCTGCTACGGGACTTATTCTTTCTTGAATACTTATGGGTGGAGAGCGGTTCAATTACCTTCACCAGACTGGAGCAGCAGAGACTAGAGGCACGGATCTCAACCAGAGAGGCAAAGGTTAAGGTAAGGGAGGAGAAGCAAGTACTCCCACAGCCACTGAGTGCATTGGACCATGATGCCAGGGAGAGAAGCAAAGATGGGGATGCTGGATGCTTCCTGACCCCAGCTTCCACTCCTATGGGTGGACAGTTACATCTCCCATGTGACTTGCTCTAGAAGCTTCCAATGGTGTTACCAAAGCTCTCTGAGTAGTGGGAATACTGCAGAATAATCAAAACTCCTCTTTCCTCCCCTATCTTTACCTCCTTAAGCACCTTTCCCCCCCTAATAATAAATAGTAGCAATCTCATTTTTTTGCCCCTTCTGCTTTCCTGATCTTGTTTGCTGCTTCTCCTCCACTCTACAGGGCAAAACCACTCTCCTATCCAAAGGAGGCCACATACCTTGGCAGGGGGAGGAGAAGGGGCATGACCAGGGGAGAGGAAGGCCCTGCAGGTGGAAAGGGTCCTGTTTGTGTTATTTCTACAGAACAGGAAACTTCCCTAGAGACCTGCAATCAATCCAAGCCTCCCCTCCTTCCTTTGTGATTTCACCCCGTGAAGCCTTCTGTATGAGTCATCACTAGCACCCGGCAGGAGACCTCCTCTGGAGACTGGAGGTGACCTTGGCTGGGCACTCACATCCGGTGCCTGTTTTCTCATTTGTCAAGTGGGCAGCCCTGATTCCCACCGGGCTTGCTGCGAACACTCCTGGCGAACAGGCAGCATGTGGGAAACGAATCTGAAAATCGAACGTAACGCACAGACAATTCTCGACAATTCTCTCCACCAACCTATGTTTCACTAACCGAATCAGCCTCTCCATCCCCCAATGGGAACTGGGGCTGTCAGAGTCCACACAGACTGTGGCTGCCTTCCTGATTGTATGACCAAGCCAGGAGCCACTTTATCCCAGGAAGGGAACAGAAACAACAGCCCCCTCTCCAGCCACAGTTACTCCTCTATCTCCTCTCCCCAACCCCGTGCCCCCCCCCACACCGCCACCGCTTCCATAAGCACTTGCTTCTAATAACAGCACACAGTCACACAGCCCAGATGAGGGTGTGCTTTACGTAAGCTCTTTCTCATTTTATCCTTTGTGAGAAAAGTATGTCCAAGCTAGTGGTCATACAGCCAGTAGTTGTCAGAGCCAGACTCAAGGTCAGATGTTAGTCTTTACCACCCTACACGGCCTTCACCTAATTCTGGAAATTAAAGAGCCTACCATCTCCCTGGCCACATTCCTGACTTGTTTTGGTTTTTTTGCATAGTTGACCCCCTCCCCCACTCTCTGCAAGATTTGAGTGCTTGAGCTCAGTGACTTTCTCACTTGGTGTTTTTTGCTTAAAGCTGCAGTTCTACTACTTGAGCCACAGATCCGTGTGTGTGTGTGTGTGTGTGTGTGTGTGTGTGTGTGTGTGTGTGTGTGTCTCCTTATTTGGGGATAGGAGTCTTACAGAATGTTCTGCTTCTTGGGTTGACTTTGGAACCTCAATCCTCAAATCTCAGCATTCTGAGTCGCTAGGATTTCAGGCCTGAGCCAAGGGCACCCAACTAATCATTGCTGTTACACCATTCCTTACAAGATACAAATCCGTATTTTTGTTGTTTAAACACTGCTGTACCTCTTTAATGCCTACTCAATAACTATTTGGGCCCAAAATAAGTGTCTGTTCATCAGTTATTTCCAATTGTCATTTGTACTGGATGGTAACTTGTTTTCTTCTTTTTGGTTATAATGGGGTTTGAACTTGGGGCTTTTACCTTGCTTGACTTGACTCTACCACTTGAGCCATGTTTCCATCCCTGCTTTTTGCTGCCTGATTTAGAGATGGAGTCTTGCAAACTTTTCTGCCTGGGCTGGTCTTGAACACCCATCTTTATAAGTATGAGCTAAAGGCACCCAGAATAAGACTATAAAATGGATGACATTTTATTCATCCTGTCCCTCAATGCCAGAATTGAAAAGGATACTCTATCTGCAGTACAAAACCAACAGCCCTTACTTTTGAAAGGTGCTAGGGATGGTCTGTTGTTTGGGGAATTTGGTCTCCTTTCCCTTCCCCAGAACAAACGGGCACTTTGGAAAACTGCCTTAGGAAGCTGCAGGTTTGACACATGCCCCTCAAGCTCCTAGGTTCAGCTTCTGGTCCCGGCTCAGAATGTTCAAAGGCACTGCTGGACAGGCTGCTAGCCTGCCTAAGGCAAAGGTATCCTCCTGTGCTCTTGTTCGCTGCTGTTTCTGACTCACATGTCCCTGGGCTGTGTGATAGTGTTGAGTAAGCAGCAGGCTGAACACTACTTGCTAGTGATGGGGGCGGGGGGGGGGGCTGGGAGGTGGACCTAATTAAACTGAATAGGTGACAATATCAGGAGGAAAACACAAGCAAGTAGCTGTTTGGCTATCTGCCTGATAATAAGAGATGGCTATTTTCTCCTCTGGCTCTGGTTTGCTCTGTAAATCTCAATTCACTAATCCAAGTGTTTTAATTATTGCTGATAATACAACACTGCTGTGTTGGGCCTATCATGGGGAAATTAAAAAGGAAGGGGGTGGTGGTGGAGGGATTCAAGCTCTCCCCTTTCTCCCATTTATCTTGTTTACACTTACTGGTGTTATACACACACACACACACACACACACACACACACACACACTTCTGCTATAGATGCAATATGAGCTTTCCTGGCATCAAACATGTTACATTCTCCCACTCATCAAAAGCAACTTTGGGCCCTGAGTTCATCAACCATGCTACTCTTCAACCAGGAGTTCCCTTGATACCGTAACCACTTAATCCTAAAGAAATCAAAGGAACCGGGTCATGAATTAAACACTAGCTCTAGCTAGTGAAAGGAAAGAACCCAGTGGAAAATAGCTTGATGCTTGATGATTAAGACTGGCATGTGAATTTCATCACACCCCCCCCCCACACACACACACAATTACTAGCTATGTGGCCTTGGGCAGGTCACTTAGCCTCTCTGAGCCCCATACTTCAAATAATATAGGGATAACAGGGTTGAATACATAATACAAAACACATAGCCCAGTACCTGACAGAAAATAGATGCTTTAAGTTTTGCCATCCATTCTAATTGCCTTTACCTAAGCTTTCTAAAAGCTGTGTACCTACAGTCTTCCACTCTGCCTGATGAATGAACCTTCCTGAATGAAATATCCTAAATGAAACAGTCCCTCGCTCAAGCACACACTGCATCTGCCCTTACTTTCACTTCTGTCTACCACCCAAGCACAATCTGATATTTCACATGTACACAGAGAGTAAATACTTAGTTAAGCTGGAGGATTTTGTACAAAATCGTATCTCAGGAGACCAGCGTGTTTTGGGAAGTGGTACCTAGTATGTGATGGAATAGTTACTGATGCTCTTTTTTCTATATGTCTTAAGTAGTTTATCAGAGACCTGTCCATTTTCACAGGCCAGGAAGTTGAGACCTGGGGACATCGGATAACCTTTCCTTGGATTCTTGCTTCCCAAAAACTGAGTAGTGAAGGTATGAGGGCACCTGACTCCTGCTGGCTTGCACTGAACCAGTTATTCAATCCCCCACCCCCCAGCCGCCAGCAGAGACAGAACAGGCTGCTCCACACCCAAGAAGTGGAACCAGCAGCCTGCCCATCCTTCCAAGTGCTCTAAGGCTGCCCCAAACCTGGGCTTCTATAAAAGCAAGAAGAGCAAGTGGAGTCACATAAACCCACTGCAGAAATCCAGTAACAAATGTGCTCCAAGCCAAGGAACTGCAGACAGCTACAACTCAAAGAGCCAGAAGCCACCACATTTCTCCCTCTACATCCACTGGCACCAAGCCCCCCACCCCCAATGGCACTGATTGAAGGCAAGCAACTGCAATCCCTTTTCAGTGGTGCCTTGTTTTGCAGAACCAGGAGATCATGTAGGTAGGCAACCAATATAGCTCTGTTTCTTAGACACACAGTTAAGATTATAAAAGACGACAACAACAACAACAAAACCCTATAGAAAGCTGGCCCTGAGTGGCTCACCTCTATTTTAGCTACCAAGGAGGCTGAAATGTGAGATTTACAGCTCCAAGCCAGCCCAGGCTGTTTTAATCTCTTATCTTCAATTAGTCATCAAAAAAGCCAGAAGTATAGCTATGGGTGAAGTAGCAGAATCTTAGCCTTGAGGAAAAAAAAAATTATAAGAATGGCATTTGGAGCTGGGCAGGTGGCTCACGCCTGTATTCCTAGCTACTCAGGAGGTTCAGAGTTGAGGATCAAGGTTCAAAGCCAGCCCAGGCACTAAAGCCCCTGAGACTCTCATCTCCAATTAACCACCAGAAAACCGGAAGTGGCGCTGTGGCTCAAGTGGTAGAATTGAAGCTTTCTCAAGGACAATGCCCAGATCCTGAGTTTAAGCTCCAAAACTGGCAAAAAAAAAAAAAAAAAAAAAGGCATTTGTCACATATGGGTTTGTAACATTAAAGGTTTCAAGCAACATCTACAGTAACAGTCACACACACATCATCATCATCATCATCTGCCTCACCAGTTCTTACCACTGGTCCCTACAGCAGAGACTTTGAAGAGAAGGTCTTGAGGGGGCTACCTTAGAACTCCAGTACCAACGAAGGATTTGCTTATTTTTCCCTCCTTTACTTTCTTTCTTTCTGGTAGCTATGGTACTGGAGTTTGAATTTGGGAACTCCTTATGCTTGCTAGACAGGTGCTCTACCAATTAACCTAGATTTAACAACCCTTTCTGGAATAGTCTTCTGTTCATGAACAAGCCAGTCTGTCTTGGTCGAGTTATGAACCACCTTAACCAGCCCCAGGAAACATATGCTTCAAGCAAACTGGCCAGACACTTGCATAGGGTGCTTGAAGTTCAATCCCCTAGCACCACTGTAATAAAAAAAAGAAAACAAAAAGGCAAAGGAGAGTGGAAAGACCTCAGATTTCACTCCAGGCCCTAAGCCACTCAAAGCCACCTCCAATCACCTGTGCCGTAGTGCCTCAACCTCCCAAGTTTCTATTCCCAGAGAATGGGGTTTGACTCAGATTTCCCTGGCGTTTGAGAAGACAGAAGACCCAACAGAAATATCTTCTGCTCGGGTCACCACCTGTTCCTTCAACCACAAAAACATTTAAAGCATTAAAGCTGGATCCCACTAATAATGAGTTCAGCTTATACTGGATGACTTGGTCTGCTTCCCCGGATTCTCTGAACCTTCATTTTCCCTCATATATATAAATATATATTTATATTCCTCATATATTCTCCATATACATATATATATATGTCACAACAGTCGCCTCTATCTCTTGGGGTTAACTGTTAAGACTTAAACCAGACGACTTAAACCAAACTGGAGCCGGCACAATATCTAGGACATTAACTTCTCCACGTAATGTTTTGGAAGCCTAGTGAAGGCTCCACAAAGATGCTCTCGGTGCACAGCCCAGGCCCCTGCGCCCCGCAGGACGCACGGGCCGCCGTGGGCCGCAGCTTGAGCGTAGTGACCTCGCCAGAGGCGCCCGCAAAGCAGAGCACGCGAACGGGCCAGATGGGGAGCGGGAGGAGGTTAAGGGGCCGAGAGACTCAGCTGGGAGTGGCCGCGGGCTCGGCGGCGGGGGGAGGGGAGGGAGAGGAGGGAGGGCAGGGCCCGCGCGCCCTCGGGAGATAACTTGGACTTTAGTCCGGTACTTTGGACTGCCAGCGGAAACGGCCCCCTCCGGAGAGCGGATTTCCAGGTTTCCGCCGCAGTTGGGGCTCGCCGAGGAGGTGTGCGGGGTCCGGGGATGGCCTCAACGTGGGGGAGGGTATTCCCAGGGACCCCGCGGGACTTCCTCCTCCTTCAGGAGCCCCCCCGGGCCTCGGTGTCCTCGGCGCACGGGGCCAGGACGCGCGGGGGGCCCAGGGCCCTGGAGCCCGGGGCGGCGCCCGAGGGGGGCGAGCCGAGCTTAGAACCTGCAGCCGCAGCCGCCTGGGCGCTGTGGGGTCCCCGGCAGGGCGGACGGGGGGGACGCGGGGATGCCCGGCCAGCCCCAGCCGCGGAGACCCGAGGAGCCGGGCGCCCCGCGGGAGCGCCGAAGCCCCGCTGCGCCGGCCGGGCGGGGGCGGCGGAGGCGGAAGCGGGGGCGGCCGGAGCGCGGTGGGGATGTTTAAAGGAAATTTACAATCATTTCCTCTCTGTGGTTTGGTGACAAATCAACAACATCCTGTTCTTTTGTGAGGCTCCGGGCGCCTGCGAGGCGGGGGCAGCGCTGGGCTCTTAAAGAGATACACACCCCGGCGCCTCCCCCGCGGCCCCAGGAAAGCAATGTCCCGGCTCGGAGCCCGCCCCGAGGTACACATCTAGACGTCTCCACCTCCACGCCGCCCTCCCCGGGCGCCACCTCGGGAGCGCGCGCGGTGACCGCCCGAGGGCCACGGCTCCAAAACCAACCGCGCCCCCGCCGTGCCACCCCCTGGGACCGGAGGAGACGCGGCGGGCCTCCCGTCAGATGCACGTCGCTGCCCCGGGCCATCTCCCGCCGAGGAGGCGGGCAGCCGGCTCTGGGGCGCCCGCCCGACGGCTCTCCTGCCCCCCCTCTCACCCCAAACCCTGGGCCCACGCTGCCCGGCCTGCAAGACCTCCGGGTAGTTTGTACCCCCCTCCCCCCACATTCTCCTGGCCTCCGATTCTCCAGCCCGCCCCCCCCCCCCCACCGAACTCGGTGGATTTATGGTTAAAATGTCGACGTGCGCGCGCGGTTTATAAACCGCCAAGACAGAGCTAGGGAGCGAGAGCGGTGGGAGTAATGGGAATCAGATGGTGAGAACGAGAAAAATAAAATCCTGCAGTGTCCTCCTGCCATTTCGATCGTTCCGTCACTTCGTGAGTACTTCTTATCAAGTGCTGGTCAGCAGCCTCCCGTGCAGCAGGAACAGCCACACAGACCACGGTCCCTACCCCCAAGGAGGGAGGCCAGGAGTTTCTAAAATAAATGTGAGTGAATGAACCAGAATGTTTCTCCTCTGCGAATGTTCTGTCAAAGAGCATCACGATAGCTCTCCGGAGGGGAGCAATGGAAGAACAGCCCTCTGACCTGAGACTTGAGTGGAAGGATAAAGAACTTGATGAGAGGCCCACGCCATATTATCAGGATGAAGTTGGGGTAGTTCCTGCAGGGCTAGAAAGCCAGGATGGTGGGTTCCTAGCTGTGTGACCTGGGCAGGTTTGTCTCAGAACCTTACAGCTTCCTATCTGAAAAAAAGGAACAACAAGACATATTTGGGGAGATGGAGAACTTTGTGCAAGTGACAGGTCCCAAGGAGCAGTGTGGAAACACCTTGCAGCTCAGAGTTAGGTTTGAGCACTGGTCCATTCAGACTAACGTATCAGAATCTCTGGCAATGAAGCCTGGTACTTTGGTCAGACTCCAGGGATAAGTTTGGTGTGCAGCCAGGATTCAGAGCTCCAATGCTACGTGCACTGGATGCTAGATGTATAGATGGCACAGGCATTAAAAAGTACCCTTTGATACTCTGTAAGCAGTACTTGCAATTCAACTCTTTTAACTTACAGAGGAAAACTTGGCCAAGATAAGTATTCTGGTTCTTCCCCACAAGAATTCTAGTTCTCCCTTCAAGAGCACATAGCACAGATAGCGGGGTTCTGAAGACTGAGGTTCAAACCTAGCCCAGGAAGACAAAAATTCAAGACTCATCTCCAATTAACCAGCAAAAAGCTGTAAGTGGTGCTGTGGCTCAAGTGGTAGAGCACTGGCCTTCAGTGAAAAGGCTAAGCTAGAATGAGAAGCCCTGATAGGGCCAGGGGAATGTAGCCTAGTGGTAGAGTGCTTGCCTAGCACGCATGAAACCCTAGGTTCAATTCCCAGGTACCACATACTCAAAAAATGCCAGAAGTGGTGCTGTAGCTCAAGTGGCAGAGTGGTAGCCTTGAGCAAAAAGTGTCCATTGGCAGTACCTGGGCCCTGATTTCAAGCCCCAGGCCTGGGGGGGGGGGGGGAAGAAAGAAAGAAAAAGAATGAGAAGCCCTGAGGAGTTAAAGCCCCGGTACCGCACGTGCACACATACACAGAGCACATGGCTGATGAGTAGTCGTGAGTATCCTCTAAGCTAAGGTGGCTTTCCAGTGACAAGCAAAATTCCTGTCTCTTGGGGTTGTTAAGCACAAAGAAACTACCAAAAGAAATGCGTGGTGTGCCATAGTTCCTTCCAGGGAAGACAGAGAGAGGGAGGGAGTACACTAACCTGGATGCCTATGATAGGGGGCCTGTAACCCTAAGAAAAAAACCTTTCATGTTTCTCCCTGCTGGTCCTCTTGGTTACTTCAGAGATGATTCCCATAATTCCTGAGGTTTAGCCTAAGCCAAACAGAGGAACCATTTGGCAGGGCAAGGAGAAAAAGAATTTCCTGTGTACCCCAGGACTGGCCAGGATTGGATACCCTCCCATGTAGTCTTCCACACTCTCCCATATGGGACCTACTCCTACCCTTTTCACCTTTTGACCCCACCTATCCATTTGTGCTCTTCCTGAGGCAGGACTCAGAGGAGGCAAGGTGTTAGCTGGCAAGTTCCCCAGAGAAGGAAGCACAGAGAAGATGAAAAGATAAGACATTCTGCCTTCCCATGGAATACTGTGCTGCTGTTAAAAAGGAGAAGAAAGTTGTGTAGATCAGAAAGATGCCCCTAAGGACTGTGGCCGGAGGACTGCATAATGAGTCCTTATTTAAGAGCTGGGGAGATGGAGAACACACCCATCATTATATAAGTAATTTACATAATGAACAAATGTGTATGCCTCCTGTGCTTACTTGTGATTGCAGTCCTAGCTACTCAGAGGCTGAGGATGGAGGTTCAGAGTCAGCCTAGGGAAAAAAATATATGAGACTCTTATCTTTAACCACTAAGAAGCCAGAAGCAGAGGAGCTGTGGCTCAGATGCCACAGCACTAGCTCTGAGCTTTTTAAAAAGCTCAGGGACAGGGCTGGGAGTTTGGCCTAGTGGTAGAGTGCCTGCCTAGCATGCACAAAGACCTGGGTTCGATTCCTCAGTACTACATACATAGAAAAAGCCAGAAATGGTGTGGTGGCTCAGGGTAGAACATTAGCCTTGAGGAAAGCCCAAGGACAGTGCTCAGGCCCTGAGCTCAAGCCCAGGACTGGCAAAAAAAAAAAAAAAAAGCTCAGTGACAGTGCCTAGGCTCTTAAGTTCAAGCCCTAGGACCCAGCCCCAGGGGGATCATTCCAAGACTTGGTGATACAGGGATCTGCGATCTGCACACACACACTGCCTGGGAACAGATCATCAGGGCTGTGATATACTCTGTAGTATATACTTTCACTTCCTGTGTGGATCACATTATTTAAAGTGTTGTCAAGAATCATATGCTAATCATTTAGAGCAAGACTTGCATATACAAATGGTAGAATAAATAGGAAAAGGAAAGCCAGAAAACCTCTCCCACCTTACTATCTTCAACTTGTCTTCCCAGCCTTCTTACTGTGTTAGTGGACTGTCTTCCAGCCGCTGAGTCTCAAGAGATGTCTGGATTCCAGAAAGTAAATTTGAGAGCTGCTGGCTCTAACTAAACTGACACAGGAGGTGACAACATTGATGTGAGAGGGATCCATATCAGATGCCATTTGGTAGAAGAGGTATATGATGGGAGTGGTCTTGCAGGTCGCAGGGTCTGATTTCTGTGTCTTGTGTGCAGTTCTGGAAGCTGGAAAATGGTGTGTGAGAGTTCCAAACTGGTTCTGAAGGGATAAAAACAAAAACAAGACTTTGTAGTCAGAACTGAAGTCCAGGAACTCAAAAGGCTAGGGCAGGGGTCTGCTTCTGACATCATGTACAATCCAGTGAGACCCTCTAAATCAGCAAATACAAACTTGAGTCTCCAGCAAAAGTGAAATGCTATGTTGTAGAGAGGATGGCTTGGCCATTCTATGCTTCTTATTTACATTTTCTTAGCTCTCTGTAGTTGATAAACAATAATGTCATGGGTCAGAGCCTCAGCTAAGAAGACAGAAATCAGGTAGGACTCCGTCTCCACTGCCTTCTCTAACAGGAGAAGAGGAGTAATGAGAATTAAATGAGCTAATACAGCAAGTTTTCAGCCCTGTACTTGGCATACTCAGCAAGTAGTAATTGCTGGTTTTATAACTACAAGATTTAAGGCAGTTATTAATCATACTTAACAAATGAGAATGAAAAAGGAAATAACTGAGCTAAGTGACAAGACCCCATCTCTAGCAGGGAGGTTGTGGTGACTCACACCTGCAATCCTGAGAGCCAGAGAACAGAGGTTCAAAGCCAGCACAGGCAAAGTCTACAAGACATTATTCTCTAACTAACCAGCAAAAAGCCAGGCTGAGAGCATGACTCAAGTGGTCAAGTGCCAATTATGACAGCTCACAGCTCTCAAATCACCTACATCTAAATACATTTATCTTCATGTAAGTCCCAACTTATACAAAAGTCTCTGTGTAATCAGGCAAAGATAGATGAACTTCCTTTTTTCCTTCCTTCCTCCCTCCCTTCCTTCCTTCCTTCCTTCCTTCCTTCCTTCCTTCCTTCCTTCCTTCCTTCCTTCCTTCCTTCCTTCCTTCCATGGGGCACTGAATCTTCCCCCAAAAACATTTTCTTTAAAAAAAAAAAAAAACAAAAAAAAGGAGAGAGAGAACTTTAAAAAAAAAAAAACTGCTCCCCACTTCTTGTTAGGAAAAAGCAAGTTTCTGAGGATGAGAGGTTTAACCTGATGGGCTATTAACAGCTAACAAAGCAAAAGAAATTTTCCAGGTCACCAGCCAACAGCATTAAAGCAGTACTATTTAAAACTTGCTGCTTACAGGAGTGGGGGCAGGAGGCTGGTGCGGAAGGGAGGCCAGGAAGGACTCCTTGCTGATGAGGAACTGGAGAACGCCCTTTTTTATGGCCAGCAAAACCAGTAAACATCACTATGAGCAGCCTGGTTTTTATGCAAGTCTTTTCTCATTTTTCGTGAAATGTAGATTTGGGAAAGACAGTGTCTACCTGCCAAAACCATAAAGAAAAGATCCCATTGGCTTCAGATATAGAGAATCACCTGGGCTCTCACTCTGGCTACAACAGTCATCTGCTAAAATAAACCAAGCTTATAAATTTGTCTAGGCACACACACACACACACACACACACACACACACACACACACACACACACACACATTGCCAGCAGTGGCAACAGAGTGGCCATACTATGTGAACATCCTCCCTTTCCCATAATCAAATCTGTAATTTTGACTTGCTGGCAGCTCCTAGGAAAAGGGACTTCCATACTTATCGGTGAGGAAAGCTTTTCTGGGAAAGTTCATATTCCAAAGGCCATTTTTGATACTGAAGGCAAAGCATTGCTGAAATTCTGTAGCAGAGCCGAATCCCTCTCCACAACACTTCCTAGAGTATTGCTCTCAGAACTGCCCCAGCCCAGGGGCACCTACTTTAAAATTCCTATTACATCTGGACTTAAGATCCCTGGGGCTTTGTCAGAATGCCTCAGGCTGCTGAAGTACTGTAGGTGGCCTAGCTTATGATAGCAGGACTTACTGCTTTCCAACTATATGAAGGTACATCAGCAGTACACCACACTGGTAGAAATCATAGCTTGCCTTTTGTCTTTCCTTTGACTAACAATACATGCACTAAGGTCCTCTCTCATGATGCTGGAAATGGGAGCTTCCAACCAGGGAACCCGTCACCATCCCAGGCCACCATAGTACAACAAGGAGATTGCCAAGCTATGGTGTTTGGTAAGTAAGGTAGGTGTGTGTGTGTGTGTATTTGGTGCCAATACTAGAACCTGAATTTAGGACCTTGCTCTCTTTCTTGCCTTTTTCCCCCCCTCAACTAAGCACTAAGTGCTTAGATAAGCTTATAGTTAAGTGTCTCATGGACTTTCTGCCCTCAGTGGCTTCAAACTGACATCCTCAGATCTCAACCTCCTGAGTAGCTAGAATCATGGGCATGAGCCACCAGCATCCTAGCAGGTCAGGTGTATGAAATGCATCTCTGCATCATGAATCAAGAAACATCTGCAGTTTTTGTTCGGTTGTGGGGATTGAACTCAGAGCCCAGGCACTGTCTCTGACCTTTTTTTGCTCAGAGGTAGCACTCTAGCACTTTGAGCCACAGCACCACTCCAATTTTTGAGGGGTTAATTGGGGATAAGAATTTTCTGAGGACTGTTTTGCCTAGGCTGGCTTCAAACATCTATCCTCAGATCTCAGCCTCTTTAGTAGCTAGGATTACAGGCATGAACCACTGGTACCCAGCTTAAAACTATTGGTTCTTACTGAATTCAGTTATGATGTTGCTCAGAACGGCCCCAAGGATTCAAAATTGAGGGAGAGATCCTCTATTTTAGAACATGATTCTATTGACACTTTAGGTAATTTTGACATTGTAGCTGGGCTATCACTCTATGGTAGAACACTTGTCCTTGAATATACAAGGCCCTGGCCTGGTCCTGTGCCTTATTCTACCCAGCACTGTAAAACCAAACACCTAACCAAGCCAATGCAGACCATTTTGATCTAACCCTTGCCTACTTGAGCTTAATCTTGATTGGATTTGTGCTTTCTTTTTGTCAAGTCTTCCCTTCCGTTCCTAGTAAGAAATATAGAGGAAGTATAGTTTTCTGACTGGGCATATCTAAAGCAGTTTTCACTTGTATTCCTCAGGGATTCCTGAAAAGGGATCTCACTATGTCCTCCAGGGTAAGCTGAGTCTAGCCAGTATCTAGGACTGTAGGTGTACACTATCACACCAAGAATTCTTCACATTCTTCGTTGACTGATAAGTTTGCTAGGAATAAATTATAGATCGTAAGTTCATTTCCTGTCTCCTCCACTTAAGCTGCCCAATAAGCTTGTCTCTCCAGTTTCCAGGTCTTTGAAATATAAGTTCCTTCTGCATGCAATACAAAACAAATTCCCCATCCTACCCTACCTCTGTGTGGCTGACACTGGTAAGAATAAGCAGGTCATTTGTACATCCGGGACCCAGCAGCCAGACCCAGCCACCTGCAACTCCAGGGCTGAACAGGTGTGCATCCTTGTACTTCCTCAGTACTTAGTACTTACCTCCTATCAATAGATGAGTATATCATATCACCACTGTTTAGTTTGCACTATCCTTGGGGTGACATCTGACCACAGTGCCATCCCATAAATGTTTATAGGAGGAAAAAAAAATGAGGGAATGAATGAGTGGCAGTGGATCTGTTTTTCTTTTAATTAAAAGATATGTTCTAACCCAAAGGTGAAGTGCCTATGTGCCTCTAATCATATAAAATAATGGGGTTTTTTTGTTGTTGTTGTTTTGCCAGCCCTGGGCTTGGACTCGAGGCCTAAGCACTGTCCTTGGACTTTCTCAAGGCTAGCACTCTACCACTTGAGCCTCAACACCACTCCTGGCTTTTTTCTATGTATGTGGTACCGAGGAATCGAACCCGGGTCTTCGTGCATGCTAGACAAGCACTCTACCACTAGGCCAAACTCCCAGCCCATAAAATAATGTTTATCAAAATGAATTCCCAGAAATGGAACTGAAGTTTGTTGTTGTGTTTCTTTTTTTTTGGTCTTGTTTGTTCATTTATCTTTGGGAGGGCAAGGGGGGAGGGACAAAGGATAAACAAATGCAGCAGTAGTACTCACTATGTGGAAAACGAACTATACAACTTATGGGTGATGATGGGAGGGGAAAGCTGGAAAAGGGTGAGGGAAGGAGTGACATTGCCAAAAGAGAAATATACTCTTTATCTGACTTATATAAATGTAACCCCTTTGTACATCACCTTTATAATTTTTTAATTTAAAGATATGATCTGCTACAGGCATCATTAGCTAACAACTGTAATCCTAGCTAATCAGAAAGCTGAGACCTGGAGGCCATTCATGGCCAAAACGTCTGACTCTTAACTCCAATTTACCAACCAAAAACTAGACTGTGGGCATAGCTCAAGCAGCAGAACACCAGCTGTAAGAAAGTAGAACCACCTGGAGGCCCCAAATTCAAAAAAAATAAATAAGAAGCTGGGTGGGGTGGCTCATGCCTGTAATCCTTTGTTACTCAGGAGGCTGAGATCTGAGGATTGAGGTTCAAAACCAGCCCGGGCACTACAAAGCCATGAGACTCTGATCTCCAATTAATCCAATTAATTAGTGGGGCTGTGGCTCAAGGGTAGGGAAGTAGCTTTGAGCTGAAGAGCTCAGGGACATCGCCCATGCCTAGAGTTCAAGCCCATGACCAACAAAAATAAATAAATAAAAGATTCATCCATAATAAAGTATTTGACAAATGCTCTTACCACTTGGTACACGCTCCCTGGCGATTTGGGGGGAGAGGGAGAACAAGGCCACCTTGCTATTAGGAGCATAGAAAGAACTCTGGTTATTTTTTGCTCGGTGTCTATCTTCTCTGAGCACAGAGACCAGTTCAGCCCTGCCTACTGCTGGATCCCATCCATAAAGCGCTGGATGCAACATTTGCCTTGCATGTACTCGAAGCCCTGGGTTCAATTCATATATAGCACCACCAAACAGATCCAAACATAGCAAGTCCAAAAGTAGTGCCCATACTGTCTTTATGGGAAGAAGAGAGGTTTAGGATAAAAACACAAATCCATCATCTTTTCCAGCTGTCAACCAGAACTTTCTCCCCATTCCCTACCCCAAAAATGGACATTCTCCTTTGGACACCAGACTTGATTTATTAGATTCTGCCTGCCTGCCTGCCTGCCTGCCTCCCTCCCTCCCTTCCTTTCTTCTTTCCTTCCTTCCTTCCTTGGTTGCTGTTGTTTTTGCCAGTCCTGGGGCTTGAAATCAGGGCCTGGGGCACTGTCCCTGAGTTCCTTCTGCTCAAGGCTAGAGCTCTACCACTCAAGCCATAGCACCACTTCCAGCCTTTTCTGTTAATGTGGTACTAAGGAATCAAACCCAGGACTTCATGAAAGCTAGGCAAGCACTCTCTCACTAAGCCACATTCTCAGCCCCTTCCTTCCTTCTTTCCTTCCTCCCTCCCACCTTCTTTTTCTCTTTCTTGAGATGTAGACTTGAAGCCCTGGATTTACTGAATTCTGACCCTGACCCTGAACCTCTCCTCCATATTCTTATCTCTTCACTCTCCAAGTCCTATGGCCTCCCCTTCCTTTTATATCCATTAACCCTCCTTTTGCATTTCTCTTGTTGCTCTCCCTTTGAAACCTCTATCATCCAGTACCACATGCTCTCTCCTTCCCATCCTCCCTGCGAGTCACCTAGACCTTGTTGTCAGATTCATCTCCTTGAAGCACCACTTTCATATCATCTGTGCTCGGGGTTAAACACTGCCTACAGCATTTTCTTTCTCACTAAATTAACTCCTTTCCAGTTTTTACACCCTAGAATGGCTGGGGGTCGGGGGAGGGAGCACGTGTGCAGGCACATTAGTACTTGGACTTGAACTCAGGGCCACACTCTCCCACTTGACCTTTTTGTTCAAGATTGGTTCTCTACCACTTGGAGCCACAACTCATGTATGGTTTTGGGGTTTTTTGCCAGTCCTGGGGCTTGAACTCAGGGCCTGAGCACTGTCCTTGGGCTTTCCTCAAAGCCAGCACTCTACCACTTAAGCCATAGCACCACTTCCGGCTTTTCTATGTATGTGGTACGGAGGAATGGAACCCGGGTCTTCGTGCATGCTAGGCTAGCACTCTACCACTAGGCCAAAGTCCTGGCTTCTACCTATGGTTTTGAGGTAGCTATGGAGATAAGGATCTCTCAGATTTGCCTGACTGGGCTGGCTTGGAACTGCTATCTTCAGATGTCAGCTTCCTGCAGTTAGGATTACAGGCATGAGCCACAGGTACCTGGCTCAGAAGGCTTTCTAATGTCTTTTTCCCTTGTGCACACAGCAGCTCACTCACTGTGTGGGCACAACCCTCCCGCCCATCAAGATGCTTTGGTATGTCAAAAAGAGCACAGCAGATTCCATACATTCCTTGTGCACCCTCTTCTAGAATATTCTCCTCATATCTCTCTTAATCCAGTTCATTCTGACAGAGCTACTTTAAATTTTTCTCCTCAAGTTACTTTCATTAAAGAAGACTTAAATAGACCAGTGGCAGTTCACACCTGCAATCCCTGCACTCTGGAATTTGAAACAGGAAGACTGCCAATTCCAGGCAACCTGGGCTACTTAAGAAGTTCTTGTCTCCAAAACAAAACAAAGTAAAAAGACAATTAAAAAAAAAAAAGCAGACCCGGAGTTTACTCCATTTGGGGTTAAAGGCATGGCTCAGTTGGTAGAGTGCCAGCCAATGAGAGAAAGAAAGCATCTGGTACCAAGTCTGAGTGCCGATCTCAATTACAGAAAAAGCTGTTTTCATTGATAACAGCCTTGCCAACTATCTTCAACTGATGGCTCAAAAGGCTGAGATCTGAGGATCAAAACTCAAAGCCAGTTAGGCAGGAAAGTCCGTAGGCATTTAATCTGTAATTAACAACCAAAAAGCCAGAAGTAGAACTGTGGCTATAGTCTTATGGTGTCAGCCTCCTGCACAAAAAGCATAGAACCTGGGGGTGAGGGGAAGGGAAATGGGAACCAAGACATGAGAAAGGGTATCAATGTATGTGAAGTAATGCACCTTCTATCTGGCGAATATAATGTAACCCTTCTATTAATTACAATAAAAATATATGAAAAAAAAGCATAGGAACAGTGCCCATGTAGTGCTATATGTAGGTTAACGTACCCCCATCCCCACCCCAACTAGCTTGGATAATCCCTCACCACAAATGTAAGAGACCTAAAGACAGCAGCATTCAGTAATGAGAGCTGCCTTCAGAGGCAGACAGATCTGGGTTAAACCCCGGCCCTACTAATTATTAACTGTGTCCATTTGGATGAGTTATTTAAAACCACTGAGCCTCAGTGTTCTCATCTGTCAATTGGGGGTGATAACATTGCTACCACACGGGGTCGTAAATCATACCACACTAGGCAAGAGGATCTGCCAGGTTGGATATACAGTAAGCAGTTACTATCAGGCTCTACTGTTGCTAGAACTGACACTCCAAGCCTTGGTCTAGGAGTTGACCTTTGGCCTTAGCTTTGTTTTATTCTTAGTGTCACTGAGTCAACCCTGCCAATCATGAGTTCCTGCTACTTCCTGCCCCGGTGTCCACTCTTAGCTGGTCAAAGCATTCTCAGCAAGCATATTCTACCAGGCAGAGCCATCATCTCCAGTGCTGCCTTGTGCTTCTTCCTGCCCTCAGTACCACTGGCTACATGGGGAGTGGTTTGGGTGCTTGTCTTGTGAACCTTCTTATTTCGTTTTGACAATACTGGGGCTAGACTCAGGGCCTTTCTAGATAGCTGGGCTATCACTTAGGCCCTGCCCTTTCCCTTTGTTCTTTACTTACTTTTTTAGATGAGGACTTGGGTTTTTGCCAACCTCAGACCCTGATCCTCCGATCTAGGCTTCCCTATGTCCCGGGAATCACAGGTACATCCACCATGCCTGGCTTATTTGCTGGGGCTCACCACGGTCCCTCAGTTCTGTGCCTCCCAAATATCTGGGACTACAGGTGTGCGTCTCCATGCCTGGATGGGTAAACCTTCTTATGCATTTCTCTGTCCCCCTTTATTATCATAAATGCAATGATGATGATGATGATAATTATTTTGGAGGGCTTGAACTCAGGGCCAGAGCACTGTCCCTGAGATTTCTCACAGCTAGCGCTCACATACTTGAGCCACAGCACCACTTCAGGTTTTTTCTGTGTATGTGGTACAGAGGAATCCGACCCAGGGCTCTGTGCATGCTAAGCCAAGCACTCTACCACTAACCAAACTCTCAGCCCCTCATGATTTTTTTTTAAAAATCAACTATAAAAGAATATAAAACAGTGGAAGTTTTACTCCCTGCCCAAATCTCTACTCCTTTGAAATGACTAGTTAAGAGGTCCTGCAAAGCTGGATGCTGATGGCTCATGCCTGTGATCCTATTACTCAAGAGGCTGAGATCTGAGGATCAAAGCTCAAAACCAGCTAGGCAGGAAAGTCTGTGGGCCTTTAATCTCTAGTTAACAACAAAAAAGCCAGAAGTGGAACTGTGCCTATAGTCTTATGGTACCAGCCTTCTGCACAAAAAGCATAGGAATGGTGCCCAGTCCTTGAGTTTAAGCCCCAGGACCAGCACGTGTATACACACACACACACACACACACACACACACACACACACACACACACACAAGCATGCCCTATTCTGTACTGCTTCAATCATTCAACACTCAGTTTTGAAGGTCTTATTGTGTCCACCCCTAAGAGATCCGCCACACCCTCTTTAACAGCAGCATTTATTTTCTTTGCAGAGTTCAGCCATCCTTTACTGCCAGGCATTTACATTACAGCTACTAGAAAGAACACTGTCACGACCAGCCCTGTGTGTATCCCTGGTCTGTTCAAATCATCATGATTAGTTGGGCCAGGGCTTCAAATGAGCATCTCCTTCCTGGGTCTCCACCTGCGGACAGCTGGCTGTCCGGTAGCGTCCACCTGCCCCCAATCCTCAAAATAGAAGGAAGGGGTCTTTGGGCTGCATCAGGAGCCCAGCCAACAATAGCTCACAGCAACATGTCTCCCTTTTCTAGAAGCACTGGGGAAATCCTGGGCACTGGGGAATAGGGTTGCAGCCCCAAGCTGTGTTTCCAGGTAGCCCTGAGGAAGCCCATAGAAGGAAAGAAACATATTTTTGGTTCCTGAGACAACCTCAGCTGTTTTCAAGGAGGCTGAGTGGGCTATAAATGTGACAAGAGGGACAGTGGCAGGGACAAGCTTCAGATGGTGACTGTGAAGAGGGAAACACAAGCTCTCGTCACCCATGACACAGCTCTATTGTCCCAGCCCATATCCGTCTTCTACACGATGTTCTTTCTCAGGCCAAGGACAGGATGGACTACAGGAACTGGGACTGCTCAGCCTGACTCACCATCACCCTGCCATGGACTGAACCCTGCCATGGACTGAACCCTGGAGGAGCCGCAGGAAGAGCCCTGGGCTGGGTCTGAGATGTTTATGATCACTCTGGGACCTGCAGAGAATTATCAAACCATCCTAATGGCACAAAAGCCACACCAACCATCTCTGTCTTACACTGTCCTTGGCAGCAGGATAGACACTGTGTGGCTGACACAGGAGATGACATTGCACAAGCCCGTATTGGGAATTTGCCTGGCTGGCTGATACTTTCTTCTGGACTAGCATCCTACCTCAGGCAGCTGTTCAATAAATACATTCATTTATTGGTGTGCCTATCTATTTTTTGGTGGTCCTGAGGGTTGAATTTAAGGCCTGGAACTTGCTAATGCTAGTGCATTGAACCCAACCCTCCTGCTTTTTTTTTTTTTTTTTTGTAATATTGGATCTCACATAGTTGCCTCAAATACTGATCCTTCTACTTCTGCCTCCTGAGTAGCTGAGATTAAAAATGGGTGCCATCATACCTGGCTTGTATGTAGTACATTGCGGGGGAGCGGGGGGGGGGGGGGGGGGGGACTGAACTCAGGGCAGGGCCTGAACACTGTCCCTGAGTTTTTATGCTCAAGGCTAGCATTCAACCACTTGAGACACAGCTCTACTTGTGGCTTTTTTTTTTTTTTTTTTTTTTTTTTGTTAATTGGAGATAAGAGTCTCCTGGAATGGAGGAACAAAACGTGAGCAAATACAACAGTGTACTTGCTAGACACTATATGAAAAATGAACTATACAACTTGTGGGTTGGATGAGAGGTTAAAAACTGGGAGAAAGCGAAGGAGTAACATTGTCCAAAAAAAAAAAATGCCCTCATTACCTGGCTTAATGTAACTGTAACTGTACATCACCATTATATCAATTAAATAAGAAGACGAATAAGAATAAAGACTCTCATGAACCTTTCTGCCTGGTTACTAAACCAGATTCCTAGATCACAGCCACCTGAGTAGACAGGATTATAGGAGTGAGCACCAGTGACCAGCCAGAAATTTGGTTTTTAAGTACATGAATAAATAAATAGCTTCTTTTTTTCTGGGGAACCTAGAAATGGACATGCTAAAGCTCCCAGAGTGGCTATATGTTTTACTTGGCCATTTTATTTCTACCTCTACCTCCTGCAGATATGTCAGGACATTTCCCTGCTGGTAGGAATGGAATGTCTAGGCCTCACCATGATTTCCATCATAGAAGTGGCCATGGTACCTCTTACTTGGATTCACTTCCTATTGTCACCCTGTGACTAGGTTTCCTGACTGATAACATGATCATCACAATGATACCTACATTAAGAATTAAATGTGAAACAGGGCATGTAATCTTAGCCTCAGGAAGCTGAGGCAGGAGGATCTTGAGTCTGATGACAGCCTGGATTACATAACAAAACCATCTTCACAAATAGAATAAATACCGGGCACTAGTGGCTCAGCCTGTAATCCTAGCTACTCAGGAGGCTGACATCTGAGGATGACAGCTCAAAGCCAGTTTGGTCTCCACTAAACTACAAAAAAAAAAAAAAAAAAGGCTAGAAGTAGAGCTGTGGCTCAAGTGGTAGGATATAGAACCCTAGTCTTGGGCAAAAGAAGCTCAGAGACAGCAATCAGGCCCTAAGTTGAAGCCCTAAGCCACAAACACACGAAACAATATAAATGATATGATATTGGAAGGTAGAATGTGACCAGACATATAATTGTACTTAATAAGAGAAAACAAAGGAAAGATGGGAGAGGTGGTATTTGTAGACAATTAACAGAGAAACTCAAGATGAGTGAAGCATAAACTTTAGACAGAGATACCATATGTAGGGTCATTTGAACAATTCAAGAAAGATAATTTTGGAGAAAGTGGGAATGGAAGAGTGACAGAAGGAGTGAATTTGATTAGAATATATTATGTGGAAATATAATAATGAGCTCCTTTCCCCCTTATAAAGAATACAAGCTAATTTTAAAAAGAATGAGCATCTCCATAAATCTCACTAATTTCACACTAGTGCTACTACTACCAACAGTTTTCTAAATAGTCATAAGACATCAAATGTTGGGGTATCCTGAGCCCCAATACTGGCAATGTTTTGTTTTGTTTCCTTTTTCCTTGATGCTGGCATTAGAGCTTAAACTGAAGGCTTTTCAATAGTTCAGCGTTCTTGCTCAGGATAGGACCGGCATTCTACCACTTAAGCCACACATCCAGTCCTGCTTTTTTACTGGTTATTTTGGAGAAAGAATCTCATGGACTTTTCTGCCTAGAACCAACAATGCTCTAGACTTCAGCTTCCTGAGTACTTAGGATTACAGACCTGAGCCATCGGTGTCTGGCTAATGTCTGTTGATCTGTTTCTTCTTTGTCTTTCTTTTTCTTTTTCTTTTGGCAGTACTGAGGTTTGAACTCAGGGCCTTGAGCTTGCTACCCAGGCCTGACCACTTGAGTCACTTCTCAGGCCTTGATCTGTTTCTCAATGCTAGTTACACAACTGTGCTCATGGTATAAAAATGTAGTATTTATGTACTTATCTGAATACACTTAGGATGAATGACATGAAATTGGTATTTGTGTGCATGAGAAGTGGCTGAGTATTAGAAGCTTCATATGCTTCAACTTACATGTTATACCTCAAGGAAGATTAAAAAAAAATCCGGTCCAGTTAGACTGCTTGGTATAAGGTTCTGTAAACAATGGTTTGGAGAAAATGATCCCTGTACCAAGGGTTCCTTGGTACATGATAAACAGGCTTGAGGATGGCTGCAAAGTCTTCCCTGGAGCCAGGTGCCAGTGGCTCACACCTCTAATCCAAGCTACTCAGGAGGCTGAGATCTGAGGACTTCCAACTAACCCTGGCAGATAAATCCATGAAGCTCCTATTTCCATCAAAAAAGCTGGGAGTGGAGGTGTGGATCAAATGACAGCCTTGAGCAAAAAAGCTAAGCAAGAGCCTGAAGCCCTGAGTTCAAGCCCCAGTAGCATACATAAACTCCACCCCCTACCCCTTAGGTACTAACACCAGGGGGTCCAGGGGCTGGGCTTCCTACTTGATGAAGCTCCAACAGAAAGACAAAGTCCACTGAAAGATGCTTAAAATGGCTGAAACATAAATGTTCAGAGACCCAAAATGTAGGTGGTCTTTGGCCACAGCAGAGTGCCTATCCTGGGGTCTCTCAACCTGTGCCTTCTTTCCCTTATGTTTGTGGGTCTCATTCTCCTCTGCCTCTAGATTGTGCTCTGAAAAGTTTCTCCTAGTCTACCAGAAGACTCATCTCGCAGCCACATTACACCTTTAGGAATCTGATAGTTATCTGAGATAGCGGTCCAAAGTTATTAGACACATCTTTACAATGTGCTCTGCTCATTAGGCTGCCTTATGTGGGAGCCCAAGATTTCTCTGACTTAGGCACCGGAGTTCTCTCAGTATCAGGCACAGTATTTAGTACCTGGGTGTTTAAATAAAACTTGGATGTATGAATGAAGTGGCATGAATGGAAGCCAGGTAGGAAAGGTGGACCAAAGCACACTATCAGAAGAGCCAGCCCTTGCTCTTCCCTGGAGAGTGAGAGTCAAGTGTGTGTCATCTGAGGTTGTGCAGGCACTGGGATCCTCCCGAGGGACCCATGCTATCATGTGAAGAGACAGTTAGGTGTGGACTGTACTTCCTTAGGGAGCTGGAATTGTCATGACCAGTACACATATTGGAAGAGGACTCAAGTGACCATCAACTCACCTAAGATCTCTCAGCAATCAGGTGGTGGTACCCTGGCTAAAGTCTGTCTGTGAAGGTTTCAGAGATCCCAAGTCATCAATTACTGCAGGGTTTGGTGTTTAAAGTTACTAAGGGGTCTGAGAGTATAGCCTACTGGTACAGTGCTTGCCTAGCATTCATGAAGCCCTGGGTTCAATTCCTCAGTACCACATGCACAGAAAAAGCTGGAAATGGTGGGGTGGCTCAAGTGGCAGAGAATTAGCCTTCAGCAAAACATCCAAGGACAGTGCCTAGGCCCTGAGTTCAAGTTCCAAGACTGGCAAAATAATAATAAGTTGCTAAGAAGTTTCTGTGATTTGTATGCAAGGACTAAAAAGGCTTTATAACAATGTTTTGCTATTGTTGTTGTTTAATTATTTTCCTTTTCTCCCTTTCCTTCGGTGCTATTATTCTATTCTCATGCTATGTTATGCCATGCCATGCTATGCCATGCCATGCCATGCCATGCCATGCTATGCTATGCTATGCTATGCTATGTTGTGCTATCCTATGCTTTCTCATCAGGGCCTTATTTATATTGTTCAGCTTAGTCTTAAACTCGTGGTCCTCCTGATTCGGCCTCCTAAATGGCTGGGATTACAGTGTGTGCCATCACACCCAACTTCATTCTCTTTTTGTTCACTACCTACAGTTGGGTTTTCCCCTCCCATGTTAAAACATGTTATGTTATGTAAATTTGAACTAAAATGCAAAGTTAGACTATGCCATAAAAATATAGTCACGATAATCCTGATTCCTGAAAACATGTAATAGAATCCTAATGGAATATAAATCTGACTACATTCATACTTGACTCAATGGGGTCTTCAAGAATGCTTCTGCCAGATGCTGGGGGCTCATACCTATAATCCTAACTGCTTAGGAGGCTGAGATCTGAGGATCATGGTTCAAAGCCAGCCTCAGCAGGAAAGTCCAGTTAGCTACCAGCAAACTGGAAATGGAACTGTGGCTCACAGTGTTAGACTGCTAGCCTTGAGCAGAAAAGCTACAGACCAATAAATACGTAAATAAATAAATAAATAAATAAATAAATAAATAAAGCATGCTTCTTTTAAAATTAGGCAAGGGCAAAGGCAATCCAGAAACGCTGTCTCAAGAAAGGAAAGAAGAAAAGAAGTTAGTGCCATAATCTTAGCTACTCACAAGGCTGAGATCTGAGGATCACAGCATGGAACCAGTAGGGGAGAGAAAGTATGTGAAATTCTTCTCTCCAATTAAGCACCAAAAAGCTGGAAGTATGAAATTTAACCCCAGCAATCCATAATCAGTATGTGTGCACCTGTTTTACAAGCTCTGTAGTCTCCAAAGCTAAAAGAGCTGAATACTCTAAGCCACAAAGCTTCAGGGTACAGCTCCCTTCAGGGCTTCTTCCTGCTTGAATCCGGCCTGGAAGTCCAATTCTGCAATTGTGAGCCCCTCATCTAGACTCTATACTCAGTCTGCATCACTGACATTAACTATAATTAAATCATTCTTTGATCAGTGATTCATTTAACATATATCCCCTTGTGTGTCCTGTCTTTTGTGCCAGTACCAGGGCTTGCAATCAGGACCTCAAATTGGCTCACCTTTCTTGCTCATGGTAGGCATATTACCACTTCAACCACATTTCCAGTCCCTATGTCCAATCTAGACATAGGGACTCAAAACTTCTCTGCCTGAGTTGGCCTTGAACTTCAATCCTTTAGATGTCAGTTTCTTGAATAGCTAGGGATATAGGTGTGCACCCACCAGTGTTTGGCTGTCCCCTTTCTTAACTAGAAACAGCAGTTCCAGAATTTCTACATAGGGGGAGGCAGGTGAGTCATCTGTTTGGCTGGGAGGGCTTTACTTCATTCCTCATTCCAATTTAACACAGAAATGAATGAGAATGTGGGTGGACATCGGAGGGAGGCATACCCATTCCTGTCCTCACTCTGAAGGACTATCTCCCTCAGGGCCATATACTTTTTTTTTTGTCATTGTACCCTCAGCACCTGGCACTGTACCTGATTCACGGGATATGCAGAGTAATTTTTGTGTGTGCAGTTCATACACAAAGAAAATGGAGCTGTGGTCTTTTCTTTTAGTATTGAGGGTCAAACACTGGGCCTTTCGCATACTAGACAAGAGCTTTACTAATGAACTATCCCCAGGGCCCCAGGACACAGCACTTAAAGCAAAATAGGTGCTAAGGATGTAGCTTGGTGTCAGAGTTCTGACCTACTATCCACAAAGCTGTGTATTCAGGCCTCAACATTGCAAATGTTCTTATTGGTTTTTTATTTGATTGGTTTGTTTTTGTTGGTTGTGGGACTTGAACTTAGGGCCCGAGTGCTGTCCCTGAATTGTTTTGCTCAAGGCTAGTATTCTACCACTTTGAGCTACAGTTCCACTTCTGGTTGGTGAGTGGTTACTTGGAGATGAGAGTCTCTTCTGCCTGAGCTGGCTTCAAATCATGATCCTCAGAACTCAGCCTCCTGAATAACTAGGATTATAGTGCCACAGGTGCCCGTCTGTTTGTTTAAAGCAAAATTATAGCCAGGCAACCTGATTAATGCCTCTATTCCTTGTACAAGAAGACTGGTAACTGAAGGCTACCCTACGCTACATAGTAAGTTCTAGGTCAGCCGGTAGGCAGTGGAACCGTGGGAATAAATAATAAATAAGAAGGGGCAAGGTACATTGGCACATTCCTGTAGCCTAGCCAGCAAAACAAAAATAAGAAAAACAAAACAACAACAAAAAATAGCAGCATTACCTATGAAACCATGAGCAAGCATATTGGTATAGTATCTCACTTTGTTATCTGATATATTGAATTTATTTGTATTTGGATATTTGAAATTTGATAGGGAAGGGGGGAAAACCAAGACGGGTGGGAGGTGTGGGGGGGGAGGGAAACGGGTACCAAGACATGTGAAAGGGTATCAATGTATGTGAATTAATGCACCTTCTATCGGGCAAATATCATGTAACCCTTTTACTAATTACAATAAAAAGAAAAAAAAAACATGAGCAAGAAGGATTGATACACAGTACATCCTCTATAAATGTGCTGTCAAATTGGAATTCTTACTCCCACTAACTCCAAGCCCAGAACTACAGGCCCCCCTCTAGAGGAGGTGGCATCTATATGGGGATTACAGTGAACAGGCTGTCATCAGCATAGATGGGCATGCAAGGTTGTTAGGGTCAACATTACACTTAAGGAGGATAGCCATAGCTTTGGAATTAACACTCAGCTCAAGTAGAAAAAAAAAAAACCCAACATAATCATAACCCATTCTACTAGCTGCCCAATTCAAAACAGTGATAGTGCTGTGTTCCACTTGCTAGGAGCAAATGTTTTCCATCACCCCTATCACTATTCATTCTGTCTCCTCTCCCCAAAAATACTGGCCCCAGGGCCACTGGAAAGGTTTAAAATGGAGTGTCCCAGTCTGCTTAAAACCCATTAGAGAATACCTAAACTCCTTCCTCTTTTACTCATCAGATTGTGTGTGCACTCCTCCAACTCCCCCCATCCCATACTAGGCTTGGCCCGGCCTCCAGCTCTGCTTCTGAGTGCGCGCACGCACAGGTATCTAACTGAAGGTTGAGTTTTTACTTTGACTTTTTTTGCTCAAAGCCGGAGCTCTATTGTGGCTCTAGTTGACTTTTCTGCCCTGGCTTGCTTCAAGTATGATCCTCAGATCACAGATCCTTTTAAGTAGCTAGGATGATAGGTATGACCCACCAGTGCCCATGGTTGAGCTGTCTCTAATCCTTGTTCAAGTTCACTTCTCAAGTCACAAGCACAAATTCCTATGAGATGCTTCCTAAAGCCCAAATCTCCACTTACTAGCCTGATCCTCATCCACTCATATATAGCCTAGTTACTTTTATCTCTAGTACCTTATCCTAGCCCAAACAGCACAATCATTGCCTGACAAAATAGCTTCACAAAGGCTGGGAGGGTCATTTGTTCCTCAACCCCAGGCCCCAATCAATGCAGCCCCTAGCACAAGACTGGTATGTGTTTCATCACTACTAATGGCTCACAACAGTAATCCTAGCAATTCAGGAGGCTGAGATCTAAGCCAGCCCGACAGGAAAGAATATGAGATTCTTATCTGCAATTAACCACCAAATATGCTGGAACTAGAGATGTGGCTCAAATGGTAGAGCAGTAGCTTTGAGTAGGAAAAACTAAGGGACAGAGTCCAAGCCTCTGAGTTCTAGCCCCAGCAGGCAGGAACACACACACACACACACACACACACACACGCACAGATTGATGAGTAAGTGAATGTCTCCTAATTACTGCTCTGAACCAGTGCATCATTTAGTTCCAAGCAGGACACGAAAATGTCCAGACATACTGATTTAAGGCATCCGGAGTGCCTCCTTTTCTGGTAATCAGAAAAAAAGGCTTGGAAGTAGATCCTTGTCTGCTACCCCTTGGCTAATTCATAATAAAGAAAACAGAACAGCACTAAGCAAGGACCACCGGTAAGCAGCAGCTTGAAAAACTGCCATTGTTTAACTGCTTAAATGGCATGCAAGAGATGGGCTTTTAGATCTGTGATGCTGGGATGGATTCGGAGCCAAGTAGAGAACCGGATTGCAGAGAGCTAGAAAGTCAGCATTCCATTCACCAGATTCAGGCCTTGGCCTTGATTTCTAAGTCTGACAAATGGTGACAGTGAAACTGAGCGTTAGTACCCTCACGGAGAAGTCCTGAACCATTATACCCCTTTTCTGCCTTCCCTTACCCCCTAAAAAGTTGTTCTTTTTGGCTTTAGTGAGAAATGTTGGCTTTGGGGGGGGGGGAAGCTGAGGTGCCCTGTTTCCTTGAGTCTGCTCAGGCCCTCCACAGCTGGATGAGAACCACAGGCAGAGGTGAGTCTGAATGGTGAGAAGGTATCTAAGACTAGGACGTGGTGACCTTGGTTTCTGTTCAGCGTTGCCAGTCTCTCTCAGCCCCAGGCCAACCCTTAGCGTGGACTGGGAATCTTTTCTTGGTTCCTCAGACAACAGCTAAGCCCCGTGCGACAGTGGCGTAGTAAGAAAAAGCCAGCCTGACAACCTTCCTGGCAAGCCCCACACAGGGGATTCAGACTCGGGCCCAGCTCTTATCCCCTCATCAAAGATACCCTCGACCCCAGGATCCCGGGAGAGTGGTGGCTCCTATGTTTCTGGGCGGAACTGAGCCTGCTGCGAGGGCTCCCAAGCCTTCTAAGAGTCAGGCCTAATGGCGGGGGCTTTTCTTTCGCCAGCTTGGGCTCATTCCCTTCCCCCACCCCACCTCACCCCACCCCCGCTCCACCCGGTTAACGCAAAGAAAGGCTCAGAAGCCATTTCCATTTCCTCTACGGCTCGGGAGCCCTGTCATTTAATCCCGCGGAGACCGCGGCAGCATCCTAGGCGCGCCCGGCTCCACCCATCCACCTGGCCAATTCTCCGCTGCGCCTCCCGCTTCCCTTTTGGGGAAGGGGGGGAGGGAAATAGCTTACAGCAGCAAAGGGCAGAAAGCCTGCGGCGGGCAGAGGTTACTCAGGCCAGCGTCCTAGGACAACTGGAATAGGGATCAGCATAGAAGGGCGGGCACCAAGCCAGGGCAGTTAGAGGGCGGGAAGAAGCCCTCTGCACTGGGAACATTACTGGGGGGGGGCGGGGCGCCAGGAGGTAAGGGTCAGGCCTCCGGCTCTTAAGGACGGAATCGCCCTAGGGGGATGCGGGAGCCGGAAGAGGCCTCCACCAGTCTCTGTCCACACCCAAGAAGCAGGGGCGGGAGGGGGGTGGGGGGGAGTCTACCCTCACGAAAGGAGCCAGATTCATTCACTCAGCCACCCCCGCCCCCTTAGATATACATATTTTCTAAATGTTTGGCTAAAGCAGTTTCAAGGTCCCTACCCCACGACGTCCCGGGGCGCCACGGATCTAAAGGAAGAGAAGGTCCCCAGTAGGGTTCTTCCCGCCCCCCCCCCTTGCCTGCGGCAGCCAGAGATAGAGTTAGGTGTGTCCACCTCCACTCCGTTCCGGATAGGGAGGCCGCAACGCCCCCCACCCTCTAGCGACACAGACGGTTCTTGCCTAGGCCCGCAGTGGCGTGAAGGTGGCCTTTACCTCCTCTCGCAGGCTGGGAGGGGGTGCAGCCCGCGCAGCTGAGCCAGCTGCAGTAGTCGCCGCCGCCCTCCATTCATTAGAAAGAAAAAAACACCCCCACACACACCAAAAAAAAAAAAAGAAAGAAAAAAAAAAACAACAACAAAAACCTCCACCCCTCTTTGTAAAAGAACGACGGCCCCAGGAGGAGCAAGAACCAACCCCAGCAATCACGGGTTAAGTTCTTTTCCGGCCCCCCATTCATAAAAAAAAAAAAAAAAAAAAAGCGCAGCGCATGCGCGCACGGGGTCTCTTGTGCCCACCCATTCATAGAATCGCAGACGGCGCGCATGCGCACTGGGGCTCTCTTCCCTCCCATTCATAAAAAAGCCATTTTCCCAGGCAGTGGTTGCAACATCGCCGCGGAGGCAGCGAGCGGGGCTGACAGCGCGGAGCTGGCGCTGCGGAACCCAGGGCAGCTTGCCGGTTCCTCTGACTGGTGTCTGCGAGTACAACTGCGCCTGACCCACTCGGGTTGGAGGGTTTACACAGACGTGGAGCGATGCTTGTGATTCTGCAGCTCCTCAAAGTAAGTCTCCGGCCGGTTTGGGGATCCGAAACTGCCCCTCGGGCTGAAGGCAAATGGTGCGCTATTTCTAGCCGCGCCTCGGTGTTCCTCCCCTCCGCCCGAGCCTCCTTGGATCTTTGCGGAGCGCCGCAGCTCCCCGGCGCCCTCGGCCCTACGGGTAAGGTGCTGGGGGTGGCACCTCCGTTTCGGACCCTTGGGCACTGCCAAGCCTGCGTTCCCCGCCCTTTGCTACTCGGGAAGCCCCGTGCGTGTCCCGGGAGTTTGCCTCTGGCCTGGCCTCTTTTCCTCCTGCCACTACTGGCCTCGGGCGCTGGGACTGGAGGCTCTGGGTTTGATCGGGAGCCATCGCTTGGTGGGGAGGGGGGCGCCCTTGCCTTGGGCAATTCGCCCACCCTCCCCCCCCCCCCGGTTCCGTGCCCACTGTGCCAGCTTTGCGGTGGGTCTCCCCAACCCGCCGCAGCGGCCTATGCTCGACGTAGACTTTTCTTTGCCCTTCTAGCCTGGACGGACCGGGTTTCTGCTCCCCTTTCTGCTTCCCCTTCGATGGTCAGCGTGGGACCGGCCAAGGACTGGGCATTTCTGCTCCCTCTCCTTGGCGTGGCGGCTCCTGGCAGTCTGACCTTTGCTCAGCTGCCGCATTTTAAGCTGTTCAATTACCTTGCAGTTCCCCCCTTTCCCTCCTCGGTTTCTGTGGGGTCCGAGGCTTCTCGGCCCCTTCGTCCCTCTCCATCCCTGGGCATCGAACTGTGTCAGGCTCCAGGGCCCCTGGACCTGGCTAGGGCTGTGGTGGGGGCTGAAGGTGCGTTTACATAACGCCGGGCGTGTGGGAGCTGGAGGAAGAGGTTGCCTGCGTAGGAGAGATAAGGCTCCTACTTTCCCTCCTTCCTTCTTGGTGGTACCAGGCTTGACAACACGGAGAGGCGAGGCTAGTCAAGGTATGAACGGTTTGGAATCGCCAAGGCCATGGGGGCATGGGGACGGGGAGTGAGGGAGGATTTGGCCAGCCAGGGCAGCTGGAGCTTGGCTCCATCACTGAGGCCAGGGCCGTGTCCAGTTCCCCCTCCATGCAGACGATCAAAAAGCATTTAGACAGTAGCTGCTCTTGTGCAAGAAGACGGTTTCTCAATTCTTGTGATTGGGGGCTGGGGGTTGTGGGCAGGGGAGGCAAAGGAGGTGGAAATTGATTGCGTGGCTTGAAGAGCTGAAGGATGGAGCTACCCGTGGACTAAAGGGTCTGGATGGGGAGCGGAGGGGCGATCTACTGACTGCTTTTCACAGCTGTTGACGGGGTGTCCATGTTGCCAGGCTTGGGTGAAGACAGGAGGCCTCGTTATGGCGCAGAGAGGCTCCCTGGGAACCCCACCATAACGAGCTTCAAGGAAAGGACAGATTCAGTGGGGTCTCCAGATCCAGTGGCAGCGCCCCCTCTTTTCTGCCTCCAAATTAGTGCTGATCCTCTATAATAGGGAGAGAGGCCAGGGAGCCTGCGAGGTTGGAGGGGTGGAGGCCAGCGCTGTCTGTCTGTAAACCCTTCTTGACCAGCCCCTCGGGGTTATACAAAGACAGTAGGTAAGGGACCCAGGGCAGTCAGGAAATAAAGCTTTATCAATCTCTTAATAAGCTCCTCTGGCCTGGGGCCCTGCTCAATATTGCACTGGTAGATTTCACAATGTTTATAGAGTTCTCTGGGATCTTCACACAAATGGAGCATAAACATCTAAAAATTTCAGCTCCCCCCCCCCCACACGTTAGTGTGGGGCCTTGGCCGTCTAAGAAAGGAGAGATGTAGCCTAAACTCTCCTTTCTCTGAAGGATGAGAAAGGAGCAGAGATAGCCAGTCACTAAGAAATACCTTTCCTCCTTCCTATTCTTGGGGAACCTGGAGAGTACCAACATCCACACAACTGAGCTGTGCGAATGAGGGACAGGGAGGATTTTGATAGCACATATTTGGAATCCGGAGGAGCATATATTGGCTAGTAAAGATGAAAGAAACTTAACACTAGTGGCCTTCCATGGTAGATTGTGAACTTGAGAGTCCACTCCTTTTCTTGTTGGATGGACTTGGCCCTGTCCTTACTTTATATGCTCTTGCTCACTACCTTTTCCAGATTTCCTCTCAGAGGAGCTTGGTTGGGGCTAATGAGAGGGGATAACACGTAAGAGTAGATGAGTTCCAGACTAAAGCTGGTCAGTCTGGGCAAAGGTAGGTATTTGGGGGGCAGTATCCTTCAAGAACTGGCAGGAAATGGGACATTCTTGAAATCACCTTCCACCCAATTCATAGCCATTGTTCACAGTTTATGAACTTGATATCGATATATTCTGGTAATCTGGTTGGCCAACTTTTTGGATAATAAATAATAAGGCAAAATGTGAAAGTGATTTATATTTTTAAAAAACTAAGATGGGGGCCAGGAGTTTGGCCTAGTGGTAGAGTGCTTGACTAGCATGCACAGGTTCGATTCCTCGGTACCAAACAAACAACCTAAGATGGTTCAAAACTCATTGGTACATTCTGAAGTGGTCCTTGAAATATCTGAGATTCAATACTTTTGAGTCACACAAGAGATATTTTAATTACAGTTGTTGATGCTGAATGTCCATTAGCGTGGCATCTTTCAGCTCCAGGTTTTGGACTCCCCATTAGCGTGTGTGTGTGTGTGTGTGTGTGTGTGTGTGTGTGTGTGTGTGTGTGTGTGTGTGTTCACATGCATGCATATGCATGCATGCCCCAGTACTAAGCCTTCACGTGGCCTGAGCACTGTCACTTATCTTTTTCATTCCAAGACAGGTGTTGTATCACTTGGGCTATATACTTCCACAGCTGGCTTTTGCTGTTACATTGGAGATTAGAGTCTCTTAGGACTTTCATTTTCTAACCATGATCCTCAGATCCTGGCTAGGATTAGTCTTGAGCAACCAATGTCTGGCAGCACTTTTCTTATATCGAACCTGGGGAGGCTTGGACATTCCTATGCAGGCATTGGAATAAGCCTTTTTTCAAGGAAGCTCAAAATTAAGAGTGACAACATTTGATTTGGTTCTGAATCCAGCTCAGGTGAATGTTCTCTTGTGGCTTGAGGGAGAATTCTTACCCTAGCTTCTACATATGCTTATAAGTTTCAGGCTTGGGATGTGACTTGTATGTTATTTTTGCCGGTACATAGGGGCTTAAACTCTGAGCCTAGGAGCTATCCCTGAGCTAGCTAGCTTGCTTGCTTGCTTTTTTTTTTTTTCTTTTTTTTTTTTTTTTGCCATTCCTGGGGCTTGAACTCTGCCTGGGCACTGTCCTTGGACACTTTGTGCTCAAGGCTAGTGCTCTGCCACTTCAGCCACCACACCACTTCTGGCTTTTTTGAGTATGTGGTTCTGGGGAATGGAACCCAGGGCTTTGTGCATGGTAGGCCAGTACGCTACCACAGGGCCATGCTCCCCGCCCTCAATTATTTCTTCTGGCCCAAGTCTGGTGCTTCACCACTTGAGTATTGTTCCACTTCTGGCTTTTTGGTAGGTTTTTTGGAGATGAGAGTCTCACAGACTTTACTGCCTGGGTTGGGTTTGAACTGGATCCTCAAATTTCAGCCTCCTGAGTAGCTAAGATGACAGATGTGAGCCAGCAACACCCAACTCACTACAAGGTTTTTCAAAAAGGAGAATGGTTAGAGTGGAAGCAAAAGTCACATTTCATGACCAACCTGGATTTCCCAAATAGAAGGAAAATAGATACTCGTTGGAATAGTTTTTTACTCCTTCAACATATACAAAGATGCTTCCTTCCAACCAAGCTAAGAGCCTGTTTGATGCAAATGAGGGGCCACACAAGCCTAATGAGAACAAACTAACCTAGGGGCCAACAGGGTTGCTTGTGAGTAGACCAGTATTGAGGTGTGAGCTGGAGGAGGTCTGGATTTTAAGGACAATTCCGATGGAACAGCGCAGGAGTTGTGGGGTGCTGCTAATGGAAAAGACTCTCAGGGTATTCTTGGCTCTTAGGGGTCTGGGGCCACCCTGCAATCCGGACAGCTGACAAGGCTGGGGAATGTATCCGGGACATGTGGCTGGGCTTAAGAGGCTCCACGTTCAGCTGTGATCATGATTGTTCTTTCTAAGGACAGGCCCTAGTCAGTGGAGGAAGCTGGGAGCTGGGGAGGGAGCACAGATGTGCTGTAGAGGAGGAGGGAAGGGGGCCCTTTAGGGCAGGTGGCCACTTGCAGATGAGTGGATTCCCTTGTTGGGCAGTCTGTCTGTTTCACATTGGGGGAAGGGGAAGTCATTTCCTGCCTTGTCCCAAGAGTAAGCTAAAATCTATCGTCAGTTCATATCTTGGATTTCTTAGTGGAGGAAAGGGAGAGAAGATCTTGATGTCCACCCGTGGGAAGAATCCTTTCCATCCAGGTCTCTAGGGGTCTGGTCCTACAGTACATGTTGACTTGGCCCAGTGGTTCCTCCATGGTAACCAGTGGATAGCAGACTCCTACTTCTTCATTTCTCATTCTTAGCTTCTGACTCGTCTTTTCTGGTGCTCCTTTGCAGACAATTAAGGCGGGTGAGGGGGGCAACCCAGTGACACAGAAATTTGAAGCTGGTGAAAATAGCCCAAAGCCAAAGCACCTCAGGATTCCCACCTCTGGTGTGGTATCTTGAGACTTGAGTATTTTAGCTGATGGGTTGGAAAAGAAGGAAAAGAAAAAGGCTGGTGAAGGGACAAGGTGACAAGAAGCTTTGTGATCTTTAGCAGATTATGGCCAGAGGTGATCTTAAGGAGCAGGAAGATAGGAACAAGTCCGAGGCATTCTTTTCCTTTGGGGCCATTTGGGGAGGGCTGAGACCCTGACTTCTGTGGTTCCCTTTGAATAGTCTTTTTAAGGCAATAAGTCAGCATTTGGGTTGTAGCTTAATTATCGAAACTGGGATATAGTCACAAAGGACCAAGCAGGGTGGTGGAGAGTGGTGGGCGGACTTTCTGGCAACTCAGAGACCTCTGTTCTGAGTTGTGAAAGGGTTAAACAATGCTTGCCTAAAAGAGCCTGCAGAGACTGAATGGGCAGTGTAGAAAATGCTCATTCATTCAGAGCCTCTTGCCAGTATGTCATTAGCTGACCTGTAGTGTTTTCAAAGTACAATAGCCAGGTTTTCTCAGTATTTCCTGGCTGCTCTTTCTGGGGTGAGTCAAGCACAGGGGTGCAGGTGGGCAAGAAGGCATCCATCCTAGTTTGTGAATTTTTAACATGGCTCTTGGTTTCAGTCAACCTCTGTTCAGCTCCCTATATACGTTCTAGTTGGTACTGAGGGGTCCAGACAAGCTGCCAATACAAGCCTGCCTGCTCTAGGGTTTTTGAAATCCTGCTGAGTCACTTAACTTGTGTTTCTCTTGCGCGCTCACTCTTCTCTCTCATCCTTTGTGCTTTCGTTTCTAACTCTGCAGAATGGGCGCTGTCCTTCAAGGTGATGGAATGAAAAAATAAGTCAATTGTCAGAGTCTGGCACAGAGAAATGCCTCCTAAATATTAGTTACTTCCATAATTCTTCTTTATTATTAGAAGGGTGAGTGGAGGTGAAAGTTCTCTTGCTTCATACCAATTCATGTGCGCATCACCTAAAATGTGGCAGAGGTGCTTCCTTAGCTAAGTGCAGTGCTGGCTGTGTTTCTGTCCAGAGCCTTCCAGATGGGCCATCAGGCTCTTCCCAACAGCCTACAGACACAGCCTCCACTCCTGTTGCAATTATAAATCTCTTCCTTCCTTGGAGGGGAAGCAGAGGTAGGTATTAAACTGCACTTAAGTTGCACAGGGGTTCTCGGCCTGGAGGGTGGGCAGCTCTCAATGAGTGGAGGTTGATCTTTTAAACCAACTGACACTTGGGTTGTTTTCAGGGTTTTTTTTTTTGTATTTGAGACAGAACTATGCTGAAGGTTTATGGAACTCAGGCAGCACCAGAATTGTTTTGCTTTCATCAGACAAAAAGTTCAGCAAGGGTTCTTAGAGGGCTTTCCTGTTGGAGGGTCTGTCTAGATTAGGCTACTGGCCTAATAGGCCCTGGGCCAGCCACTGGTTTTTGCTGAGCTGGTCACCAGAAAGCACTGTACAATATGCCTTCTGCAGCTGGGTATCCCAAGGGAGCTGAGTCATTGTAGGCCAAGCTCCCAGCCACAACTACATGGCTGGCCTCACTTGCAGGTCCAGATGTTGGCAGCTGCCTGTAGAGGGTAATGGGAACCTGCAAACACCAGCATCCCCTGCAGCGGCTGATCCTAACCGGCTTCCTGGTGGGACTTTTCTAGGATTTGGGGAATCTGCCCACTGGATACAGGGCCTGTTAAAACTCCCTAGGAACTGCTTTTTGCTTCACTGGTAGGAAATGTGGCTGTGTAAAGATCTTGGGATATTGAATTACTGAAGCATAGTGAATATTCTGTTTGGGTGATGGAGAGTACCGTCACATTTTCTATAGCATATCCAACCTCAGTCCTAGTGCTGAGACAAAAGCCTAGCTACTTGGGTAGCATATAGCCCTTTGAAACTGCCACTGACATTTTGTTGGCAGGACCCACGGTGTTCCTAACGTAAGTGTCTGCAATAAAGGCCTTGCATTGTCATTAGTGCAAGGCTGGACCACTGTCAGTTTTATCCATGCCATTATTCATTCTTATCTGGTGGGGGAGGGAAGGTGTTGCTGGGACTTGAACCCAGGGCCTAGCCCATCATTTCAGACATGCTTCTAGGCTCAATTTTCCATTCTTGTACCACGACACAACTTTTTTTCTCTAGCCAGAGACCCCTGGACTGGAACTTGGAACTCCTACTCCCTGGTCTGCTGACTCCAGACTCATTTTTTCCCCCCTAAAAGTAATGCCTTGGAACCTTCAGAGTATGTGGACAGGATAAGGTAGCATTCCCCGGAACCTCCCCTCCCCGTACACTGACTACATTCGTCTGTCAAGCTCTAACCACGTGATCCTCACTAGAAGCCACCTTGGCAAATGACTACTCATGGGTGCCAGACCTGCCAGATACTTAAGGTAAACTCTGGCACAAGGCAGGCTCCCAAATCACAGATGATGCTCTAGTTTCATCTGAAGAGGAGCTGCCAACTAGGTAAAAGATGGGAGGACACCTTTTAAGTAGGCAGAGCCTTGGGAGCAGAGCCAGTGGTGGTGTCCTATGTGAATAGGAAACACCAGTTGGCTGAGCATTAAGCCTGGTTTAAAAAAAGACTTATTCTTTGCACTTAGCAATATAGGTAATTCACAGATAAGAGCCCTGTGGGTTAAACCCCTCTTAATCCTTTTCATGTGTTTTCATTTAGAGCTAACTATCTAAGGAAGGTCTTCCCCAACATCATAAGTATTTCTGATTCAAGTATTGTCTCCTAGCAAGAGGAAGTACAATACAGTACAGTATAGCACAGCACCCTGACTGGTGAAAAAGTACTCATGGGCCAGATGCCGAGGCTCACCTATAATCCTAGCTACTCAGGAGGCTGAGATCTGAGGATCAAGGTTCAAAGCCAGCCCAAGCACTACAAAGCCGTGAGACTCTTATCTCCAATTAATCTCTAGAAAATAGGAAGTGGGGCTGTGGCTCAAGGATAGGGCGGTATCCTTGAGCTGAAGAGCTCAGAGACAGCCCCCCGTGCCCCGAGTTCAAGCCCCATGACCCAGAAAAAAAAAAGAAAAAGCACTCGTGGCATCACCACCCAGAGCATATATCCCACTGGTTTTGACTCCCCCCTCCCACCCCCTGCCAAAAAAAAAATGACTATCATCTTCCGTTTCTCCATCCTCCTTTCCCCTGTCCCCTGGAGATGTTTAGGTTTCAGGATGGAATCTTCCCAGAGTCTAATCTTTTCGCTGGATTCCAAAATGTGTCCCCTTGAGCAGAGGTCTTGGCCTTCTGCTGCTATTTCTTTAAATTGATCTCCATCCGAATTCCAAATGTAAAGGTCAGCAAGCAAGGAAATGGCACTTCTAATAGAAAACAATGTGCACTTTCTAAATTTGAACCAAGTCGTTTCCGCTCTTTGATTGAAGTGACTTCCTGGGGTTCGTGTCAGGCACTGCAGTTGAATCTCTGGCCGGACGCCAGCTTCAAATTGCACTCTCTCAGTGAAATTAGAAACTGATCCAGGGTTGGCTTCGCTGTTCTAGTAAATAGCATTTAGGCTGAATGTTCAGCTCAGCACTTGGAAATGGGTGATCTGAGCGCCCCTTGAGAGGATTTCCCATCCAAGTCGTCAGAAGCTACCTACCCAGGGGTTATTAGCTGCTAGAGATTGCTGCGCTTGGAAGTGGTAGTGATAAGTTAATATCCTGGCTGCGTAGGCATCCCACGCGGCCCTTTCTCCTCTTCTGATTGTGTGAAATCAAGGCCTACGTTTAGTTTATTCAACTGATAAACTCCATGGAGCACATGAGGCTATCCGTGTTCCCCACATTATTGTTGGTGCCCAGTACAATGCTTGGCACCAGTGCTTGTTAAGTGTTCAGGATATCTCCACGGCTGTATGCTGAGATCAGGATGCATTGTTTGAGTACTTGCTGTATGCCAGGAAATGTGTTAGGCACCAGATATGCATGTTCTTATTTCATCCTTGCAAGAGCCCCTTTTACAGATTGGGGTGGGGGGAAACCTCAAGAATATTCATTCAGCCAGTCATGGTGGCTCACAACTGTAATCTTAGCTACTCAGGAGGTTGAGATCTGAGGATCGAGGTTCAAAGCTAGTCTGGGCACTAAAGTCTGTGAGACTCATCTCCAATTAACCACTAGAAAATCGGAAGGGGCACTGTGGCTCCAGCCGTAGGGCAGGAGCTTTAAGCTGAAGAGCTCAGGGACAATGCCCAGGCCCAGAATTCAAGCCCCATGCCTGCCTCCCCCCCAAAAAAATTCATTCATGCTGAGTGCTGGTTACTTGATATGTATTATTATCTTAGTTAATCAAGAGGCTGAATTATGAGGATCCTTCCAGCCAGCAGGAAAGTGTGAAACTTATCTCTGACTAGCCAAAAAAAAAAAATGCTGACAGTACAGCTGTGGCTCAGGTGATAGAGCATAGCTTTGGGCAAAAAGTTAAGGGAGAGTTGTGCACACACCATGGCTCAGGCCTGTAATCCTAGCTACTCTGGAGGCAGAGATCTGAGGATCACAGTTCAAGACCAGCCCGAGCACTAAAAAGTCCATGAGACTCTTGACTCTTATCTACATTAACCACCAGAAAACTGGAAGTGGCACTGTGGCTCAGGGACAATGCCCAGGCCCAGAGTCAAGTCCCACGACCAGCAACAACAACAAAAAGTTAGAGGTGAGCTGGATGTTGAGCTCTGAGGATTGCAATTCAAAGCCAGCCTGGGCAGGAAAGTCCCTGAGATTCTTCTAGAAACAAAAAAAAGTCAGAAATGGAGCTGTGGCTCCATAGTTGAGCCTTGAGCAAAAAAGAAGTTCAGGGATAATAGCACCTGTGCCAGAGTTCAAGCTCCAGGACCAGCCAAAAAAGAAAAATTAAGGGAACCAGTGACAACTAGCAACAGTAGGCCTTATGTGCCCCCCACCACTACCGTCTTTGTAGTTTTTTGGGGGGTAATATTTGGGGAATCAAGGAAACTAAGCTATATCCCCAGCCAAAAGTGTTATTTCTAGCATTAGTATTATTTGCTGCTATCAGGTAGATCATTTAACACACACCCCCTCAACTCAGGTGGGATGTGTGTGGAGGGGTATGTGAGGGGCATATTAACTTACCATCTATTGATGCCTGGAATCTGTTCTCTCTTCTTCTTCCCTCCCCTCCCCAGGATCCCTAGAAGCCTGTTTCTCCAAGCAGTCCAGCACCTCCATCCCCATGGAGCCCCCGATCCCACAGAGCGTTGTCCCTCTCACTCCCAGCTCAGTTATGGTGCAGCCCCTTCTTGACAGCCGGATGCCCCACAGCCGGCTGCAGCACCCACTCACCATCCTACCCATTGACCAGATGAAGACCAGCCACGTAGAGAATGACTACATAGACAACCCTGGCCTGGCTCCCCCAACTGGTCCCAAGAGGGCCAGGGGTGGGGCCCTGGAACTGGCCCCGACGCCTGCTCGCTGTGACCAGGATGTCACCCATCACTGGATCTCCTTCAGTGGGCGGCCCAGCTCCGTGAGCAGCAGCAGCAGCACCTCCTCTGACCAGCGGCTTTTAGATCACATGGCTCCACCTCCCGTGGCTGAGCAGGCCTCGCCCAGAGCTGTGCGTCTGCAGCCAAAGGTGGTCCACTGTAAGCCTCTGGACCTCAAAGGTCCAGCTCTCCCTCCAGAGCTGGACAAGCACTTCTTGCTGTGTGAGGCCTGCGGGAAGTGTAAGTGTAAGGAGTGTGCCTCCCCTCGGACGTTGCCCTCCTGCTGGGTGTGTAACCAGGAGTGCCTGTGTTCCGCCCAGACCTTGGTCAACTATGGCACCTGCATGTGTCTGGTGCAGGGCATCTTCTACCATTGCACCAATGAGGACGATGAGGGTTCTTGTGCTGACCACCCGTGCTCTTGCTCCCGCTCCAACTGCTGCGCCCGCTGGTCCTTCATGGGCGCCCTTTCTGTGGTGCTGCCCTGCCTGCTCTGCTATCTACCTGCCACAGGCTGTGTGAAGCTGGCCCAGCGAGGCTACGACCGCCTGCGCCGCCCCGGTTGCCGCTGCAAGCACACGAATAGCGTCATCTGTAAGACAGCCAGCGGAGATGCTGTGGCCAGCAGGCCCGACAAGCCTTTCTGACACTTTGGGTGGAAGCCCCAGCACTGCCCCCTGGAAATGTGGGTCCCTCTTGCCAGCCTCCTGAGGCCCACCCTGCTCATCTGCTCTCCTCCCTCAATTGGGAAGAAACAGGCAGAGACCACACCACCCACCCTCTTGCTTTCACCTCCCAAAAGATGAAGAAACACATGGAAGGGGAGGGGTTCAGGGTCCTGGAACTTCGCATCAAGGAAGACAGTGCAGGGTGTGGTGGTGGGGGGGGGGCTGTTTCTATTTCAGAAGAGGGAACACAGATGTGGACATAATCTGGAAGTTGCAGCTGCTTGATGGCCTTCCCAGTTCCTCATCCCGTCCTCTCTCCCTCCCACTCTGCGATTATCTTTGGCTCTCATAGGAGTTGGACTCCTGGGAGGAGTTACTAACTGAATGCCAGAGTACTTTGAAGAAAACCCTGGGAGTCTGGACTTCTCCACCTTCTCCTCCTCCTCCCTTCCTGCCTGTTGGCCGCTGCATCCCTGGGGAAGATGCAGAGCACCTAGGGATCCCTGCTGTAAATACTTGGGAGTTGCTCCGAACAGAGGATACCTGGTGAATCGAAGCCCTGGCTCCTGCGTCTGCCTCCCTGGAGCCAGCCACAAGATGGATTTAGGAGCCACTGTGCGGTGATTCCTTCCTCCTGGCCTGCTCGTCAACTTGGAGGTGTTCTGCTCATCGTCACACCGTCCTCTGGTTCCTAACACCAAGTCACAGACTCGCCTGCCTGCTGTGTGTCCTGAGTTCTCGCTCCTCAAACATTCTTTCCAGAAACTTAATGGGTAGAGGCGGCCAGGGTGGCACATGCGAGACCAAATATCATTTTGCCAATGAGTCTGAGGCTGTGGTCTCTGGATCCAGTCATGATGTTTTTTATAGAATTATTAAACCAGATGTTAACAGTGTTTTCAACATCAACAATGATAATAACTTGCTTCCTTTTGGGCCACCCCCAGGAAGGGCTGATTTCAAAATCTGGGGGGGCAAACCACCCCAAGGAGCACAGTTTCCCTGCCCACCAGGAAGAGTTGAACAGCGAAGAAGAGGCCGCACCTCCCATTGGCAGAATGACAGCTGAGCCAGCTGGGCTAGGTTTCCTTCTCTGATTCTGCTGCTTGCTGTCATAGCCTTTTGTGTATAGCGAAGCATCTGTATCTTTATGTAAATAGAGATGAACAGAGTCTATTTTAGAGTTAGGAAGCCCTGGCGGCAGGGGGAGTCAGAAAAGCTAAGAGAGGGTGAGGAAATGTTTCTCTAGGGGCCACTGAGGCTGAGCCCTGCTTTTGTGCACAGCACATCCTCCCCACAACAGCCCCCAAAGACGTAGCAACTCTTTCTCTCAAGGTGCTAAAGGACTCAGAAAGTGCAGCACGTCCGATGGGTAGGTACTTGTTGCATGCAAAAGCTGTAGTTTGTCTGGTCCTTTCCCCTAGCCTTTATGTGGGGTTTTTGCTTTGTGTGGTAGTGTGTCCCTCTCCTTAGGTGAGAGGAAGTAGCCTGGGTCAGAAAACATGGCCCAGGGAGCAGTTAGGCAGAGTGTAGCATTTGGATTTGAGCTGGTTCTGTAGGAACAGCATTCAACTTCGTATCTCCGGGAAGGAGGCCAGGCCAGGAGGTAAGGAGCTGTAAGTGGCATGTACCTAATGCTTCTCAAGAACCTCCTCCCCTCCCCAATACTTTCTTGGAAACTAGAAGTAACATCTTTTATGATTTAGAATAAGTTAATTGTAACCATAGCTATTTATTGATTGGAGGAAGGGGAGGAGGGTCTTATTATTGTTGGCTTTATTTATGTAACATTTTGCTAGCTTATAAAAGGCAAGTATAAAGGAATGCATCTTCGGTTTCTAAAGCTAATTCATATAGCCACCCCTGGCCACAGATGGTGATGGATGTATAGATAATTCTCGCACAAATAGGAGGGAATGGTAGAAAAACACATTTTGGCCAACCACTTACACTAATTGAATGTATTGGAAATGTACTGAAGGAAGCTGGAGATGTTTTCCTCAGATGAGGTGTGCAGATGTGTGTGTCCCAGTCCCCCCCCCGCCCCGTGATAGCACACATGTGCACTCTTCCACAGGCCTTGGAATCTTGCCCAGGACCCTTCCTCAAATCATCTCCAGGAAATTTGATCCAGTGGCAACTTACACTTTGTTGACCTTGCTCGACATACCTGCTCTATGGAGAATTGATTTATATAAGCTGTGTTACACACACACACATACACAGACCCTCTAACGACAGACCCTTTTCCTAGTAGAGACCTCCTGAGCCCTGACTTTTTGTGTACATAGTTGTAAACACGGATTTTTGTGGGTTTTGGTTTGCTTTTTTTATTTTCCTCTCTCACTTATTTGGCTTGCATTTAACCTGCCAGATGTCTGCAGGACTCTCCCTAAGAATCACCTTGGTACCCACATGCTCAGTGGTAAGCGAGGAGAAAGCATCCTCACTTGTCCAGCTTTGTTGTGTTGGGTGCTCCCTTGGCCTCTTTTCTCTCTCTTTTTTTTTTTTCTTTTTTCCTGGCTCCTTGACAAAAGAGGAAGAGGCCCTTCTGGGCCTTCTATTCCTTCTCATGAGTTGCTGAGGGAACAGGCACTCAGACACGGGACACACTTCTGTAGCTACTTTCTGGCTGGCTGGCTCTTTTCCTGACACCTGCAGCTTGCTTGTCTTGAAAAGCAGCTAGCTCCCGCTTCTCCACAGACCTGAGGTTGGTGTGTGCCTGGTGCGGGAAATAGTTGTTGGTTCTCACCACTCCAGTGGTGAGTTTGTGAAGGTCAGTGGTTCAGTGAGTCCCCGGGGGATTTGGGTCCAGGTTAACAAAGCCTTCCCAGGCAAATGACAGGGCATGCAACCAAGGTTCGTCAGAGAAGCCAGGCAGAAGATGAGGCCCTGCTATTGGCATGGACCCTTTGAACTGTTAGTCTGGGCCAGAACCCAGCCACCTTGAAGCACCACCTTCTGTGCTGCCCCAGGAAGTGTCCAGGGGTGTGCAGCCAGCACAACTCACCACTAGGACACTTCACCAGCCTTCTGGCTCATGCCTTTGGTAAGCATTTCCCTGTGCTCTCTGCTTACTGTGATGGTAGAAGTCAAACCTTGTGTTGCCATTTTTTTTTGCTGTGGGTAACTGCGTGCGGATGTCTATATTGCTTTTCCTTCTTGTCCCACAGTTTGGTTTCGTGTTACAAAAGGTAAAGTTGTTTCCAGCTCCCTTTCTACCACATTCCTATTTTATGTTCACCTTTCACTATAGTTCCCCTATTACCCCACCACAAAAGTTACCACAGAAGGTTTCCTTTGTATAGAATATTTATTTTGAAGCTCTATTTTAATAGTATTTATTTTAGAAAGTCTACTATTGTAAGAGTTCTTCTGTTTGTGAAGAAAAAAAAACAAGTTAAAACTGAATGTACTGATCTAGAAAATATCTATAAATATATATTGTTAAATATATACAAGTCTGCTGTTTTCTCGTGTGTTTGTGTGTTTAATCTGCTGATAACCCCCAGAAAGGTCCCAGGGTTGGAAAAACAAAACAAAAATAAACTGGGCTAACTGCAGATCTATACAGAAAAGGCCTTCTGTGCTCAAGCAGTTCTTCCCCCTCCCTCTCCCCCTCCCCCCCACCCCCCATCTCCCCCACCCCAACTAGGATGATCTAAGATTACTGGAGAAAAGTTCTACTTTCTATCTTTTTTTTTTTTTTTTTTTTTTTTTGGTGGGTCATGGATCTTGAACTCGGCCTGGGCCCTGTCCCTGAGCTCTTCAGCTGAAAGCTACCGCCCTACCCTTGAGCCAAGCCCCACTTCCCATTTTCTAGAAGTTAATTGGAGATAAGAGGCTCAAGTCCTTTTGTGCCCTGGCTGGCTTTGAGCCTTGATGCTCACATCTCCTGAGTAGCTAGGATTATAGGCGTGAGCCACTGTCCCCAATGGAAAGCTATTTTCTCTGTCTCTCTCAGGGCCTGGGCACTGTCCTTGGAGACTTTTTGCTCAAGACTAGCACTGTGCACTTGCACTTAAGCCACAGTACCATTTCTGGCTTTTCCTGTGTATGTGATTTCAGGGAATCAAACCCCCCAGGGCTTTGTGCATGCTAGGCAAGCAGGCTGCCACTAGGCCATGCTCCCAGCCCAGAAAGCTCTACTTTATTGGGAAGCTGAATAAATACCCTTTCTAATACTAGATGCTGTGAAGATCTTCCCAAGTCAGCTATCCCCTCCATTGAATTTAACAGATAAAGTTCAAGAACTAGGAATAGCCAGTAATCTGACCTGTCCATTTTCCAGAGATTCTATAACTTTCTTTGGGGCCTTGGTACCCCCAAGCCTACAAACTTCAAAAGGCCAATCAGAAAAGCCTTTGGTGATTTTTCTGGATTGATAGGTATTGGCCCAAAAATGATTTATTTGACTTTAAAGTGGTTTATCCATTGAATGTACTCACAAATCTTCAGTTAAAAGATTCTGCCCTCAAGTCTTTCATTTGATTCCCATTTCCCCCTCCCTGTTTCTATTCTCAAATTTAGTTAAATTCAGCCACTTTTTTGTTTTTGTTTTGGCCAGTTCTGGGACTTGTACTTTACCTAGGCCCATCTCTGAGCTTTTGTGCTCAAGTTAGCACTCATCCCCTGAGCCATGGCATCACTTCTGCTTTTCAGTAGTTAATTAGAGATGAGTCTCACAGACTCCTGCCCGGGCTGGCTTTGAACTGATACTCAGATCTCAGCTTTCAGATTAGTTAGGGTTGCAGGTAGGAGCACATTGGCATTCAGCCCCTACTTCTCAGCTGACAGTTGTGAGTATATTTTCATTTCCTCCAAGAGAGAAATTTATGGTTTACTAATAATGGTATGGAAGGATCTGAAGAAAACAGAAACTAGATTCAGTCACTATCTTGCAATCATCAATTACGGCATTTGGCAATAGCCAAAGAACGCCAAAGGCACAAAAAATAGTCTTAAGAGGCCGGGAGTTTGACCTGGGTTCAATTCCTTGGTACCACATACATAGAAAAAAACCCAGAAGTGGTGCTGAGGCTCAGGTGGTAGAGCTCTAACCTTGAGAAAGACCAAGGACAGTGCTCAGGCCCTGAGCTCAAGCCCAGGACTGGGGGGAAAAAAAGATACTCTTCAGAAATGGAGACGATGGAGACAGGTTTAGGCTGCCCTCTTTTACACCTGACCATCCTCCAGGAATGGATGAAGGTTAATTAATCTTCACCAACAAGGCAACATGTTTTAATCACTTAGACGTGGTCTCAATAAGTATCTGTGATGCTTGGATTACAAGTGACATGTAGGCCCACCTCTGGTTTGTTCTAACTGTAGGGTTAAGTCCCACCCACCCAAATGCTTGTGAGGAGTTGAGGACTACATTGGTACCTAGAGAAAAAGTTACAAGGGTATATCCTTTGTCTTCATCCCTCTGGCCTTGATCCTCCTGATTTCCAGCCATGAAATGGCTTGGCAGTGACCATAACGGTCACTGGTTTTCTGAGTATGTGTGGCACATGGCACAATTCTTCACCTCGTAGAGGGTAGAAAACTGAAGAGATGTCTAGTGTGTGCATGCACACACACGGTTTGAGGGAAAAGATGAAAATAAACTGAAGTAATTAGCAACTACGGGAAAGAATAGATTGCAGTAGATAAAAGGCTTTCCACTGATCATATGTAAAAAGAAGGAAGTGACAATTCAATCTCTGTCCTTACCCATGTATGTCTCCTCTTCACCAATATGGGCTTGCTTGAGGGAGGACAGCCCCTGGTCAGAAGGCCCCAGTACACTGTAAAACTGCTTCCCACATTGCAGAAGCCAGCACTTGAAATAAGCTCAGCTTTCCAAAGAGCTAAGATGAACCCAGGCAGCCAGCTTCATGCTGGAGGTGTTGCCAGATAAAAGCTGGGAGGACATTTTAAGAGACCTGAAGTGTATTCATGAGAACTTTAATAAAACAATATGTCCATGGTCTGGGGCAGGTATAATTTTCATAATTTATGGGTCTCTGAGACAGGAAGAGAGCTCCGGGTTTTATTGTGTTTCGCACGATAAATGGCATTCCAATTGTCTGCATGATGTCCTTTCAGGACTCTTGTCTGGCGGCAGCATAGGCCTTCTGGAGCCCACCTGGGCCTGAAGGCCTGAGGCAAGGGGTAATTATGAATACATCTGTATGTGTTAACAGAAGGTGAGTGAAAAACTCCCTGGGCTCCACCTCCTATGTTCACATGTTTATTAACATTTTGCAAGACTTGGAATTCTTCCTTTTCCCTTGTTTCTCATCTTTTCTCTCAGACCTGGCCCCTCGGTACTGCAGGGCCTTGGGTAAATTTTTCCTGGCTTACTTCTCTATATTGAGCATACTGGACAGGGCAGTATAGGATTCTAAATAAAAACTACCATACACAGAGCAAGGAGCTCTAGGTGAGTTTAACTGGCATCACTAGTTGGACACAAGCCAAGTTCCTTAGGAAATAATAACTACTAAGGGTACTGCTTGTGAGCATTGATGTAGTATTATTGTTTGTGAGCTTCATGATCAGCCTCGTTTTATAGATGAGAAAATTAAGTCCAGTGAAGTTAAGTTACTCCCTAATGTGCTGATAAGCGGTAGACATGAGATTTTTAACTCAGAGTATCTGCCTCCAAAGCTAGTATAGTAGACACTAAGCCCCCTTTGTAAGTTTTAGACCCAGTTGAAGAATTATCTCCTATGGGATGCCTCTGTTGCTCCTTCCCACTTGTGCATCTATAGAAGCTGGTGGAATACAGTTTGTTTTAACCAACATTACTTGAAATGTAACTGAGATGAGACTTGAACCCAGGGAATTTTCACTAGTGAACCACAACATCCTATATAAAATACTAAGCTTCCTTCAATAAGTCCTTTCTGAACACACATAGCTACCCCCCAGTCTTCCTGAATTACTAAGTCCCTCTCCCCCTATTTCCTCTGCAAGAGGAATTAGTTTGTCTATGATAATCAGGGGCAGTGTTTGGAGGAAGGGACCTGAATCTCAAAGAGAAGAGAATGAACTGTAAATGGTTTTAGATAATTTAGGAAGCAGGGTCTGGGGCTTCATGGGTGGTCAAGGAAAGATATGTAATGATGGCAAACGGCATAGACCATGCCTCTGCAACTCCAGGGTAAAGCTATGTTCTTCTCTCAGGGACTATGAAGCCAGAGCAGTTGGGGTGGGAGTGGAAGGCAGCAGGGTCAGGGTCACCATGTTTAAAATAGTGTATCCAAACCTGATCACTCCCAGGCACAGTTCCAGCCAGCCCCAGGTCACCAAAGCACTCTGCTGGCATGTAATTGAGTTAGAGAACTAGTGTCTAGCCAGGCAGTTGGCAATCCTGGAGCTCTGAGAAGTGACTGCCATTTCCACAAAACAAGGTTGTATATTATATGCGTTATATCTGTATGTGTTGCCTCCCTTGCTCCTGGCTGTTTTGGGGAGTGTGTGCTGGCTGTGGAACCCAAGGCATCAGGTATACTAGGCAAGCACTGTATCATTGAGTTGCATTCCCAGCCCCTAATTAGAACGCTAGATAAGACTACACACAACACACAACCCAGCACTGATGCCCAAGATTCACATCTTAGACAGGAGAGTAGGGAACAGAAGACATCTCTCTTCTTAGTCTGTTTCTCCATCGTCAGCCTAGCAATCTGAACCACATACACAAGATGACAGAACTGTTAGCTCCACCATATTTTCCAAAACTGTTGGGATATTGTGATTTGAAAATCAAGGCTTCCAGGCCCAGATATAAAACTACTCATGAAAAATAAAGAGCTGGCTCCTCTGGCCCTCTTTCCATGACAATGATTGGCTGGGACTGAGAAGCTAGGGCCATCCGTTGCTGCTTGTACTAGACATCCGTGCACTGAGCCTGCTTCTATTTGTATTATCTGCCTGATTCTCTGCTCTTGATACTGGTTGTTGTCATGTCTGATTGTCCATCTTGGACAATTGAAACCAACATGTCATAATAACTTATTTCCAATGTGAAAGATTTCTAAAGACGCCATTCCAGAAGGCATGTCACTCAGATACAGATTTTGGAGTCACGGAGTCCAGAAATGATTTGACAATTTGTGGAGGGAGCCTGGGAACCATTTGATACTGACTGCAGATAAAGTTCTCTGTGTTTTTCTTTAGAGATATACACATTTTCTGGACTCTGAGAAGGTTGATGACCTCTCCAACAGGTTGAAACATACTGGTCCAACTCACTAGTTCCCTGGCCGAAATAGACCTAGAAGATCCTGAGAGGACAGGCTTGCCCAGGGTCACACAGAGCTTTAGTTGCAAAGCCAAGAAGAGAAACAAGGCTTTCTGTCCCTTTGGGAAACTGTGGCTTTCACGCATTATAAACCAATTTATAGTGTTTCCTCAACTCTGACAATTGCTATGGCTTCAATATGGCTTATTTCCTCCAAAACTCTGCAGTGCTGGAAGGTGAAGCCTTCAGAAGGGCATTGTGTTGTAAGGACTCTGCCCTCAAGAATCCATGCACGAATTAAGAAATAATGTACTAATGGCCTATTGAGGGGTGAGCATTCTCCACTTTCATGTCCTGCTGGTTATAGGATACATCCCATTATATGGCACACCAGGATGTCTTTGCCCAATACCAGAACCATGTTCTTAGACTTTCCAGCCTCCAAAACTGTGAGCTGAATAAAACTTTTCTTTAGCCATTCACCGGTGTTTAGTTACAGCAGCAGAAAACAGCCTAAGACAATGATGTACCATTAAGTGTCATTCCTGGTCTCACATTTACTCTCTTCCTCTCTGTTCTTTCAATATGCTAGGCTTTACTATTTGGCTCAAACTCTAGTCCTCACTTCAGGATAAGTTCTGAGAGCAGGAAATCTTACTAACTTCCTTCCTTCCTTTTCTTTTCTTTTCTTTCTTTTGTCAAGGTCTTGCTACATTCCAGGTCAGCCAAAACCTTGAGTTCTGCCTTAGCTTCCTGAGTGATGGGATTTCAGATGGGCAACACCATACCCAGTGAAATTGGGTTTCTTATGTTCATGACTTCAAGATTTCCTGGCTTTCACATAACAGGCTCTTCTCCGGGCCATCTCCACTGCTCTAAGAAGTGAAAGGATAAACTTTCAATCCATCTTACTCACATATGTTGGGAAGCTTCCAGAATAGTATATAGCATATAAGGGGCATTAAATACATATTTGTTAAACGTAAGAATTAAGACTATATTGAGGGCCAGGAGTATGGCCTAGCATGCACGAAGCCTTGGGTTTGATTTCTTGGAACCACATACACAGAAAAAGCCAGACGAGGTGCTATGGCAAGGACAGTACCCAGGCCGAGTTCCAGCCCCATGACCCGCTCCCCCCACACACAAAAAGGTAGATAGATAGCCAGTGGTGGCTTGTGCTTGTAATTCTAGCTTATCAGGAAGCTGAGATCTGAGGTTCATGATTTGAAGCAAGCCCAGGCAGAAAAGTCCCCATAAGACTATTATCTCCAATTAACCACTAGAAAACCAGAAATGGAGCTGCGCCTCAAACTGGTAGAACACCAGCCCTGAGCAGAACTCAGGGACAATACCTGGCCCTAAGTTCAAGCTCCATGACTGAGGTGGGGATATATATATATGTATATATATATATGCATATATATAGATATATAGATATAGATACATATATATAGAGAGAGGAGACTCAAAGATCAAGTAAGTAGCTTTAGATTTTATTTCTATCTTGAAACTAGCCTGCCTAGTTTCATAATCATATGAATGTCAGTACCTGCTATCACCTTATGTTGTGTTAGACTTCTCACCATGGCAAACACCTGATAGAAACAACTTAAAGGGGAAAGGATATATTTGGCTCATAATTGTGTCCTAGACTGTTCATCATGATGGGGAGGGTGTGACAGAGAGGAGCAGCTTACCTCATGGGGGCCAAGAAGGAGGGAAGAGGAAGGGAGAAAGAGAGAGAATATCTATCTGCTCTCTTCTTCCCCCTTTCATTCCATCTGGACCCTGAACCTAGGAAAAGTGCACCCCACATTCAGGGTATGGCTCCTCTGAAAACATACTCACTGACACACCCAGAGATATGTTTTACTCAACTCCCAGACACATCTCCATCCAATCAAGTTGACAATCAAGATTAACCATCACAAGTATTTATCACATACTATGATACTAAGCACAATGTGAATGATTTGCTTTTTAGAGAGACAATGGAGAATGAATTCAAGAATCTCATGCACATACTCTACCACTGCACTACATGTTTAACCCAAACCTCCCTCCCCCCACCCCCGAGAAATTGCTTTTCTCATCATTTTCTTGAGTTTTCGTACTAAATCAATATTATTACTTCCATTTTAGATTTGAAAAACAGCCCTAGATGGTATAGTCCTATACTCAAGTTTCCACAGGCTTAGCACTGGAGCCCCTGCTTTCTATTGAAGCACCTGTGATGCATGGATGGTGACCAGCTCTGGGTGACTGGCATGTGGGAGGAGCCTGATTCTGAGGCTCTCATTTCCTTGCTATAGACTCGCTATGCGACTATGAAGACTTTGGGGAATCTGTGGTTTGCAAAATGAAATCTGGCAAATTGCCTTCCCTCTGCTTCTCTATGACACAACAGTCCCAAAGAACACAAAAAAGGAAATCAGAACTGGCACTGGCCATAGGCTCACACCTGTAATCCTAGTTATTCAAGGAGGCAAAGATCAAAGAACCACAGTTCAAAGCCAGCCCAGGCAGAAACATCACCTCCAACTAGTAAGATGCTAGAAGTGAAACTGTGGCTTGAATAGTAGAATACTGGCCTTGTCTGAAAAAGGCAGGCAATAGACTAAGACCCAGAGTTCAAGCTCCAGTACCAGCAAAAATAAGTAAGTACGGATTTGTGTTCTCCATTTTCCTTATCCTCCCTACATACCTCCCCTGGATCTCTCAACATAATAAGAAACCTCTTGCTGTTTCTGAGCCCTTGTTGCCAACCCTTGAGCCTGGGGCAAGGGACCGCTCTATATTCTTCTATCTGGAGTGTCATCTTCCCAGATGATGGCCTTCCTAGACCCCTTGATGTTTCATACTGGCCTTTTCCCTTCATTTCTTATTTCAATTTGCACTTATAAACCTGTGCAGTTTGCCAATTTGCACTTACAAACATGTGCTGATTTATTTTATTTACCATCTGTCTTGATTCCTTCCCCCCACCCCCAAGTCCTGTGCCTTGAACTCAGGGCCTGAGCACTGTCCTTGGACTTTCTCAAGACTTGAGTCACAGCACCATTTCTGCTTTTTTCCATGTATGTGGTACTGAGGAATTGAACCCAGGTCTTCATGCATGCTAGGCAAGCACTCTACCACTAGGCCAAACTCCCGGTCCTGCCTTGATCCGTTTAAGAAGAGTTTCATTCACTGCACTATCATCAGGTTCTAGACATTGCATGTTAATGCAGTTTTCAACTTTTTGTTTGTTTGGTTTGGGTTTGGGTCTTATGAATGAAGTTTTCTTCCATTGATGGGCATGTATATTGTCTCCAAATTTTTGCTCTCATAGCCACTTTTTAGTTTTCTGCTCCAAGTTTGTTCCAGAGTTTACCCCTGTGTTATATGACTCAGGAAAGAGTAATTCTATTTACAGCTCCAGGGATAAACCTGAAAGAGTCTAATCAAATCACAGCTGGCCCTGTTCTTGCTAGTGATTGGTTTGCAATGTGGTTTGTGTATGGTGCAGGGCTGACCAATGCGATGTAAACAGAGATCTGCGAGGGGGCTCCTGGGGAAAAAAAAGTTCTTTATTCTTTTTTTTCTTTTTTCTTTTTTTGCCAGTCCTGGGGGTTAGATTCAGGGCCTGGGCACTGTCCTTGGGCTTTCCCAAGGCTAACGCTCTACCACTTGAGCCACAGCACCATTTCCAGCTTTTCTGTTTATGTGGTAACTGAATCCAGGGCTTTGTGCATGCTAGGCAAGCACTGTACCACTAGCCCATGCTCCCTGCCCTAGCTTCTTCATTCTTAAGAAACAAAAAGGGAATGAACACAATGTAATGTCTCCTTGTGAAACTGGGCCTGTGGCACAATCTCTTCCTATCATGAAGGAGCTGGTCATCAGGAGGTAGAAGCTAGAGTCATTCTAGCTTATAGATTCCTGTTATATAAGCGAATAATTTAAGTGAGTCTAAGATGGGTAATTTTTGTGACTACTAACTGATAAAGCTGGCTTAGTCTCTACTTCTTTACAAGATAGGTGCTGAGAAATATAATGTGGCTGGGATGGGCCTTAAGAAATTATTTCATCCTACCGAGTTGAATTTATTAAATATGTATCACTTTTATTTATGTTAACTTTGACTATAAAACCTCAATCATGTAATAAGTCATCCTTTCCAATTCTTTCAGAGATTTTCCTTGGAACTGGTATCCTAAAATCATGTCTAAGTATGTCGTGATTCCTTTAGCTGTGTGTATTTTGCCAGTAGCAGGGCTTGAGTGCAGGGCCTAGTAACTATCACTTAGCTTTTCACTCTAGACTGACACTCTTATCACTTGAGCTGGAGCTCCATGTCTGGCTTTTTGGGGGGTGGTTAATTGGAGATAAGAGACTGACAGATTTGTCTGTCCGAGCTAACTTTGAATGGTGATCTTCAGATCTCAGCCTCCTGAGCAACCAGGATTACAGGCATGAACCACCAGCACACAGCTTTCATGGTTGCTTTGTACAGAGTCGCACATAGCTATGTATAATAATCCATGGCATGCACAGAATTTGGTTATTAGCCTACTCATTGGTAGTGGTTATTTCCATCCTTATGAAGACACAGTGGAGTAGATCTTGGGTTTTTCAAAATACATCCTATTGCCTTATCCTCTTTTTCCTCAAAGATGGGTGGGAAGGGACAAACCCACCACTCCTAAAAATCCTCCAAATACTTCATACAAACATTGTTTCTAAACTCAAAATCATGTTTTCTTTGTAATTCCAGGAAATGGGGAGCCAGATCTTAAATAGATCCCAAATTAGAAACAGTCTCTCACCCTCCTCCCCGCTCCCCTCCCCCTCAAGCAAAGCAACACAGCCCAACAAGTCTGTCACTTGTGGACTTTTAGACTGGAGTCCTGCCAACTATGTGAGCAAGAATTTGGTCCATTGTTACTTTAAATATCCTGTGTCGCAGGCCATCTAGGAATGTCTAAGTATGGGAATTTTCCTTCTGAGGTCTGGGATGTAGATATAAATAACTCGTTTGTTACAGTTTGACTCCATCCTGCCTCTCTGAGCTTCAGTGACCATGAATAAGCCAGCCTTGTAAATAACCAGCCACCCAGTGGTGAGACCAGAATTGGGAACAGTCTCTTGTTCTCTAACCAGCACTTCATGCCTGGCCAGCTGGGGAGTTGCTCTTCCCACGGGGACCTCAAACTTCTCTTGTGAGGACAGTCTGTTAGATCATGGTACAGGGAGCATACTCTGATCCTTCTCCTCTGTGACAGTCCTCCTTGTCACCACCTCTCTAACAAGGGGATGCTGGAGCTGACCTCTGCACTGATATCCCCAAACTTCTTTGTCCTCAAGATGACAAACCAAACAACCTACAGGCGATAGCAGGGCTGGGACCAAACAAGCTACCATTTTTCTCATCAGGCAAGACAGAGGCAGAGGCAATGTAGTCACAGAGGGTGTCGACTTGATGTGACCTCCCCAATCCACCCACGCACATACTCTCTCTGACTGACCAGGCACTGGTCTTCACCTTCCTGTCCCTCCTCTTTGGTGCTGCTGAGAAGTCAGACTAGTGCACCTGAGAGGCTCATGTCCTCAAGGCATGCTTCGATATTTCTGTGAGGTTGGTGAGTGAGCTTAGAGATTAAGTATTAGAGGACCAGGATTCAAAGTATCAGTGAGGCTACACCTGCGTGAACATACAGTGGAGACAATATGACCAGTGTTGCCTGGGCTTTATGTATTACCAGTGGTCAGCAAGAGTGTATGAAGGCAGCCTTTATTAAGTTAACCACTCGGTAAATGAGAAGACAGAGGACAGGGAGAAGAGGACAAGCACAAGAGAAATAGCACAAATGGGAATACAATCTCAGAAAGATGCAAGTGACTGAGATGGGTGTGGGCAAATGGCACAGATTATGAGGTAGAGTAGGGGTGATTTGGGACGCTCCAGAGGTGACAGGAAGGATGAGGAGCTGCCACATCAGGTATGGGGTTGATTAAAAAAAAAAAAAAGAAAGTTCCACCTGTGTCTTGTTCTAGGGTTAGGCTGAATGCTCATCCTCTGTTGCCTGTTGATGAATGGTGACAGAAGTGCCATCATCCAGACAGGGTAAATCTTATCCTGAGTCCTTACAGCAAGCAGAGACTCAAACATGGAGCAAAAGCCACAAGAGATGACTACTGACTAGACTTCTAGGGGTTCTATAGCTCACAGCTGGTCAGAATGTTCTAGGCTTGAGCTCTAGGACAATGCAGCGATCAAGACCATTGCAGACAGAGGGTACATACTATATAAGAAATAGATGTACAGAGTAATTTAAAAAGTGACAGGAGGAACAGGGAAATTGATTCAGGTGACAGGGCAGATAGAGAATGGCAGGAGGGGTGGTCAGGCAGATCTCTCTGAGAAGTGATGTATAAGCAAAAGCTTGGTAAGACATTTGAGGTCTGAGTCTCCTGATTAAAAATAAATGGTTGTCCCCAGCAGGGCTTCAGGACCTAGTCTTCATACTTCTGGATGTATGTACACCCACAGGCATGTACACATAACCATAAAAGGTGACCAAAGAGGGCCGGGAGTTTGGCCTAGTGGTTAAAGTGCTTGCCTAGCATGCACGAAGACCCAGGTTCGATTCCTTGGTACCACATACATAGAAAAAAGCCGGAAGTGGTGCTGAGGCTCAAGTGGTAGAGCTCTAGCCTTGAGAAAGCCCAAAGACAGTGCTCAGGCCCTGAGCTCAAGCCCAGGACTGGCAAAAAAAAAAAAAAAAAAAAAAGGTGACCAAAGAAAAATCTGAAGGAGCTGTCATAAAAACAAACAAAAAACAAAAATCAAAAAACAAAACAAGGCAGTGGCTCACGCCTGTAATCCTAGCTACTCAGGAGGCAGAGATCTGAGGCTTAAAGTTCAAAGCCAGCCCTAGCACAAAAGGATTTGACACTTACCTCCAGTTAACCTCTAAAAATGGGAAGTGGGGCTTGGCTTGAGGGTAGGGTGGCAGCCTTGAGCTGAAGAGCTCAGGGACAGTGCCCAGGCCAAGTTCAAGCTCCATGACCCACAAAAAAAAAAAAAAAAAAAGTAATTCCCTCCCCCCCTTCCCCTGCACTGGTGGAGGCTCATGCCCATAATCCTGGCTACTCAGAAAGCTGAGATCTGTGGATGGTGATTGGAAGCCAGCCCAGGGAAGAAAGTCCATGAGACTCTATCTCCAGTAAAAACTACTCAGTGCCAGAAATGGCACTGTGGTTCAAGTGGAAGAGCCCTAGCTTTGAGTACAAAGAGGCTCAGGGGCAGTGCCTATGCTCTGAGTTTAAGCCCCACAACTGGCAAAAACAAACAATACTACAACAACCCCCCCCCAAAAAAAGTCTGAGATAAATTGGAGCAGCAAGAGTAACATTTTTCAGAACTAAGACACCTCCTTCGTGGCAGAGTCCAGAGCAGAAAGGAGCTGCTTGGCCAATGGGAGAAGCACAAATGGCTCAAATAGAAATCTGCCTGGTGAGTGGTTTTTCTTCCTAATGACAGCACTTCAGCTCCTCCAAATCAGCTTTATACTACCACTGCTGACCTTTACACTACTGATCATGAGGACTCCCCACCCCCACCCCCTGGCCTTCCCCAGGATCAGGACTATAACCTATATACAAAAAAGTGTCTTTGGAATGGGAATAGAGTCAAGAGGAATGAGTTCTAGGCAGGATTCCTCCTCTTGACCCAGCAACCTAACTGTAGTTGGAATTGCCATCTTCATGTCAAAGCTGCCAAAGCAAAGTTTAAGATTAAAAAATAAAGCCAGGCGCAGTAGCTCATGTCTATAATCCTAGCTACTAGGGAGGCTAAGATCTGAGGATTGTAGTTCAAAACCAGCCCAGGCACTAAAGACTGAGAGACTCTTATCCCCAATTAACCACTAGAAAACTGGAAGTGGGGCTGTGGCTCAAGGGGTAGGGCAGTAGCCTTGAGCTGAAGAGCTCAGGGACAGTGCCCAGGCCCAGAGTTCAAGCCCCACAACTGACCAAAAAAATAAATGAATAAAGATAAAAACAACAATAACAAAAAAAAGCCCAGTTTATTTCTGTAACCTAGAGCTGGGTTGTGATAAAAACTTGGCTAAAAAGAGCCTTTCGGCCATTGTGGCTACAAATACTGTCAAGTTACTAGAATTGGGCATAATGCTAATAATGCCTGTAATGCCAGCCTTGGAAGGATTTGAGACCAAAATGGGTTGGCTCAAGAATGTGAGTAGAGTAGACATACAATCCATGCTAGCCAGTTTCATCCATTCATAAACAGCAGTCTAAATTTTTTTTGGGGGGGTGTAGTACTAAAATTGTGTGTGTGTGTGTGTGTGTGTGTGTGTGTGTGTGTGTGTGTGTGTATTTGAACTTGAGGCCTGTGTACTGTCCCTGGTTTTTCTGTTCAAGGGTAGCACTCTACCACTTGAGCCAGAGCTCTATTTCTGACTTTCTGGTGGTTATGTGGATATAAAAGTCTCATGTGGCCAGGAGTATTGCCTAGTGGTAGAGTGCTTGCCTAGCATAAACAAAGCCCTGGGTTAGATTCATTGGTACCACATACACAGAAAAAGCTAAACATGGGGCTGTCGCTCAAGTGGTAGAGCACTAATCTTGAGAAAACCCAAGGATAGTGTGCAGGCCCTGAATTCAAGGCCCAGGAGTGGCCAAAAAAAAAAAAAAATCAAACCAAAACTCTCATGAACTTTTCTGCTCTGGATGGCTTTGAGTTGCAGATCATCAATCTCAGCCTCTTGAGTAGCCAGGATTACATGTGAGAACTACCAATACCTGGCTAGTACTAAGGTTTGAACTCAGGATCTTGCACTTGCCAGGCAGGTGATAGAATCCCCATTTAAGGCACACCCTTAGCCCTTTTGGCTGTAGGAAATTTTTGAATAGGGTCTTGAATTTGTACCCTGAACCTGGATCCTACTAATCATGCTGCCTGTGTTTACATATGGGTACAACCATGTCTAGCATTTATTCATTGAGAAGGGTCCTTACCAATTTTTCTGTTAAAGCTATCCTTGAACTGTTATCTCTTGATCTTCAAGTCTCAAGTAGCTAGGATTACAAGCCTAAACTACAACACCTGGCCACATTTATTTATGTGTCTAGTGAGTAACCACTACTGTATTTGTTCATCCTTTGCCCCATCTTCTTGGCTGCTTTCATATGGTTCATGTTCTCTCCCATCTTGCTTTCCTATAGCGCTAGCTCAGTAAAGATTTGATTTACTCTATAGCTCAGGTCCAAACACTTGGGTTTATTCTTGGCATCTCTCTTTGTTTCCCACTCACATGTAATCTAACAGCAAAGTAAGACTGAAAATTAAAGGTGTATATTCCAATACATTTAGCATCCAATCTAATCTTACCACTCTGCGCACATGGACCTGAATCCAATCAGTCCCCGCCCCTCCCACTCACCCCAGCCAGTTAGCCTCGGTCTCTCCTGGGCTTTATTCCCAAACAATGGCCTCCAACAACCCTTCAGGCAAGGCACAGACCAGCAAACAAGTGTGTGGTCTTGGCCACCACTTTGTGCTCCAGACTCTGCAACTGAATAAAGGACTAAGTACTAGGAAGTTCCTCTAGGGATCACGTGGAGATTAAATGAGCAGAAGTAAGTCCTAGAGTGCTGTCACTTCCTAGAACTCTCCTTTTACTGGACAGCGAGAACTATATGTACCTCACCCAACACTGTAAGAAGTCACGCTCAAATGTTCCTCCCTCCCCTGCATCCTTCTCTTTTCCATTAAAAAAAAAACAAAACACTATCTAAAATCCTTGTTAAAACCCACTATCTAAAGTCCTCATTGTGGCTCCCAAAGATGGGTCCCTGCCCGTATCTCCCCCTCCTCTCTTTCTTCTTTCCTCACTTCCTTTCTACTGCAGTGCCTTCCTCACACCAAGCATCTGTCTCTTGACCTTTGTATCTGCTGGTTGCTTGATTCCATGGCTTCTTCTCTCTCACCACTTGGGATTTTGTCACCTCCTCAAAAGGACCTTCCTTTACCTTTCTCACCACCATCATCTTCAACCTTGCCAATCCCTTAACTTATTCGATATTCCATTTTTATCTGCTCTTGGGTGACATAGACCTTTCTTTTGTGGGGAGAGGGTACTAGGGCTTGAACTCAAGGTCCTCCATTTGTTAGGCAGTTACTTTACTAGTTGAGCCACACCCCAGGCTGACATTTCTTTTACTTTGTTTTCTTATTCATTATCTAGTTTGGTCTCAAAGATAGAAGCTTTATTTTACTTTATTTTTGTACTTGGGCTTGAATTTAGGGCCTGAACATTGCCCCTTAACTTTTTTTTTTCATTCAAGGCTAGAGCTCTACCACTTGAGTCACAGTGCCACTTGTGGAATGTCATGAACTTTCCTGTGGGGGCTGGCTTCAAACAGCAATCCTCAGATCTCAGCCTCCTGAGTGGGCATCCACCAATGCCTGATGGATGGAAGTGCTATGAGGGGAGGGATATTGTCTTGCTTGCCACCATGGCCACCACAGTTCCAGGCTCATGGCAGATGTGTAATATAGATGTGTTGGAGGAATGAATACATGAACAAGGGAATGAATGACTGAATGAGGCCCTCCAGCTCTGGGACCCCATCTAAGTCATTTTGCTACATATCTATTTGCTCAGTCACAATCATTATCATAGTGTGACTCTTAAAGGCAAAGGAAGCCAGTTCAACCTCTGAGCCTTCCCTAGGGAAGAAATGTGCTCCATGCTGTTCCCAGATGGCTTACCTCCTCATTCCTTGGCCTTCAGGGCCCCTGGAACAAGCTTCCCACCAAGTTGCCACTCTGGCCCCAGGCTACTCAGGTACTGCTCAAGTTAGTCTAGGTTACAAGACTTCACTCTTCTTTATTTCAGTTTCTGCCTATAAACACAAGTAACCGTGCCTCATTCTTGAATTACAGATGGTTGCAACCAAACATGGTCCAAACAAAAAGTATAAACACATAAACGAGATAGATAAAACAAAAAAATTAAATTGAGCTTAGTGGATACTGGTAAGTTCTTGGTCGGTTATTACCTTATTGCTAGTTCTATTTAAGTCACATATTATCTGCTGTTTTCTTGTCCTTCATTTTTGTGAAGAATCCTTCTCTTCAAAAGGAAATGGTGCCAAAAAGCAAAGTACAAATGAATGTGCTTAGCTGAAATGATACAGTGAACATTTGACATTGGTTAAAACGTAGCATGTCTTTAGTGAAAGTGCAGTAAAATTAGGAAGGAAAAAGAACCAAGCATTTGCAGTGCAATGCTGAAGTCTATATCCTGAATATGCATAGTTTTTCCTCAATCAGTCTTTCCTTAAAAGGAACCATAGACACCCCCTACCCCCACCCAAACCCAAGAGTTTACTGTACCTGTCTCGTGAGATTAGTGTACAAATGAAGTGAAAAGCATTTCTTATTGTTAGTATTGACCTTTGAAGAGCAGCTGGCCTTCAGGAAGTCCTCACATTAGGATTTGTCTGTCATGTTGTAATCGCTTGTTTATTGGCTCATCTCTGTTGCCACAGATTGAATGCTTGTGTTCCCTCCAAAATTCCTGTTGAAACTTAATCCCTAGTGCAATAGTACAGGAGGTGGGGCCTCAGGAATGGAATTAAGGTTTTACAAAAAGACGCTGAAAACCAGATGTCTCATACCTGTTATCCTAACAGGCTGAGGCAGGGAGGCTCACAAGGTCCAAGCCAGCCAGAACTAGATAGTTAAAATGTAGATGGATAAATGAAACTAAACTAGGTAGTTAAACCACTAAACAAACAATACACTTCATCCAGTATGTGTTTCTTTTTGCCCTTCCACTAACATGATGTCACAGGTCTGTCCTACAGAGGACACAACATTCAAGACGGCACCTTGAAAGAAAAGACTGAGTCCTCATCAGAAACCTCCTGTCACTGGGTTTTCTTCTGCTGAAGAAAGAAGCAACAGCAGAAAAAAGAGCCAGGCTCCAGACTGGTTATTTTAGAGAGGGAATCTTAAGAACTTTTCTTCCTAGGCTGGTCAGCCTTCTGAGTAGCTAGTATTACCAGTTTTGCAATGTTACTTTTTTACATGCTAAGCACTTGAAGTGGATTGACTCAATCACGCCTCATGACAAACCCATAGGGTGCTATTACGTTTGCCATTTTACAGATGAAGAAACTGAGGCTTTCCAAGTTTAAGCCAATGGCCACAGGAAGAGTACACTAGAATTTAAATGAAATGGAAGGGAAGGAAGGAAGGAATGAAACAAATCAACTTGACCTTACTATTGGCTTAGCTAACCCTGGGCTCAAGGGGATTAGTGTACACTTGTGTGTAAAAGGGCAGGAGAGAGCTAATAAACTTGCAAATCTCCTACCAATCCCTCACCTCCCTCTGGCTTCAGTCTAAATAATACAATGGCAGCTAATTGTTTCCTGCTGCCCTGATGCTATCTCTTTGGCAATCAAGCACCCAGCATGGGGGGCGGGGGTGGGGAGCCGAACTCATTTTCCTCTGGAGAATTGTCATTGTTCACTTCTAGGTGAGGGTTGGAGGGGAGGGGGGAGAAATAAGAGCCCCATGGGTTTCCTTGAGTTTCTACTTCCGTCTGCCCAAATTCCAGCAGAGGAATGTCCAGAGCAAAGTCACCTGATGAATAAATCATCAAGCCCCCAGGAGCAGAGCCGAGACGGCAGCCCAGATTCTGACCGTGGTTAAAAAAAAAAAAATCTGGAGGGAGGGAGAGGGAAAAAGAGGGTGAAGAGGGTGAGGGAGGGAGAGGGAGAGAGGAAAAGAGAGGGAGAGAGAATTCCATCTGTGAACACCCCATGGGGGAAGTTTCCACTGAGTTTGCCTGCGTTTGCCCTGAGTTTCAACCCCCTTCAGGGACTGCGGGAAATGCAGGGCCCAGAGCTGCCAGCACCTGTAGTCCACAGAGCAGTTTGGGCTTGTCCAGCGCTGCAAACAAACTCAGAGTCGTTCTGGCCTTTCCCACACGGTCCTGCTGGAAGCTTGAGAGATGACCTGGAAAGCCACAGCAGAATCACCTGCCGAGGCAGGAAGTGCCCAGTCTTCCCAGCAACAGGGGTTCGGATCCCATTCACACCAACTATCGAGTGGGTAATCTTACTTAGGCTGGGCACTTTTTCTTTTGTTGCTTTAATTTCCTCATCTGTCATTCTTACCTTACATGATTGGTGATGGGGTTGAGACAGAGGTTATAGCCGCCACTATGGAACCCCAGTTCTAGTTCTCTGGAGAGAAAAGCTGGGGAGAGCTACTCAAACAAGTCATCTCCTTCTCTGATGCAAAGCTGCTCTTAGACCATCATTACCCAGCATGCAGTTTTGACTTCCCTGCAAAGGCATTTGAGGTTCATAGTTCAGTTTCACAGCAGCTGCCTAGACACAGAATATGGTGCTCTAGGTTCCTTTCCAAAGTGTATCCACTACATGGTTGCTAAGCCTTGATGAAGTGTCAGGGCTAGGAGCTGAGACGAACAAGACCAGGGTGGAGCCTGGCCTGGGAAGACAAGATAGATGCTTGTAGGAAAGGCTGAAGGCAAAGTGACAGTGTTGGTTACACTGGGCAGCCCCAGACCACACTGGTCTTAGCTGAGCCCCTTAACATAGAAACTATTGTTTGTTAAACACACTTTGTTGAAACAGAAAAAGGAAACACAAGAGGCCACAATGCTCCAGGAGATAAAGCCTGATCTCATTCAGAGATAGATACAGAGATGCCTGAAGGCTAACAACCTCCTTACACATGATAACTGCCATAGCTTGTCTTTGACTTGGCATCTCCTGACTCCCAAGGGGCCCACCACCAGACTTCCTTGTTTCTCTGAGGATTTCAGAGAAATTGAATGAGGTAACTGAAGACTGGGGATAGGGCAGAGGAAGTTTGGGATCAGACTTTTGATGGCCTTGAATGTCAGGATAGTTTTTTCTTGTTTTTATTAATTAGTTCATGCATTTATTTTGGTTTTGAGCTGGGCAAATGACAAAAAACCAGAAACTGTGCTTGAGCAGGGGAAGAATGCAATGTTAGCTTGGATTGCTAAGACTTGAGCCAGTCTCGGTCCCCTTTTATTTACCAAGTCCTTGAGAGATGAAGATGGGAGGAGTTAAGCTAAAGATCAAGTCCCTGGGATTTGGACTCACAAGCTCTGCTCCTGGGAAAGAGACAGTGGATAAGACAGGTTTGTGTCTCTCAGCCCGTCTCCAGATCTCTCTCTCCCCCCTCAGCACACCTTTCCTCTTCTATGCCCTTGCCTGAGGCCTGTTGGCCCTTCCCTCTTTGCAGTGCTAGGCGAGCCTCTCTTTCCTCACCACCCCTTGCTTTAAGTCCATCTGGCTCCAGCCTGCGTTCAGATCAGGATCAGGATCTAAAGCTGTCTCCTCTAGTCTGGGCTCATCTCTGGGCCTTGTTTTCCTCATCTATCATCAGGATGTCCTCAGCCCACTTCACTGGGTTCTGTAGGAACTGAATTAGAGGTCACAGGAATATTTGTATGTTCTAAAAATGAAAGGTACTTTTATATGTGAAGAGAAACTTGAGTTTTATTTGTTTCTTTCTGTAACTCCTCATCTGGGGATCCACTGGGGACTGTCACACATAGCCTGCACTCTAAGTATCTTGCTAGGAAAAGGCTCTGGATGGTCAAAGAGCGAGTCATGGCCAAGGGGGCAGGTGGCGAGGCTTTCCCTACCACCCTCCAGCCTCTTCCTGAGTCTGAGGTGGCCTCTGGTTTCCGAGGCAGCTGTGGTCACACAATTTCACAATTCAGTCTCCTTCCCTTCCCGAGTAACCCATTTTGGGATTAGGCAGCCAGGAGGTCATAAAATGCAAAAAGGAAGCAGGAGCATCTCACAATTGTAGGAACCCAGACTCTAGGGGAAGTAACCTGTCTGTAGGTCTGTCTGCCTTCAGGGAAGTGGGCCATAAATCCCTGCCCTAAGGGCTGGTGAAAGGATGCAAGCTATTTATGAAAAGTCCTGGGCTTTTGAACTCTTTTAAAGAGGCAATAGTCTTCACTTGGGTAATTGAGGCTTGGTAGGATGCACTCAAATGTTTCCACAAAGTCTCCAGTACACCCAGATGGGGAGAGAGACACAGAGGTTGGCCTGACCACTGAGTGACAGTCCTGTTACATGTCCCCTACTCACACATGGCTTAACTCCAACATAAAGATTGTTGAGAAAGGTGGGGAGATATGAACCATGTTCTGGTCCCTGTGGAGGTTTATATAACATGCTCTGCATCTGCATACTCTCTGTCCTAGTCCTTTTTAAAATGTCACCTCATCCTCCCATATCATCCATCACATTCAGTTTTGCTTATTGGGTTTTGGGAATAGGAATGGGACATAGGGCCTCACACTTGCCAAACATGTACTAGACCTCTGAGCTGCCCTCTAGGCCCCAGTTTGTTTAGTGTATGCATGTGTGTATTTGTACATGCATGTAAGCATACATGTGCCAGTACTTGGGCTTGAACTCAAGGTCCCAAGCTCTCCCTTAGGTTTTCTTGCTCAAGACTAGCACTCTACCACTTGAGCCATACCTCTACTTTGGTCTTTTCTTTCTTTTTTTTTTTTGCCTTGAACTCAGGACCTAGGCACTGTCCCTGAACTTCTTTTACTCAAGGCTAGCACTCTACCAATTGAGCCACATTGCCACGTCCAGCTTTTTCTGTTTATGTGGTACTGGTGAATGGAATCCAGGGCTTCATGCATTCAAGGCAAACACTCTTCCACTAAGCCACATTTTTCAGCCCTGAGGACACACATTTTAAAAGTTAATATAAAGGTGATGTACAGAGTTCATACAGTTACATGAATCACATAGTACATTTCTTTTTGAACAATGCCATCCCTTCACTCCCTCCCTCCCACTTTTTTCCTCCTGTCTTCATCTACAAGTTGCATAGTGTATTGTTAGCAAGGATACACTTTTAAAGTGATCGCTTTGATGACCATGGTCTTTATGACAATGGTTTGGTCAAATACCATCAAAGCTACATCATATAGACAGGTGTCACAGGAACCAAAGAGTGGGATTTCAGAATCTGGGGAAGATAGAAAGGATGGAGGAGCAGGGAGGAAGGGGGGGGCGGAATCTAGGAATATGAATGGAGTTCTCTGAGCCTGTGAAGACCATACAGAGCCCTGTCACTCAAGTGGTAAAACCAGCACATGCTCTACCCTACAAGCAAGCAGGCCTTATGAGAGAAGGGACAGGCACAGACAGGACTGGCAGAGCACAGACATGGCTATGAGCTGGGGGACATGAGTACTTTCAGAGGTTAGGCAGAAGCAGCACCACAGAATTGAGAAGCAGAACACCACAAAGGAATACAGAGAGACCAGAGCGTTTGGAAGTTAGGACTAGGAAATAAAGCTAAGTTCTCACCCCAATGTCTAATAAAATGAAATCTTTTCTTAAAGCATCGGCAAGCATAATAATTTACCCAGGAATGCCTGATAATAGTGGCGCAAGCCTGTGTGTAATCCTAGCTGCTCAAGAAGACCAAGGTTCAAAGCCAGATCAGATAGAAAAGTCCATGCTAATTAGCCAGGTGTGGTGGCTCACGTCTGTAAATCCTAGCTATGTAGGAGGCTGAGATCTGATAATTGAGGATCAAAGTCAGCCGGGGCACTAAAGTCCGAGGACTCTTATCTCCAGTTAACCACTAGAAAACCGGAAGTGGCACTATGGCTCAAGTGGTAGAGTGGTAGCCTAGAGTTGAAGAGCTCAGGGACAGCGCCCAGGCCCAGAGTTCAAGCCCCATGACCTACCAAAAAAAAAAAAAAGTCCATGAGACTCTTTATCTCCAACAAGCAAGCAAAAAGCTCAAAGTAGAAATGCTGTACATGTTATAGAAAGCCAGCCATGAGTAGAAAAGCCAAGAGAGAGTACAAGGCCCTGAATTCAAGCCCCAGTACTAACACATATGTGTACACACACATGGAGAGTTATAACATGTTCATTGGTTAATACAGGTATCAGCTACAGGCATGGTTCTTTGGCCCAGTATGTGAGACACTGGAGAAGATATTTTATCCTTCTTTCTATGCTAATCAGTAATCCAATAATCAGGACTACTCCATTCACAAATAAGGAGACACTTGTGTCAGTCTTCTAGCTGCTAAGTATGGGGCATGTGTTCAGCTATAGCTCTGCTTCACCCCCAAACACAGGCCTTGGACCCCAAGAGGAACTTCCTGGCAGAACTGTGCTAAACACATGCATTATGCAATCCTAATATCTCTCAGGGCCAGGACTAGGCAGGTGAAGGAGAAAACTTTACCTTATCTAAAAACAGGATCAGTGTTACTGATTTTTTCTATTGCCTCTGATGCCAACATAATTTGGTAGGACTTTTCTCTAAAGTTTTGTTATCATGGAAGTTTGTTCATCATGGAATTTTTACATTGACTTGGACTTTGTAAACATACTGTATTTAAGTATTATGAACCTTGATAACTGAGTGTATTGTTTGGTTTTGTTTTGTTTTGTTTTTTGGTCAGTCATGGGGCTTGAACTCTGGGCCTGGGCACTGTCTCTGAGCTCTTCAGTTCAAGGCTACCACTCTACCACTTGAGCCATAGTGCCACTTCCAATTTTCTAGTGGTTAATTGAAGATAAAAGTCCACGAACTGGGGCCGGGAGTTTGGCCTAGTGGTAGAGTGCTTGCCTAGCATGCACGAAGACCCGGGTTCGATTCCTCAGTACTACATACGTAGCAAAAAGCCAGAAGTGGTGCTGTGGCTCAAGGCTCAAGTGGTAGAGCCCTAGCCTTGAGAAAATCCAAGGACAGTGCTCAAGCCCTGAGCCCAAGCCCAGGACTGGAAAAATAAAATAAAATAAAATAAAAATGTCCACGAACTTTAGTGCCCCAGCTGACTTTGAACCTTGATCCTCACATCTCAGCCTCTTGAGTAGATAGGATGACAGGCGTGAGCCACCACGGCTGAGGGTGGGGTTTTTTTGAAGGAGGGTTCTGCTTCAATTTTGTACTCATTACATGTACCTTCTTCATCACCTTTAGTCCCAGCCCAAAATTATACCCACAGAATGAGTAAGAGCTGGAAAAGTATGAGAACCCAGGAGTCCAGAGCTCACTGTCTTCAATTTTGTGCACATCAAAGATGAATGGCTTGTGGTCAGGGTATGTTTGTCTTGGCTTTGGTCCTCTTAGCCTTCATCCTGCAGGTCTTGGGCATCAGACCACTCTGTTTGCTCTCTTTGGTTTCCCCCCTTCCCCCCAATCCTATCTTTCCTTCCAAATCATCCTCCACCCAACAGCCTTCCTGGAATTCTTCCTGGCTTTGATTCTCCCAGGCCGGATGTGGTTTCTCGTGCTCTGTGTGTAGACTCTCCCTGCACGTACTCTGCCTCTCTGGCACTGGGTCATTTCTGGACTCATCCTTCCAACTTGCTAGTGGCAACTCCCTGAGGCCAGAGGGCAAGAAGGAGGTAGTCTCAGCCTCATGGACAACGCCTTTCTGCCTAGCCTGGTTCTTTCTTTGTAGTAAACCAGTAGAAACATTACTTAAAAAATTTACCTGGAGGCCGGGAGTTTGGCCTAGTGGTGGTAGACTGCTTGCCTAGCATGCACGAAGACCCGGGTTCAATTCCTCAGTACCACATACATAGAAAAAAAAAAGCCAAAAGTGGTACTGTGACTTAAGTGGGAGAAACCCCCAAGGACAGTGCTCAAGTACAGGCCCTGAGTTCAAGCCCAGGACTTACAAAAAAAAAAAAAATATATATATATATATATTAAGCTGGGCACTGGTAGCTCATGCTGTAATCCTAGCTACTCAGGAGGCTGAGATCTGAGCATCTGCAGTTCAAAGCCAGCCCATACAAGAATGTCTGTGATACTCTTATGTTCAATTAACCACAAAAAAGGCTGAAGTAGAGCTGTGGTTCAAATGGAAGAATGCTTTGGTTAGTGAGGCATGTTCAAATTCTGCCATTTGGGGCTGGGAGTGTGGCTTAGTGGTAGAGTGCTTGCCTATCATGCATGAAGCTCTGGGTTTTTCCTTGGTACCACATCTACAGAAAAAAACTGGAAGTGGCCCTGGGGCTCAAAAGCTTAAGAATAGTGTCGAGGGACTGAGTTCAAGCCATAGGACTGACAAAAAAAAAAACAAAAAACCAATCTATTTTTTCAATTGTAATATGAAAGTGATGCTAGAGATCTTACTGTAGTTTCTAGGACATTCAACTCACCAAACATATAATTACTAGCTACTCAATAAAGACAGCAATTGCTATTAGGAAAATTAGTGTGCTAGCCATTTATATGATAGGTTAGAGAGACAGAGGGCAGATCAGATTAGTCAAGTAGCCAAGAGTCAAGTGTGGCAAGAAGGACAGAAAGCAAGGAAAGCATACGAGGGGTGCTGTGACAGGAAGTGAGCATATGTAAAAATGTGTGCGCGCACGTGTGTGTGTGTGTGTGTGTGTGTGTGTGTGTGTGTGTGTGTGTGTGTGTGTGTGTGTACTGTGTAGTGGGTAGATGAGAGAACCCTGTTGATACTATTTCTGCTTTATGGAAACCATGGACTGGCCATCTTGTCCTGACCACATGAGGCTGAACCTAAAAACCCAGCACGTGCACAGAGGGGAAGCCGGGGCCTGATAGATACCAAACCACAGAGACAAAGGCCTGGTGAGTCAGACAAGCTTCCCGCTCCTTCTGGTGGGAATGCCTGGCACATCAAGTCTTGTCTTTGAGTCCTGAGGTGCTAGTTTCTTCACAGAGATGGGGAGGGGCCTGAGGCACCCCCACCCCACAGGAAGGACATTTGGTCAAGGGGCTGGAAGGTCCACTAGAAGGCCATAAAGGAGGACAGTCTCCTGACCCAAGGACCTCTGGCAGGAAGCTAAGTGAGAGGGCTGATGTTTCATTTTCTTCCCATTGCTCTCAGATCAAAACTATATCTCACCGGGCCTCGGGCTCCTTCTTGCCAAACAGGGCTTTTTCCCTGAAATAATGAAGGACTACAGAAAACCTTGCAAATAAAAGGAGCCATTTCCAGGGCAATGGGGTGACTTGAGAAGCCAAAAGGCCATCTCCATTTGGTGCCAGAAGTTCCCACCCGTAAAGACCACCTGGGTTCCAGGCCTGGGTGGTGTCATTATCACCTATCAGCATGTTAAGTAAGCTTAAATGTCTGGGGAGGAGCCTCTTGGGGGGTGGGTTGGGAAGGTTGAGGCCTTCGGAGGCACTGGGGGAGAGAGGGGATCCAGATCTGGCTACGCTGGGAGCATGGCAGAGAAGAGGTCTTGAGCTGGAGCTGGGGTGGCATCACAGATTTCTTACCCTCTCTTGATTCCAGGACAGCTAGGATGTGGTGGGTCCAAGGCTGTCGCAGCCAAATAAGAAGAATCCCAGGTTCCTTGCAAAGCATTTCTCTCTCTTTCTTTTTTCTTTTTCTTTTAAAACAAATTTATTAGCTAGGCCCCGGTGGCTCATGCCTATAATCCTAGCTACTCAGGAGGCTGAGATTTGAGGACAGTGGTTCAAAGCCAACCTGGACACAAGTCTGTGAGACTCTTAGTTCCAATTAGCCACCGGAACACCAGAAGTAGAGCTGTGGCTCAAAGTGATAAAGTGCTAGCCTTGAGCTGAAGAGCTCAGGACAGTGCCAGGTTCAGAGTTCAAGCCCCATAACTGACTAAAAAAAATACTGACCAAAAAAATGGATGCATTATGTATCTCTAAGTAGTTGTACAAAGGAGTTGTCATTTAACAAAGCAGTTCACGAATACAATAGATCTTGATATATGTCACCCCTCTCAACATTCTTACCCTTCGCTCCCTTATCCACCTCTTCCTTCACTCTTCTTAATTTTATAGGATATGCATTTGATTCTTGTCTGCATTTTCCGCTTCTCCAAACTTCTGGGGGATATTAAAGCAAGAATGAAAAGCAGAGTGTTTCTCCTCAGCCCTACAGGGCCTGAGAATGGACTCCTGCTGGAGATTCAAATATTCTTGAAAGCAAAGGTAGCAACTCCCAGTCATGAGAAGGACATGAATGTATTCACTCCTATCAAACTGGGTTAGTGCAAAAGGCCTCTGGCGGGTTGTTTAGCAGGGTGGAGAAAACCAACTGGAAAGTTCTTTCCTACAGCCAGTAGGCTGGACAGACGTGCAGGGGTCAGTGCTGTCATCAATCACACAGCAGGAGGCTGCCCTAAGCCTGAAAGGTACTGGCCGTGCTAAGCTATACTGGCTGCTGATCTGCCACTGAGGGACCCGGTGACCCTGGACAAGTGGCTTGCTCATTCTGGGCCTGTGTTTTCTAAGAAACTCTCCACTGACAAATGAGGTGATAATGGCAGCTACTCTATAAGATCTCTGAGAAACCAAAACACCTACATGAGAAGCCTAGAGACCTCCTGCTTAGACCTCACACAGCCAGTGGGACAGCTCCCTGGAAAAAAAAAAAATCTCCCTTCAGCAATTGTTGTTGTTGTTGCTGTTTGTTTAAGACTGGGGATTGAATTGGGTATCTGATGCTTTCACTCATTGGCTGGTGCTCTACCACCTGAGCCACGCCTCCAACTTCCCTTCAGAAATTTTTGCCTTGACCTCTACCCTCCCACCTCATCTAAACCAGGCCCTGTACTAATCCCCTGCCACTCTCTCCTCTCCTTTCAACAGATAGTCCATCTACCACTGGGTGTTGGTTTGTGTGGTTTTTGTTTTATGCTATTACTATACCTTGAACCCAGGACCCCTCACTCTTAACTTTTTCCATTCTACCACTTGAGCCACACCTCCACTTTCCTCCTTATGCTCATTAATTAGATATAGTCTGATTAGTCTGCCTAGCCTGGCTTGGAACCTTGATCTTCAAATCTCAGTTTCCTGAGTAGTTAAAATTACAGGCATGAGCCATCTGTGCCTGGCAGGTAGTGTGTCTAAAGCTAGCCAATTTTGCTACCCCAGAGGCGTATTCAATGTGAAGCCTCAGTGCTGAGCTGATACCAGGGCTATAAATCTTGGTTGAAGTAAAAAAAGAAATAAGACAAAATGGGAAGGTATAGGTGAGATGCTCAGCATCATTAGCAGTAACAGCCACTTTGCTGGTCTGCTGAGTGTCTGATTCAAGACCCTTGGGGGGAGAAAGCAAGGAAACAGTCACTCCCTACAATCTATGCAAAGACCACCCGGGAAAACCATGAGCAGGAAAGGTGAGGGAAGTACTGAAAAGATTTGCGGATACAATGGTGGCAGTCAGAAAGAAAGGAGTTAATGAGCACACAAAGAAAAGTATAATGGATACAAACAGAGGCTAGGTACTCACTCCTGTAATCCTAGCTACTCAGGAGGCTGAGACCTGAGGATCATGGTTCAAAATCACCCTGGATAGGAAAGTCAGTGAGACTGTGTCTCCAGTTAAGCACCAAAAAACCTGCTATGGCTCAAAATGGTAAAGCACTTTGAGTGAAAAAGCTCAAGGACAGTGTCCAGGCCCTGAGTTCAAGCCCCAGGACCAAAACAAAAACAACAAAAAAGAAGAAATAAAGGAGAAGCCAAAGAGAGGGGTGTAGATGCTAAAGGGGACCGTTTAACATTTATACTCCTTTACTAAGGACCATTCAAGATTTATACTCAGCTACCACTACCACAACGGTACAGCTAATATTCATTTCAGCATTCGTAAATTGACTATAAAGCTAGTTGAACACCATTTTTTTGAGGGGAGTGCCAATTCTGGCACTACCAAATGGCTCCATCCACCAAAAGGCAGCAGACTATGGCAATGGCAGAGCCAACAGCAGAGCGAGGTTAGGACACTCTGGAAAACAGTATCAGGAGACCCCATGAGAGCAGAGGAGTGCTTGAGGACAGGGCAAGACAGACAGATCGGTGGACAGTGGCCCTGAAGAGATTCCCTACATACAGGTAAAGGGATGCCTGTGGATTTTTATGTTTTAAAAATGAGACTCATTGCTGGGCATGGTGGTTCATGCTTGTAATCTTAGCTACTCAGGAGTCTGAGATCTAAGGAATCGAGGTTCAAAGCCAGGAAAGTCTGTGAGACTCTTATCTCCAGATAAAAAAAAGCAAGAAGTGAAAGAGATACCATCCTTCTCTTGCAATAAGCTCTGGCTAAGGGTTCCAGCACTATATTGAAGAGAAGTGGAGAGAGTGGGCTTCCCTGTCTAGTTCTTAATTTTAAGGTAAATGGTTCCCTTCTTTCTCCATTTAGTATAATACTGGGTGTAGGTTTGTCATATATGGCTTTAATTATTTTAAGGAATGTACTTCTTACTCCTATTTTTTCTAGTGCTTCTCTAGTGCTTCTGGTCCTGTGAGTCTCTATTTTTTTTGTGGGTCATAGAGCTTGAACTCTGGGTCTGGGCATTGTCCCTGAGCTCTTCAGCTCAAGGCTACTGTCCTACCCTTGAGCCACAGCCCCACTTCCCATTTTCTAGTGATTAATTGGAGATAAGAGTCTCACCATCTTCTGGAACTCATAGGCACAGGCAAAAACTTCCTGAACAGAATCCAAGGGTCATAACAGATTGGAGAGAGACTCAATAAATGAGACTGCCTAAAAATAAAAAAGTTTCTGCACAGATAAAAGCATAGCTACTAAAGTAGAAAGACAGCCAACCAAATGGGAAAAGATATTTACCAATAATACATCTGACAAATGCTTAATATCCAGTATCTACAGGGAACTCAAGAAACTAATCCCCCCCAAACCCAAAAACCAATCACTAAATGGGCAAGGGAACTAAAGAGAGACTTATCAAAAGAAGAGGTGAAAATGGCAGAAAAGCATATGAGAAAATGCTCATCATCCATGGTCATAAAGGAAATGCAAATAAAAACAACCTTAAGATACCACCTTACCCCAATTAGAATGGCAAGATTTTGAACTCAGACAATGACAGATGGTGGCGGGGTTGTGGAGAAAAAGGAACCCCACTGCATTGCGGGTGGGATTATAAGCTAATTCAGCCACTCTGGAAAGCAGTGTGGAGGTTTCTTAAAGAACTGAAAATTGACCTTCCCTACAATCCTGCCATACCACTTCTGGGCATCTGTCCTGAACATCACAACCCAAGACATGATAAGGACACCTGCTCAGCTATGTTCATCGTTCATCTCTGCACTATTCACAATAGCCAGGTGATGGAAACAATCCAGATGCCCTACTATAGATGAATGGATACAAAAAAATGTGGTATGTATATATATATATACATACATACAATGGAATTCTGCATAGCCAACAGACAAGATAAAATAATGGCATTCACAGGGAAGTGGATGAATCTAGAGTGAATCATGTTGAGTGAGACAAGTCAAGACCAAAGGAACAAAAGGTGCATGGTATCCTTAATATGTGACTATTAGATCCAAACAGTACAAGGGTGAGGACTCAATATTTGCATACCCAATGCTATGGACAGGTATTGGAATTATAAACACAATTATATAGATATAAAAATTTATGACTCTATAGACATAATGCTCTATTGTATAGATTAATATGTATCTATGACATACAAACCCTTAGCCTAATTTTAATTATGTTCTAAAGTCTAAGTGCCAGTGATTGTATATAGATTCCCTTCTTGAATACTTGTTTGTTAAACACGTCATTTGAAATATGATGTAAAAATCAATGTTAACAAATTCTTTAATTTAAAAAAAAATAGAGGCTGGGAGTTTGGCATAGTGGTTGAGTGCTTGCCTAGCATGCACGAAGACCCAGGTTCGATTCCTCGATACCACATACATAGAAAAAAGCCAGAAGTGGTGCTGAGGCTCAAGTGGTAGTAAAGTTCTAGCCTTGAGAAAGCCCAAGGACAGTGCTCAGGCCCTGAGCTCAAGCCCAGGACTGGGGAGAAAAAATTGAGACTCACAGCGAGGGATTCTCTGGGCTGAATTAATTATTAGACAAAATGTTTAGCAAATACACAAAAACACGTAGGGCTAGGCATTGGTGGCTCATGTCTGTAATCCTAGCTACTTAGGAGACTTAGATCTGAGGTTTGCAGTTCTAAGCCAGCCTGGACAGGAAAATCTATGAAACTCTTATCTCCATTAAATTACTACATTAAAAAAAAAAAGCAAGCTGGATAAAGTTATGGCTTAAGCGGTTGAGCAAAGCAGCTCAGGGACAGTACCCAGGCTCTGAGTTCAAGACTGAGGATCAGCACAAAAAGAAGAAAATAGGATAGGTATGACATATCTCCAGAAAAAAAACAAAAACTGCACAGGAAAAAAAAAAGTGTATAGAAGACCACTTGGATCACTTGTGAATATCATCCTGTGGTCAAAAATAATATGAATACTACATATTAAACTAGTATATACTAGATATAACTCTTACTGGGAGCCAGGAAGGGGGTAAGGAGTATCCATTGGGTATGAATGGAGATGCCAAAAGAGCCAATCCCATGTGCCAGTCTAGACTTCTAAGAAAGCTATTTTTTTTAAACTTATTCTTGTGAAAGTATGAAGTGTAGTTCTGTGGTAGAGTACTGATGGGCATGTGTAAAACCCTGGATTCAATCCCCAGCACTTCAAAAAAAGAAGCATTCTCTAATTTAAAAAATACATATAATTTTCATAATGACATACATAGTCATGTTCCATAGGGGAAAGCCATAGATAATGCTTAAAACTTAAAAAATCAGGAAGCAGCAACCCAATCATGTTATTTACATATACAGAGGTAATTACCCAAAGAAAGAACTAACAGACTTCAAAGTGGTTGCTTCTGGGGAGGAGAAAAGTGGGATTGGGAAAGAGTAGGAAGGGACTTGTTATTTAAAAATAAGTTTCACAGCAGTTTTTGACTCTAAATTATGTGCACTTGATACTTTGATTTAAATAAGACGGAAACATAAGAGTAGCTACTGACTCTTTAAGAAAGAGAAGGCAAAAGGGAAGCCAAAAGGAAAGAGAAAAGTGAAAAGTTGTTTTTTGTTTGTTTGTTTTTTGTTTGTTTGTTTTTTTGGCCAGTCTTGGGCTTGGGCTTAGAGCCTGAGCACTGTCCTTCGACTTTCTCAAGGCTAGAGCTCTGCCACTTGAGCCTCAGCACCACTTCCGGCTTTTTTCTATGTATGTGGTACCGAGGAATTGAACCCAGGTATTCGTGCATGCTAGGCAAGCACTCTACCACTAGGCCAAACTCCCAGCCCCAAAAAGTGAAAAGTTTTAAAGTACAGTCATGCATAAGCCATGCCCACGTGTCTCACACCTATAAGTCTAGCTACTCATGAGGCTGAGATTCAACAGTCTGAAGCCAGCCCAGGCGGATAAGCTGGAAAGACTTATTTACCAGCAAAAGTCAGACTAGAGATATAGCTCAAGTGGTAGAATATCAACTGAATAAGCAAGCTGAACTAACTTGAGTCCCTGAGTTCAAACCTCAGTAACAAACCACCCAAATAAAAACAAAAATAAAGCCAGCCATACAGTTTTTGATGACTGGGAAACATTCTGCAAATGCATCGTTGGGTGATTCCATGGTTGTGAGAGCACCACAGAACATATTTACTTAAGTTAGGTGACATCGCCTACACACATATAGGCTATGTAGTGTAGCTTATTCTTCCTACCTAAACTGGCACCCAGTGTTATGGCACTAAATTCCATAGGCAATAGCAAATATCTAAATGTATCTACACAGAGAAAAGGTTCAGTGAAAATACTAGGCAGGAATTCTTCAGTTCATCATACCACAAGCTACCCTTACCTACATGTCATTTTTTGGCACATGGCTGTAGTTGACTGGCCTGTCCCACATTCACACAGCTGATAAATGACACCCAAGGTTTGTGCTCAGGTTCATCTGAATCAACACTACTTGGTATCATCCTCTAATCACACTGTGTGGGTACCCTGACAAGGTCTTCCTGTGGATCTGTACATGCCCCCAAATATTTGCTAGGTGAGGAATCAAGCTGTGGTCTGGTCACCAGATATCCACTCAGACAAGAATGAAAATGTAATCTGAGGCCTGCCTCCTTGGTAGCTGGGAGGGGCAGCTTTGTGTGGGTGAGCGCTTAGAGCAGACACAAGGCTACACTAAAGCTACCAGCACAACCATGTTCATTGAGGCATTGTGAAAATGGAATCAGCCCAGATGCCCCTCAGTGGATAAATGGAGCAAGAAAATGTGATATGTATACACAGTGGAATTCTACTTATCCAGCAGAAAGAATGAAATGGTTCCATTCATAAAGAAACAGAAAGACTTGGAAAAAATTATATTAAGTGAAGTAAGCTAGACTCAGAGAAGCATGGGTTGTATGGTTTTCTTCATTTGTAGTAGCTAGCATGTGCTATAAATCTACAAGTAAACACACTGGGTGGTTAAAAAAAATTACTGTGATGTAATAACTTGTACAGGTCTCTAGACATCTACATACAGTGAGACCAGAGGAGGAATACAGAGGTGCAATACCCATATACATCATGTGAGATAATATTTCTCAAAATGAACTTGGGGAAATGGAAATGAGAATTTTTTTTCTTTGCTGCTGTCTTTGTTTTCTTTTCCTTTCATTTTGTTTGTTCATTTATCTATCTTTGGGAGGGCCTAGGGGAGGCACAGAAATGGTGGGACAAGGAATGAAAAAAATGTATTCTTTATCTGACTTATGTAACTGTAACCCCTTTGTACATCATCTTTACAGTGACAATAGAAAATGCATTAAAAAAAAAAGATAATTTAAAAAATCTACAAAGGCACTCTAGGGCAGGAGCCTGGGCTTCTGGTAAGAAGAGGAAGAAGGGCTACTGCTCAGGGGCAGAGGCTGCAGGACGAGGGGTATAGGAGCCGCAACAGCATAGATAAGAAGAAGCAGCTTCACTGGGGCAGTCTACAGCTGTTCACTTTTGAGTAAGTGCTTCCAGAGGGCAAATAGCAGGAGCTCAAAAATAGCTGTGGAGTCCCAGAATGCTTATGTAAAAGTTGCAGAACCATGGGGCCGGGAGTTTGGCCTAGTAGTAGAGTGCTTGCCGAGCATGCACAAAGACCCGGGTTGGACTCCTCAGTACCACTTACATAGAAAAAAGCTGGAAGTAGTGCTGTGGCTCAAGTGGTAGTAGTGCTAACCTTGAGGAAAGCCCAATGACAGTGTTCAGGCCCTGAGTTCATGTCCCAGCACTGGAAAAAAAATAAAGAAATAAATAAGAAAAAGAAAGAAAGGAAGGAAGGAAGGAAGAAAAGACGTTGCAGAACCTTTCAAGGGCCTTCCTGAGCACTGAGAAGGATGCAGGTGGGTGGATTTTGAGATTCCCATTTCAGCTCTGGGATCTCAGGTTTCCCATTAAGATCTGCTAGTAATGCCAGCCTTCAGGAGCTCCAGGATCAGAAGTGGAGATGTGACTCAAGTGGTAGAATGTCATCCCTGAGTACAAAAGCCAAGCAAAAGCATGAGTTCAATTCTAATTGGGTTCACAAGCCAGTCATCATATCAATGGCTTGAAATTGGCCGTGAATTAATGCTATGGAAATCTGTAAAAATTACATATTCAGCTTAAAAATAGTTTTTGAAAGCAGCATTGTTGAGCACTTTTAGCAGCCCACAACTTCCTACATATGATAAAAGAGAGAAAAATAGATATCAACAGAGTGCCTAGGGAAAGTGCAGGGACAATGTGAATGTGCATATATGGAAAAGTACAGTAGGACCCACATGGCTTTCCTGGAATGTGTCCTTTAATCTTGCAAAATCTCCATGAGGTAGAGCCTTAAGTTTAAGCATTTTACATGCATTGGGACTGACTGAAAGCCAGTGAAAATAGCTTGCTTGTGCAAGGAAATAGCAGGAAATAGGACTCAAGCCTTGGGTCACAGATTTAAAGTCTAAATACTTGACCCTTACTTGCACAGGGATGCAAAAGGGCATTCAAAAAGGAATGTACTAATTACCTTAGGTAACTGTGACCCCTCTGTACATCATCGTTATAATTACAAAGTATTTTTTTTAAAGATACACAAGGAGAAGTGTGCCTCAAGTAGTAGAGCGCCAATTATGAACAAGAAAGCCAAAGGAAGCAAGCAAACAAGGTTGGAATATCAATCTCTCATTGACTTGTGTAATTTCAGACAGAATGGGTGATTTCTATACCAGTGGCATTTGTGGCTGTGGTAAAGGAAGGTAGAGACTCTGGAAGATGTAAATATATTGTGTGGACTTTCAACTTAGTGTATAGAGTGATGCTTCCTCTAAGATTTGTCCTAGACTCTGTATTAGCCATACACTGCTGTGTAACCAATGTTTCAGAACCAGGACTTAGGCAACAATCCGTTAATTTCACACAGTTTCTGTGGATCCGGAATCTAGTCATTCCCAGAGACAAGAGGAAGCACAAGTGGGAAGATTGCAGCCCAGGTTAGCTCCGGCATAGAGTGAGACTCTACATCGAAAATAACGTTTGCAAAAAGAGATGAAAGTGTGGCTCAAGTGGTAGGACTCCTTCCAGGGACAGATGGACATTTCAGACCATGCTTATTTAGACAATCTAATGAGCCACAGAGTAGGTTTACCTCCGTCACTTCTTGAGTAGTAAACAACACCAACACAATAATAATCTATAATATATAACATATAATACAATCTAGTGATAAATAACTATTATATAACATATACATAACAATTATATAATAAATAATATATAGTCATTAACGATGATGATAATAATAATAATGGAGCCACACTTCCAGCCCAAATGTTAATACTTTAAGAAGTACTGCTTGCCTAGGAGAAGGTACTCAATACATGTTCAGGAATAAACTGGGCATAGTAATACACAACTATAATCTCAGCTCTCAGGAAGCTGAGGCAAGAAGATTGTTATTTCAAGGCCTTGCCTGAACTATACAGCAAGACTCATTCCGTCTCCATTTTTTTTTCTTTCAGAAGAAATGATTGTATTTCTCCTATGAATCTGAAAAGGTAAGTCCCTCCCTTCTTTTCATTTTCCATGTGGGAAGATAGAAAAACAGGGAGGTTGTGCAACTTACCAAAGCAACATGGCTAATAATAATAATAATAATAATAAGATGCAAAAACCAAACTCTGGGACTTCAAATGGCTAGAGAGAAATTGATGGACAACTCATAGTTACAGAACCAGAGCGAGTAATGATGCTTGGCTTGGACTAATGGAAGGAAGAAGAGGCCTGAATTAAAACAAAACACTGGATAATCTACAAACCATTTTCATTTGGCTCAGAAAACTAACCAGAGACATCCTCTCAGTGGAGCTGCTACACTCAAACCATCTGTACTTGGCCCTGCTCTTTCCCCAAGCCTGACATTCTCTGGAAGGAATCCTCAGCGATGCTCCCCAGAGTTAAGGCATCTCTAAGAGTCTAGAAGAATCCCCTGACTGCCCCTCAAAGCTCAGTCCCCGTTTTATAGTCTTTATCTTCCTGCGGCCACACTTGTAACTTTGGTTTTACAAACAGCCTATTTCCTCCTGCTAGGTCCTGAGGAGGAAACCATATTTCTTCATGTGAAATAAACAACCTGTGATTCACCCTGGTGACTCTGCATGAGGATGGGAGGAAAAAGTCCTTCCCTTGGCACGTGCTGTGAGGTTAGGCTGAGAGCCGGCACGTCGCAGAAGGAGATTCCGAAGCATATTCTGACTTTTAAACATACCCATCTCTTCCGGTTTCTCAGCACTGCTGGCTGGCTCACTCACTACAAGCAACCACAGGCAGAGGCGTTGTGAGCAGAGCCCAGATGTGCACAAGAAGTGAAGAGAGAGCTTCTTCAGAAAGCCGAGCCTCCTCCAGGCTCCACAGGGAATCCTGGAGTTTGAATGCAGTTCTGCTCTGGTCCTGTCTCAGTGCAACTAAGCAAGTCACCACCAGGTTCTTTCTGGACTGTTTTCTTCCCCAGAGCTCAGAAATCAGTGCAAAACTTTTTCTCCAAGGGATAAGCTAAGCATGCCAAAGGGAGGTCAACTCAATGTCACCACAGGTCAAGGGACAAACTGGTCCCCAGAGTCCTATGACTTCAATCTAGCTTGGGGCTGTTATTTGAAAAGAACCACCTTTCCCCAAACTTAAATGACTAGCTCAAATACTAATAGAAAAGAAAAGAAAAGAAAAGAAAACTCATTCTTTCCTCTCACCCTGACAAACTTGGGTTTGAACCAGCTTGTTCAGCTGGTATTCTACTACTTGGGTTACAACTCTAGCCCTATTTTTTGTTAACTGGAGATGGAATCCTGTGGGCTATGGACTTTTCTGCATGGGCTGGCTTGAACCATCATCTGCCAGATCTCAGCTTCTTGATTAGCTAGGATTATAAACATAAGCCAATAGTGTTGGGCTGAAAGTTTGCTGTGTGTGTGTGTGTGTGTGTGTGTGTGTGTGTGTGTGTGTGTGTGTGTGTGTGTTCTGGGGCTTGAACTCAAGGCTTGGGTACTATCCTTGGATACTTTTTGCTCAAGGCTAGCACTCTGCCACTTAAGCCACTGCGCTACTTCAGGCTTTTTCTGTGTGTGTGGTACCGAGGAATTGAGCCCAGGGCTTCATGCAAGCTAGGTGAGCACTCTACTACTAGGCTACGCTCAGGGCTGAAAGTTCACATTTTTAAAATTTCAGATATCCATAGAGTAGAGGTATGGCTCAAGTGGTACAGCACTCATCTAGCATGTGCAAAAAGCCCTCAGCTCAATTCTCAGTACCGCCAAAATAAATAAAAATTCAGACATCCAAGAACTGGAAACTGTATATAGGATGGGTTGTATGAATGAGAGCTATCATTGACTTTAGGTAGGGCCAGAGTGGTCCATTTTGCCACAGCGTCTACTCTCCATATCATTTCACCATTTCATCATGTCAGTTTAACTTAAGTCTTCTATTTGAGGTTTTTTTTTTTTCCCTAGAATATCACAATGCACTTACATCGGCTGAATGATGACATTTCTTCACAGCTTTCCTTTATGTAAACTGTCATAGCTTGGTGAATATCCTGATTTTGTTGACATCTTGTGTTTATGTTAGCCTGCTGATTGGATAACCCTGGCACATATCTACCTCCACACGAGGCTTCTAACAAAACGCAGCGACAAATGGGGAAATGGAGGAACATTCGGAGAATAGAAGACACGGAGGAAATATGTAGTTTCTTTTCTACCCATTCTTAAGATTGAAACCTTCAAACAAGTAAGACCCAGGCTGGGCTCCAGGCCACTCAAAGGCCTATGGGGAATCTTTCCCCTCAAGTCTCTACTCCACTGAAATTTTACTGTAGCACAGGAATTGGTAGATCCTGGCTAGCAAGATACTTGTTCCTGAGAATAAATCACCAGCACCGAAGTCATACCATTTAGTTATATATTGTTGATGGTTGTATGCTAAGAAGATCGTGCTGAGCAGAGACCATATTGGCTACTTGCCCTGTATAGAGAAAGCTCCAAGCCCTGATGTACCAGCTTGGATTGCAGGGAACAGAGGCCCACCCAGGTTAGCTTAAGCAAAGTATGTTTGTGGTCAGGACATAACAGGAAGTGTGTTGGATGTCAAGTACATGAACCTCAGGAATATCAGGTCAGGGGAGGGGAGGGAAGGCCGGAGAGCTTTCTGATGGGATTTCTGCTTCTCTCACTTCCTTCCCTGCTCTTTTCTGCTACCTATTTTCTTTCAACATATTTGGCCTTCCCTCAGTTTATCAAAAGTTCCCAGGATTGCTCAGGGCCCGTCTATGTCATGTAAACTCAGACACATATTTAGCTTTCATTTCATTGCCAATGGCCCCAGCCTCTGACTTTCCCAACTCCAAACTCTCAGGGGAGAAATCTGATTGGCCCAGATCCTCTTTTCAAGCCTATGGCTTTGGCAATCCCAGCCTAGCCTGTGTCTGTCCTGATGCTTTCTACCAGGGATCTGCACTGGTCCAAAAGCCAGCCTTGGTCAGTATCAGGGACTATGGGCCCATAGTCACCAGGAGCAAAGTGTGTTGCCAGCCCAGACACTAAAGAATGTGAGACTCTTATCTTTAACTAATCACTAGAAAATGGGAAGCGGCACTGGCTCCAGGGGTAGGGTGGTAGCCTTGAGCTGAAGAGCTCAGGGACAGTGCCCAGGCCCAGAGTTCAAGCTCCATAACCTACAAAAAAAGAAAAAAATTAACAGCTAAATCATCTGTGAAGAAGGGACTGGAGCCCATGAAGCATTTATAGATGCAAATGAGTTCAGCAGGGAGACAGAAAAGCCACCTTAACTGAGTCCAGTTAACTGATGCTGTACAGAAACCATGGTCTCGTCTTCTCTGAACTAGAGAAGACACTAGTAATAAGCGTGTTCTCTATTCTCCTTTGAGCCCAGGCCTCAGTCTCCCCACTGATCAAATGGCAGGACTGAACTAGTGACTCTCAGACTGGTCCACAGCAAACTCCACAGAAGGCTTAAGACACAGGCTGTTGTGCCCACCCTAGAGCTGCTGCTTGGGCTTCAGCCCAAGAAGGTCCATTTCTAAGAGGTTCCAAGGAGGTGCTTTTTTCCAGGCAGAACAGGCAGGCTGTAATCCTGAGATCTTGGTTTGGTTTACTGAGATCCTGGCCAGTGTGGAGAACTTAGATTGTGGGCTGGGGAAATCTCTTATTCGAATCCCTCCTCTTCCCACTCCCCACTCTGCCCCTTGCCATTTATTTATTTATTTTTTTTTACTTCTCACCACCACAAGGACTGTGTTACCAGAGTCCCAGGCTTCAAGAAATACCCCGCTGCCTTCCTAGCCTGCTGGAAAACGTTGATTTTTCTATTTTTCCCTTTGGCCAAATCTTGTGGGCAGTGTGGTTCCCTGACACGTAGGCCACACAGTTGGCTCTCACAACTCACTTCCTCCAAGGTGATCCGTGTCCTTGTGCTGTCCATGATAAACAGCTCCTACTGGGCAGTATCTGGAAATTTCCCCGCATCCAGATAGATGGCAGTTGTTTTCCTGGCCAAGGCTGGGGCCAAGCCACAAACCTGGAGGGACTCAGAGCTCAGGCCTCCAACCAGGGCTACAAATTGCCCTGCGGGGCTGGGCCTGGCCAGGCCGGAAGGAGCTGGAACTCTGAGTGACAACAGGACTGGGAGACACCCTTCATCATCCTGCTAAGTCACTAAGAGGTTTCTGGAACAGGTGGCTCAAATTTCCTTGAAAACCCAAAATAATCCCCCATTTGAAGTGTGCGCGAATCTTCTTGTCACCACCTGGTATTAATAGGCAGGCACCGCCGAAGGAAAAAGGGGTTTTCGGCTACATTTTTGCAAGCTGACTTGCCTGACAAGCTCAATAAAAGCTTAAACAAATATTAAAAAACACACAGAGAGTCAGGCTGGTTTAAATTAACTTCCTAAGCACTTTACCTACTGTAGGAAGAAATTATCATAAAATGTCAGAGCAAAAATAAACCGCGCGTGGAAATAAAAATCAAACATAAAATGCCCTCTTACGACTAACTGCTCAGTACAGTTTACTTCCTAAAAATGTACCAGTGTACATGAAGTTTTCATAGTCTTAAAGTATATGTGGGCAGTGAGGAAGTTTACTTTGAAAAATTCATATTTTACACGTTGGGAATCTATCTTGGCCCGAAATCACATAGGTGTAACCTAGTTTAAAACAAGAGTGTAGCTGAGTGCTGGTGGCTCACACTTGTAATCCTCCTTAGGAGACTGAGATCTGAGGATTGAGATTCAAAGACAACCCTGGCAGGAAAGTTGTGAGATTCTTATCTCCAATTAACTACCAAAAAAGCAGGAAGTGGAGCTATGGCTCAATAAACCTAAGGGACAGTGCCCAGGCCCTGAGTTCGAGCCTCAGTACTTGTAGCAAAAAAAAAAAAAAAAAAAAGCAAGCAAGCAGGAAGGAAGGAAGAATAAAAGAAGAAAAGAGTGATGATGGATTTGATTGGAATACATTGCATGCAAGCATGGAAATGTCACATGAAATTTTCCCTTGTGTGGCTAATATGTGCTAATTAAAAAGAAAAAACCCCACACTTCTTTGTTAACTCTGACATAATTCTTCCAAATAGAATATGCTTCTTGACCCAGAACCTCAAGTTACATTTCTCTTGGGCATTTACATGTTTGGCATGTCGCTGGGCTCCTCTTGTGAAGAAGGAAGGGATCCAGTTAAGAACAGACACGATCTGCTATAGCCATCCTAAGTTTCACCCGGAGATGGAGTTTCTGGAAGGAACTACACACCACAGTGGTTGGGCTGTGGCTTGTCAAATCCTTCAGGCCTGAGCTGAAGTTGAGCCGGATACACTGAGAGATTAACAGGGAGGGCTGCTTAGAGCTTTGCTTTTCTGAACAGAATAGAGAAAGTAGGATGGAGAAAGAAAGGAAATGGGGAGGCAGGAAGGAAAAGAAAGAGGGGGTGAATGAGCTCTTCTGCTTCCCTACTGTGTTTATGCCAAGCTGACACACCCTAACTTTCTCAGCAGACAGAGAGTAGGGACCAAGAGAGTCCTTGTGGTTCTTCATGCCCCTCCCTTCCCTACCAGACTTCTGTCACACCTCCAGGTGATTTTCTGGAAAGGATTCCTGGCAGGGCCTGGGTGGAGCTGCCTGGTACAGCCCTCAGCATGGCTCACAGTAAGAGTTTCCAGGGAAGCCTGTGCTAGCCTCCAAAAGGCCAGCCTCCATGGCCTCCAGTGTCCTGTCAGGACCTGACAGCCGCCAGCATGTATGTAACTTGTGCTAAAGGCATATACATACCAGATGAAAGTGTGTCCATATGTAGACACATGGGTAGATGCATGTGCATCTGTCCTGGCGAGTTAACTGTGACCTTCCTAAGAGACTAGGCAGTGACTCACCAGCTGGCAGAGTACCCAGCCATGCCAGCCACATATGGCCCTGAAATCTCTCCAGAATGAAGTGGAAGCCATGTAGAACCACCGACCAAGTTTGAGGAGGTCTAGTCCAGTGAGACTTAAAAAAAAAAAAAAAAAAAAAAGGCAACTTATTTCTCTAATCTGTGTGTACCGATTGTGCCAGAAACAAAATACCAGTAAGGCCTGGAAAAAATATTTCTGTTCATTTGCCTCGGCTGTGAGCCACTCGTCTCAACGTGGAAGGAAAAAGCGAAGGAACAGATTAGAAGCTGTTGTGTCTTGGCTCACTGGATCCTTCTCCTCTGCCCTGGGATGTTATATGAAGCTCTCTCCCACTCAGGATCTGAAACAGCAACCTCAATTTCCCACTGGAAAAAAGAAAATCTTGCAGGAGGGGAAACTGGGCTGTAGCTCCCCAGGGCAGAAATTGAGAGCCCCCGCTCTAAACCACTTCCTTTGCCTGGTAACAGCGCACAGAGGAATTTCCACAAATCCCCTTAGCTGTCATGGCTTCCGCCCCTCCAATGTGAAAAGACAATCTGGGACATTCCAGCCCCTCCCCCACTTGCACCTTGTTTGATCTATTTGGCTCCTAGACTGGCCCTGGACTGGCACTGGAGAGCCAACAGCATACATTTTCTTTGCCTATATTTCCTCCAGGAGTTGAGAAACATCCAAGTTGAAGCAAGTGTGGGGAGAGGCCCATCCCAGTTCTGGCCTGCAGCAGCAGCAGCAGCAGCAGCAGCAGCAGTTCTTTAGCTTTGGAGAAGGAAGGAACTCTAAGGGAGGGACCAAGGAGGACCCACCTGCAGGAATGAGTTCAAGGGCATGCACCATACTGTAAGCCACATCCAGGCTATGACTGGGCTCCACCTCAGTTCCTAGCTGGGTCACATGGGTGGGTTACCTGAGTTCTCTCATAAAAAAAAAAAAGCTCCTGTGCCCAGAATCTTGGTACTCGGAAGGCAGAGGCAGGAGGATTGTGAATTCTAAACAAAACAGCTGGCTGCAACTGGCACATACTTGTAGTACTAGCTACTCTCAAGGCTGAGATCTGAGAATCATGATTTAAAGCCAGCCCAGGCAGATATATCTTTGAAACTCTTTTCTCTGATTGACCAACAAAAAACTGGTACTGGAGGTGTGGCTCAGATGGTAGAGTACCAACCAGCCTTGAGTGAAAAAGCTGGAAAGAAGGAGTCCTATATTCAAGTTCTGGGACTGACACCACTCCCCCCCCACAAAAAAAAGAGAAGTAAAAAGAAACAAAGAAAACAACAGTCAAATCAACAACAAAGCTCCTGTTTTACAAGGTGGCTGTGAGGGTCTAATGATAGGGATTGATAAAGCCTTGAGCACAAGGCTGGCTTGCAAGTGAGGATTTGGTAAAGGTAAGCTGCTGCCATCAATTAACCCAAGGTCTACCACCCTGAGACTCCCCTGCCTTTCGCAGCAGAGCGGTGATGCCCCCTCATGCTCCATGTGAATCCCCCAGGCCTGTGTGCGCACAGACCACAGTTATCCTGTGAACTGTTAGCTTACCCCTGTCCATAAGCCCCACTCCCCCTTTTTTTGCCAGTCCTGGGATTGAGCTCAGGGTCTGAGCACTGTCCTTGGATTTTTCTCAAGGCTGGAGCTCTACCACTTAAGCCTCAGCACCACTTATAGCTTTTTTTTTTTTTTCTATGTATGTGGTACCAAGGAATTGAACCCCGGTCTTCATGCATGCTAGGCAAGCACTCTGCCACCAGGCCAAACTCGAAGCCCCACCTCCCCCCACGAGGCCCCTTTGAGAAACAGTCTATGTTCTTGTCAGTGTCCAGGCCCAAGTTCTTCCCATAGTTTTCCTGGAGCTTTTGGCCACTCCCAGAACGCTGGTGCTTGCTGAGCTGATGTTGGGAAAGTGGTAGCTTGGAACTCACCATTTGAGCCCAGAAGCTCATAGGCTGTCTGGGCTTAGCTCCTCATTTCCCAGGTATTCTGGAGGCATTAGCTTCCCTTTTGGTAAGTTTCTCCATCAAGACACTGAGAAGATATGGACTGAACTGTGTTCTTTCTAAATTCTAGTGCTAAAAATCCAATCTGTAACATTACTATATTTGTAAACAGAGCCTATTAAAAGGTGACAAAGTTTAAATGAGGTCATAGGATGGGGCTTTAATGGATAGACAAGGAAGGGTAGGAGAAGCAAAAACAGGAACAGAAGAGGAGAAGGAGGAAGAGATACCAGAGAGCACTGCAGCTTCCTGAGAAGAGTAGGAGCAAGAAGGCTCTTGGGAAGGGATGGAGGGAGGGAAAGGGGGGACAAAAGTATGGGAAAGGGTATCAATGTTTGAGAAGTAATGTACCCACTACCTGACGAATGTAATTGTAATCCCTTTATACATTACCCCGACAATAAAATTCAATTAAAAAAAAAAAAGGCAGATGTCAACAACCAGGAAGAGAGGATTAGAAGGAACTGCTCCCCCCTACTTTGACTTTGGACTTCTAGCCTCCAGAGCTATAGGGAAGTAAAAGTCTCTTCCCCATCCCCCCAGTCATGGGGCTTGAACTCAGGGCCTGGACACTGTCCCTGAGCTTTTGTGCTCAAAACTAGTGACCTTCTACTTTGAGCTACAGTGCCACTTCTGGTTAGCTGGTGGTTAATTGGAGATAAGAGTTTCAGGGACTTATCTGCCTGGGCTGACTTCAAACTGCAGTCCTCAGATCTCATCCTCTTAAGAAGCTAGGATTACAGACAGGAGACACCAGTGCTGTCAACCTTCTTTTTTAAAGACAGTTCCCTTGCTGAGTGAAGTGGAAGCCATGCCTGCTATGCTAATAGTATTCTCGTCTGTTCTATTCCTATTCTTTTCTATTTCTATTTTATCCTATCTTCTATCCTATTTACTCTGTTCTATTCATTATTTCTTATTCTATTTCGTCTGGTGGTGAAGGACTTTGGACTCAATGGCTCAGGGCCTGCCTATTTGAAAGGGTGTGGGTTTGGAAATGATTTGGGATGCTAACATTAATGGTTTATTGAGCAAGTCTCAAGGTATCTTACACACTTTGCCCACATTATCCCGGTCCGTCATCACTATCTGTTACTAGGGCTTGGGAGCCTCAGTCACTTGGTCAGGACAAAGCAGATGATCCAGTTGGTCGCAAAGCCCATAGAAAAAGGAGAGAATGTTGCTAGACAGTCATTTCATTCACAGGCATGCCATGCCCTTCCTCATAAGCAGTTTTGCCATGCATCTTGAGGATGTCCCTGCACCATTTCAGGACCAAAGTCAACAGACTGGGTTCTGAATTCTCCTCTGAAGTCTGAACCTAAATGGAGGTTCAGATTCATTGACCCAACTATTTGTGTTCTTTTTGCTACATATAATGGATTGTGGCCTCCTAAATACAAAAGTGAACTTGTATCAAGTGAATAAAAGATCACTTTGAACTTGGTACTTACTCTTGTTATGTCTCAGTAAATATTCCAGACCTTTAGGAGAGGAGAATTAAATAAAAGTTGTTATTTGCAAATGAGTGGTGATCCAATACGTAGAACCCGAAAAGAATGTTCAGATAAAGCATTTGAATTTGGTGAGGGAGGGGAAGAGGAGGATCATGGGGCTTCAACTCAGGGCCTGGGGATTGTCCTATTTTCCTGCCTAAGGCTAGTGCTGTGTCACTCTGACCCACAGTTCTAATTCCAGTTTTCTGGTGGTTAATAGGAGATAAGAGTCTTAAGGACTTTTCTATCCAGGCTGGCTTTAAACAGTGATTCTCAGATTTCAGCCTCCTGAGTACATAGGATTACAGGTGTAAGCCATCCCTACCTGGTCTCAGCATTTGGTTTTTAATAGGAGAGGCCTGCAAGACTGCTTGATACAAAAAGTCAGTCACTAATTTTTTTTTTTTTTGCCAGTCCTGGTGCTTGAGCTCAGGGCCTGAGCACTGTCTTTGGGCTTTCCCAAGGCTAGAGCTCTACCACTTGAGCCACAGTACCACTTCTGACTTTTCAATGTATGTGGTACTGAGGAATCAAACCCCTGTCCTCATGCCTGCTAGTCAGCCCAGTTATTAATTTAAAAAAGTTTCCATATCATATTTGTGTGTGTGTGTGTGTGTGTGTGTGTGTGTGTGTGTGTGTGCTGGTATGGGGGCTAAGCTCTAATGTAGCTTTTTCACTCAAAGTTGGCCCTCTACCACTGGAGCGACACCTCCAGTTCTGGCCTTATTGCTGATTAATTGGAATACGCAACTCAGAGTTGTCTGCCCAGGCAGACATTGAGCCACATGTGATTCCCACATCTTGGCCTCTTGAGAAGCCAAGATTTAAAGGTATGAGCCACCAATGCCTAGACCTGCCACCCCCTCTCTCTCTGTATCTCTTTGAATAGTTTCTGAATCCATTACTTTTTCAGTATTATTTTATGTATATATAAAGAGGACCTTAGGCTTTGCACTTTTGTGATTTCTCTTAAGACTATCTGAATTTATTACTTAAAAAATCATCTAAGGCTGGGAGTTTAGCCTAGTAGTAGAGTGCTTGCCTGGCATGCATGAAGACCCAGGTTCGATTCCTCAGTACCATATACATAGAAAAGCCAGAAGTGGTGCTGTGGCTCAAGTGGTAGAGCTATGTCCTTGAGAAAAGCCCAAGGACAGTGCTCAGGCCCTGAGTTCAGCCCCCAGGACTGGCAAAAAAAAAATTATCTAGGTAAACCAGGCACAGTGGCTCATACCTGTAAGCCTAGCTACTCAGGAGGCTGAAATCTAAGGATCGAGGTTCAAAGCCAGCTCCAGCACTGAAGACCATGAGACTCATCTCCAATTAACCACTAGAAAACTGGTGCTAAGGCTCAAAGGGGTCAAAAAGCTCAGAGACAGTGCCCAGGTCCAGAGTCCAAGCCCCAGGACGGGGAAAAATAATATCTTTCTATGTCCATCTATCTATCTATCTATCTATCTATCTATCTATCTATCTATCTATCTACCTATCTATCTATCTATGTAGTTGTACAAAAGGGTTCCACTTCAACATGTCAGTTTATGCACACAATGTCTCTTAATCATTGTCCTTCTTTCACGTGTTCTCCCCCTCTCTCAGGATCTCACTAAATAACCCAGGCTGTACTCAAACTCTCAATTCTCCTGCCTCAGCCACTTGAGGGCTGAAATTACAGGCCTGCACAAATATATCTTGCTAAAATGATCAAAACATCATTTTTGGATTGACTTTATTACTTATTCACTTATTTATTTTTGTAGTGCAGGGGACCACATAAAGGCAATGGTAAATGGGATGATGGGATCAAATAGAGACCATGGCACAATGTCTGTGTGTGTGTGGAGTCTTGCTTTATGAACAAGTAGGTGAACAAGTAGGTTTTAAACAATGAGTAAAGCTTGACTATTTACTAAATGATGTTGATACCCTTGATTAATTAAACAGAAGAAGGTGAGATTGTATTTCCTCACATCATATTTACAATTAAAAAAATCATTTAGCTGGGTTCTGGTGGATTACCTGACTCAGGCCTGTAATCCTATCTACCAAAGAAAACGGTTCAAAGGCAACCTGAGCAGGAAGTTCATGAGACTTTTTTTGGTTTTTTTTGCCAGTCCTGGGGCTTGACCTCAGGGCCTGAGCACTGTCCTTGGGCTTTTACAAGGCTAGAGCTCTACCACTTGAGCCACAGCACCACTTCCGGCTTTTTCTATGTATGTGGTAGTGAGGAATCCTAGGTCTTCCTGCATGCTAGGCAAGCACTCTACCACAAGGCCAAACTCCTGGCGCCCATCTTTGAGACTCATATTGGCAATTAACCCCCAGAAAATAAGAACTGGTGCTCTGGCTCAAAGTGGTAGAGTGCTAGCCTTGAGCCAAATCGCTCAGGGACAGTTTCCAGGCACCTACAGCCCTACAGCCTACAAAAAAAAAAACAGAACAAAAACATTTAGAGACGACAATGAAAAGCAAACCGTAAAACATTTAAAAGTCAGCATAGAAAAAATATTTTTATGTACGCCAGCATGAGGGAAGGAGTACTAAATCAAGGAGTACTAAAAATAGAATGACAAACCCAAATGATGAAGGAATTAATACATTTTAAGAGAAAGAATAGAAGGACAATTTACTGGAAGAATACATTTGCAACATATTTAACAGAGGATCAATGTAGAGAATATATGAAGCACTCCTACAATTCAAAAGGAGAAAAAGCACAATATAGGACAAGCATGAGTAGAATCTTTTGGAACTGATGATCCTCCTGTCTCAGTTTCCCCCATTCTGTGATTATAGGTGTATGCTACCATGCTTGCTTTAGCAGTGTGGAGTATTAAGGTTCATCTGAAGATGACAGGACCTTAAGATATTTTTTCCTAGCCTTCAAAATATCACTTTCCTCATCTGTAAGGTAGAGTTTTATTACTGAAACAAACCTTATTGTTAAGGGCAACAGTAAGTCATTATCTTACGGGTTATTATAAGGACTCAATGAGATATCACATCCTAAGGTGCTGTCCCAGTGCCTGCATGGAATAGACAAATGTTCATTAAACATTGGGTGTCATTATGGGACTGTTACTACTGAGAGAAGCTAACTGCAGGGCGGTCTTTTTGCTCTGGCTTACTGTGGACCTATAGAAGTTCCACTTGCCCAGACTCCTCCCTTTTGCCAAAACCTGTGAGCCAGCTCCGAAGCCTGCAACTCCCTACCCTGTTTATTTTCCATTTGTCCATATGCTTACCACAAACCCAGAGGAGCCTCTGGAAGAGGCTTATACTTAGGAACTGTAATCGCAACCTTGCAGCCAATGCATGGAGCCAGGGATGGGACCCAAGTATAAACCAACTCATATGGTTCCCATTTCTGGGGTCCCTGAAAAGCACAATCCAGGAAGGCTTTTAATTATGCCATTGGACTGCAGAAGAGAAAACAGTGCTCTTTGAGAGAACCCATTGTGAGCCAGCACACCAGAAGATGACTCAAGTCCATCCCTTGGTTCCTTGGTGTTAGGATACAAAGACGTTTCCCATTGTGCACCTTCTCTGCAGGAACAAGGCCAGATGTTTGCAGCCATTCCCTGCACACAGTTCGGGCATGACCAGGGTGGGGACTATTTACTATTGTTGTAAATGAATCCTGCCCACCATCAATGTCCAGCTCTTTTTATGTTTGCAGTAGGAGAGAGAAAACCATTTTCAAAGTACAGAACACAAGGCCCCGAGTTACCAAACCTACTTTCCTATACTCATTTGGCTCAACAAACAGTTCAATAACTTACTCAAAGAAACATCTGAATAGAAAAAGATCTCAGCCTATTGTCTTAGACAAATGTGTTTTCTGAGCTCTTCTCACCATGAACTTGACTTAATGAAGTCTCATGCCACACACAGCATCTTTCTAAGTGTTACCATATTTGTTTGTCTGTCGTCATTGTGCCTCAGACATTTAAAGAGGCTCCACTGAGCTCTTATGAATGGAGATGTCGCCAATATTTCTCTCCATTTGTTGAGTCTGAATTTCTGAAGTGGACCTAGCCAGCCCAGGAACTGTGAGATTTGTGAGATTTGTGTGTGTGTGTGTGTGTGTGTGTGTGTGTGTGTGTGTGTGTGTGTGTGTACTAGTTCTGGCGCTGGAACTCAGAGCCTAGATGCTGTCTGCTTTTTTGATTAAGGCTGGCACTCTACTACTTGAACCACAGCTCCACTTCTGGCCTTTGAATGGTTTATTGAAGATAAGAGTATCAGAGACTTTTCTGCCCTAGGGTGGCTTTGAACTGGGATCCTCAGATCCCAGTCTCTTGAGTAGCTGTGTCTGGCAGTTATTTATTTGTTTATTTGTTTGTTTGTTTAGTATTTAGTATTAGGGACTGAACAGGGCCTTGGGCTTGCCAAGCAAATGTGCTACCATCCCCAGCTCAGCTCTATGGGCAGTCTGCCCATAGGCAGGGTACATATACTATTGCAGCATCTCTTGGACTTGCATTTTCCCTAATAATGGGTGACAACAAACGCTTTCTCCTTGCTTATACCAGTTGTTCATGTCCTAGCTGTGTAAACTAGAGGCTGGATTACATTCAGGGGAAACAGTTGGGGCATTGAGTGCTTTGTGGGCAGCACTGCTTCCTCTAGCAGCATCTCCGTAGAGTCATTTGAGACAACGTGGTGGTCCTCAGAGTCCATGTGCTCACCTGCCAGTTGGGGGGTCCATTTTTCGGTCAGGAGTAAGAGTAGGGGAAGGACAAGAGACAAGTTTGCCAATCATTAGATAACTCTGACTTCAGGCAATTCAGGCTATTAATGCCTTACTAGGATATCTGCATGAGAGAATGGACGGTCTATGAGGAAAACTAGGACAAGAGAGTACAGAGAGAGAAATGCTACTGCCGCCTCAGGGCCTCCAGTCTGGTCCATATGGTTGTAACATTTCTCAATGCCAACCATGCCAGACAAACAAGAACTCCCCACCATGAAGCATATAGCTTCGCCACCTTCAGAGGTGAACCCCCTACTCTCTTATTGTCTTGTCCCCTGAAAGAAGCCCCTTCTTTCTGCACACATACGGCCAATCATGCTTGCTCTCATGTAGGCTTTTGTTTTATCAAGGATTATCCCATTGGGATAAATCATCTACTCCAGGTGACTGACATGGAAAAGGACACATCCTAAAGGCACAGGTGCATAAAGAATTGAATTCACAGGGGTCCAGAATGAAGACCTGCTCAGCCCCCTTCGAACAGATGAAGAGTAGTAGAGTTATGTTCTGGAGTGTGTGGTTACCACACTCCCATAGGCCTGAAAAGCCCTTGTGTTTAGGATGCCCATCTTGATGGTTAACGACACTGCACCAGATGGTTACCTACACTAGGTCCAGTCCCCACCCAGGAATGTGGAACTGTAGCTAAGAGACATGGGTAGTGTCTATTTGCTACTGGAATTGAGAGGCACCATGTCAGTAAGGCTGATAAAGGCATCTTGCAGACATCAACGGGCCACAGGGGTGTTGAAAGCACTGGAAAAAGGAGGGAGGGGCCACACAGGGCTTCTCCCTGAGGGATCCCAGTGCTGGGAAAATTTCCTTCCTGGCTTAAGCCAGTTTGCCACAAGTTTCTATTAACCTGCCTTCCTCGCCTTCATATTAAATGTGCTTCTGGAAGGAGTTCCTCCTCCCCTGCCCCCTCACCTCCATAAACTCAGAATCCCAAAGGGCCTGAAGAAGAGGATCAGCCATTCTGAAGAGGGACATTTTTGGTGGTGGGAAACAGCCCAGGGCCAGAGCCTGAACCTGAGGCCTGTTCCCAGCTCCACCGAGCAACTCTGCAGAGCCCACAGCAGACACCAGATGACAGATATGTCTTTGGGGAAGGAAGGTGGTTAATGTTCTCCTCCTCCTCCTCCTCTTCCTCCTCCTCCTCCTCCTCCTCCTCTTTCCTCCTCCTCTTCCCCCTCTTCCTCCAGGCTTTGGCTTTTTTATGGACAAAACATGATCCAGATCTTAAAATGAAGCAAGTTTTTAAATTGAAAGCCCAGAAGGCTCCCTGGTGCAAGAGAGCTTATATGAAGACTTCAAGATGCTACCCTCAAATGACTTCTCCCAGAAACATTCCAAGGAAGCTGGCCTTTTGCAGCCATGCTATACAATGGTCAAGAATGCAGACCAGGCTGTCTGGCTTTCATTTCTGGCTTCATTCCTATATAGTAACATGCTTCAGACAAGTTACTCCATCTTCCTCAACTCCACTGTGTAAAATCAACTTAGTTGATATAGGATTTATATTTATAAAAGCCACCCCTTTGATGTATACAAATTAATTAATGCTTTGTAGTAAAGTTACTGAGTTGTACAGTCACCACTATAGTCTAGTTAAGAACACTTCTAGTATCCCATAAGAACTTGGGAGTCTATTCGCACAGTTAACCCTCATCTACTCAAACCTGGCAAGCCCATGTCTACTTTCTGTCTTCACAGGCTCTGGACATTGCATATAAACTAATCATTCTGATATTAAGGTTTATCCATATTGTAGCATGTTTTAGTACTTGCTTTTTCTGGTTGAATAATATTCCATCATAAACTACATCTCATTTATGCATTCATCATTTTGAATTGTTTCCAGTTTGGGGCAATTATAACTAATACTTCTAGAATATTCATGTGTAAGGTTTTTTGTAGCCACAGGTTTTCAGTTCTCTTGGATAATGATCTTGGGAGAGGAATTGCCAGGTTCAATGGTAAATTTACATCTTCCTCTCTAAGGAACAGCCATATTGTTTTCTGAAGTGGCTCAGCCTATGTCTGATGGTTTACAAACTCAGTATTCTGAGTCTCTATCATGATAAGTGCTTAGCAAATACTCCTCCTTCTAGCTTGTGTACTGGATTCCAATTACTCAAGACACGTGAATGCTGTCTGAGTTCTTTGAAGGTAGGGCCTGTGTTCAATGTGAGGCTTTTGCCTGGTTTCTCATTTGTAACAGTTACTTTGTCAGCACATGGGGGAACTTGAATGCAGAGTTGAGGTCCCCCAGACCACAGTCTCCTGGGAATCGAGAGGTGGGACCTCAGAGATGCCTTGCTTGCATCCTGGGGGAGTGGGGGGAGGAATGGGTGGCAGGTAGGGCTGGCCTCAACCTGCCTGGGGCTCCTTTCTGTACAGCACTGAGGATGGATGTTTCGAGATATCTCCTGGTTGTTTTCTTGGCTGCCAGGCAAAATGTTGAGAAGGCTTTTAGAGGGCACCTAGCCCTCTGTCTAGCATCAGGTACTTGCTCCTTGCATCTTACCTTTAAGACCCTGAGTAACTGCCCTGGGGCTTGGACCACAGCCTTATGACTATGGCTCCCTCTTCTTTGGCCCAACCTTTCATTCTCTCCAGGCTACCAACTATCTCCTGGAGATGATCTCTCTGTTTTGGGGTAGAACAGGCACTCTGACCAAACCCATGCAGGGACACCAAAGAAGAGGAAGCATTGGGTACATCTCAGGATACCTGCTCAGAGGCCCAAGGCCCATCAGCCCCTCCCCCCTGCAGCTGGAAAATTGCCCAGGCTGGGATGTGGGGAAGGCAAGGGGCATTTCCCATCCCAGAGGGCAATTTCCAAATCAGCCCCTCATGCCCTCGACTCAGCAACAAACCAACTGCACATTCAGGGAAAATCAGTGGAATGTATGCAATTAATTAAAGGGCAAGTCTCAAGTCAGACTAAATACTGGAAGTCAGGAACTGGAGTCCAAGTGCCTTGATGATTGGAAGGAAGAACGTCCCAATTTGATTGCAGAAAGCAATTTACTTCAATTAGCAGTGACATAAACAGGGTGATTGCTTAATCGGAGCACCGCATCTCTAAAACATAAACAGCCCGAACTGCATCCTCTCCTATTATATTAGTAGCACAGGATTGCTTTTCCCAAGACAGGCTTGATTAACCCTTAAGAAGCCATCCTCCATCTTTCCATTGCCTGCTAAGTCTTTACTGGAAGTCCTGACATTCATTGTCTTAGGTGTGAGTGTCCAGCAACTTTCTGAGTGTTTTTGCTTTTGAGTCCATCATGTAAGATACGTATTAGAGCCAGGGTCACACCTGCAATCTTAGCTACTCAGAAAGATGAGAGATAAGTAAGGACTGCAGTTCAAAGCCAGCTCAGGAAGGAAAGTCCACTGACTCTTATTTCCAATGAAACACCAAAAGCCAGAAGTGGAGTTGTGGATCAAGTGATAGAATGTCGGCCTGAAGCAGAAAAGCTAAGGGACAGTGCCCAGACTATGAGTTTAAGCCCCAGCACACACACACACACACACACACACACACACACACACACACACGCAGAAGATATGAATTAATCTGCACACTTTTACAGGTAGGAGCAGCGAAACTCAGCCGGTTTAAGAAGTGATCATCTCAAATACGATCCATTCCTTCACACTCTATTGCCTCTAAAGCCTATTCTGCAATCAAGTGATCTGTGATCTACTTCCTACTTCCTTCCTCTACCAAGCCTATCCTCCCAGAGGCCTTCTTTCTGTTTGTCTCACTCCTAGAATGCAAGCTCCCAAAAGCAGAGATCCTTTTATTCATCTATACCATCAAAGCACATAGTAGGTCCACAGGACCTATTTGCCCAGTAAAGGAAGTCTTGTCTCTGCCTAGACAGAGATGAGGGTTGGAGACATTAAGCTGTTTTACCTAGTCAAATAGGTGGCTAATGATAACACTGGGATTCAGACACCTTTCTCTTGGGAAAAATGTCTTCTTCCCCAAGCCCCTCCCTCACTAATTCTTCACACACACACACACACACACACACACACACACACACACACACACCCCGCCCCGGTCCCCCTCCCACAAGAAGCAGACATTCATCCAACCAGCACAGAGAGCAGGGAGTAACAGAATTTCCATTTTCGACCTGAACTCTCTCCAGGCTTTGTTGGACAGAGTTCCCAGAATGCAAATCTAGAAGTCACAGACTCTAAACCCCCTCCACCACTGATTCTTACGTGAGAGCATTATATAAGGACCCAACTCTGCATAGAAAAGTGCATCCCCTGATCCTGGACTGTGGGATCAGAAAATAAACTATTTGGAAAAGCTGAAGCTACACTGTGACCACTGTGACCTCACCCATAGCCAAATCCTATCCTTAGCCCAAACTTCCCCCTAGAGTGGGGGCCAAAGGAAAGAGAAGTCAAATCAAGGCCACTATCAGAAGGTCAGGGTGGAAGTTATGAAAAGCTGGTGTATAGCTTTGGGCTATATGAGATCCACCCCACATAAGTATATTTTCTCATTGCCAGACAGAGCTCCATCCCTGAGATGCTGGCTAGCTTTGGATCTCTGGGTCTTCATTTGCCCCTGCAGTATCACCTTTGAGAAGATCAAGTTCAAGTTCATCCTTCACTTCTGGGAAGGCCAAGTTCAAGTCCTGGTCTAGCGGACACTTCCGGTTTGACCTTGAACTGGGCTTTGACCTCTCCAAGCTGTTTTCCTAGTCTTAAAGGAGATCCCAACACCCTCCATAGTAACTGTCTGGGTTTCAAGGGCTTTAAATAAGATCATGAATGAGGACATGCTCTGGAAAGTTTAAAATACAAAGAGATTCTAACATTAATTAAACATACTTGTCAAAGGTGGGGTCTCCTGTACTATTGGACAGAAAAAGAAACTGAGACTCTCCAAACAATTTGCCTCTAGGTCCTATACACAGAAGCAGATAGTAATCATTGTTTATGCTACATAAGGATCTTTCCTGGAAGTGAGGTCAGTAACCTCCCAGTGGAACCAAGGAGATAAAACCCTGGACACTGGTAGATAACAGCAAGTGAGAAGGTATGGGATTATGGGTGCAGAAGGGCCAAGCTGAGGGGGCTATGGAAAGGGTTTTATGATTTCGCTCCAAGTTACAGTAAGAATGAATCGAAAAGACTATGTCTGTTCCCTCTTTCTTTCCTCTCTCCTCTCCTCCCCTACCCTCTACTTCCTTACCTTTTTCTTCCCTCTTTTTTTTTTGGCAGTGTGGTATTTGAACATAGGACCTCGAGCTTCCTAGATTGGTATTCTACCACTTGAGCTATACCCCAACTCCCCTTACTCCCATTTTTTTCTTTAGTTATGTGGACAGGATCTACTATTTTTGCCTGGTTCTGGTCCAGGACCACAATCCTCTTACCTAGGCTTCCCATACAGGTGGGATCACAGACAGAACCAAGCCTGGTTTATTTGTTGGGATGGTGTCTCACTAATATTTTGCCTAGGGTGACCTTGAGCTGAGATCTTCCTGACCTCTACCTCCTGAGTATCTGGAATTACAGCCATGAGTCACTCTTTATTCTTTTAAAATTTTTTTTAACTTAAAAATTATTACTATAAAGGTAATATACAGAGAGGTTACATAAGTCAGGTAATGAGTACATTTCTTTTTGGACAGTGTCGCCCCTCTCTTCTAGCTTCTCCTTCCTATACCAACCCTGGAGTTGTATAGTTCATTTTCAATATATTTCAACTTTTTATCTTGAAATAATTTTAGATTTCTATGATTTGTAGAGATAATATAGAGTTCCCATATCCTTTTTCTCAAGTTTTAGTGTAATTATCAAAACTAAAAAATTAAGTACAGTTAATGAAAGTACAGACATAGTCAGATTTTCTCTTCCTAGTCCAGGATCCAATCTAGGAGACCTAATTGCTTTTAGTTGGCATGTCTCCTGAGTCTATTTCCTTATGACAGCTCTTCTCTCTTTTATTGTCTTTCATAACCTTTTTTTCATAACTTTTGCTATGAATTCACTTTGTAGAAAGACTCTCCACGTTAGTAGTTCTCTCTTTCCTCCCTTCTTCCTTCTCCTTCTTTCTTTCTTTCTTTCTTTTTTCTTTCTTTCTTTCTTTCCTCTCCTTCCTTCCTTCTTTCCTTCCTTCCTTTCTCCCTCCCACCCTCTTTCCTTCCTGCCCTCCCTTCCTCCCTTTCTTCCTTCTTGTTTGGCCAAGATCAGGATCCAAGCTAGGTACCTACCACTTTCACTCACTGGCTAGCGCTCTACCAACCCAACCACATCTCCAGCCCCTTAAATAGTTCTCATTAGATTGCCATTTAGAGAATTTGAGAGACTATACCACAGAGGTATATGCTCTGTGAACAGTGTTGCCTTATGGGTTGCTCATGTTATTGAAAGCTGGTCATAGGCTGAGTGGGCCCCATCTTTAGAAATCACCTTTGCAGCATGTGGAGATGTTGGGGAGGAAAGGATGCCAGGTGATAGAGCTGGGACTAGGATGGGAAGAACAGCAGAACAGCCAGGAAAGAGAAAGGAGAGAGAATATGGCAATTAAATAGGTGGGGCCTGTCAGGGGTTGAGGATGGCTTCTGATTTGTAAATGCTTTGCAGAAGGGTAAAACAAAACAACGGAAACACCTTCTTGCTAAGGACATCATTTAATCATATTTGCTTGTGTGTGTGTGTGTGTGTGTGTGTGTGTGTGTGTGTGTCTGTCTGTCTTCTGTCTGTCTGTCTATCTGTCCTGGGGCTTGCACTAGGGGCCTGGATGCTGGCTTTGAACCATGATCCTTAGATCTCAGCCTCCTGAGTAGTTAGGGTTACAGATGTGAGCCACCAATGCTCAGAGACATTTAATCATTTTAAGAAGATTCTGATCAAGATATAAATACCTAAAACAAAACTCAGGCAACAGGAACACAGGGATTTCTAATGGCTACAGCCATTCCATTCTTTCTTTAAGCTCCTAGTCCAGCACTTCTGCTCTCAGTTATTCCTAGCCTCCTGTGTTCAGAGTTCATCCATGTCTTCAGAAATCCTGTCACCCGGCATTAGTTACATTTAAACATCAAGCTCAGGCCTCGGGAATACAAATCTCCAATGTGACCTTCGTGAATCAAATTTGAGGATGTACAATATTTCCCAAGGGGTTCACTTGTCACCAGCCCTATGAGGCCTGCTCTGTCCACTCTGAAATAAGAATTCACCTTCTGCTGCTCTCCATCTGTTATTCTGGGCTTTCTTTATTCTTAATAGTTCTCACTAGTATCAACTCCATTGCTGTCTTCTCAGGGAAGGGAACAAGGCTTCTGTTTACTGCTGTATCTATAGTACTCAGACAGGTGCATTATGCCAATTCATTTAAAAGTATTTGACAAAGGCCTGAACAATCTAGTCAATTCTTCTCTTTTCTGTCACCTCTCTGAAACCCAAGAGCTATGACTACCCGAGACTTCTGGCCTCAACACCATCTCTGCCCTTCTCTCTCACCTGCCTCAAGCATTATATTCCCAATAAGACTGAGAGCCTGGTTCTGCAACAATACTATATCACCAAGGTCTAACAAGCCACTGATAATAGCAAAACAATTTTGCCATTATTAAAATGATAATGCCTGCCCAGTGTTGTGGCTGACACACACCTGTAATCTTAGCTACTGAGGAGGCTGAGATCTGAGGATTGAGCTTCAAAGCCAGCCTGGACAGGAAAGTCTGTGAGACTCTTATCATCAAAATGTTGGAAGTGGGGCTATGGCTCAAGTGTTGAGCACCAGCCTTGAACAAAAATGCTAAGGGACAGTACCCAGACCCTGGCTTTAAGCCTTAGTGCCCTGCCCTCCCTCCTCCTCAAACATAATGTCCAAAGGACCATGGCTGGACCAATGTGCTTAGAGCTGCCAAACCCAGCACAATCTCTGTTCCTTCATTCATTTCCAGAACCATTTGTCCCCCATAGTAGATGTCTGTGACCAGAATCTAGGTCTTGTCTTTTCCTAACCCTGCTGAGCAGTCTCAAATTCCCTGAGGAAGAAATCTATGCAGGAAAGGCTCATCCCCAACTCCAGGCCCAGAGGATTCAGGAACGAAAGTTTTTCATAGTCCAGTCCTGTGGCTCGTTACCAATGTGACTGTGAGCATGTATCTTCTTGTCAGCCTTCCCCTGCATGGTGGAGTTTAGGAGTCCTCACCCCACAGGGTTATCAGGAGGATTAAATTCCACCACAATGATAATTATTGCTCTCCACAGCAGGCTCTTTACTAGGGCCAGATACTGTGCAAGAGCTTTGTCCACATGTATCACAGTTAATATTCCTCAGGACCCCACAGGGACCTCTGTTATCACCCATGTTTTTAGAGATGAGGATAGACAGATGACATCATTGCCTGGTGTTGCATGGCCAGCAGCAAGTGGTACAGCTGGGACATGGACCCTGCCACCTGGCTCTATGAGTCAAGCTGCTGTGACCTACAGTCTCCCCTGTGAATGTAGCTTGGTGCCCCGTAGGCCAGAGTGCTCAATAAATGTGATGTCTTATGCAACAGCTGGGGGCTCATTCTGGCTTCATTCTCCAGGAATGGCACAGTAGTCAGAGCCTTCCAGCCCAATCCTGTTCCAAGTCCTGTATCCTCATCCCTACACAAGCTCATACTGGAAGAGAAAGCTGCTAGAAAGCAGCCTTTCCAGTAGTCTCCCTAGCAGCCCAACTGCACTGGCCACACAGACCTCAGTCCTGGTAGGAGACAGACCCATGTCTGAGCCTCCTTTGAGCAGCTGAGTGATGGAGTTGCATTGAGAGACTCATTTGGTTTTCCATCTTCCATCCATCCTACCCATTGCTGTGGGCCTGGATGGGAAGAGCAGGGAACTGAGCATTGGGTACCACTGGGACAGCAAAATTTGCTTCCAAAGAAAATGATAGTATGAGATCATTCATTATAATATTTAGCTCCCAGAAGAAACCACTGAAAGCCCCATCCAAACCACAAACAGCTTTGGCAGCCTGTGTATCCTCTTTGGTTACATAAGCTTTGCAGGGAAAGAAATACCAACTCATCTTGAAGGAATTTTAAGGGCTAATAAGCCTTACCCGTCTGTGCAGAGAGGGTTCCCTTCCAAGGAAGGGGCTGTGGTTTTTAGGGAGAAAGGTCTGAGCAAGCTCTAGGGCAGGGCTATGAGGGCTACGCTTGGTCCTCAGAGAGCCCCAGTCCTGAAGTGTCAATCATGGGGTAGCTGTCTCCCGAGGCCAGCTGTGCCCAGGGTATCTCCTCATATGCCATCAGGATTCTTATAGATAATCAGTTTCCCATCACCGGAGGCATTTAAGCATATTCAAACACAAACTCTGTGGGTTTATGGACCTTCCAGTTTGTTATTTGATTATGTTTTTCAGATATAGGAACTTGCCCATGGCATTGACAAAAGGTGGTATGGAAGAGAAAGATAGAGCCTGACGATCTGGTATGTTGTTTTTTGAATATCAGTAAGTTTTAAATAACATTTCCTCCCAGGTCCCACTGGCTCACTCCTGTAACCTTTGCTATTCAAGAGGCTAAGATAGGAGTAGCATGGTTTGAAGCCAGCCCTGGCAGACAATTCAGAGATTCTTATCTACAATTAACCAGCAAAAGGCCAGTAGTGGAGTTGTAGCTCAAGTAGTAGATTGCCAGCCTCGAGTAAAAAAGCATATGGTCATGAGTTCAGGCCTCAGTATTAGTGTGTGTCTGCAAGTGCACACATACATATACACAAACGTGTGTGTGTGTGTACATATACATAAATAATGATTACTTTCTTTTGCATATTCCATTGCTGGATGGGGAAAATTGCCTTGTAAATTGTGAAATGTTTTGTCAATGTTGAGATGCCCCAGCCATGCCAGGCATTAAGCACTGCAGTAGATTTCTGCCTATGGTGGAAGAAAGCAACTAGAAGCTCAACCTGACCATCCATCACTCATTGGTTAGGGTCTCCCACTGCTTTGTGCCTTCTGCAGGAAGCAAATTAAAAGTATGTCAGGGTTCGAGCTGTGGATTCTGGAGCGGGACTGTGAGATTTCAATCCTTGATCTGTCTCGACCTAGTGTTCCTTATATGATATTTGTAATACTATCTTAATTATTAGAGGGATTAAGTAAGACTTATCAAGTGTCTAGAACATTGGCACAAGCCAAGGGCTAGGTTAAATTTTGCTATCATCGTCATCATCATCATCATCATCATCATCATCACCATCTTCATTATTATTACTATTATTATTATTATCATCGTACTAACTAGCTAATTAAGTTAGTTTTCTTCTAGTAATTGTTATTGTTTCATCTTGAGGAATGTAATATAGACTGGGTAAATTTCTTTTTTTCTTTTCTTTTCTTAATTAATAGAAGGGTTACATTGTATTCACCAGGTAGAAGGTGCATTACTTCACAAACATTGATACCCTTTCTCATGTTTTGGTCCCCATTTCCCTTTCCCCACCCCCACCTCTCATCTTGTTTTCTCCCCTTCCCTATCCTATTTCAAATAAACAAATAAACATATATACAATATACCAGATTACAAGATAAGATACTGTAACAATAAGAGAACCAAGGAACAACAAAAGAGATGAGAAATAACATAGTACATTAAGAACAACAATCACACATTATAGGGCTCTTGTTTCCATATCCTGGAGGTTCTTTCATTTAGGCTGGGTAAATTTCATAGACAATAATGATGAGCGTCACCACTTACTGGGCAGTTACTTTGTGCTAACCATTGACACTTTTCAGCCTATTAACCTCCATCACTGTTCTTTGAGGAGGGAGGATTTTTGTCCTCATTTTCTAGAGAGGCTACTAAGCTTCAGTAAGGTTATGTGACATGTCAGGATCACAGAGAAGGTAGGTGATAGTGTCAGGGTTTGAATGTAAGCCATCTGGCACTGAGGCCAGTTTTCTTAAGCTTATTTGAGACTTGGGATATTATATAGACTAGGGAAGTGCAGCAGAGGCGCATGCTGGTGATTTTTCATTCCCCACAGTCAAAGGCGAAAAGAATAGAAGGAAGGAAGGAAGGAAGGAAGGAAGGAAGGAAGGAAGGAAGGAAGGAAGGAAGGAAGAAAGACAGGAGCCCTGAACCAATGGCTCATGCCTATAATTCTAGCCACTCAGTAATCTGAGACCTGGAGGATCATGGTTCAAAGCCATCCCAGACAGAAGAGTCTGTGAAATTGCATTGTCAGGTAACCAGTAAAATGCTGGACTTGAAGCCTGGCTCAAATGGGCCATTCATGGGGATCCTGATATTTCAGTTTTTACAAAGGGAAAAAGGGCTACTTTAGGTCCACATTCGCGAGCAAAGCCTTGAGGGACAAATGTGATGTCTAAGGGAAGTGTCAGCTATGACAGGAGACTGAGTCCTCAGCAACTGAGGTGCCTCCTCTAGCCCCAGTCCCTAGGCTCAGGAAAGAGATTGGGGGACACTCTCAGAGGGGTGAGTCTGGGCAGGAGATCAAATGCCAGGAAGAGAATCTGCTTGCCTGTGTCCAACCAAGCTCAAGGGAGAGGTAATGAGTAACTGGGCTTCCGAAGACACAGTCTGTGTTACCAAGGCAACTGTAGATCTAAGTCATTCGGAGACCCCAGGGCTGGAACTGGAGCCCCAAGAGCTGGCAGCCACATTCTTAGAGTGCCGGAATCAAGGAGCATGGAATTCCATTCTCCCCTCCCCAAGAGCCCCTCCAGCAAGCTTCTGGACATTAAAATCACCTGCTTGGGGAAGTAAAAGAAGAGCTGACATTGTCTAAAAAAGGAAATGTGCTCATTACTTGGCTTATGAAATTGCAGCTCCTCTGTATAACACCTTAAGAATAATATTATTTTAAAAATTTTAACATTATTTATTTTTCTAAAAAGAACAAGAAATAAAAGCACCTGCTTCTCTCTACCCCAAAGTTCTTACTGGCCCATAAAAAGACCCTGCTCAATTCTCACTCCCCAAACTTCTATATTTTTCCCAAATATCCATAAGCCATTCAAAAGGTAGAACTCCTCACCTGTGCCAGACACTGTACTAAACATCTTGAACTTTCTGGCAGCTCATATGCTGAAGGTCATTGCTAAGAGACTGGCACAGTGGGAACAGATGTGGAGAAGATGGAACCCTTTGGAGTCCTTGGAAAATCTTGCTTTCACGCTGCTGTAAGGTCCTAATGGGACTATTTGTTGCCTACCACCAGGCTCAGGGTTTGTAGCCCTGGTTTCCTCCCCCAGGCTGGGACCAGTCAGCCTATCCAGTCCCAGCAAGGCACTTGTCCCTACAGAGCCTCCCCCCACGTGGCAGGCAGGCAGCTGGCAACTTGTTTTATGAACATCCAAAATCCATGAGGAACCACAAAACCACACGGGGATGTAGAGAGCCAATGGCAAAAGCGCTTAAGCTGGGGAAAGCCACAGCATCCTCCACTCTCACTGGCAGAGGTCCTCGCTGGGCTTGGGGACTCTACCCTTGGAGGAGCAGTGGTGGTCATCTCCTGCCTATTCACCAAGCACCACCCTCTGCCCAGTGGCCCCAGCCAGCTCTGTGGGCTGGGAAGCCCTGCTTGACTGCAAAATTAGGACGAAGCTCAGAGGAGCATACGGGTTCTGGCTCCAGTACCTGGAGCCTTATCACACACCAGCTCTGACCTGACTAATCGGAAGAGATCAGGGTTTGAATTCTGATGGTGAAAGGATGGGCTGGGCAATGGTGACTTTGTTTTCTGAAACTGTCTCTTGTGGGAACATTATGCTGCAGTTTTTTGGTCAGGAGACAGCATTTTACAACATTTATTTCAATGATGGTGAAGAATATTTCTTTTCTTTTCTTTCTTTTGCCTATATGAGGGCTTGAACTCAGGGCCTGGGAACTGTCCCTGAGCTTTTTTGTTCAAGGCTGGCACTGCTACCACTTGCTGGTTAGTTGGAAATAAGAATTTCTTGAATTTGGGCCTGGAGTTTGGCCTAGTGGTTAAAGTGCTTGCCTAGCATACACTAAGACCCGGGTTCGATTCCTTGGTACCACATATATAGAAAAAGCCTGAAGTGGTGCTGAGGCTCAAGTGGTAGAGCTCTAGCCTTGAGAAAATCCAAGGACAGTGCTCAGACCCTAAGCTCAAGCCCAGGACTGGCAAAAAAACAAAAAAAAAAACAAAAAAAAGAATTTCTTGACTTTGTCTTCTCAGGCTGACTTTTCACCTCAGTCCTCAGATCTCAGCCTTTTGAGGAGCTAGGATTACAGGTGTGAACCCCCAGAATTTGGCTTGGAGGGAAATACATGTGGTTGGAGGGTATAGAAGTGGACAGATGGCTGGAGTGTAAAGAGTTAGGTTTTTCCCTAAATCTTTTTTTTTTTTTCCTTTTTAGTGCTGGTATCAGGCTTGAACTCAGTGCCTTGGGCTCTCCCTCAGCTTTCTTGCTTATGGCTCCACTTGAGCCATGTGGCTAGCCTGGCTTTGTGTTGGTTAATTGAAGATGAAGTCTCTTAGACTGTTCTTCCTGGGCTGGCTTTGAATGATGATCCTGAGACCAGGTCTCTGCTTACTGAATAGCTAGGATTGCCGATGTGAGCCACTGGTACTTGGCGTCTACTCCTCGTGCTCCATCTCATTCACAATATTACAAATCCTAGGGTCTTAGATTCTTCTGAGAGTAGCTTTCTAGCTGGCTATTTTGTGGGTCACACACCCCCATTATTCTTTAATTTTACTTTAAGTAGTGCAAAGAAATTTCAATTTAACAAGTCAGATAATGAGTATAAGGCATCTTGAACAATGTCATGCCTTTTTTCCTGTCAGGCCATGGGGCTTGAATGCTGGGGCTGGACACTGTCCCTGAGCTCTTTAGCCCAAGGCTATCACTCTACCATTTGAGCCACAGGATCACTTCCAATTTTCTGGTGCTTAATTGGAGAGAAGAGTCTCACAAATTTTTGTGCTTGGGCTGGCTTTGAACCCTGATATTCCGAACTCGGCCTCCTGAATAGCTAGGATTACAGTCGTAAGCCATCAGCGCCCAGCTATTCGTGACATTATAAGGTTTTTGTTTCTGAGGGCTCTTGGTCACAATGGCACTTAGATATCTTTGCTCATGTGTTGCCGTTTTTCTCCACTAAATGGTAAGATCCAGGAGAACAAGCGCATTCAAATGCCTGGCACATAATTCCTGCACATATCTAATTAATTTTGCTGAATGAATGAAGAAACGAATGAATGTTAAGTTGAGCAGGAGATGCCAAGAGACCTACGATGTGATCCCTACCTTGAGTCTTCACCCTTTGGGGAGTGGGAAGATGGGCATGCTGTAGAAAGTAACCAGTAAGTGAAACTATTCCACATGGGGTCTCAGAATAATGGTGTAAGGCATTCCTAGGCAAAGAAAAAGAACATTGAGCTAAATTTAACATCTCTGTTACAAAAAATTCAAAATGAAGCTAGGTATAGTAATGCATGCCTATAATCCCTGCACTCAAGGGGAGAGAGTGAATCACAAGTTTCAGCCCAGCTTGGGCCGCACAGTGAGTGCCACACCAGCTGGGACTGTATAAGGAGACCCTGTCTCAATATAAAACAAAAACAAAACACAGAACAAAACAAATTCATTCAAATGGATCACTGACCAAAGAGACACTAGAATTAAGAGATGTTGGGCCCAATATCAACATCAGATTCCATAAAAGACAACATGGATAAAATGGGCTTCATCAAAATTGAAAAGTTTTGCTGTGTAAAAGACACAGCCCAGACTGGGAGAAAATATTGCCAGTAATCACATTTGTGACAAAGACTTGTATCTGAACTACGAAAGTAGTTCTTTAAACTTAACACCAAGAAGATAAACAGTTCAATCAGAAAACAGGCAAAAATTGCCTGAGAAGACATGTCGGGAAAGCGAGCACCAACAAAAGTTCACCTCCAGTGGCCAGATGCAAAATGCTGAGAACGCACTAGCAGAACAGCTAGCAAACAAACACCAACTCAACCCTGCACTGGAGCAGGTGCAGACAGGCCAGAACTCCTATCTGGTGCTGGTGAGATGGTGAGATCCAGCAGCCACCATGGAAACACCTGAGCAGCTTTTTAGTCATCTGCTTACTGTAAGATCCAGCAGTCATATTTTTGGCTGCTTATCCTAAAGACACAAAAGCTTCTATTCATACAAAAATCTGTATATGAGTGTGTAAACCAGCTTTATGTGTAATAGCCAGAAAGTAGCCACAACCCAATTGTCCTTCATCAGGTAAGTAGATAAATAAACTGTGGTACATCCCACAATGAAATACTACTCAGCAATAATAAAAAATGCACACATGCAGCCACTTGGGTTAGATCTCAAGGGTATTGTGTAAATTCAAACAAATGACAAGCTCCATGATTCTGCTTACATAGAACACTTTTTTTTTTTTTTTTTTTGCCAGTCGTGGGCTTGAGCTCAGGGCCTGAGCACTGTCCTTGGACTTTCTCAAGGTTAGAATAGAACTCTACCACTTGAGCCTCAGCACCATTTCTGGCTTTTTTCTATGTATATGGTACCGACGAATCGAACCCGGGTCCTCGTGCATGCTAGGCAAGCACTCTACCACTAGGCCAAACTCCCGGCCCCACATAGAACACTCTTAAAATGATACTCTTAAAATTATATAGAGAGAAGATATCAGTGGTAGTCTGGGGTTAGGGATGAGAAGAGGAAATGCCTCAGTGGTATCTATCTTCATTGCAACAGTGGCCCTGCAAATCATGTATAAGTGATCAAATTCAGCCAGGCACTGGTGGTTCACGCCTGTAATCCTAGCTACTCAGGAGGCTGAGATCTGAGGATTATGGTTCAAAGACAGCCCAGGCACAAAAGTCCAGAAGACTCACCCCTAATTAACCACCAGAAAACCTGAAGTGGTGTGTGGCTCAATACAGTAGAGAGGTAGCCTTGAGTTGAAAAGCTCAAGGACAGCGCCCAGACCCACAATTCAAGCTCCATGACTGGAAATAAAAAAAAAAAAGTGATCAAATTAAACAGAACCGTGCACACATCAAAAGATGCATTTTTTTTTTTTGCCAGCCTTGGGCTTGGGCTCAGGGCTTGAGCACAGTCCTTGAACTTTCTCAAGGCTAGAACTTTACCACCTAAGCCTCAGCACCACTTCCAGCTTTTTTCTATGTATGTGGTACCAAGGAATTGAACCTGGGTCTTCGTGCATGCTACTCTACCACTAGGCCAAACTCCCAGCTCCAAAAGATACATTTTTAAATGCAATAAAATCAGGTTTGTAGGCAAGTTAGCAGTAGACTATCAATGGCATAGTTACAAAGAGAAAGCTCAGTGCAGGGTACAGAAGGTAAATAGGACTTTTCAGGGCTGATTTTGTAATTTCTTGTAAATCGATCCTTATCTCCAGGACATTAAAAATAATAAGGGTAGAACAGGCAGCTCTAGATGTGTAGAATGAGTTTGGAGCTGTAAGTGACCCAGGGAAGAATGATACCAACCCAGTTGAGCGTACTCAAGAAAAGATTCAAGCCAGGCACACCTGCAATCCGAGGCTGAGATTGAGGCTTCAGGTTGGATGCCAGGTGGGGCAGAAGAGTGTATGAGCCTCTTATTTCCAATTAACCAGCAAAAAACCAAGTGGAGCTCTGGCTCAAGTGGCAGAGGGCCAACCTTGAGTGAGAAAGCTAAGGGACAGCACCTAAGTGCTGAGCTCAAGCTCTAGTACCAGCAAACACACACACACACACACACACACACACACACACACACACACACACACACACACAAAACTTCATGTAGACCTCCATTTATGAAGTATTTATTCCCAGACACATGCCAGGGACTAAGGTAGTTCAAAGACACTGAATCTCTTCTCAAGCATTAAGAAACTTGGGAGGTAGAGAGGGGTGGGGGGAAGTGATCACCCACTGGGTCTTGGACCTGGAATATTCACTGTAAGCTGGTTCTTGACCAGGCTCACATGTATTACCTGGAATCCTGTACCCCATCTAGTAAAGTTCTGACGGGATTGTAGGATTGTGAGTATCAAGCTTAACTCAGCCCTTGTGTCCAATGGTCCTGAAACACCTAGGGAACAGCAGCTCACCTGTGCACAGCGCCCTGCATAAATGGCCATGTGGCACAGGATGTCCATATGCCAAGAATGGGGTTGTGCATTACAGGACTACCTTCCTGGAAAGCCAGCTACTTTCTTCAGGCTTCCAGCTCTGAAAATTGGCTTCTGGGCCTTATCTGTTGTTTATGATTCTAGGATTTTGTCCACTGATTTTGTACATGCTGAACAGCACCAAGTTCCTAGACCTGGTATCTACCACCATGTGTTCTCCAATAAAGTGTGTGTGTGTGTGTGTGTGTGTGTGTGTGTGTGTGTGTGTGTGTGTGTGTGTGATTTTGATGATTTGGACTCTTGGCCTTGTGTTTTCTAGGTAGGCAGTCTACCACTCAAGTCATGTTCCAAGCCCTTTTGCATGCCACATATTTTTAATGTAAAGTCTATACTTGCTCAGGGCTCCCCTCAGACTGCAATACTACCTATAAACTCCTTCTGCTGCAGTCATATCACCACACCCAATTTGTTGGTTGAGATGAGGGTGGGGGCCTCACTAACTTTCTGGCTGGGCTAGGCTCCATCAGTGATCCCCTCAGTCTATGCTTCTCAAGTCGCTGGGATTGCAGGCTATGAGTTGCTGTGCTTAGCCCCTAATGATGGCTTTGGTCAATGGAGACTGCACACACAGTGGTGATCCCATAAGATTAGATTGCTGGTGATGTGGTAACTGTCTTAGTTAGGACATCATAAAGTGTCTTAGGGACACTTTATGATATTTGCACAATGTCAAAAGCTCCTATATTAGTACATTCTCTGTTGCTATGACAAAGAACCCACAACTAAGTATATGTGTGTGTGTGTGTGTGTGTGTGTGTGCGTGTGTGTATTTTAATGTAAGCTGGGTGTGATGATGTATCCTGTGACACTAGCTCTTGTGAGGCTGAAGTAGAAAGATAATAAGTTTAAAGCTAGTCTGGGCTACAGAGTAAGACTCTATCCCAAATAATTAAAAAAAATTTTTTTTTTTTGTTTAGCTCAAAGTCCAAGATTGGTGGTCTCATGAGTCTGATCTTGGCAAGACCTCATGTTGTATAGCATTGTGCTAGGAGTACACATGGGTAGGAAGATCACGGGGGCAAAATGGGAGGCCAGGGAGCAGGGAGGGGCTGCTATTGCTTTTTAGTAGCAACTCTCTCAAGAACTAATAAGGAACCTGTAAGAGCCACATTCATTCCTTCTGAGGACAGCGTGCCAAAACCTAATCATTTCTCACGCTGCTCCCAGGGTCACACTTAAATCTCATTTAAACCACGGTACCGTTTCCTACACATTTCCCTACCATTAAATGACACATGCCTGGACCCCTCCCAGCAGACACTGCAGTACGTCGAGCAAGCCCATAATTTCCCATCAGCCCCCTGGGCTGCCACTTACTTTGGCTGACATTAGGATCACAGTAGTCCATTGTCTTCTATTATTTGGGAGTCCCATCATCACCATCTCCACCATGAGCCAAGTTCTATAAAGACCCCTTTACCCGCAGTCTTGCTGCAGAGAAGAGCCACCACAGAACTGTTTGGTGATGCTAACAGTGCATTCCCACCCCCTTGGAGCACAGACGATCCCCTGAGCCCTTCCTGGGAATACGACAATCAGACAGCTGTTCAGGCTGGATGTAGTATCCACTTCAGCATACCCACTCCCTGAGATGTATCCCTTAGTCTTCCTCAACATGGGCTTCATTTTCTCCATGCCTCTGGGAGCAACCAGTTGGTGCCATCTCCTGGGGCTCTTATTTGGAGAGCACACCCAAGTCACACTTGCTGTGGGATTTTTTTTTTTGCCAGTCCTGGGCTTAAGCTCAGGGCCTGAGCACTGTCCTTGGACTTTCTCAAGGCACCACTTCCGGCTTTTTTCTATGTATGTGGTACCAAGGAATCGAACCCGGGTCTTCATGCATGCTAAGCAAGCACTTTAACCACTAGGCCAAACTCCCGGCCCTTGCTGTGGGATATTATGATGGACATGCTTAGAGCCAGCTGTGCACACATCCTCACCCTCTGGGGCCTCCTGGGCTTTGTACTAGAGCTCCCTTTGCTTTCACATCAGACCCATCATCGACCCAGACAGATCACACTATGACTTGGCCTCACTTTTTCGCCCAGTGGCCAGGAGGCAGGTCCTAAGAGGAACCTGTTGCTTCCAGGAGCTAGGCCTTGGCGTTGTTGTCTAGTGCAGGGAAAGTGCTTACTCTTACTGAGGAGGGGGTGGCCATTTCTGCATGCTCTCACATAGGACTGGGGCATCTATGAAGAGGGATCTCTCCATCCCGTAGGTCAGGGTGCCAGATGCCAGGTTTTCCCATCAGAGTGGACTCGGTTTAATAGAACTCTGTGTGTGTGTGTGTGTGTGTGTGTGTGTGTGTGTGTGTGTGTGTGTGTGTGTACTGGGGCTTGACCAATAGCGCGGGGACAGTATTCCTTAGTTCCACCACTTGAGCCCCATTGCCCCTTCCAGGTTTTTTGTGGTTAATTGGAAATAAGATTCTCTTACACTTTCCTGCGCTGGGCTGACTTCAAATTGTCATTCCTAGAGCTCAGCTTCCTGAGTAACTAGGATTACAGGTGTGAGCCACTGGCACGTAGCACAGAACTGCTTCATTGGGCATTTCTCACTTGGACTATGAAATCCTGGCTTTGAGTCTCTATCCTCTGCTGTTGATTCGAACATCTTTGCCACTAAGAGGACTCATTGGCTTTGTGCTTGGCTTTTAGTTGTCATTACCAGCCCTGGGCAGTGCAGGCATTGCTCTCATCCTCCACCCTGCTCCTGTGAACACCACATCTCTAATACTCAAGCATGGTGCCAGCATTTCCCAACTTTGCCACAAGGAGGGCCAATAGTTGGGCCACCATCTTGTCCTGGTCCTGCCTGGGTTCCACTTGTACACACTATTGACTCTGTGGTGAGGGATTCAATTCCACTTTCCACTAGGTCAACTGCTTCCCTGGACTGTTCCTGTGCCAGCAGTGAGAGGCAGGCACGGAATGATATTCAATGTGAGATGAACGATGGTCACAGGAGAGCAGCATGGTGCAAACACAGAGGCTTGGGGATGGAACGGGCAAAAATACAAGTCACAATGCAGACTCAGCCCCAGGCAGAATTGTCCTAGTCACACTGGAATGAATGGGCCTTCATTTGTCCACCCGCCCTGGTCATCTGTGGTGGGCTGCCATGCTGGGATCGAACCCAGAACCTTAAGCATACTAAACATGTTCTACCACAAAGCCACATCCCAGCCACTCTTTTCTGTGTGTGTGTGTGTGTGTGTGTGTGTGTGTGTGTGTGTGTGTGTGTGCATACATGCACATACTAGTCCTGAGGCTTGAACTCAGGGCCTGGGAGCTGTCCTTTTGCTTTTTTTCTGCTCGATTGGTGCTTTACCACTTGAGCCACAACTCTACTTCTGCTTTTGCTGACTAATTGGAGATTAGAATCTCATGGGCTTTTCTGCCCTGGCTGGCTTTGAACCATGGTCTTTGGACCCTCGCCTCCTGCACAGCTAAAATTACAACACTGTGATGCTCTTTGAATTGCCAAGGAAATACCAATTCCATTTAGCGCTTCTTCTATTGAGGAACTCTACTTTGTCACCTTTATAAACCACACAGCTGCAAGGATCTGTATACCTATCTGTTCTTTTTTTTTTCTTTTTGCCAGTCCTGGGGCTTGAACTCAGGGCCTGGGCACTGTCCTGGGCATTGTTTTGCTCAAAGCTAGTGCTCTGCCACTTGAGCCACAGAGCCACTTCCAGCTTTTTATGTGTATGCAGTTCCGAAGAATCGAACCCAGGGCTTCGTGCATGCTAAGTGATCGCTCTACCACTAAGCCATGCTCCCAGCCCTCCTATTTGTTCATTTTTATATGTATGTACCAGTCCTGAGATTTGAGTTCAGGGCCTTTCGTTTGGCTTTTTTGCTCATGGCTGGTCCTCTACTACTAGAACCCCATTTCCACCTCTATTTCCAGCTTCCTTGTTGGTTAACTGAAAATAAAGAGTCTTACAAACTTTTCAGGCTGGAGTGGAGATAGATCTTTAGATCTCTCAGAGCCACTAGCCTTGGCCCGTTGGATAATTCTTGAAGGCTGAAGGCTTTTTAGGAGTTAAAGGTGAATGGGCTGGTCACATCCCTCCCCAAATTGTTACCTACTCATGTAGTATACACAAAAGGATTGATTAGTAGCTGTGAAGTATCTAGAAACATTCAAGAAAGAAACCATACCCTCTAACAAACTGAATGGAACAAACATGAGATAGAATGGGTGGCTGTTCAAACTTGGGCAGCCTTTAGCACGAGTCCCACCTAGTCCAGCTCTCATGGGCAGCATCTTGGGTCACAGGGCAGAGGCTGGTGAGGAAAATTCTTCTGTTATTTGCAATGAGAAAAGGCCTCAGTCCCAAGAGGCCCCCAAGCAACACTGTCCTCTTGTTCTACAGGCACTGGGCCTCTCCAGGGCTGTGGGTCTCCTTACCACTGATTTATGACTTACACAGTCAGCAAAGTTAGACCTCTGTGGCTTTGTTTTTATAGTACTGCTTCTCCTAGAGCTGGCTGCATACCTCAGACATACAAATCTGTTAGAGGGTAGGGTATGTAGCCCAAGCAATCTCTTCTGAGGTAGGCAAGATTTTGTTCTCAGTTGTAGATTCTGTCAGAGTCCTAGCAATCTCATTTTCTTTTGTGCATTCAGGCTGAATTTATTCACTGGAAGAGTCAAGCCCATGTGTATGGGGTCAGTGAAACATGGTGACAGTCTCCTTTCTCCAATATTCTTGGAGCCCACTGATTGCAAATGAAATGCTGGAGGGTCAATTTTGGCTTTCCACAAAGGAATTTTGCTCCAGGTTTACTTGTTCAAGTTGGTTTGACTGTCTTTATAACTTTTGCCAGAGGGCTTCCTAACCACAAAACAAAGGGGAATCCTGTCACTGTGAGGTCCAATTTATCCCTACTATCCATTGCTAGAGCAAAGGAAGTGTCCTGCACATTCTTGAAATCCCTGTGCAACCCCCTCCTCTTCTTACCTTGGCGGAAAGAGCTAGGTGTTGATGGAGGGATGGGAGGGTACACGTGCAAACCGTTAAAACACCCAAGCCAGGTAAACACAAGTTCCATAGCAACACAGGCAGGTAGAAGCCCATGGTGGGCTGGCACATTGGTGGAGAGGATTGGGGATGAGAGAAATGAAGTACTAATACGCTGGGTTTCTCTTCTGATCATGGAAATCATTGGTCTTGCACATTTGTCCTTTGATTCAAAGACCTTGCATGTTTATGAAGACACAGCAGATTATCTAAGTTCCCTGTTTTCCTATGCCTGATTCACTCTAGATCAGACTAGGCTCTGGGCAATATTAGTCCTTTGAAATACTCACTGGAAAACTAAGTTGAAGGGTGGGCATGGTGCTGTATGCCAGGAATCCCATTACTAAGGAGGCAGGAGGATTTGCTCTGGGCAAATAAAATATACACTTTTATCTGGAAGAATACATTTGAAGTAAAAGGACAAGGGGTACAAAGCTCAAATAGTACAGCATTTGCCTAGCAAGTATAAGATCCTAGATTCAAGCAGTAGTACTGATTTAAAAAAAAAATTCCTTTGGCCTCTCCATCTTGACATGGTAACACATGTCTTTATTCCAGTGATTCGGAAAAGCACAAATAGAGGCTCATAGCCTAGGCCATCCAGAATAAAGCAAGACTCTACCTTGACATAACCAACACAAAAAGGGATGCTGGTGTGAACTCAAATAGTGGAATACTTGACTAGCAAATGCAAGGCCCTGATTCAAAATCCTAGTACCAATGAGGGAAGAAAGAGGGGGGGGGGGCAGACAGAGAGACAGACACAGACAGAGAGACACAGAGACAGACAGAGAGGAGGGGAGAGAAAGAAGAGAGAAAGAGAGAGGAGAGAGAGAGAGAGCACAAGAAAACCAAGTTTGGGGCTAGACATAGTAGCCCATTCCTGCCATTTCAGCATTTAAGAAGGCTGACGCAGGAAGATCTCAAGTTCAAAGCAAGTCTTCACTATATAAGGAGACTTTGTCTTAAATCTTAACAATGACTGGGCAGGGCAGTGGCTCATGCCTATGATGCTAGCTGCTCAAGAGACTGAGATCTGAGATCTGATCTCAATTCAAAGCCAGCCCTGGCAGCAAAGTCTGTGATACTCTTATCCCCAGTAATCCACCAAAAAACTGCAAGTGGAGCTGTGACACAAATGGTAGAATTCAAGCCTCAGTACAAGCACAAGAGAGGAAAGACAGAAGGAGAGAGAGAGGAGAAAGAGAGAGAGCGGATACAAAAGAGGAACAGAAAGAAGGGGAGGATAGGGAGGAGGAGTAACATAATGAAGCAATCCATATCTGAGATTAATATAACTGCTTGTCCTGGGAAAGGGTGAGAAGTCCAGAAGTTAAGAAACAAGGTTAACTTTGTTTAGCTTACTTCCCAAACCTACTGGACCATGAAACACACACCTCCTAACCCTCCTGTTCTCTAGTAACAACAGTGGTTTTCCCTGAATTAGGACTGCGAGGGGCACTGGTAAGGAAATATCACTCTTGAGTGACTTCCATAGGTGGTACTGGATTTGGGCTCACCCCATGGCACACCATCAAATACTGACAAGTCCCATATCATCTGTGGAGCAGGCACATTTTGCTTTTGGAAAATACGGCTCTTATATGAACATAGCCTCTGTATTGCAAGAAAGAAAATACAAAAATCTAAGATATTTGGGTCCGGGATTTTGGCCTAGTGGTAGAGTGCTTGCCTAGCATGCATGAAGACCCGGGTTTGATTCCTCAGTACCATATACATAGAAAAAAAGCTGGAAGTGGTGCTGTGGCTCAAGTGGTAGAGCTCTAGCCTTGAGAAAGCCCAAGGATAGTGCTCAGACCCTGAGTTTAAGTCCTAGACTGGCAAAAAAAAATTCTAAGATATTAAATAGATGAAAAAAGTTAAATCAACATAAGCTTACTTATCTAATGTGTACCTTGAACTTGACAAGCCAGACAATATCAAACAAGCATAGAACGAGCCTGAGAAAGACACAAATTGAAAATCAGATTCAACAATGTCTATCACTGATTTCAGCTCATGTGAAGACTCATGTGAGCCTATTCAGTAACTTTAATTCTTCAAGCTTTAGTTCTCCTGTCACCTGGCTCCTGTACCCAGAAAGACTCATATGGGAGTATATGCACACACACACACACACACACACACACACACACACACACACACACACACACACACACACGTATAAGCCAACCCTAGAATCACCAGATGTTAGAAATGTCTCTTTATGTCTTAGTTTTACTGAGGTTTTAGTGACCAAAACCAAAACTACTGATGCCTTCAAAGTGAGACCTACCATTGTGAGAGTTCAAAGGAAGTTGTCAACAATCATTTCAGAACCTTTAGCAAATACGAACCTTGAGGACACAAGAGGAAGAGACTAAAGATAGGAATGACATTTCCCTGGAGGGGAAAAATTCCTGGTTTTACTGAGGCATCTCTTACAGCTGTTCACCATCAAGACCACATGAATTTGGATTTAGAGAGGGAGACCCCCTCCCTCCACCCAAGGGACTGTCAGAAGAGAAGTCAACCACAGAATCTAAAGGGGAAACCTGTGAATCTATCTTTATAGCCCACATCTCCTGTCAGAGTGGGGAGGCCCTGGTGTGGCTTGTGGAAGGAGGACCAGACCTGAGGCTGACAGAGGGTGAGACTGAGACACAGGTAAACCTATAGAGGGAAAACCAAGTCAGCAAGCACCATCTACTGAGTGATAGTTGAGAAGGTGAGACCTCCTCAGCAGTTACATGGGACTTCCTTTGCTGTTGCTGTCCTCAGTAGGTAAGGGTGGAATGGGGGCTTCACTACAGCCCTCCATGCAGAACCACACTTCATGGCAAATGAGAGAGGCATGGACAGTGCTCTGCTTCAATCTAATAAGAGTGATGCTTTCTATTAAATAACAATGTCACTGTGGGACAGAACACAAGGAACAAACCCATGGAAGACTCTGCTTCTTTCTGTACATAATGAATTGCTCCCCTTATTTTTATTTGGAACAAACTTGTCAAAGGATAGTAACTCCCCAGTGCTGGACTGGCACATGGTGGTTTTTGCACAAGGCCTCAGGCCTGGGTGTATATCCTACTTCCAGTATATACCAACTTTGGGACCTGGAGCTGGGCACTCCCTGTCTGTGAGGCCAAGTGTTGGGGTATCCAGTGAAGCTAGCATAGCACTGCTCACAGGACACTTGGGAGGCATGGCTGGGTAAAGCCTGGCTTCTGGGCCCAGTAATGCTACTATACTTATCAATATGAAAGCATTATTAATATTATTATTTCTACTATTAATGTTGCTATTAATATACTATTTGCTGCACTGTAAGATGAATGTAGTTATAGAATGTCTGGTTTCTTTAAAAAAAAAAGAAAGAAAAGAAAAGTAAAGAAACAACATAGAATGTAGGTGACTAAAACAGAGCTGGGTGCAGGGGCTCACACCTATAATCCTAGCTACTCAACAGGCTGAGAACTGAGGATCGCAGTTCAAAGTCAGCTTGGGCAGGAGTCTTTTATCTCCAATAAACTGCTCAGGTGTTGTGGTTCAAGAGGTACAGTGCTAGCCTTAAGCAAAAAGAAGCTCAGGGACGGTGCCCAGGCCCTGAGTTCAAGCCTCAAGATTTGCACAAACAACAACAACAAAATAAAACCGAGAAGATGGTTTCCAGTCATCTCCACAGGACTGGCTGCAGGCTGGGGCTCCAGGCAGCCATCTTGTAGCAGTGTCTAGACCACCTGCTTGGAGGCTGTGTCCCTGGGAACACAATGGCCTCCTGCCCAGGGGCCACCTCAGTTTTGTTCCCACAGTTGCTGTTTGTTTCTTTTAGACTCATGGGTTCAAAAGCACCTTTGGGTTCCAGGCCATGCCCTCTGGTGACAAGTCGTAGGGCTTTTGGAACCCAGACAGCAAGTGAGGCGAGGAGGGAGCTCATCATAGAAAGCTGGAACCATTTTTGGTCAAAAGTGCTAGAAAGCAAGTCAGGCCCTGGTAATGGGTGAGCTTCAGAGGAGAAAAACATTCAGCGAGCTAGGAGTCCCTGAACCCAGCGACCATTCACCAGCACTCCCCAGATCAGCTAGCTCATGTGAGGGGCATTGTTTTCTTTAACTATGGCCTTGACTCTGGGACTTTTAATTACTACAATGGAAATTTTAATCATGGTTTTTTTCTTTCTTTGCTTGTTTGCTTGGCTGATGCTGTACCACTTGAGCCACATTTCTAGCCCTGCTTTTTTTATTTTTTTTTTTTTTTGCCAGTCCTGGAGATTGAACTCAGGACCTGAGCACTGTCCTTGGATTTTCTCAAGGCTAGAGCTCTACCACTTGAGCCATCGCAGCCCTTCCAGCTTTTTCTATGTACGTGGTACTGAGGAAATGAACCAAGCACTCTACCACTAGGCCAAACTCCTGGCCCCTGGCCCTGCTTTTTTATTGTTGTGTTTTAATTATCTTTAAGTAGTTGTGCAAGTAGTAGATGTAGCCCTGCTCTTTTGCTGGTTATTTTGGAGATGGAGTTTCACACATTTTTCTGCCCAGGTTGGCTTCGAACCATGATCTTCTGGAACTCAGTCTCTTTTGCAGCTAAGATTATAGGCATGAGCCACGAATGCCTGGCCTACTCATTTTTTAAGAACAAAAAAAGAAACCATCATTAAATAATACAAAAGAAAAGCAGACAGTGGTCAAAGAAGTAGCCTGTGGGGTAACAGCTGTAGGTAATATGGCAGAGCCAGAGGATCCCGGGCCTCATACTTTTCCATATAGTTTTGTGTCTTTTAAGGCTCATACTTGAATGCTATAACCTATTCAATAATTAACAGCAACAGCACAGAAAAAGGAGGGGAAAGTAGCAACACTCCTTTCCTGTATAATAAATATTTAACCTAGGTTTTCACTGAAAAAAAAAAAGTGGACCATAAAAGAATTAGCAGGAGGCTAATGTCTCCTCTGGGTCCCTTGGCACATCTCAGTCCCCCCACCCCCGTCATACCAGCCTTCCAAAGAAGTACATTTCACTTTCCCAAACTTCAGAGGTTTGTGGTCGTAGAAAAATTCATGCCTTGACCTAAACCTCCGCAGATAATTGGCAAACATCAGTTTTCTAAATAAGATCCTAGAAATAAAGTTTGAAAGGGAAGTCATCTATCTTCACTGGCTCCTGCTGTCTGTCCTTGAATGTCTCTTCTCCACTCAGGCACCTTTAATGCCAAGAGGGCAGGCCACGCCTGGGAAGAACCAAGGCTGATGACTTCTGTCTGTGGCATTCCTATAGTCCTCTCTCTGACCTCAGGTTTCTGGGTGGCTTGAGCCTCTCAGCCTTTCCTCTTATAACGAAGCTCCAAAACATATCCCATATTAAGCCAATCTCCCAGGCTCCCTGGGGGTTTGCTAGTGGGTACAGGGTAAGTGAGGAGTGGAGCCAAGGGGTCAGCTACCTCTGATTGGACCCAGCCCTCCAGGAGGGGGCACCTCTTTCTGCATGAGGAATGTGAGACGAGGACACCTAAGAGATAGGACCCAGTGCCCAAATCCATTCCAGTACCATCTCTATTCCAGACAATCTCACAGGTGACCCCCAATACCTTGTCCTAGTTTCTCTTGGGTAGGCCACAGTGTATATTGGCTTTTCTAGCTCTTATAATCACAGTCATCTTGTTTGAGCCCCATGTGGTGACACATACCTCCAATCCTAGGATTAAGTTGGCTAAGGTAGGAAAAATGAAAGTTCTAGGCCAGTCTGGGCTATACAATGGGACTCTGACTCAAGAAAAACCGAAGTCCCTGTCTGGTATATCCATGTGGGGATCTAGAAGGAGACATCCACAGTTTTATAGTACCAACAGACCTTGACCAGAATTAAACTTTGAATGGAGATTGGCATGTGGCTTAAGAGGTCCAGAGCTGCTTAGCTCAGGGAGACCTGGGTTCTCTGAGGAGAGGAGGGGAAGGAATGCAGGGAGGGGAGGGGGAAAGAGGAGAGAAGAGAGGAGGAAAGAGGAAGAGAGAGGAGGGAAGGGAAAGAAGGAGAGTGAGCAGAAGGGAGGAGGAGAATGGGAAAAGGAGGGGGAAGGGAGGGGAGAGAATGGGAGGGGGAACGAGAAGGAAGAGGCTGGGAAGAAGAAAAGAAGGGAGGAAAGGGGAGAGACAGAGGGGAGGGAAGGAGAGGACAGGACCTTGGGCTGAGATTTCTATCCAACTTCTTATGGCATTAACCTAAATCCCCACCCTTCATGTAAAATCAGCAATAATTAATTTTCTAAATAGAATCTTGGAAATCAGATCTTTTTTATCTCCCTTCTCTTTCTCTCCCTGGTCCTTTTTTTTTTTTTTTTTTTTTTTTGCCAGTCCTGGGCTTGAGCTCAGGGCCTGAGCACTGTCCTTGGACTTTCTCAAGGCTAGAGCCCTACCACTTGAGCCTCAGCACCACTTCTGGATTTTTTCTATGTATGTGGTACCGAGGAATCGAACCCGGGTCTTCATGCATGCTAGGCAAGCACTTTAACCACTAGGCCAAACTCCCGGCCCCCTCTCTCCCTGGTCTTATCATCTCCTCCATAGACTTTGCCAGCCTCACCTCTACAATCCAGAACTACCTTTCAATTCCAAGGAACTCTAGAACATTCTCTTACTGGAAAATACAAGGCCCTTCTGAATAAGCCATGAGCCTAAAGATAGAAGATTAATGATTTGCTCATCAACCCTTTGAAACCCTCTCTTGAAAGGCAGCCAGGGGCAGCAAAGCTGTCTGGTAAGGTGCTGAATCAGTGTCCACACATACAGGCTATTTTCTGCTCCCTCAGTTTCCCCAAATTACCATCTTCTGCCTTTAATAGTACAGAAAAGATACGGTCTTGAAATCTTAGTATATAAAGAATGAAATTATCTACCTACTACTACTATTAAAAGCAAGATAAAAGTTTTCGACTACTAGATTGACAATGGTGGAAACAAGCAGTAATTTCCAGCCTTGGGGTTGACAACATAAACGAGAACTGTGTTACTAAGGAGAGTGTACATGCCCATGGCTCACGTCTATAATCTAGGCTACTTCAGAGGCTGAGATCTGAGAATCACAGTTGAAAGTCAGTCTGGTCCATGAGATCCAATCTCCAATTATTCAGCCAAAAAAAAAAAAAAGACAGGACTGAAGTCATGACTCAAGAGATAGCGAGTGCCATCTATGAGCAAGAAAGACCAGCAAAAGTACAGGGCCCTGAGGTCAAGCCCTGGTTGGTACTAGCCCCAAAAAGAAAAAGGGAGCATGTGCAGGTAGAGAGTATGTACCTTCATCAAGGAGGTTCTGTAATGTCTGTCTAGATCTAAAACATAATACGGGAGCCAACACATCCCTTCTAGGAATTAATCTCCAAAACCATTCCTTCCACTACTGTGTTGATGACAGCTAGACTCAAAACCTGGCACTCAAAGGCTCCTCCCCTCCCTGCTCCTTCACATACTGTGGCGTCCCTCACATCAAGAGATAGAGCTTGCATCCTGGCCCTACTTTGAATCTGGCCTTGTGTACGGTTTTGATCAACAGGATGTGGCAGAAGGGACATTGTGGAGTCTACCTCCATGGAAAAGCCACATGGAGAGTGGCTGAGGACAGCCATGGCACAGCCACCAGCAACTGCCAGCCATACGACGAGAACACTTTGGAGCTTCCACGTTTATCAGCACTACAAAAAGCAGAGGGCATACATAGTCAACAAAACATGAAAAATAGTAAATTATTTCCCAAGTCACTAAATTTTGAGGGATTTGTTGCTCAACAGTAGATAATAAGAAGTATTTATTGTCCTTACATGAAAGGAGAGAAAAAAAGATTGGAAAGAACTTTCTAGTTTTGTTTTGGAGGCATCGGGGTTTGAACTCAGGGTTTCAAACTTGCTAGGAGGGTACTCTACTACTGAGCCATGCCTCCAGCCTAACATCAACAATAGTTCATTCTGGAGAGAAAAACCAGAGATTTTATTCTGGTTTTTTTGAGGGGTGGGAGGAGGGGGTCCAAGACCAAGACTCAAACTCAGTATCTGATGCTTTCACTCATTGACTAGTACTCCATGAACTGAGCCTCGCCTCTACCCCAACTCTGTTTTTTGTTTTCTTTTTCTTTTTTGGTGTGCTATGGATGGAGCTCAGGGCCTCAAGCATGCTAGGCAAGCATTTTACCACTGAGCATCACTCCCAGTACAGCTCCACTTCAGGGTTTTTGGTAGTTAATTGGAGGTAAGAGTCTCATGGACTTCTATACCTGGGCTGGCTTTGAATTGCGACCCTCAGATCTCATCCTCCTGAGGGATTACAGGCATGAGCCACTGGCATCTGGCTTCTACATTTTGATTTCTGAATTCTTTTCTTGCTCTCTTTCTTTCTTAAATGTGAACTCATACATTAGTTTTATAATCTCATAAAGGATGAGCAATGATTTCTGAGCGTCTGTGACACAGGCCACTGAGAATATAGAACGCACTGCGTTCATTCAAGCCCCTTACACTAATTGGGCACTTATGACACTCAGGCATATTGCTTCCAGTTCTCACTCCCCAGTTAGGTTGATGTCCTTTTCCCTATTTCAAAGATACAGTCACGAAGGATCATTAGGGTTGTGTAGCTTCCCCAGTGTGGCACTCTAAGTGACAGAAACAGTGTGTGAACAGAGGTGGGTCTTGCCTCAAAGACTCTGGAAGAGTCTTAAGCCTGTCCAGAAGAGCTGATATCTTTCTGGAAAAGAACTTACACACATGTGGGACTGGTGACCAGGATGTCCAAGCCACTGACCAGGTGTGCAGCATCCTGTCTAACTCAACCATTGAACAAGCTTCTAGTTAGCACTGCCTAGGCCACTGGGCTTGCTCATGCTGCTCACACAGGATCCCCAGTCCCCAGGGACAAATCCCTGTCCCAAATGAATATGTGTATGTATATATGTGTATATGAATATGTATGTGATAGAATACAGTGCAGGCAGATACAAAACAAACAAGGAAATGAACACACGACATGACCACAGAAATCAGTAAGAAACTGAAGAAGAAGAAGAAGAAGAAGAAGAAGAAGAAGAAGAAGAAGAAGGAGGAGGAGGAGGAGGAGGAGGAGGAGGAGGAGGAGGAGGAGGAGGAGGAGGAGGGGAGGAGGAGGAAGAAAATTAGGAATGCCTCAATTTTTTTTGCCTATAAATAGGTTAGTAATGATGCTAACTTCACAGGACCCTCACACTGTATAAATCAAATATTCTACATGAGATTCTTAGTGCTTAGCTGGGAGCTCTGCACATGGAGGTGGTGATGTGCCATATTGTGAACAAACAGGCTGCAAGGAAGGATTCTGAAGGGTATGTAAGAAACACATGTTAATGAACATACACAGAGACAACTATTTGGCCAAAACAAGGGGAGGACTTCCCAGAGGAGGCACTAGAGGAGTGTGGCTCAAAGCTGGACTGCACTCTGTCAGCAGGGCAAAGTCCTCACCTTCTACTGCAGAGGCCCTGCTGTGTCCACACACTAGACAGGCGGCCAAGCTGCCAAGCTCTCAGTTAATGTGGTTAGTAGGGTCTTATCTTGGACAGGAGCTGGCCCTCAGATGCCTCCTGACTGCAGGGCCTTTGGAGAAAGCAGCTTGGGACAGGCCTGCTGCTCTCCCTCCCCCGCTCCCCCCCACCGTGGGAGGGCAGTGGGGGCCGCAGGAAGGCCTGGGGGAGTGGGTTATTTGTTATGGGGAAAAGAGGAAGCAGTAAGTGGTCCTCTGTCCTCCATTAACAGCAGGATGGAGTCAGGCTGGAGCCGCAGGCTTCAGAGTCAGCCTTGTTTTTTAAACACACATGGCTGGTCTAGGCCTTTTAACCCGAAACACCCCAGGGTTCCTGCAGGAAGAAAACAGTAGCCTTTGGTCTAGAAACTGCACAGCTGGGGTATAGCCTGGGGGCATTTCTTTTCAGCTCAGAAACCAACAGAAGATAAGAATATTGTGATGAAAGAAACTGGACTTTTATAATGGACTTTAATTCTGAGTCTGGGAGTCAGGCTGGCTAGAATTCTTTACACTCCAAACTCCTTCCTGTAAGAGCAGATGAAAATGGATTGCTCTTGTCTGCAGAGCAGGAGGCTGCTGCATCCTGCTCCATCTGTGTGTCTGTGTGTCTGGCTGTGTGTCTCTTGCTTTCCTCATCACCAGTTGCAGGGGAGGGGGAGCCCCCGAGACCTGTGTGGGTGAGCTTCCCCACCAGGCCTTCCAAAATCCAGCTCACTGACAACTTCTTGGGCAAATGCCTGACATTTTCTTACATGGAGCCCATTTCTAGAATGGTAGGTACTCCATAACCAGACTGTGGTGTGTCTTTCCTCAATCAGAGGAACAGGAAGATGGTGTCCACATCTCATTCTATAGTGCCTTGAGTCCACTTGGAGCCTGATCAAATCCTGAGCTATCCCAGGCCCAGGATCCAAAACTTTCAGGGGCTCAGAACACCCCCTCCATCTCCCCAGGACAGTGTGAGGCCAGACAGGGAGTAGGATGAGGAGATGCTTGGCCTTTGGCCGGATGCCCAGAGAAGCAGGTGTGGTGGGGTCCCTGGGACCTTCTGGCCAAGTCTATCACCTGATTGTTCCTCCATATGTTATCTTCGTGCAGGGCCTCAATCCCAGGCCTATGCTCAGCTCATGGACCACCCTGAGGGCTGCAGGTGATATGGCAGGTGATAAGCCAGAGATTTGAGAAAGGACACCTCCTCAACATCCTCATTGTGGAGAAACCATGGCCTAGAATTATATCATTTCAACCCAACTGATCACCCAATGGGCTCAATGAGGGGTTTCCATCCTCAGAATGAAGAATTCCTTGTCTCCAGCCCAAGATTTTTTTTTTTTTTTTTTTGCCAGTCCTGGGGCTTGAACTCAGCATTTGAGTATCATCCTTGGTCTTTCTCAAGGCTAGAGCTCTACCACTTGAGCCACAGTGCCACTTCTGGCTTTTTCTGTGTATGTGGTCGTGAGGAATTGAACCCAAGTCTTCATGCATGCTAGGCAAGCACTCTACCACTAGGCCAAACTCCAGGCCACCAGCCCAAGATTCTTAACTGCCCAAGAATCATCCCAGACCTTTTGGAAAGCAATGTACAAGACAAAAATTGATATGCTGGTTACAGTATGACATGATTGTAATCCTGGTTACTGAAAAGGTCCAGATTATAAGAATTGTGGTTTGAGGCCAGCCTAGGCAAAAAGTTAGTGAGATGCCCCTCCCTTTCAAAAACTAATCCAGGCATAGTAGATCCTATCTGTAATCCCAGCAATGTAGGAGACAGGAGGATGACAGTCTAAGGCCTGCTTAGGCAAAAGCATGGGACCCTATCTGAAACAAAATAAAAGCAATAAGGACAAAAGATGTGGCTCAAATATTGGTAGGGCTCTTGCCTAGCAAATGGGAGGCTCTGAGTCCAAACCTCTGTATTGCCAAAAACAAAACACACACACACACTTCTTTTAAAGACAAAATCCATTGTCCCAAAGGCAGATTCTACAGAAGACAAAGTACTGTGAAGCAGGAAGATGAGAATCCCCAAGTTCCGCCAGGCTCAATGGGAACAAGCCAGCCCCCAAATGCAGGAATGATTACTACCAGACGTGTCTCAACCTTACACGTGTTCCACATCCACAAACTGGAAAAAATGTCAAATTAAATATGAAACAGGAAATAGAGATAAAGCGCTACACACAGAGCACACAATGCGCACACACTCTTCTAGTTAGCAGGGAAGAAAGCCAGTGGTGGCGGATTTTTAATTAGAAAGGAGGACTAATAGCTGCCTCCCTGAGGCTGGACCATTCATTTCCCAAGCCCAGGACAGTGTTAACCCTTGCAGCTCTAGGGTGGGCTCCGCTGAGATGGCCCATTGCTAGAGGAAGAAAGCACAGGAGGTTGCGCTTCCTTTGCTTGGTTAACTGTTGAATCAGTTATAGGTGGTGAGTACCCCTCACACGCCTCTTTTAGGTTGGGGTGATACTCTTGGGTTGTCCTCACCATGGATACTGAGGTCACAATGGAACTATGTTTCCCTTCTTCCCTTTCTGAGATCTGGAGGACCACACCAGTCTCCCCTTCTTAGCTTTCCCCTCCCCTTCTCTCCCCTCCTCTTACTCTCTTTTCCCCTCCTCTCTTGTCTTCTTCCTTTCCTCTTGCTCTCCTTCCCCTTCCTCTTTAAAACTTCTCTTTTCTCCTCCCCACCCCTGTTTCCCAATGATTCTTCCACCCCCCAACACACAAGAGAGAGAGAGAGAGAGAGAGAGAGAGAGAGAGAGAGAGAGAGAGAGAGAGAGAGAGAGAGAGAGAGAGAGTAAAGCAGAAACTCTGTGCCTGCCCTGCCCTCCTCTGAGTAGCATTTGACTCAAGCCTCAGTGGCTCTGGTCAGAGGAAGACTGAGGAAGTACAGGTATCTCCCATCCCTCTCTTTTCATGTCTGCATGAGAATTAACAGGCAAGGGAGGAGGTGGGTTGCATGCTTCCTAACACAAAGCTAGTCATTTGGCAGATAATTCTTACAATCCTGAAAGCTTTTCATCTCTTGATTCTGCAGCCTGTCAATGCACAAGGCAAAGTCCCACTCTCGGGCCAGAGAACAAGTGTGGCCTTTCCTCCACTGTGACTGCTCTTGAGGCACTCACACTAAGATGAAAGACATATCACAAAAAAGTCTTCTCCTCTTCTGTGGAGTTTCCAGACACAGTCACAAAAGTAGTTCAGTTATGGCCTCCAAATACATTTCTGATCTTACAAAACCAAGTGTGTGTGTGTGTGTGTGTGTGTGTGTGTGTGTGTGTGTGTGTGTTTCTCTTGGTACAGCTGGAACTCAGGGCCTGGGCATTGTCCCTGACCTTCTTTTTTGCTTAAGACTAGCACTTTACCACTTGAAACACAGGTCCATTTCTGCATTTTTTTTTTGCCAGTCCTGGGGCTTGAACTCAGGGCCTGATCACCATCCTTGGGCTTTCCTCAAGGGCAGTGCTCTACCACTTGAGCCATAGCAACACTTCCAGTTTTTTTCAGTGTATGCAGTACCAAGGAATTGAACCCAGAGTGTCTTGCATGCTTGGCAAGCGCTCTACCACTAGGCCAACTCCTGGCCCCTCCATTTCTGCATTTTTGACAGTTTATTGGAGACAAAGCGTTTCACAGACTTTTCACCTTGGGCTGGCTTTGAACCATGATCCTCAGATTTTAGCCTCCTCAGTAGCCAGGATTACAGGTATAAGCTACAGTCACTGGGCTACAAAACAAGTTTGTGAAAAATTTTTGTTGCTTTCTTCCCTTATCCTTTTACCCACATATTCTGACAAAGACATTGAAATGAAACAAGCTGTAACCGTAACTGTGGAATTAACTATCTACTGAGGCCAGGAACCATTGCTGTCCTGATTTAGCTGTTTAGAAAGGATTGCAGAGATTGCAGGTGTGAGCCACCATCGTCTGGCTTCATACATTCTTTAATTCTTACAACAATCTTATGAAACAGGTGATATTATTTCCATTTCACAGACAAACCAGCCATAACTGAGAGGCTTGGCTAATGTGCCCAAAGTCATACAGTTGGGCAGCTCCCCAGTTCCCTCCATACCTCTCAGCTCCATTTTGACCCCACCTGTAGCCGACAGGTGAGTGGGCCCACTCACTGGGGTATGTTCCTAACTTTGTCCCCTGTCCCTCAGAGAAAAACCTCATCTTTAAGGCTTTGCCCAAGGCCTCCCCTCTCTGAAGCCTCCTGCAGCTTACCTCATAACCCCAGGGGTTCTGAGCCCCAGGCCCACTGTGTTCACAGGGAGCCCCTTCCCCATTGCATGGCTGTCTGCCTACACACAACAGGAACCCACTAGCTGTCCTGTAATTACATAAAGTGAACACATGGCTCCCAGGACAAAAACAAAAACAGAATGGAGAAGTAAGACCTCAGCCCAAGGCATGGCCATGCTGGCTTGTGGCTTGCTGAGAAGTGGCTGGCTGATGGCCAGGGATGAAAGCAAAATGAAGAAGGGAACTAGGTGGAGACTAGAGAGTGTCCAGTCCCTGTTTGGGGACAGCCAGGTGGCCCTCCTCTTAGCCTAGGCTTCGAGGTGGCAAGGCATGAATCAAGGCCATCTACTCTAGAAAGTGGTGACCTTGGTCCCTGATGCCAGCCTGCATGCCCAGAGATTCCTGTGGACCCTTCACACTCATTGGCGTCCTTTGCTCTGAGCTTTTCTCAATTTGTCCCATATCTCAGGGAAGCTAGGAGAACCAGCCGCAACTCCCTCCCTCCACCTGCCACAGAGCATAAAGCCAAGGGTTTTCTCAAAGCAGGAACAGGAGGCCATTTCTTTAGCAGGCCCAAGTGCTGACTTCTCCCACTCAGAAACCTGAGCACAGAGGAAGATTTAGATGGAGAGAAACAGTACTGCTGTGACACCATTTGAAGGAGGAGGTGCTGGGGTGGTGGTAGGGAACAGGAAAGGACTCCATTGTTGCCTTTCAGAAACACAAATGGGATGAAGGACATCTGGAAATCTCCAGTCACCAGATTCCATGATCTTTCCACGGTGCCTATGGATAGGCTAGCCCTCATCCACCATCCAAACCAAGATGCTTAGAAAAATATGAAAGAGGTTGGAAGGTCAAGTTTGTGTAGCTCTGAGATGCAAACCCAGAACTAACATTGTGACATACCCAAGCCATAATAGCAGACACACTTTACCTAACATCTACCTAATGTTCTGTGCATTTTCTGGTAAAGCTGTCACTCAAAGGAGAGGCCAACAGTAACACTAAATGATCACCTACAGAGAGCAGCTTCCTTGGCACCTCCTCTTCTAAGGGGCAGCAGAGCCTTTGACCCACTCATCCCAGTCAGGGTACACAGCAACTGACCCTGGCCTCTAGGGAGTGTCCCTCTCCTTTCTCCCTTCCTCTGGCTCTGCTGGCAGAGCACAGCATTATTCACACTGAGGGATTGGGGTAGTTTCTGGACAGCAGGCCTCTAGGACAGCACACCCACACTTGAGTACAATGCCTTGAGCTGAACCCACCACTCACCTCTGTGAAGGGTAGGGCACTGTCTTGGGTAGAACCACAGGAATTGTCCTATATCACCCTATAATCTGGGACAGGAGAAAAAGTGGCCACTGGTGACCAAGAACTCCTTGTCTGACAGGTTATTTCAAGAGAGGGAGGGAGGGAGAATGAGGAGGAAGAAGAGGAGAAAGAGAAACAACAATAAGCAATAATAAACACACAGAGAGAATAAGTCTATCAGAGGTCAGAGACCAAAGACATCAAATCAAGTCCATTATTTGGCTTAAAATTAAAAAACAAAAAACAGCACTTTGGTCAAAGATCAGCATTTGAGAAATAACTGTTTAAGACATATTACACAGGATGGGGGGGTGGAGGGGAGGATAATGGGGACCAAGACATGTGAAAGGTATCAATATATGTGAAGTAATGCACCTTCTATCTGGCAAATATCATGTAACCCTTTTATTAATTACAATAAAAAAGACATATTACACCGGAAAGAAAGGCACTTTATATGTGTGTATGTATGTGCTTTAATAAGTGACTACAAAATCTCTTCATCCACGTACCCCTCAGAATCACCTCACTACTGGGTCAACACAGAGGTAGGCTCAGAGCTCAGGCAGCACAAGAGAGGGAAGGGAGGACAGGGTGTCAATAGCTCAGGCCTGTAATCCTACCTCCTAGACTGAGATCTGAGGATCATGATTTGAAGCCAGTCTGCACAGACAAATCTTTGAGAGTCATATGTCTAATTAACAAACAATAACAACAACAACAAAACAAGTGGGGATGTGGCTCAAGTGCTAGAACACCAGCGTTGAGTGAAAAAATCTAAGGGAAAGTGCCCAGATCCTGAGTCCAAGCTCTGGTACCAGCACAAAAGCTGTATGTGTGTGTGTGTGGGGGGGGGAGAGCGCTCAGGGGGGTGGGAACACCATCTTGCACCGGCTGCTGGTGGCAGTGGCTGTCGTTTCTGCAAGAGATTTGATAACACGTGTCAAGCAACATAAAGGCACTCAGATCTTTCCATCTGGTAGCTGCTATTTTCCCTAAAGAAATGATCCATCAGATTATCAAAAGAAACATTTATGAAGAATCTCACGGTTGGCTTTTTAAAAAGATAACAAGCATTAGATGTAAAAGAGTAGATGTAGGAGCAAATCATGCTTTATGCACTCAATGGAATAGCATCCAATCTTCAAACTTGTGCATGGAAAGACGTCATAAAAATATTTATAATGCATATAAAGTCAAACCAGAAAACATGAAATACATATGTACCGGGATTACTACCATGTAGGAATACCAATGCCTATGGGCAAAGATCGGAAGAGATATTTTAAAATAAAAACACTGATTAAATTAAGGTGTTGAGGTTATAGGCACGTGTTTTTCGTATGAAGGTTTTCTTTACTGGACAATAGATTTAATACATTGTTAACACAATATCATTTTGATCGTTACATATAAAATGGAAAAATTTAAATTTCCAAAGTAGCAAATACCTTATGCATATTAACTCTGTCAGGCTCCCACCTCTAAATTCCTGTTTCTTTTCACATCTGGTAAGAGACTACCATGCTGGCATGGTGGCGGCAGCATGGTAAATGGAGCAACAGATAGCCAAGAGCCTGGATCTAAGGGCTGGGTAAGCTTGGGTGAAGTTATGTCACTTCTCTGAGCGTCACTTACCTCCTGTGAAATATAGGATGATCACATCTGGCTTCTAGACATTGCCATGATATTGGCAAACATATAATAAAGTCACTGATACATGATTAGGCCAGACAGTGTGTTAGGATTGATTCCTACACATCTGTTTGGGCTAATGTTGTTCTTTAGTCCATGAGTTCTTTAGGGTTGCACCATGCATACACATGATGCTATGTAGCTAGTAACTGGCAGATTGACAGCCCTTCAGTCACTAGTTAAGCAGATGGAAAATAGAAATAAAGACTAGGAATATTTTGCCATTGGAGAAGAGACAGGCAGGCCCACTGGCTCTGGCATGGCATAGCCAGGAAGATCCCACTTTCCCAATGAGACAGGAAAACGCAGAATCAGGGAGAAACTCCCCACCTCACCCACAGTGCCAGCCTGGCACGGAGACTTCCAGGGGCACTCAGCCCTGCTTCTCGCATGCATGCATGCATGCTCACACAGCCTTTGGCCTATCTCCAAACAACTGGGGGAAAGCACCAGGAAAGAGCAGAGAAAATGAGGGAAAAGTTCAGCCTCTGAAAGACCACATTTCCTGCAGGGCACTGGTGGCTGATGCATGTAATCCTAGTTACTGAGGAGGCTGAGAGCTGAGGACCTCCTTTTGAAGACAGCCCAGGCAAGAAAGTCTTATGGAGATTCTTATCTCCAGCTAACTAGCAAAAAACCAGAAGTGGAGCTGTGGCTCAAGTGGTAAAGTCTAGCCTTGAGCAAGGAAGCTAAGTAAGAGCAGAAAGCTCTGAGTCCATGCCTTACTACAAGCACAAAGATGGAGGGACAGACATGACTAAATGTTAATAACTGTTCGATTAAGGTAGTGATTGTAGAATATACTCAGAATACTCCAATTCACAGAAGGAGAAAATAGGATAAAGGTTACTAGGGACTGGATGAGGGAAATAGAAAGGTGCTGGAAAGGTAGTAGAAGTTCAGAGTGATGGAAAAGTTCTGGAGATGGCTGGTATGGTGGTTACACTGCAGTGTGAATGTACTTAGTGCCATGGAGTTATACAAACAAAAATGGTAGACTTTATGTTACAAAATTTATGTAAAAGTGAAGCAGGTATACTATCAATAGCTCACACCTGTAATTCCAGCTCCTAGGGAGGCAGAGATTAGGAGTGTTAAGGCTTGAGGCCAGCTCAGGCCAAAAGCTAGCAAGACCCCATCTCAATAAATAAGCTGAATATAGGGGGGTATACATCTGGGACCCTAGAGATGGAGATAGGCGGATCATGATCTGAGGCTGTCTCTGAGTAAAAAGCAAAACCCTATCTGGAAAAAAAAAATCAAAAGCAAAAGTAGGCAAGAGGCAGCATCTTTACCTAGCTCAAAGCCCAGTACTGCCAATAGAAAATGTACCAATGAAAGCACTGGGCCCTCATCTCACTGCTGCTCTTCTATTTGAAAATTTTTACAATAAGTGATTTATTAAAAACCTAACAGTCTCTCTGTTCATATACTGTCAATTGACCTTTACTCCTAGTTTTGCCTGAGCTATTTCAACAACCAAAGGGGAGGTCAAGGCATTAAAAAAAAAAGTCCTTTCTGTCTTCAGAGTGAACCTCAAGCACAAGTCCCTTTTCATGTCCTCAGCATATAGCTGAAGGTAGAATGGAGGGGATAGTTCTAGAAACAACCCAGCTTTATAGGACAGGAGGGAGACAGTCTGGATCTCTCTGGCACTAGTGTCACTCCTTGTTCTGATTCTTTCAAAACCCAGGAACAAGTCCAAAAGCTCTTTAGATCCTCTGAGGGCAGTGTTGTCACATCCTAACCACTAGAGAAACAGACCTCAGATAAGTCAAGTAACTGTCCCTCAGTGGCTCAGCAGATGCACCACAGTTCTCTCAAAAGGCACTGGGAAAGCTCAGGGACAGCAACCAGGCCGTAGGTTCAAGCATTAGGACCAGCATGTCTGCATGCATGCACGTGTGTGCGCGTGAAAGCAGAGCCTGAGTTAGCCACATCTCATGCTTTTCTGCTTCCAGCCTTAAAAGACTTTGGAGTTGTAATCTCCAAACCACTCCAAACCTGGCCCCAAATCTTTCTTTGGGACCAAGGGCCCTTGACTCCCACCCCAATTGTTACTTATGCCTGACACTAAGGTCTTGGTGTCACTCAAAGGCCATCTCTGGGTCCCGGCCCTGCCTGATAGCTCTGTCCTTGGGCAGATAGACACTTGCGTATCCCTGACCCTGGAGGTCACCTGCTTTCTGGGACCCACCACCCTTATCCAGTCCTAATAGCTGAGAAAGCGTCAGAAACAGGGAGGTGGTGCTGAGCCTTAGTTTCTGGAGGCTGCTTGTGGTATATAAATGAATTTGTTATGGTTTTCTTTGTTATGGGGTATAAGCCATGGTCTTGAGATGGATGAGGAAAACATAGTTTTTTTTCTCTCTCTCTCTCTCTCTCATTCTTTTTTCTTTTTCCCTTCCTTCCTTTTCTTTTTTCTTTTCTTTCATTACTTGAGTTTGAACTCAATGCTTCACATTACCTGGATAGATGTTCTACCATTTGAGCTCCAGCCTCAGCCCTTTTATATTGGGTTAATTTTTTTTTTTGATTGGTCATGGGGCTTGAACATGAGGACCTGGGCACGGTCCCTGAGATCTTTTGCTCAAGGCTAGCGCTCTACCACTTTGAGCCATAGCTCCACTTATAGTTTTCTGGTGGTTCACTGGAGATAAGAGTGTTATAGGCTTTCCTGCCTGGTATGGCTTTGAACCGTGATCCTCAGATCTTAGCCTTCTGAGTAGTTAGGATTACAGATGTGAATCATCAATGCCCAGCTATTTTTTCAGATAGGGAAGGGAAGGGAAGGGAAGGGAAGGAAGAAAGGTGAAAGGAGAGGAGGGGATCCTATTTATAAGGAAATAATATTTCACATTGCCATAATTATCACCATCACTGCTCTGGGACCAGATCTCCTCTTTCTTATGGGCATGAGACACTCATTGATCATAAAAACAAAACAAAAACAAACATATGGTTTCCAAGTTCCCATGTGATTACAAGGGGTCTACCTAATTTAGACCATTTTTCAATGTATACTCTTTATTATACCCCTGTACAGGGGCCTAAACTCAAGTGCTCTACTGTTTGAGCCACATTTCTAGCCTGGCTTTTTGTTGGTTATTTAGGAGATTGAGTCTCATGAACTTTTCTTTCCAGGCTGGCTTTGAACCTCAGTCCCCTGGATTTTAGTCTTCTAAGTAGGTTGGGTTACAGGAGATGAGCCATCAGCAATTGGCTTTTTTCTATATTTTCTTTATTGACACTATTTGGAATCATAGAATGTCTGTATTGCAAAAATACATTCTTGCCCTCAAAGCTTGCTTGCTTGCACTCCCCTTGAGCCTGTCTTCTCAAGGCTAGTGCTCTACCACTTTAAGCCACAGCTTCCACTTCTGGTTTTCTGGTGGTTAACTGGAGATAAGAGTCTCACAGACTGCACTGTCAGGGCTCACTTAGAGCCATAATCTTTAGATCTCAGCCTCCTGAGCAGCGAGGATTACATGTTTGAGCCACCAGCACCCAGCTGGTGGACCACAGACACCCAGGAAGGGATGAAGACTTCCTGTTCTCAGCCCATTGCTTAACTGCCCACAGCCAACTGCCACCCCCAAGCCAAATGATCCCTGACTGACCACATTAGCATGGCAGCTGCCCTCTCCTCTGCACCAGCAAGGACCTACTTAACCTTTATCTACCCTGACTTGGTTGAGATCCTCAGACCAGATGTGAACCACCTATTCAGAAGTCAACTCAGACTCCCTGCTGGAAGCCAGTGCCCCTATCACCAGGGTGTCCTATGACATAGCTTAATTGTAGGGGGTGGGGGTGTGAAGTGGAGATAAACATTCAGTAATGGTAAATGATGGTACAGTTGGGCAACTGAGTTGGTACAACTCAACCACTTCAAATGATTTGACACAGATTACAACAGACAGACTCAATGAAACAAGAGACTAATTGTAGTTGGTACCATTGCTCTGAACTGAATTGTGGCCATCTAACATCTATGTCAAAGCTCTAACCCACAAAATGATCACATTTGGAGGAAGGACCTGTGAAGGCGTGGCAAAGTTTAATGGGGTCATATGGGTAGGATCTTAATCCCACAGGGCTGGTGGTCTCATGAGAAGAATTAGCCAGTTCATCGTGACTTATGGCTTATGCTACAGCGGGGGGGGGGGGGGTAGAGATTGGGAGCCAAAGTTAGAGAGACCTGTCACAACAAATAAGCTAGTTGTGATTGTACATGCCTGTAATCCCAGCTATGAAGGAAACATGAGTTTGAAACTAGTCCTGGGTAAAAACAGAGACCTCCCCGACTCCCGTCTAAAAAATAACCAGAGCCAAAAAGGACTAGGTACATGACTTACATGCTAGATCATGTGCCTAGCAAGTGTGAGGCCCTGAGTTCAGACTCGACTTAAATAAGAGATGGGGGGAGGGGGAACCAGGTGATGATGGCCCACAACTGTAATCCTGCCTACTCAGAAGCCTGAGAGCTGAGGATCAAAGCCAGCCCACAGAAAAAAAAGTCTTTCTAAATCTCCAATTAACTAGTAAAAAAGCTGGACTGGAAGCATGATGTACACAGTGGAGTGATAGCTATGAGTGAAAAGAGCCAGGTAAGAGTAACAAGTCCTGAAAGTTCAAGCTCTAGTACTGGAGGGAGAGGGAGGGGGAGGGGGAGGGGGAGGGGAGAGAGGGAGAGGGAGAGGGAGAGGGAGAGGGAGAGAGAGAGAGAGAGAGAGAGAGAGAGAGAGAGAGAGAGAGAGAGAGAGAGAGAGAGAGAGAGAGAGAGAGGACACACCCCTATCTTTGCAGATGAAGACAGAAGATGTAACAGAAAGGACAGACCAGCATTTACTCCAGGGGAACTAAATCAGCCAGCACCCTGATTCTGAACCTCACAGCCTCCAAAACTGTAGGAAAAAAAACCACCAGTCCTTGTCCTCAGTAATGGTAGCTCAAACTGAGTAATACAAGTGTTGTGGAGTTCATTGCGGAGTTTGAGAGTTTTGCAAAATTCCCCCATGCATCGTATGCGTGTGTACATATAATCTGACACCTCCCCCCTCCCTGGCATTTGCAACGGTGGTCTGCACATGGTGGAATCAGGTAGGTGATGGTGTCGCCCCTTAATCTTGTCCTCTGGGCTGGGTCCCATGCCACCGGAGAAGGATGGGGCAGCCCACCAGCCAGTCCTCCATGGGGGTGGCAGGGAGTGGTTTCTCCCCCGCACAGCCACCCATCCAGAGCCAGGACAGGACTGGCAGGAGTCACTTTTCCAACTCGTCCCGACATGTGTTTCCCTAACGCGGTTTGTGGCCGCTTTCTTGTCTTATCGCTCCTCCCGTGACCTTTGTGGGTTACAGACTTACTGACTGGAGCCAGGTGGATTTGTTTGATTTTTGTTGATGGTTATTAGGAAGAGGAAGTGCCAGAAGGGATTACCTCAAGTTTAAACCTATTTCCAGCAGAGTCCCGAGGCCTTTAATTACACATCTTGGGTCTGTTTGGTACAGAAGTGGTCAAAGATGTGCTTTTTATCTCCCCTGGGATCTCCTGTGGCTGGCAGCATTCCGCATGTGCCTGGCGTTCCTGTGAACTTGAGCTGCGGGCGTCTGGGGCTGGGGGTTGGGGGGTGGAAGAGCTCATGATGTGGAAAGCTGGGGAGAGGCTTGTTCCAAAGGCACCGCATCTGGGAGTCCTCGGCCAGATCATCGCCTTGGAGTGGAGACGGTAAAGGATGACCGGGAACCGCATCTCACAAAGAGATGGCGCGAGGAGAGTTGGAATCCTTAAGATCCAGCTGTCCTAGAGTGAACCCCCCTCTTGTGCCCTCCCTCTTTCTTCTCAGAATTATCTTATATCTTGGTACTGACAGACCAACAGCCCATGCCCCTCAAGGTGTCACAAGGGGTCAGGGACTGCCTCGGGGATGCCCAGCTTCCCCCCTCAGCTGTGGAGCAGACAATGCCATCTGAGGCTGCAGGTGGATCCCATCAGAGAGCCAACTACCGGTTGATGCTTAGAAAACCCTGTCCCCCTCGGATTGCTCCCTGCAAGCAAAGAGCTTCTGTCCTTTTTCCAACTTGCCAAATTATGAAGTTACTGAAGACTCATGACTGGCAGATTTAACATGTAAAACGCTGCTTCCATAGTCACTGAGAGTCTTCGTGAAGTTTGGAATAACACTCAAGCCAAGAAATTCAGAATTATTCTTCAGCTGTTTTAGCTAAAGACATAGCAATGTAGGGAAAATTGTAAGTACAATTTCAGACAATAGGACTTTAACTTTTCCTTTAATTTGGGGCCTAGAGGGGATGGGATTTAGGGAGGACCACCTGGTAAGAATGGAATTGGGAAAAATGAAGTTTTGTGAGAGCTTCCTTCCATGCCAGATCAGGTCTGCTTACTATCCACTGGCTGCATTTTACACATTTACACACACACACACACACACACACACACACACACACACACACAGCTCCCATAGGCCAGAACACATGACTACTATGTACAAATTTTCCCCCGAGCTAGAATCCTCTAACCCCTGAAAGCAGACTGAATGATGCACTTGATCTTGGCATCTCTGCCCTCATTAGCTAAATTTTAGCAGTACCTAAAAGCACAGAAGAGTGCCCTCCTTGAGCTCCTAGCCTCATTGGAGGCTTTCAGATGCATAGATGGGCCCTGAGCATGTTCCTGTTCCAGGAAGAGGGTGATATCTGGGCTGGGTGGTATGGTGATTCTAGTTCACCCACCATTCTGCTGCACCATAGAGATGCAGCTTTTACATCTTACGTTGGGGTTTCTCAATGTACAGTACCAACACACTGATGGCAGGTTAACTGATATCACGTGGTTTGTGACATTTTCCATTATAATAGTTTTGTACTGAAGTATAAATTCAAGAAAAATGGAATTAATACATCAAAGACTAGTTCATAGATAGAATGAGCCTAAGTAATAAATCTAAATAATATAGATAAGAACTAAATGGTATGTGTAATGTACAAATAGGGCAAAGTCTAAGAAAAAGAGGATCTTTGCTGGCTGGATACTCTAACCCATGTGCATGGCATCCAACAGATGGAACATGGTACCAAGAGCTGGGGAACTAGAAAGCCCAAGGGCAGATCCTGCCTCTATCATTTACTTAGCTCTGCGAACTTGAGCAAACCAACTCAAGACTCAGTGCCTTCATGAAATAAAAATTCCTATCTCAAAAGATTGTTCTGAGAGTGAAGTAACACTTAGAAAAGGTTTTATACAGCAGCTGAATGCATTAGAAGGAATGGTTTTAAATGCAAGGACTCATTTCTAAAATAGGATACCCATCTATCTCTCAATTATAATGATGATCTTTCAAGAAAACTCAAAAAGTACCCAAAACCAGTTCCCAAGTAATGTCCATGGATGGCCTGGGATATAGCTTAGGAGGAGTGTGCTTGCTCAGTACGCCCAAGTCCTGAGTTTTAATCCCAGCACCAAAAAAGAGCAAAACAAAACAAAACAAAACAAAAACCTGTGATACATATTTACGATTTTTTCTTCTTTTTTCCAATATTGAGGCTTGAACTTGGTCTCAAACTCTTGCTTAACTTTTTCACTCAAGGCTGGTGGTCTACCACTTTTGGCTTTTGGGTGGTTAATTGGATTTTCCTTCCCTGGGCTAGCTCCAAACTGTGATCCTCATATCTCAGCCTCTTGAGTAGCTAGGATTATAGGCTTGAGCCACTGGAGTTTCCAGGCCTCCCAACTGATAAGCTCCTTTAACCACATCCAGAAACAGACTGCACACTACAGATCCAGTAAACTAAGGTAGTGAATGAGAACCATCTCCATCTGCTTCACCTCACGAAGGCTTGGCTTCATCTTGCGTTCTTAAGCCAAACTTGGCTTGTCTTTGGCCATCACAGCTTTTGTCTTCATGTCTACCCATTCCTTCAACACTCAGAAACCAGTCTTCTCTCCCTGCCCTGTACTGCATGGTGCTGCCTGGCTGTGCAATCTTTAACGGGGTGCTGATGGAGCTGCTAGACTCCAGAGGCTGCTAGGTTTGTGTGGAAGTCCCGGGTGATAAGCTGCTGATACAGGTGCCTGCGCTTCCGCCATTTCTGTTTAATCACTGATAGACCCTGAAGCAAACAAGAAACCTTTTGTGCTCTCCTTGTCCACAAGCCACCAGCTGATCTGACCCACTCAGAGTGGTAGATGTAGAGGAAGAAAAGACATTTCCTGCCCTTTGTCAGATAAATAAATGTGTGCAAGCTAATCTTCAATCCTGGGGCTCTGGATCTTTGTCTCTACTCTTACCATTTCACAGATATCGCTTATCAAGATTTAGGAACGTTTTCTAGAAAATTCCCTCCAGATTAAATAGGACATGTGGGCCACATGACTAGCTCATCACGTGAAAGAGATGCATGACTCAGCTCATGGGGAAACATAAGGGGGAGCCGGTGAGTTTACCTGCATGCACCCAGAAAGGAGGTAAGATCAAGCTCAGAGAAACTCCCAGGGCACCAGACTACCTTCGAGCTGGAGGACAGGGTTATTATTTTTGTATTTTCTTAAAAGATTAAATAAACAATTTGAGTTTTGACTTTGCAGGTCAAGCAACTAGGGCATCCCTAATAGTTTGTTCCAAGTGCAGAAGCCTAAACGGCAGTCTCACCTCCCAAACAGGCCTGCATGGAACAAGATACCCAGGGCCATTCACACTTCCTTCTTGTGTGGGAGCACTGAACTGGAGCCTTCCCAAAGCTGCTGAGCAGATATATGAGAGTGAGGGTTGTGATCTGTTTCCTCTCAGGTTTGCAATAGATCTTAAATATTGAGATTTTTTTTGAAAAGGTCCATTTTAGAAGATGAGACTAGTAATGGAGCATGAGACTTCCATGTGTGAGGAAATTACTTCCTGTGAATAACTCAGAGCACAGGCATCAATTCGGCAACTTCCAACAGTCTTCTATGATGTCATAGAAGACTGCCCTCCTCTTCAAGGCCTAAACATGGCATTCTTCCCCTGAAGCACTGTTCCTGTATATTATAGAAGTGATGGCATTTTGAGACATGAAAAGAGCATTCTGGATTTAGTATTATTGATAAGAGGTCGACTGGGTTTTGGTTGAGACAGGGCCTCACTATGTGGCCAGGCTAATCTTCAATTCCAGAGTCTCCTGCCTCAGCCTCCTGAGGGCTAGAATTCCAGGTATACCCTCCATACTCAGCCCAGAAGACAAGCTTTTAAAACTCCGAATTAGCATTTTATACTTACTACAATTACACATATTGAATAGTACATAATCTGATAAAATATTAGTGTAAAAAGAACAGTTTCTATATAAACTAGGAGAATGTTATAGACTATTTTATAAAGAGTCATTAAAACTGGCTGCTAAATTAGTAAAAGATGAAAATAAAATAGATAAAATTCTACAATAAAGTAAAAATCAGAATTAAAATGTTTCTATAATGAATATATTCCTTTTGTTGTATTTAAAGAAAGGGGAGGGCCATTCATTAACAGGCAAGAATGCCTGGGCTCAGATTCTTCCTATCTGTTGTGTGACTTTACCACAGTTCCTAGCTACAGACAGCTCCCTCAGCATGAAGCGAGCCGTCAAACCTTTGTTATTGTGTAATGAGTGTTAGCTATTACTCTAAAATATAGTATTTAAATTCTGTTTGAAAGAGAGCAAGATGCCATTGGTTTACCAGAGAGATACCTGGCCCTAAGCCCGGTCTGTCCAATGCTAGCCTAAGAACTCAGGAACTGCTTCATGGGAGCCTTAGCTAGAAAGAAGACTCAGATTGTCAGCAGGGCCATGAGGATGTCTCAGCAGCCTCAGTCAGGAGGTGATCTCGGGTCCAGCATCTCTGCCTCCAACAGTGGAGCCCCTGGGGGAAAAGGAAGGCCTGTGAAAAAGACAAAAGAGGACTGGGGATGGAGCAAACATGGCAGAGTGTTAGCAAGCATTAGGCTCTGCGTTCAGCACCATCACATGCAAGAAGTAAGAGAATGAAGAAGGAACACAAGCAGGGGTGCCCCCAGGAGAAATGATTGTTGCACTGTTGAGTCCCTGCTCCCACAGTACAAACCAAACTCCTCTCAGCCAGTTAACTTCTCTTGAGTATTTTGTTGCTGCTGCTGTTTTGTTTTGTTTTGCAGTATAAGGCCTCATACTGACTAGGTAGGTTCTCTACTGCTGAACCATGCCTCCAGCCCTGTTTATCACTGATTATTTTTTAGGTCCCTGCTCCTATCCAGGCAAATGCCTGGACCATAATCTGCCCATTTTATGCTTCCTGTTGTTGTGAACTGAGAAATGGTCTCTCAGCTAGCTGGACTGTAAACAGGATCTACCCATTCTCAATATTCGGAGCAGGCTCACAGGAAAGGTACACTGTTATCCAGGTGTGAACCTCGCTTTTTGGGGTGTTTTTTATTTGTTTGTTTGTTTGTTCCTGGTCTTAGGCTTGGACCCAGGGCCTGGGCACTGTCTCTGAGCTTTTGTGCTCAAGGTTAGCCCTCTACCACTTGAGATACAGCTCTATTTCTACTTTTTCGGTAGTTAATTGTAGATAAAAGCCTCACAGACTTTCATGCCTGGCTGGCAGTGAACCTCGATTCTCAGATCCCAGTCTCCTAAATAGCTAGAATTATAGGCATGGGCCACCAGTGCCTAGCTTCACCCTCTATATCTTTTTAAGTATAAAATGAGGACAGGAGAGGCACCCATGGTTCATGCTTATATTCCTAACCAGTTGAGAAGCACGGGTTTGAACCGAGGCCAGCCAAAGCAAAAAAGAAAAAAAGAAAAGACCCCTTAGCAACCAATTGCTGTGCATGGTGGTACACACTTGTCATCTTGTTGTAAATGGGATCGTATACACCAGCCTGGGAGAAAAGTGAGACCCTATCTAAAAACCAACCAGAAAAGAGGTGAGTGACACTGTCCAAAAAGAAGTGTACTCTTTAGCTGTCTTAAGGAACTACAACCCCTCTGTATACCACCTTTATGATAACAATTAAAAAAATAAAATCATAACCAGGAAAGGTCACGGTCCTAAGTTTGAGCTGAGCTCCAGCACGGAGTGCGGATGAAGGAGAACAATGGTACCATCTCCTTCAAAGTGTGGGAGAGGTGACTAAATGAGATAATGGAGAAGTGTACTTAGTACATGGTAAGTGATCAATAAAGGTGCCCATTACTGTCTATTTATGACAAGCAACTGTAAGACAATAATTATATACATCCTGTCATTTAATCCCTGGCATCAAGTAATTTGATGTGAATTTCAGATCTACAGAGAAGCTGGGTCTCTATTGGACACCTCCGGATGAAAGGAGACCAGGGAATAGAAGCCTTTGTCAGACTGCAGCAAAAACCTTGCCTCCCTCCTCCTCAGCAGTGGAAGGAGGAGAGAAGAGGTATTAGAAGTTGGCTTAAAAACCACTATCATTTAGGATTTGTCAGAACTAGTTGAAAAGCAGGAAAAGACAAGATAATCTCCAGTGCACCAAAGGACTATAAAAAGAAACTGGATTCTGACCTAAGCAGACAGCTTAAGGCAGTGGACTTTGCCTTGTTCTGTCAGTTCAACCTTATGCAAAAAGTGATAAAATTCACAAAACCAAGCTGAAAAAAGCAACAAGTAGTTGACTTGTGGGGACACTGAAAAGTGAATTTTAAGATTTGTTGGTATGGTTTGCAAAATGAGGGTGTCTTGAGTGCCTTGAAGGATCAAGGGGAGCAAGATATGGGCTGACCTGATAGGGAGGGAGCAGGGATTACCTGGGACAGCTCTTATAAGCTAACTTCCCAGCTGCAGAGCCCTTTTTGTAGACAAAAGCTTAATGAGACTCCAAAATATTTTGAATAAATTCAGTGATAGGTTTAATTTTCACGCTTGCTTCACTTAGGTTTACAAATGAGAGTACAAATATTAACAGGTTTAATACTCATTAAGATATAGACATTTTAAGATATAGACTTTCGGGGCCAGGAGTTTGGCCTCCTGGTAAGAGTGCTTGCCTAGCATGCATGAAGACCCAGTACTACATACATAGAAAAAGCTGCAAGAAGTAGTAATCAGGTGGTAGAGCTCTAGTCTTGAGAAAGCCCAAAGACAGTGCTCAGGCCCCCTGAGTTCAAGCCCCTGGACTGGCAAAACTATATATGGAGAGCAACAGAGACAGAGACAAAGAGAGACAGAGAGAGACACACACACACACAGAGACAGAAAGAGAGAGAGAGTGAGAGAGACTTTCGTTATCTATGTTCCACTAGTGAGGTTTGAACCTCTTGTCTTCCTTAGCTTTTTTTTTTTAAATATGGTAGATACGCTACAATTTGAGTCACAGCTTCACTTCCAGCTTTTTGCTATTTAACTGGAAATAAGGGTTTCTCTGATTTGTCTGCTTATGCTGGCTTTGAATCTGAATCCTTAGATCTCAACCTCCTGAGAATAGCTAGAATTACAGGTGTGAGTTATAAAATTCAAATTCAAAGCCTAAAGATTCTTAGTACTTTGTGGGTGATCACTTTGAAAGCATGAGTGGGGGGAGGGGCATACAACTTGAAGCTAACCAATGCCAGGTACTTTTTCACAGAGGGGCACAAGCTGCTACAGACCATTGAGGATAGCTGAGATCACGTGTAGTGAGGAGGAACAGTGAGCAGAGGGTACCTGTGTCCTCAGCCTAATGACCAGACCAAATGACACAGAGGCATATGAAGAAGTCAACTCTGTCACAAAGGCCACATCAGTGCTGTTCTCCAATTAAAGGGAGACGAGGGCATACCTAGGCAAGGTTGGACTTACAAGGGTGGTGACAAAAGCAAGACCTACAGGCCAGGCTCACCTATCAAGAGGCACAGGAGAGCCAACTGCAGAGCTTCAAGAGGAAAAATAAAGCATGTAGTTTCTTTGTTGGATGGACAGGTATAGGTGTACGAGAAGGAAGAGAATGATGAGGGTTCAGCTGGACAGCAGTGGCTCAAACTATAATCCTAGCTCTTTGGGTAGTTGAGACCTGGAGAACCATGTTTGAGGCCAGCCTGGGCAGAAAAGCTTCAATCAACTCCATCTCCAAAGTAGCCAACAAAAAAACTAGGGATGTGGCTCAAGCAAGGAGTGCAGGCCATGCAAACAAGATAAACAAGTTCAAGGTCCTGAGTTCAAGCCTCACTACTGCCAAGAAAGGAAAAGGAAAAAGAAAGGCTGTGAAAGAAAAGAAAGTGACTCAGGGTTCAGATGGCATAGGAGATGCAAAGAAAGTAGGCGGCCACTGAGAAAAGAACCCTATCTAAAGCTGTATAAAAGTGGGACAGGAAAGGACAGAAGAAACTGAGTAACAGCGAGGCACTTATGGCTCACATCTATAGTCCTAGGTACTCAGGAGGCTGAGATCTGATGATGGTGGTTCAAAAGCCAGAAGTGGAGGTGTGGTTCAAGTAGCAGAGATTCAGCTTTGAGTGGAGAAACTAGGATAGTGCCCAGGCCCTGAGTTCAAAACCCAGTAATGGCAGGCAAGCAGGCACACATACATAAAGACAAAAGAAAAGCAATGGAGTAAGGCAAGTACTGAAAACATGGAGAGGACGTGCAGGAAGGCTGGGGAGAGGGTGGTGATGAGCAGGGAAAGTGGCAGAGAATTTAAAGCAAGTGCAGAAAAAAACAAGCAAGGGATAAACAGTTCAAAGAGTGCTTTGAAGACCTAAATCCACACAAAGATAGAGTACAGCAAACCTTATAATGTAATACAAACAGCTCAAGGAAAAAAAAAAAGAAAGAGGCTGTAGTCTCAGCCTATAGAACTCAGGAAATGAGCATCCGAATTTACTGGATTTATAGTGTTTTGATGTGACTGAGTGCTGAAAAATTATTTGCCAGGAGGAGGGAGGCCATGAGTGCTTGCTGGTAAAGAACATGAAATAACCCTTTTTTTATAGTAATCTGTGTAGGCCAAATGAGCATGGTCATAGTTCCTATATAAACATATGAGGGTGTTACCAGAAAAGCAAAAGTAACTCTGAATCTCGTGTGCACTGCAGCTAAAAGGAAAAGAAGGGTGTGACTTAAAAAACAGGGATGGATTTATCAGACTTTAGGACAGAAAGAATGAGGAAAGACAGGGCTTATGCAGGCTGCATGGTCCTGAGAAAAAAATGAATGCCCTGGGTTTAAATTACAGGTTCAAGTTGTTAATTTCTTACCCTTGGATTCAATGCTGTAGCTAGTTAAAGGGCTACAAAAAGCTGTCTTCTATGTCAGGCATCTTTATCTACATTATTCTATTTAGAGCATAAGACAGCCGTACAAGAAACTATTCTGACACACAGATTGGTAGGCCAGTAAGTGGGAGTGTGAGGGTTCTAGCCCTGGATTGTCAGGTTCCTGCTGGCAACGCCTCTTGGTAGATGGCTTTTTAAGCCTCAAGCCATGAGATAATTCCTCTTCCATCCTTTTAGGCCCTATCTCGGGTGGCCTCTCTAGGTGCTAATAATTTCTCCCTCTTTTGAGGGTATTTGGTCTTAGGGAGATCTTTAGTAGCTTCGGAGAAAAAAATAAATCAGCAGCAGGTAAGCAAGCATAGCTTGAAACAGTAAAAGTAAAAGACAAAAAACAAAAAACTTTGACTACTATGCAAATAAGGCCAAGAAAACACTACTATGCAAATAAGGCCAAGAGAACACTAACACAATGAAAATCAGACTAGAACCCACTTGTAGCCAGGACTGTCATGTACAATCAACCTTTGTGTACAAAATATCCGGCCTAAGGTCATGTACATCCTAAATGGAAAATAAAAATATTTGATTCAACAGTAGAACACTCGCCTAATATATGCAAATCTCTAGCAACACACACACACACACACACACACACACACACACGCACATTTCTGAGTGGAAGCCCCAAATAACTCTATTCAAAAAGCCACAATCTGAGTATGGTGCTATATAACTGTAATTCCAGGTGCTTAATAGGCAGAGACAGGATCATGGTCCCAGGAGAGCCAGGACAAAAGCACAAGAATCTAGCTGAAAAAGAAGCAAAAGCCAAATAAGATGGGGGCATGGCTCTAATGGGTGAGTCCCTACCTAACAAATCTAAAGCCCTGCGTTCAATCTCCAGGACTAAAGAAGAAAAAGAAAAAGGAAAGCCAGAGTGAAATTATTTATAATACCTAGAAACAAACTCAAGTAACTATCCAAATTTCATTTGCAAGTTTTTTCAGGGGGATTAAACACCATAAATGGAGGCAAAGCTATGGTGACTTGGAATTGGAAGATGTGAACAGCATTCCTTGGCCTCTCTTTCAGCTGTGTATGTTACCAAGGGAACACACTAAAGCCCTCGTTTGGATAAACTTATGACCTTGATTTGGCCTTGGGTACCTGAAAATTTTATGGGAAGGTCACTAATAAACAAAGTGTGTAAGTGCTCCACCATCTAGTTAAAAAATAATAACGGCTACTGGTGCTTATACTACATATTTGCTGCAAAACACATTTATTTACCTTTCTTTCTAGTAAAATACACCAAGCAATAAATAAAAGGTCATAAAAAAAAATCCATGGTTTGCTATTAAACTTGATATACTTTTAATGACAAGTTTTAGTGTACTGTTTTTGGATGCTTCAAGTATTATTGAAAACCATCATCCCACGAAAATATGCCTGAGATTAGCGGTAAGGTACAAACACAGAAATCTGTCTCGAGCACAATGTCTGTACTGAGCATTTCAATGTCTCTCCCTGAAAGATCAGATTGCACTTTAAAATGGTCAATATACTTCTAGCAGTGAGTCACTTGTATAAAAATGCCACCATAAAGCACATTAGACTTCAGCGGGGGGGGGGGGGGGTTGTTTTGTTTTGTAAGTTTAAACTGCAGCCTAGTGAATTCAGCTCATCACGTTTCCATCATTAAGTGCTGTGGTAGCAGTCTGGAATTTCACAGACATGTTTTCCTTTCATTTTTGTAAATAACAAACAAACAACAAAAAAACCCTCCTCAAATAGGTATCCCACCACTTCTTGGAGACATAAGCATTATGTAAAGAAAAGTAAGAGGAATAAAGGAAGAATTCTCTTTTGAATCCTTACTCTTTCAATTTAAGCTAGCTCCTTTTTATAGGGGGTTCCCAGCAATTAGCAGGAATCTCACCCTGTGGGTCTCCAGGATCACATGAGGGCAAAGAACAAAGTGCAGATTTGATTTGCTGCCCTCCCCCACTCCTTTCCTTCTCAGCCAATCAGGCTTTATGTGTTCTGGTACCCTCCTGGCCCATCTCATCTCGTTTCCTCTCCGTATAGTCCCCTTAGGGGAAGGATCCTTACTATTAAGGAATCCACTTAAAATTCCTTCAGAATCAATCCAGGTTTGAAAAGGGCTCTGGAATTGAGTGTTTTTGTTGTTTCCTCATTTTAGAAATTCTAGGCAAAGGACAACTTTGCTGAATCATTAGGTCTCTATAAATAAAGTCACAGTAGGTTATAAGCCACCCAAATTTGGCTTACCAGAAGCTTAGATGCACTGCATTATCTCACGCAGACAACTTAGGACAATGCTCTTGGAAGGTCACCACATGAAAGGAAGCACAGCCTGGGATCAGCAGATAGGACATCTGTTGAACCTATGGTTCCATCGGTCACTGACATACTCCATAGAAACCTCTAAAACTCTTGAGGGCCCACTCTTTAAAGAGTCCACATATCTTCCTTTCCCTTTAACCCATTTCAAACAGAGGACACTCTGCCCTGTTCTCAGGAAACTAAGGATGAGTCCACAATCACTTTCAGTCAAATATTTAGAAGTCACTTCCCTGTGGTTTTTCCTCATTGCCCTGGATACACAATCCTTCCTTCCATAGTCTTGCTCTAAAGAAGAGGAAGTGGTGTATCCCTAAGTTTGAGGAGACCTACAAAAAGACAAAATAGTATTATTTGTTTGTGTGATGCTGGAGAATAAACCCAGAGCTCCTGATCTACACCCACAACCTCAAGACAAAATAATTTTTTACTCACCAATCAATGTCATGAAAATAGTCTAAAATCAAAGGCACTCATAACATATTAAGTGCAGGTACACAGGTTCTGCAAGCTCCTTCCAGCCAGTCTTCTATGGGAGATGATAATTAAACAAGTGCTTATCCTTCCTCTTATCCGGAAGCTCTATGGAAGTGCCACAGAAACTATGTGTGACCATTTCTAATTGGTCATAAGAACATTTGGAAAACAGAAATTCAATCTGAGTGCCTAAATCTAGGAACTGCTAAATCACAAACTTAAGACCTCAGTTGTGTAATGAAAAGCTTATTCCATGATAGATAAAATCTCAGAGTCGAAATAACAACAAACACCTATTTTTGTCTTGTATCTGATCATGGATACAGAGTTAGGTCTTTAGTCACTAGGTCAAATGTAGGGGGGAAAAACTGTTTATTTTGCTTCTTTAGGCCACCAGTGCCCACTATTTTAACAATCACATAGGCATCAAAACCATGTGAGTGTTAAAAGGTCGGGTGAAAAAGTGGCTCAAATGATCTGCAGTGCCAGTTGATAGATCAGATATGTAAAACTCCAATGTTGATAATTAGAGAAGAAAGCAACACACCAAAATGACCTCAATCACGTCTAAACACAGTCTGCTGAATAGACTATGAAATAGGGGGCCTGGAGTTTGGTTTACTGGTAGAGTGCTTGCCTAGCATGCACGAAGACCCAGGTTGGACTCCTTGGTACCACATATATAGAAAAAGCCGAAAGTGGTGCTTTGGCTCCAGTGATAGAGTTCTATAGCCTTGCAGAAAGCCCAAGGACAGTATTCAGGCCCTCAGTTCAAAGCCTATGACTGGCAACAAACAAATTACACACAGAAACCAGACACTGGTGGCTCACCTGTAATATTAACAATTCAGGCAGCTGAGATCAGAGGATTGTGATTTGAAGGTAGCCCAGGCAGGAAAGTCTGTGAGACTCTTATTTCCAAAAAAAAAAACTACTCAGAAAAAGCTGTAAGTAGCACTGTGGCTCAAGTAGTAGAGTGCTAGCATTAAGCACTCAGGGGCAGTGCCCAGGACCCGGGGGAAAAAATACACACAGACTCAAGAAGTAGATGGCAAAATTCTTCCTCACAAATGGATTCAGTAACAGTATGGACACTGCTAATATTCTGCAAATGAAGAGGGTGAGTAATCCAGGAAGACAGCTCTCAACAGGAGACAAGAATGCAGACCATAACTGTGCAAGGTGACAATGGCTGTACTTTTCAGCGAGTTATTTACTTTGAGATCTTGGAGGTGGAGGAGTTGGTTACATTTTTTTTTTCTTCCCTATCATTCTTGGACCTTCCAAAAAAAGGAAAAAAATCTCCCAAAGGCTTAAAGACAATCAGGGACTGGGTTGTTGTTGTTTTGTGAGGTGCTGGTATTGAACTCAAGGCCTTGTAAATGTTTTTAGTTGTGATTAAAGCAGTATGAACAGTTTCCAAAACAGGTCAGGTGCTGTTATTTTTTCACAACCACTACCTCAGCTTCTGACATGTACCAAATGCAAGGCAAGAGTCCTCTGCAATTCATATAGTTTGTGGTTATGTTTAAGAGATCTGCATTTAAGCTTTACTAGTTTATCAACAGATGAACTTATAACTTAAATGCTGAGGCTGGGAGATTGGCCTAGTGGTAGAGTGCATTCAAGAAGACCGGATTTCTTTCCTTGGTACCACATATATAGAAACTTGGAAGTGGTGCTGTGGCTCAAGTGGTAGAACTAGCCTTGAGGAAAGCCCAACGACAGTGCTCAGGCCCCGAGTACAGTCACCAGGAATGGCAAAACAACAAAACAAAAAACAGAAAAATGCCAGGTGAGTGGCTCATGCCTACAATCTTAACTACGCAGGAGGCTAAGATCTGAGGATCACGGTTCAAAGCCAGCCCAGGCACTAAAGTCCGTGAGACTCTCGGCTCCAATTAACCACTAGAAAACCGGAAGTGGCACTGTGGCTCAAGGGTAGGGCGGTAGCTTGAGCTGAAGAGCTCAGGGACACTACCCCTGGCTGTAGCCTTGAGCTGAAGAGCTCAGGGAGAGCGCCCAGGCCCAGAATTCAAGGCCTCAGACGAAGAAAGAAAGAAAAAAAAGAATTTTCCCCATATATTTTTTATTGTAATTAATAGAAGGGTTACATTATATTTGCCAGATAGAAGGTGCATTACTTCACATACATTGATACCCTTTCTCATGTCTTGGTCCCCATTTCCCTCCTCCCCACCCCCCCAAAAAATGAATTTAAATGCTTGAAATCCCGTCAAGAATGAAACTCCCAAGACTGAAAGTAAAAGTGGGTATCAAGTTAACCTGAAGTCTCAGTAATTCTACAAGAACAAATTCTGAGAATAACTATATGCATGTGGGTATTAAAATGCTATGGAGATGGCATATCTCACATTTTATAGACAGGGAGGTTGGTCTCTAGACATGGCTCTCCACTGATCTATTTCTACATAAAAGCAGCTGGTTCTACAGCCATGAAGTTGCAGATGATGGAAACTGTTGCACTATAAAATGATCTCTTCCCTTAATACCAAGATACCAAATCAAGTTTGGTAATCACCTTTTCTTCCTGAAAACTTCCTTGTTCTCCAACGAAACTTCTGCTCCCCTTTGAGAATTCCTCGTCTGTTTTTCATGTCATGTTTTTCACTTTAGTGGTAGAGCCTATAAAGAATATTCAGAGGCCACTTGTTGAGAAGCACTAATTGTGGGTGGCCTAAATGGATTTCAACTACATATATATCCAAATGTATGTGTATAAGTCAAAGAGGAAATTAAATCAAGAAATGGCTTAAGAAATGCTTTTACTCAATCTTCTTTTACTTACTATAAAATAATATATAGGCTTAAAATATTTAACACAGACTTTCTAAATTTTTGGTGCGGGGGGGGGGGGGTTCAATCCTGGATTTGGACTCAAGGCTTTGTGCTTGTTAAGATACTCGATGGTTTGAGCCCCCTCCTCATTATATTTGAGATAAGATCTTAAGATTTTGCCTAGGCTGGCCTGGACCAACCTTTTCTATTTATCCATTTTGCCAAAGCTGGGATGGCAGATCTGTGCCATCATACACAATTTTTTCTGTTGATGGGGTCTTGAAATGGCCTGCCATGATCCTTAAATCCTGTCTCTGGACCACCTAAAATGAAAGGAATTGTAATAATTAGAATTCTGTAATTATAGGAGTGAACCTCTCAGGTGCAGCTAAAACAAAGAAAAAGCCAAACTAAGGCGCTGGGAGTTTGGCCTATTGGTAGAGTGCTTGCCTAGCATTCACAAAGACCTGGGTTGGATTCCTTGATACTACATATATAGAAAAAAGCCAGAAGTGGTGCTGTGGCTCAAGTGGTAGAGCTCTAGCCTTGAGAAAGTCCAAGGACAGTTCTCAGGCCCTGAGTTCAGTCCCCAGGACTGGCAAAAAAAAAAAAAAACAAAACAAAAACTAAGCCAGATATCGGTGGCTCACACCTATAATCCTAACTACATAGGAGGCTGAACTCTGAAGATCTCAGTATCAGGACAACCCAGACAGAAAAGTTCATGAGATCCCAATTAGCAACCAAAAAAGCCAAAAGTGGAGCTATGGGCTCAAGTAGTAGAGTGTTAGAGCCTTATGTGAAAAAAGATAGCTCCAGGGCCTGAGTTCATGTTCCAGTACTGGCAAAAAACCAACCAAATAAAGAATATACAAACTGTCTTAAACTATTTATGGAAACAGTTTGTATTTTGTTAAGTCTGCTCTCTCATCAGTTCTTAATCACCTTCAGAAAGCCTAAATCAGATGCTGGTGACTTACACCTATAAGCCTAGCTACTCAAGAAGCTGATATCGGAAAGACTGGGGTTTGAATTCAGCCTGGGCAGAAAAGTCTGTAGAACTCCATCTCCAAAACAACCAGCAAAAAAATCAGGCTGGAGGCATATCTCAAGTGGTAGAGCACTAGCTGAGCAAGCAAACCAAGCAAGTGGAAGGCACTGAAATCAAACCCCAGTACTGCCTAAACAAACCTGAAAAGTGAAAATTGTAGCAAACAGAAAAATAAAGACCAACTAAACACCAGCAAAAATTACAACTATTTTGCTGAGGTCTGAACTTAGGGTCTTGCACTTGAGAAACCAATGAAGTTGTATTCTTTATGGGACTTAACTGGATTCACCACTAAAGTTTAACAAAGAGCCCAGATTTAGTAGATAATAGGGGCATGATTTTTTTTTTTTCCAGAAAGTATGATCTACCCTTGAGTAACTGAACAGTTCTATGTCTATGTTCTTGGCATACTTTATGTTTAATATTTGATCATTAATGTTTACAAGAATCAGGGCCAAGTCTTTTTCCGTTCATGTCAATATCTTCTGTGCCAAACCTCAAGAATATTGGGGATGGTAGCAATAGGTAGAGTTGGATTCAAACTACAGCCAGGGCTCCATTCCTAGGGTCTTATTTTGATGATTCTTATTCTACAACCCTGTCACCTCAGGCACCACACAAATTGAATCATCACTTTTATTGGCCCTGATTCTCCATGTCAGTAGTTGTTTCTTGATTTATCACTTATCATTAAGTATAAACAATGTACAGCAGTTTATAGCTAAGCAGAATATTTTTTAGTATAAGACCACAGTAAAGCCAAAGACATTTTATCTGTGCTACTTGAAGATTCACGGTGGGCCAGAGCTCAAATCAGTAAAGAAAGCAGAGCAGTTGATTCACTCCCATAATCGTAGCTAATCAGGAGCCTGAGAACTGAGAATCATAGGAGCCTGCTGCAGCAGATAAATGACTAATCGCCAATGACCCAGGCAAAAGCTAGAAGTGGAAGTGTAGCCCAAGTGGTAGAGCACCCGCTATGAGCAGAAACTGAGTTTGAGACCCTGAGTTCAAGCTCTAGGACAGGTATAGAAAGTAAGAGAGGAATTATAATTTTCTTCAGTAAAAAGTTTGTTTTGGGGTTGAGGTTGTAGCTCAGTACTAGTATTTGACTAGCATGCTTAAGGCCTTGGGCTCAACCTCTAGCACTACAAAATAAAACAAAATAACATAAAAATATCCTTTTTAAAGAAAAACTCAATACAAAATTAGCAAAAATATTTGTTCTTACTATTTTAATAAGCACATTTTAATGTCTTTTATTTCAACACAAAACAATCTGGAGCTTTTTGGGGGGAAAAGACAACAGAAATTGGCTACAGAAAAACTATTAAATATAAGCATGCATTATTACACACAAGAGGCCCAGGGTCCAGACAACCAGTTTAGTCTAAAACTTTTGGCAATTCACAGTAGTTCCTCTGTTTCTTCTTCCAAGATAATTATAAAGACCCACTCTCTAGCCAAAAGGGCTGTCCTCAATAAGTTATCATTCCAAGTGCACTGCTGAGCAATTATAGTCCCAGTTACTAGGGAGGCTGAGGAAAGAGTCACTTGAGTTGAGGCCAGACTGAGCCATAGAGTAAGACCCTATTCTACACAACAGTGAACCTACCAACAGAAAAGAGAATGAATGGGAACAGTGTAGAAAGAGTAAAGATTCTAGATAACACATGGTACCAATTTCCCATACCTCAAACAACTTTAACAACTATTTAAAAGGATAAAGAGAAATCATCCCCTCGACTGTCTTAAAAGCCTATCAAACTGCATGTTTACTTTGACAAAGTCAGCCACATATGTACAAACAGGAATTGTAAATATTTCAGTTCAGTGAATTTAAAAAACAAAACAAAACACGGGGCCAGGAGTTTGGCCTAGTGGTAGAGTGCTTGCCTAGCATGCACAAAAACCCGGGTTCGATTCCTTGGTACCACATACATAGAAAAAAGCTGGAAGTGGTGCTGAGACTCAAGTGGTGGAGCTCTGGCCTTGAGAAAGTCCAGGACAGTGCTCAGGGACAGCATACAGGCCAAGTTCAAACCTCATGACCCACAAAAAAAAAGCAACAACAACAACAACAACAAAAAAAAACCTTTCAAACCCCATTTCATATGGAAATGGAAAGACTTGGAAAAAATCATATTAAGTGAAGTAAGCCAGACCCAAAGGAACATAGGCTCAATGGTTTCCCTCATTTGTAATAATTAGTACATATCTAGGACTCTCCTAGCAGAGGATTATAACAGCTCAAAACCTAGGTACATAAGACCTTATAGGATGAGAGTAAATGAAAGGATCTCTAGGAAATGGAAACAAGAGCTTTATCTTGAGTGATTGTTGTTCTTAATGTACTATGTTATTTCTCTTCTCTTTTTTTTTTTTTGCCCTTATGGTTAATCTCATTGTTATACTGTATCTGTCTGTGTTACCTGGTATACTGTTTACTTGTTTATTTGAAATAGTAAAGGGGGGGGGACAAGATGATTGGGAGGGGTTGGGGAGAGGGACATGGGGACAAAAACATGAGAGGCTATCAGTGTGTGAGAAGTACTATACCTACGAATTTAACTGTAACCCCACTATATATTATCCACACAATAAAAAGAAAAGCACTCTCAAGCCCTATTGGTATAATCTGACACAAAAATGTTTTCTGAGACTTTCATAAATGCCTTTTCTTTATTGCAAGTCACATTAACTTTTAAATAAGAATATACAGATGGGTATACACCAGTTATCCAAGCACTTGGTATCATAAATTTGAGGTCAGCATAAATGCCACAGTGAGACCATCTCTACAAAAAAAATCCATAAAGCAAGCCAGGCGCAGTGGCTTATGCCTGTAATCCTAGCTACTCAGGAGGCTGAGATCTGAGGATCAAAATGACCTGAGACCCTCATCTCTGATTAACCTCTAGAAAATGGGAAATGGGGCTTGGCTGAAGAGTTAGGGTGGTAGCTTGGAGCGGAAGAGCTCACGGACAAGGCCCAGGCCCAAGAGTAGGGTGGTAGCCTTGAGCTGAATAGCTCAGGGACAGTGCCCAGGCTGAGTTCAAGCCCCAAGACCCACCAAAAAAACAAAAAAACAAAACCATAAAGCAACCAACAGATCAGAATGCAGAAGACTTGGTATTCCTGTTTGTTTTCCAAGAAACCTACCTTCTGTGTATGATAGAACCCCAAACAGAATTCCTATGCTAATTCCAGATGTTGAAGGGCAGCAGTGAAGTGACCAATTACAGGTGTTACTCAGTGCTCTTACATGACACCAAGTGCTGTTTTAGGCAGTAATTTGACTGCCTTGCTGCCTTGCTGTATATTTCATTTGAGTGAGTAGAAAAATGGAACAAAGCAAACAACTATTTTATAAACCAATGGCTTCTAAACTTAAAACAACCACAATAAGCAGAGACAAGGAAGAATGAAAAATCCACAGCCTCTATTGCTTTTGCCAATCAAAAAATGCAAGCCAAAAAATTAAGCACTAACATACAGTACACAAGAGACATTTATTAATATTCTGTTGTATTTACAGTTTTAATATGGCAAACCAAGGTAAATTACCACTTGGGTAGAAAGCACATCATTCTACACTTATAACAAATAGATTTCTGCTAACACATTGTAAAAGCAAGTAATACAGTATGTTAGGGATCATCTCAAAAGTTCCACACTAATTCCTTCTTTACTCCTAGTACCTGATCCACTTAGATTCTAATCATACATAGATCAAGAATTACACTTTATTAAGCTGCATTTATCTTTGTTCTTTCTATTTTATACAACACTTTAAAATTCCTTAGGTATATGTCACAGAACAAAAAGGTACTGCAAAGTTTTGAATACAGATAATGAAAAGAGAATACTTATTTACCAATAAAGAACATATTTTTTTTTATCACTCCTTAAATGTATTTTACACTATGATTTTGACTTCAGGTGCTTACACACAGTACAACTGAATAATTTCTAGATTAACAGTAAATATGGATTATGTGTAGAAATGCAGTCATAACCAAAATCTTAACTTTTGAGAAAACCCCTTTAAAACAGTCAGCTGTATACATATCTTACACTAAAATCTTTAATTCCATTCATTCCAAATTCAGTTTGAAATGGAAAATGAAAAAAAGCAAGATTGCCCCCTACTGACTACAGGGACATGGCTCATGCTACTTAAAACAACTACAAACAATATATAAGGCATTATTAATACATCACAGACTTGATTGCAAGAGCTTTGTCAAACATTAACCACTAATGATTCAATGATTACAGAATTCTGCATTAACTATTAAAATTTTACACCTAGGAACAAATAGAGAGAAATGATCTTCTTCAACAGCACTTTATTTTTTAAAGCAGGTGATTATTTCTCTGTGTTCTGCATCTTGATTCACTTCCTGCAGGTGTCCTCTTGCTTCTTGAGAGGGAATTCATAAACGCAGGAAGGCCCTTGCCAGAAAACATCTGCCAGAAAAGGATATTGAGTAGTGAAATTCTAGTTAGCTTGTTATTTTGGCTAGAGAAGGATGTAGTCACAAAAGAAGACAGGATGTTTGGAGATACGAGAAGTTCATTTTAACATAGTTTTAAGATTACTATACACTGACCTCATAGTACTGAATAAACATTCCATTTTCAGTTCTTAACATTATCAAGGCCTCCAGAAATAGAAAGAATGGGGTCAGAAATTTTGCTCTGTTCTCTCTTCTAACAAAAGAATAGAAGTAGCCATTCTTCACCCTACACTTAACCCTGTAAATTTGAACAGAGCTCCAGTGACAGGTAATTTTCCAAATATACCTGATGCAACTATTTACCAATCAGAAAACACTGCTACTGTTTACCAAACAGATAAGACATGAAGTGGAAGTAAATGGTCTCATATTGTATTTAACAGACCAAAGCAAAGATTAAAAGAAAAAAGCGTAAGCTCAGAGATCCCACAAATACATGTTTTTAGAACAAGTTTTCTTTAAAAGCCAATGTACTTGGAGGGCATATTTCTCTGAAAATAACCAATATATTTAGCCCCTAATTTTAATAGGCATGACTGAAGTACATACTTTCAAACTAATGTCCATACTTTTCCCACAGGGCCTGTAACTCATCCCAGGTGTCTAACAGGCTAAGGCAAGTGCTCGACCACTGACACACATCCTCCTACCCCATACATACATTGCTTTATTAGTTCTCAAAGAAATAACTTTGAGGGCCGGGAGTGTGGTCTAGTGGTAGAGTGTTCGCCTAGCATGCATGAATACCCGAGTTCACATTAAAAAAAAAAAAAGCCACAAGTGATGCTATGGCTCAAGTGGTAGAGCTTTAGCCTTGAGAAAGCTGGCGAAGGAAGGAAGGAAGGAAGGAAGAAAGGAAGGAAGGAAGGAAGGAAGGAAGGAACGAACGAACGAACTTTGAAAAATTACAACTCCCTACCATAATGCTAGAAAGAAACACATATTAACTACTTTACTGAGAAACTACTTGGTGGTTCCCAGCTCCAAGCAGCAATTCCATGCGCTCATCTCTAGTCTCTTAGCTCACTTTTCCATCCTTCTCTGCAAATTACTATAATCAAGAAACTTTTTTTCTACTCCCCCCACCCCCAGTAGGGCTCAAACTATGCCTGAGCATTTTAACTCCAGGACAGTACCACTCCAGTTGTCTGGTAATTAATTGGAGATGAAGAGTCTCAAGTGCTTTACTGCCCAGCCTGGCTTTGAACTACAATCCTCAGATCACAGCCTCCTAAGCAGCTAGGATTACAGGTATGAGCCACCTCCCAGCTTCTATTTTTTTTCTTAAGTCTACTGCATGCATTTTTAAAGGCTGCCAAAATGCAGAGAAGCTATAATACTGGAGAAAATTAATGTATTTTTATAAAGCCCAACATTTTTCTGAATTAAATTGTGTTTTGTAAACTAGTATTACTGATACAAGGATAGCTTTTATTTAGAAAGATATAAGCAATTCAAAGACCTCAGAATGTGCAGAAACACGAGACAGGCTTACTGAGAGCTGTGAAAACAAACAGAAATTAAAAAAAAATCTCTAGACTGCTATCAAATGGGGATTTCTGCAGTGAATCCTAACCCAAGTAATTTCATTTCTATAGTTTCCACCAGTAGAAGAAAACATATGAAGCAATGGCTGGAGTTCGTAAGAACATGCACAAGAATGTAGGTGGCCTCCCTCATTCCTTGCTTCACCAACAGTTCTGAAGATTCTTAACGTCAAGTCTGCTACTGACAGTCATTCCAAATCCCCTAAGAAGACACTCAGGCTACCACAGGTAAAACCTCAATTCAACCCCTTCCCCCCCGCCACCACCCCCAACCCACACATACACCAACTCCACATGAAAGACTGACTGCTAGTGTCTAGGGCCAGGGCACCATCCAGATCCATTTGACTAGAGTGTCACAAAGACACTAGAACTACAAGACAAACACAACTTAGGGACCGTGGATATCTTTTTTAACTGTGATTTTTTCCCCCTAAGGAAAAAGTCCACTAGAAATACCATTTCTACTGTCTTGCTTTTTTTTTTTTTTTTTTTGCCAGTCCTGGGCTTGAGCTCAGGGCCTGAGCACTGTCCTTGGACTTTCTCAAGGCTAGAGCTCTACCACTTGAGCCTCAGCACCACTTCTGGCTTTTTTCTATGTATGTGGTACTGAGGAATCAAACCCGGGTCTTCATATGTGCTAGGCAAGCACTCTACCACTAGGCCCCCTGTCTTGCTATCTTACAATACAGTCCATTAAATCAAACTTTACCCTTCAGGATGTCTTCCTTTGATAAAATAAGCTGACTAGGATACAGGATCATATTTTAATGATCAACTGCTTATTAATGCCAGAGCTTAAAAACCGTTTTCCCAGAAGCTGATGAGAGTGGAGCACACCTATTATCATCGGGATGCTCAAGCAGGAGGATCTCTACTTCAGCGCCAGCTTGGGTTATACTAAGACCGCAGCAAAGCAATTTTTTAAAAGGTAAATATTTTCCTTCTATTTCAGAGCTTTTGGTCTACAAGAGCTTTTGGTACAAGCCGAGCGCGGTGGTTCACGCCTGTAATCCTAGCTACTCAGGAGGCTGAGATCTGAGGATCAAGGTCCAAAGCCAGCCCGGCACCTGAGACTCTTTTTTTTTTTTTTTTTTTTGCCAGTCCTGGGCTTGAGCTCAGGGCCTGAGCACTGTCCTTGGACTTTCTCAAGGCTAGAGCTCTACCACTTGAGTCTCAGCACCACTTCCGGCTTTTTTCTATGTATGTAGTACCGAGGAATCGAACCTGGGTCTTCATGCATGCTAGGCAAGCACTTTAACCAGTAGGCCAAACTCCCGGCCCATAGACTCTTATCTCCAATTAACCTCTAGGAAATGGAAGTGGGGCTTTGGCTCAAGGGTAGGGTGGTAGCATTGAGCTGAAGAGTTCAGGGACAGCGCACAGGCTGAGTTCAAGCCCCAAGACCCACAGAAAGAAAAAAAAAAAATTCCTGCCTGATCTTTCTGACAAGGAGCTTATAGTCAGGTTGTCATTAGGGCTATCACTATCAAAGAAAGCAGGAGTCAAAAAAAGAAAGCCTTCAAGTGTCACCTGATGGTGTCCAGCCCCTTTTTCTAACTGAACTAAATTTCTTGGAACCACAGAAGCAAATTTTCTACATCTGGATCTGGATAGAGAGGTCTTATCCCTTTCAACCGATAAGGGGCATTGGATTCCATGGATATTACATCAGGTTCCCTCTGGGGATCTCTGGAGAATGGATAAAGAAGCTATTAGACTTGTAAATACTGCTTTAAATCCCCCAAGTCTCTTAATTCTGGAGCTCTGAATCCTCTCTGAGCATATCAGGCAGGAATGGTCCAAATCAACCAGGGTATTGACACTGAGGAGGAAAGCAAATAAATGCTATCATGCCCTTCAATGAGGAGGATGCACACCTGTGCACACATTTTTCACAACACCTAAAGGACCCAGAATTAGTGTTACCTGGCTGCTGACTTCAAACTGCTGTCACAGAACTGTTATTCAGGACTGCTAGCTTCAAATCATAGTTCTATAGATGCATTGCTTTAATATTTTAAATGATCTTAAGAAATCAAACAAAATTCCCATTCAGGTCCTTCAGTCTTTCTCTTCACCTGACCACTATTTTTTATGCATTAGAAGCACATTGAAAACAAAGAAGCACATTGAAAACAATATGCAATTCTCTAGTAAAGACTCAAATTTCCTTCTAACTTATAATGAATAGACAAAAGGATATTCCCAGTCCATTGAGAAGTTCAGAGGTATCATTTACTGCTACCCATATAGAGTATCAAGAAAGAAATTTGTTCCCTCATGGTATTTTGAGCAGCCAGGAGAAACTTGTAAGTGACTTAACAAGCTTGAGGAGGACTCATAAGTAACCTAAGTATTAACTTTTGATTGTTGGTAGCTAAGAATGAAACCTAAGGCTAAGAACTTGAGCATAATCAGAAATACAGATGAAAAATGACAAGAACTGAATAAAGTTACACAGAATATTTGATAAGAACCTCAGAGTTAGGATGTCTCAGACACAAAGATACACTACAAGCCTTCGATTCCATGCCAGGGGGTGGTGTACACTGTGTCCTGATTGTGTGATAGAGTTCAAATTCATGACATGTCACACATTTTTAAAGATGTAAGTTCCCCCTTAAAAAAAAAAAAGCCATAAGCACAAAGTATATATTCTCTTGAAGAAACCAACTTCAATACAAGCTTATGCCACGTTTTAATTAAGTAATCTAATTAAGCACATAAAATGTACAATACCACTATCTGACACATGGAAAACTTCTAGCATTACTTTTATTATGTACTGCTTGAATTCATGGTGTCATCATATTATTCTGTTGCTTAAAAGCTCTCAAAGCTTGCTCCATTACCTGGCAAAGTAAATATGCTTTCTCTTCTTGAATCATATACTGAGGCCACTAGTCTTCAAACTTGAGACCTCCACTCTTAATATATATTACTTATACAAAGCATGATGCCCACCAGAAAATATGCCAACTTATCACTGGAATAAAAGGCAGTCCACAACTCTGATGGCTGCACTGGAGATGGGCTAAAGCACTCATTTAAGAACAAATTCCACCTGGCTTTCTGGCCTTGGTCTTCCAGAGTCCTTCCTAAGCCCTTGTACTTCCCTGCCTCTATTTCTGCTTTTTATCTGGCCTCACATAAACCCACAAACCCATCCATCAGTTAAAATTTTACTTTTCCCCCCTTGGTAGTGGGGCTTGGGCTTAGGGCCTACTCAAAAAATTCCACCTTTGTCACAACTGCTGTGTAACTGCATTACAAAGCCTTGCCTGGGGCTCTACTCGACCAACCTCTTTAAGTGTTCAAGGATCCAGTCCATCACTCAGCTCCCCAAAAGCGTAAGAAGCAAAGAACCAAGTCTGAAAAGGCCTAGGTTGTATTGACAAAGAGATCTTTGGTGTACTCTCTTTCTCGAGGCCCTCCACTCTTTCTGTACTGGCTGTGGATCAATCCCTAGCTATGTGTGAATCAAAGAACCTTGGCAGAGTTTATTCTTCCTGTTTCAGGCAAGGAGAAAGGAACTTTCTTCCCTTCCTTTCCTTGGATTTGATCTCCCTCATCAGAGTGTCTATCTTAGTATAAACATGAAGAAAGGTGACAAAAAAGATTTAACAATTAAAAATGAAAACTTTACTTTGTGGGATTATCAGCAGCTCAAGTGAAAGGAAGTCCTAAAATTCGCACTGTGGAGGGGTTAAGGAGTTCTGAGAGGAGGGAAGAGCACATGGGCCTGGAAGGTCCCTTCTGAATGGTATCTTCTAAAACTATTATGGTAAACATGGCTGGAGGTGCAAGATTTAATCAAGCTATCAGGGTACTGGACCTTCTGGTGACTACTACTAAGATCCTTGCCTCTCTCCCATTGTAAAATATGAGCAGGTTTGCCTTCACAAACTCCTATCCTTAATAAACTAAAAACTGCCAAAAGGCAGAAACTATGCCTTTCTTTCCTTCCCTGTATGCCCCACCATAAATCCTTACTCAAAAACTGAATGGAAATCTGCAACGTACCACATGACAGACTGGGAACAGAATCTTTAAAAATTATATATAGCTGTACCTTTAATAAATAAAGAGAACTCTGGTCCTGGGGAGATTTGAGAAAGTTTCTGGCATCTTCCGAACTTTTGCATAATTGATAAATCCTCTGAGAAACAGGAGAAAACCTAATTAAAAAAAATCAAGAATGAATTTATGATTTGCATGTTGAGTCCCCTCTCCAGAAATATCCCTTCTGATAGCAATACTTTTACATTTTTTTTTGCAGGCTATTAAAACAACTTCCAACCAGAATCTCCAAGGGATCTATGTACTAAAATATCCATTCCTCAGGGAAAAAGCATAATCTCAAGAGCCAAATGTCCTTTTTTTGCTTATTCAAAATAAAATCTGTTTGCAAAAGAAGTAAAAAATTAAATGAAGACAAATGTTCTCCTTTGGAGGCCTTATTGAGATTAAAAAAGCACTCCAATTCCCAAAAGAGGGCAAATTAATAACTGTGATTTTCTTTAAAAAAAAAAAAAAAAAATCTAACCTTTCTTGTGAGATTTCTTCTTCTGCCAGTACATTATGTTGTCCACTAGATGTCAGCACCCCCTTACCTACTACAGCAAGTCTTATGCTCTCTTTTAATTAAAGCTGATTTTGTATAACTGCATACATTTACAGAGGTTTGCATCTTTTAAAACAGTATGGTAGGTAGTGATGTGCCCGTCAACAAAAACTCACTCCTGACCCTCTTCCTTCAGAGATGCATGCAGAGTTCTAGCAGACTTTAAACCCCGTGTATAATTAATATACTTATAACTTTATATAAATAAAAATAATCACAATGACTCTCCTAGAAACCGGTACTCCTCAACAGTCAACTCCATTCACCTGCTCCCTCCTTTCTTTTCCAAGCCCTAGGTACTTTCGGACACTTTTTATAACATACCCAGGGTGAAAAACTCTTACTTTTATTATAATATACCCAGGGTGAAATGCCCAGACAGAAGGAAGGACTGGGGGCAACAGCCAAGAGTCATGGCGCCAGGCTCATCAAACACCATTCCATTGTGCACCAAAAGCAAAAAAATTGTACAGCAAATATTATCTCTCCATACAATGGGTTAGGTCAAGTTTACAATGCATTTCAACTTCAAAAAAATATTGAGTTTGGCCTAGTGGTAGAGTGCTAGCCTAGCATGCCCGAAGGCCCAGGTTCGATTTCTCTGTACCACATACATAGAAAAAAGCTGGAAGTGGTGCTGTGGCTCCGATGGTAGAGCTCTAGGCCTTGAGAAAACCCAAGGACAGTGCTCAGAACCTGAGCTCAAGATCCAAAACTGGCTTAAAAAAAAAATGTTGAGCCATTCATACAGAATGGCAACAGTAATCAATGAATTCACTTTTAAAGTAATCTATGCCATAAACAATCTGAAAATATGCTTACTATCATCTTTTTGGCTCATTTAGGATTTTGGTTAATTTTAGGCTCAGCCTTCCTACTTTTTTCTTTCTCCTGGTGGTGCTAAGAATCAAACCTAGTGCCTTGAGAACACTAGGGAAGTGTTCTACCTAAATAACCCTGAACCCCAGACTCTCTCTTAAAGTATATCATAGAAAATAAGCCACAGAATTACTCTCCCTAAATAGCTTTGTCAGTACTTTCTTATTTCTATACTTCTGAATAATCAAGCAAGGAAGATAATTACTTTCTCTTTCTCAAATGACATGTCAATGACCATCCATAGTAGAATGGATGATGCTACTGGCGGAGGACAGAAACAAAGTGATGAATGGCTTATATTTCCAAGTCAAATTTAGGATCAGAAATGGAGAGCTCTGTCAGCTAAGCAAGGCGGTTCCTGGCTGTAATAAGCCCCGGCTGGGCATAAGTATAGGTTGGGCCAGCCAGATACCTTAGCAACAACATCACCACCTTAATACAGGGAGCAACAACAAAGTTCAAGGCAATGTCACAATTATACAATGAGGCAATCATATCAACTTTAACATCTATAATGTAGCCTTGCTATTGCTTTCAAGAATTATGGCAGTGACAATGATCTTTATTATTTCATATGCTTTTCTTTATAAATAATGAAGAAGCCACATTAAAACAATTTATTCCATTGTTCATTTCTTTGTCTTAGTAATTAGGGAGACTAAAATTTAGGAAAAAGAATATAATCTGAGGACTGACAACCTGAAATGTAGAGAGAGAGAGGAGAGAGGGGGGGAGGGTGGGGCATAAGCCTTGTTTTTTTTTTTAACCTCTCCCACTTATAAAACAATTCTTATTCTCAAGGTTGGGGTGAATCATGGAGTGCTTGCCTAGTTGTGTGCAAGCTCCTGAATTTGATCTCCAGTACTGAAAAAACAAGCAGTCCACAAATACATATACATATATATGTATGTATTTCTTAATCTTTCAAAGAATTCCAAAACAGAACTGGTTTAGACATAAGTTGAAGTTAAGTCTAACAAAGCTTTTACCTTTTCTGTTACCTACTGGCAGATCTAACCAGAGATGACTTATGTACTCAGGAGCTACTTAAATTGTTCATAACATGTCAACAGGCAATCCAGGGCTGGTTACCCTTTGTGGCAATAACTTACAACAGAGACTTTGTTAACATGCATGTTACTCTAATGGTAACAACATACTCTTCAGGAAAGAAACATTTTAAAAATTTTACTTTTAGGGGGGTAGTACTAGGGTTGAACCTGGCCTTTGTACTTACTAGGTAGGTGCATTACCACTTGAGCCATATCCCCAGCCCCCAAAATTCTACTTTTAATTGATGATACTGAGATACGAGTATACTGTAATAATTTTAGTTATTAAATTTAACAAAACCACTTCTCTCTTTCTCTTATGTTAAAAGCACTTACCTAAAACCAGGAACACCCACCAGAGCCAGTACTGACCATCAAAATATCCAGGGAAGTAGGTAGAAAACTGAAAAAAAAACAAGGCAAACACTTTATAGCAGTTTAACAAATATATTTTCACAACTTAAGGAACAAATACAAGATTTGTATTGTTGTTATACCATTACTATTATTTAGGCCCTACAAAAAATTTAAAAGTTATGACAAATAATTTGAAAGTTATGACAAATATAAATCTATTTCTTTTCATAGAAAGTCAACCTTTAGGAGTCTGGCCTAGTGGTAGAGTGCTTGCCTGGAATGCACGAAGAGTCGGGTTCGATTCCTCAGTACTATATAAATAGAAAAAAGGTGGAAGTAGTGCTGAGGCTCAAGTGGTAGAGCTCTAGCCTTGAGAAAGTCCAAGGACAGTGCTCAGGCCCTGAGCTCAAGCCCAGGACTGGCAAACAAAAGAAAAGAAAACAAAACAAAATAAGAGTCAACCTTTAATTATGAGTAGCTATCCAAGGCCTTGAGCATGCTGAGCAGATATTTTACCACAAACTATATCCCTAGCCCTTTTGTTTTGACTATATAGCATTTGCTCTTCTAAAAGTATGTATAATCGTTCTACTTTGCTTATTCATTACTACTAAGTAAAGACAACTGTTTGGCTGATATCCCTGCCTCCTTCCTAACAAGGCCCCATTTTTCTCATGGCCTGACCTGGCAATTTCTATCACAGCAATCCCACACCTCACGATAATCCTGTGTTAGTAACGGCCTAGAAATGAGTACCAGGTGTCATTCTACCAATTTGAGTTAAAGCTTCTGGAAACACTTCTTTGCCTTTAAAGAAGAAGGGGAATACAGATGGCCCCAGTCAGATTTTTTTTAACTTTACAATGGTACAAAAGCAATGTGCATTTTTCAGGAGCTTTCCCTGGAATTTTGACCAGTTCTTAGGATAATGACATATGGGATGATGATGGTATGACTCACGGTACTGAGTGACAGTGAGCCACAGCATGTAGTTAGTGATACAAATACAGAGGAAGAAACAACTTGTACACTCAGTGGACTGTAGTACTACTAGCTATGATTGTCAGTGTGTTAGATAGACCAATGCAATATTTTCAGCTTGTAAGGCATTTCGTATGGAGTGTTGTGTTTAAGTGTTACACCTGAAAATACCATCTTTTAACTCTGAAGAAATAGGAATTAAAGCCATCCACTGAAAAGTCAGCTGTCTCTGATGATGTTGAGGAATTTAGTTAACCTCTGGGTCAGGAATTATCTCATAGGAGATATAGACTTTCCCCCACTGCTTTCTGATTTTCTAAGCCATTAGGTAGTTATATTTTAGTATTTCCTGCCAGGTGCCAGTGGCTCATGCTTGTAATCCTAGCTCTTCAGGAGGCTAAATTAATCTAGATTGTGATTTGAAGCCATGCCACATCAAAAAGTCCGCAAGAGACTATTATCTCCAATTAACCACACAAAAACCAGAAGTGAGGGGCTGGAGCATGGCCTAGTGGTAGAGTGAGTGCTTGCCTAGTATGCATGAAGCCCTGGGTTCGATTCCTTGGTACCACATACTTAGAAAAAGCCAGAAGTGGTGCTGAGGCTCAAGTGGTAGAGTTCTAGCCTTGAGCAAAAGAAGCTCAAGGATAGTGCACAGGCCCTGAGCTTAAGCCCAGGACTGGCAAAAAAAACCCAAAAAACAAAACAAAACAAAAAAACCAGAAGTGAAGCTGTGGCCCAAGTGGTAGGGTGCTAACCTTGACCACAGAGGTTAGGAACAGTACCTATGCCCTGAGTTCAAGCCCCGGGACAAAAAAAAGAAAAAAAGAAAAGAAAATAGTGATCTCTTCACCTGTTATGGGAGTTACATTCCAGAGAGTCCTGTGATACATGAAACTCTGCAAAGCAGCATTAAGTGAACTTCCATACAGCAAGGGAAGACTGTTTAATGTTGCTACTTCCCAAATTTTCACCTATCACACGGGTCTCTGGAATGTAACTCCTGCAATAGGTAATCGATCACTGTGTATCAGTATTCACTAGCTTTGACTGCAAACCTTGTAGTCAAGAATCATTTGAAAAATATTTGGGCTCAATTTCATCATGAAACCAAAATAAAAACAAATCAAGTACCATTTTAAATGTTAGGATAACTCAAAGAATGCCAATGAAAAGTCAAATATGCAAAATCATTTTATCACTATTTTTTCACAATGTACCTTTTCCATCATACCACTTACCCTGACAATCAGGATCCACTTAATTAGAGAGAGACCAAATCCGGAGATGGCCCCATACCTTCCTGCGGCTGAAGTGGTAAGGCAGAAAGACAGGAAAAAGCCAATCCAGTTGAAGAGGAATGCCACTAGAAAAGCAGAAGGGAAAATGTAGTCCTTAGTCAAAGAACAGAAATGCTCTGGACTGCCTTTGCTTAAGACCTTTCCACCAGGATAAAAGATAGCTGACCCTTCTCAACCTTCCCTACACCTCTCCCCAAATAACCTTATTCTTGTCTTCCCTTAAAAGCAACAATGTCCTCTGTGAATTAGTTTTTTTATTACTATGGTACTTTACCCATTGTCAAAAATGCCTCAATACTCACCAAACTGTATATACAGAACCTGTGCTATTTGCTGCTACATAATTTAATAAATAAATGACTTGGGAGCAGGGTGCCACTAGCTCATTCCTGTAATCCAAGCTACTCAGGAGGCTGAGATCTGAGGATCGCCGTTTGAAGCCAGTCTGGGTACAAAAGGCCCTACAAGACTCTTCAATTAACCACACAGAAACCAGAATTGGCACTGTAGTTCAAGTGGTAGAATGCTAGCCTTGAGCACAAAGAGGCTCAGGGACAGTGTCCAGGACCTGAGTTCAAACCCCACAAGTGAAAATAATAACAAAAATAAAATGACTTGGGACATTAAACTTTGACCATTCTAAAAAAATTGACTCGTTACTCATCCTTTTGTTATATGAAATGGCAATTTATATAACATTGTCTCTGTAAGTATTGTGTTTTCTTTATAGTTTGTTTTTTTTGTCATTGGTGGTTATTTATTTATTTGGTGATTTTAGGGTTCTAAATTAGGACCACTTGAGCCATATCCCCAGTCCTTTTTGCTTTAGTCTGTTTTTCGAACAGAGTCTCCTTTAGATTGGCCAGACCTCAACCCTCCTCTCTCTACCTCCCAAAAGGTGGGATTATAGGTATGAGCTACTATTCTTTGGCCCCTTTCCTTTAATGCAGTTCAAGGCCAGCCCCTGCACTAAAAAGTCAGTGAAACTCTTATCTCCAATTAATCACCAGAAAACCTACAGTGGCATTGTAGCTTGAGGGCTATGGCAGGAGCCTTGAGCTTAAGAGCTCAGGGACAATGCCCAGGCCCAGAGTTCAAGTCCCACCACCGACCCCCCCCCCCCCCAAAAAAAAAATACAGCACATAATTGGTCACTTCTTTTTTTTTTTTTTCTTCTTCATGTGACTTCTTGGACTCTGGGCCTGGATGCAGTCACTGAGCTTTTTATTTAGCTCAAGGCTCTACCACTTTGAGCCACAGCACCGCTTCTTCCTTTCTGGTAGTTAATTGGAAATAAGAGTCTCATGGCCTTTCCTGCCTGAGCTGGCTTTGAATTGTGATCCTTAGATCTCAGCCAGGATTATAGGTGCAAGGCAGCAGCACCCCGCCAGTTGCTCACCTCCTAAGTAAGGTATGTAAAAGGTAATTGGGTCAAACATCAGACAAGGGAAAACTTGGCTGACTCTGAGCTGTCAGAAGATAGAAATTGCAGAACAAAATTCATCAGTCTAAGGCAATTCATTCCTGTTGTACAAGTTGAATATAAGTGGGAATTATGCCAAGGGGTCCTGGAGATCTGGAAGATGAGGCTTAGCTCACATACAGATACAGCATTCTCACAGATGCTTTAATTGTACTTTCCACAGACGAATCCAAAGCACTCGAGTTGGTAGGGAACAACTCTGTTCTGTGTAAATATATACTTACTGAAAAAAGTTAACATGAAAATCCCATCATTTCCTATCCTCAGCTGGTCAGCATCGTCAAAATCATCCCGACCCACAAAATCTTCATCCTAAATGAAAAAAGAAAGAGTAATTTTTAATGACTTTTAGGCAAAGACTTGACATTAAAATATAAAATAAGGAACAATTAGGGATACCAAGGAGAAAATTTATTGCTTTGGTTCAATTTAAAACTTTGAGAGCCAGGCTCTGGTGGCTTATGCCTATAATGAGAGCTACTTAGGAGGTTAAGATCTGAGGATCATGGTTCAAAGCCAGTCTGGGCACGAAGGTGAGACACTTATCTCCAATTAACCACCAGAAAACTGGAAGTAGTGTTGTGGCTCAAAGTGGTAGAACACTAACTAGCCTTGAGCTAAAGAACTGAGGGAAAGAGCCCAGGTCCAGAGTTCAAACCCCAGGACCAAAACGGGTACATGCATGCGTGCGCACACAAACACAACGAAAACTGAGAGTCAAAAGCTCATTCTGGGGCCAGCAGTTTGGTCTAGTGGTAGAGTGCTTGCCTAGCATACATGAAGACCCAGGTTCCATTCTTCGGTACATATACATAGAAATGCTGAAAGTGGTATTGTGGCTCAAGTGATAGAGCACTAGCCTTGAAGAATGCCCAAGGATAGTGCTCAGACCCTGAATTCAGTCCCCAGGACCAGAGGGGTGGTGTTAGTGGGATTTCATTCTGTATTGTAAGTAATAGATATAAGCTTGTAAATAATGAAATTTTCATTTTATAACCCAAACTCATCTATCTACCTACCTACCTACCAACCTATTTTGGGTGCTGGGATTAAATCTAGCACTTTGCACATACAAATTAAGCACAAGCTCACTCACTCACTCTATCCATCCATCCATCCTACCTATTTACGTACCCTCCTACCTAGCTAGTTATCTACCTCCCTCCCTATTTTTGATGGTGGGATTAAATCTAGCACTTTGCACAAACTAAGCACAAGCTCTATCACAGAACTATAATGCCAATAAAAGAAAGGAAGGTGGGGGTGGTGGCTCACGCCTGTAATTCTACTCAGGAGGCTGAGATCTGAGCCTGGCAGTTCAAAGCCAGCACTAAAGAACATGACACTCTCATCTCCAATTAATCTTTAGAAAATGGGAAGTAGGACTGTGGCTCCTAGGGTAAGGTAGTAGCCTTGAGCTGAAGAGCTCAGGGACAACACCCAGGCCCAGGTAGGGTGGTAGCCTTGAGCTGAAGAGCTCAGGGACAGCACCCAAGCCCCATGTTCCCCCCCAACCCCCCAAAAAAAAGAGAAAGGAAAAATAATATGGAAAATACAGCTTAAACTCTAGAATGTAATCCAAGGCCTACCTATTGAGATGGAGTCAACCAGTTGGTGCACAGAAAGGACAACATGATTACACATCAAACTAAAGAGCTGCCCACTGCTCAGATCTAGAAGGATTTGTTTGTATTGGTAACAGTCTGAAATACATGCATTTCCAATTTTACTGATAGACAGGATATTTCCATCCTAACGTAAAAACAGAATACTGAAGATATAAAAATAGAAGGAGATGTGGCCCAACATTTGTGACTGTTTTTTCAAGTATATAAAGACATATTTTAACAGTAACTTAAATGTGAGAAGTGAAGAAGATTTCTGAAATAAAAACAAAATAACCAAAAGGGGCTGAGACAATGCAAACCAAACTATTTCAAGTGGTTTCCTTAGGGAATAGGAACTATATCAAGCAGAAGTAGCATTAACAGCTTCCTTTTCTAACTTAATATCCTTCGCCACTGTTTCAAATTTTTATAAGATGCATTTGTTTTATTTCCTTAAATATTAAATGTCTAGTATTCTGACTTAATATTAGGTTTTCCCAAATTAGAAAAAACATTGTTTTTAACCTAACTACTCAGATATATTGCAAAAGATGTATGTAAGCAACTTCTAATAGTACCTTACACGCCTTCAAGCTATTCTTCCTATCCTTGGTATCTATCACAATTACTCCTATAAATTTTTCCAGGTTAATGCCACTAGTCCTTCATATTCCTTGTCAAAACCCTTTTATCTTTTTGGTGGTACTGTGACTAAACTCAGAGACTTGGCAAGCTCTCTGCCACTTCAGCTACATCTGCAGTCCTGTTTTCTTTGTAGTTTCTTATTTAGATAGGGTCTCCTACTTTGCCCAGGTTGGCCTCAGACTGTGGTTTTTCTTTCTTTTCTTTCTTCTTTTTTTTTAGGGGTCATGGGGCTTGAACTCAGGGCCTCAGCGCTATCCCTGAGCCTTTCAGCTAAAGGCTACCACCCTACCCCTGAGTCATTTTCCCATTTTCTAGTGGTTAATTGGAGATAAAGTCTCACGTTCCTTAGTGCCTGGGTTGGCTTTGAACAGTGATAATCAGATTTCAGCCTCATGAGTAGCTAGGATTACAGTTGTGAGCCACAATACTCAGCTGACTGTGGTCTTTCTACCTCTACCTCTCAGTAGTTGGTAGCTAGTATCACAGGTAAGTAAGATTTTGCTAACTTCATGTCTGGGCTGGGCTCAAACCCTGATACTATCTCCATGTTCAAGAGCTAGAATTACAGGCATGCACACTACGATCAGGGCTTGGTGCTCAAAATCAGCAAAGGACTACACAAACCTTATACTAAATTTCATTGTCTCTGCCTAGCATTCTACAGATTCTACAAATAACAATTTTGGTCATATCCCCCACATCCCTTAACAAATTCCTTGTACTCAAATAAAACCAATTACTACATTCACAGAACTGCCCTGAACTTGAATTCTTCTTATCTTTTTCTAAGGCTTTTTTCCTCTTGCAATGTTCTTTTTTTTTCACATATTTTTTATTGTAAGTAATAGAAGGGTTATGTTATATTCACCAGATAGAAGGTGCATTACTTCACATACATTGATACCCTTTCTCATGTCTTGGTCTCCATTTCCCTCTCCCCCCCGCACCCCTCATCTTGTTTTGCTCCCTTCCCTACCCCACTTCAAATAACCAAATAGGCATATATATAATAAATCAGATAACCAGGTGAAATACTGTAACAATATGAGATAACCAAGAGACAGCAAAAGAGGTAAGAGATAACATAGTACATTAAAGACAACAATCATTTATTATATGGCTTTTGTTTCTATATCCTGGAGGTCCTTTCATTTAGTGTTATTCTATATGGCCTTATCTAGGTTTTGCTCTATTGTAAATCTCTGCTAGGAGAGCCCAAGGTTTCTACTGATTATGACAAATGAGGGAAACCATTGAGCCTATGTTCCTTTGAGTCTGGCTTACTTCACTTAATATGGTATTTCTAAGTCTTTCCATTTCCTTACAAATGTGGCGATGTCATTCTTTCTGACAGCAGCATAGAATTCTATTGTGTATAAATACCACATCTTGTTGATCCACTCATCAACAGAGGGACATCTGGGTTGGTTCCATATCTTTCTTGCAATGTTCTTATACAATAAAACTCCAAGTAAGGGGCTAGAGGCATGGCTTAAGATATAGTCTCTGAGTTCAATCTCAGTACCACCAAGAACAAACAAAGAAAAACAACAAAAAGACCCTCCAGACCCACTACAAATGCCATTTCTCACCATGTAAAAAACCATAAAGATATATCCACTTAAGTAAGCTACTTCATATGGCCAAACAGCTGGGTCTGTATAACAATTGGTATCACACTGAACATTTGATTTTGCAACTTGGATTTTCCACTTGATATATATAATTAACATCTGCCACACATTCACACTACTCAAATTTTTTTTTTTTTTTGGCCAGTCCTGGGGCTGAGCACTGTCCTTGGGCTTGCTCAAGGCTAGAGCTCAACCACTTGAACCACAGCATCATTTCTACCTTTTTCTATGTATGTGGTACTGAGGAATGGAACCTGGGTCTCTATGCATACTAAGTAAGCACTCTACCACTAGGCCAAACTCCTGGCCCTACTCAAATATTTTTAATGGCTGCTTATTGTATCTTGTATAGTTGAAGCATACTTAGTTTTGTAATATTTATGTTGTTGCAATCAATATCTTTATTCAAATTGTGTATTTCTCTCATTAAGATAAATTATTAGGACTGGAATCATCCCATATGTTTCATTAATGTTTAGTATTTTTGCAAAGTTCGTTTTAATATCCACAAATTTTTTAAATTAGAAAGTCACAGTTCTTGATGGCCACTGCTCTGGGTAGCAGAGATATAAGCATTAATGGGCCTTTCATTCTATTTATTCTGATTTGTTTTATATCAAAAAGTGTTCTGTACAAGTATGCTGAATAACAGAATGTTATCTCCTAGCCAGACACTAGTGGCTCACACATGTAATCCTAGCTACTCAGGAGGCTGAAATCTGAGGATCATGGTTCAAAGTCAGCCCTGGCACAGAATCAGTGATACTCATATCTCCAATTAATCACTAGAAAACTGGAAGTGGCACTGTGGCTCAAGGGGTAGGGTGGTCTTGAGCTGAAGAGCTCTAGTTCAAGTCCCCATGATGGACCAAAAAAATAAAGGTCCTCAATATGTACATTTGTCAAATAAAAGAATTCTGAAGAATTCTATGTTTTGCCCAGTCAAATCTGCATACTAGTTTATTTACCACATATCTTAACAGTTCTGCAGTACAACAAACATACAAGGATGGACTTTGGAGTCTAGACTATCAGAGTTTGACTCTTAGTTCTCCTACTTATTAGCCAAATGGCATTTGACAAATTGCTTCATCTCATTGGACCTTTTACTCCTGTAAACGGGAGGTAATATTGTGTGGACTGGAAGCATACAAAATATAGCAAACACTCCAGCACAATACTAAGTGTCTTAAAGGTCCTCAATATATGGTAGTTACAATATGACTCCCTTGTCATTAGACAATAAGCTCCATGTAAATTCTTAGTTTGCCCTTGGCACTGACACCACATAGGGTCAGCCTAGACTGTGCTAATCAACGATTTCTACCAGGAAGGGATATTCGATACATCACTCCTGTAGTGCAGTCTACAAACAGTTCACTAGGCTAAAATGAGGAATCCCATCCCTAGGGTCTACGCCATGCACTGCTACAGTGCGCTTTTAGTCTTTTTTTTTTTTTTCTATGCCAGTCCTGGAACTTGGAATTTGGGGCCTGACACTGTCTCTTGTTCTTAGCTTTTTTTCCTCAAGGTTAGCATTCTACACTTGAGCCACAGTTCTACTTCTAGCTTTTTGGAGATAGGAGTCTCACAGACTTTCTGCCTGGGTTTCAAATCACCATCCAAAGTTAATCTCCTTTATCATTCACTTCATTTCCTGTCAGAACTACAGCAAAAAGTCCCCATACGCTTAGAGACTGCATCCTGCATATATTCTCTCAGTATCTCCCAAGTCCCACCAACCTTAATGTGGGTGAATATTTTTTTTTTTTTTGGCCAGTCCTGGAGCTTGAACTCAGGTCCTGAGCTAGAGCTCAGGTCTCAGGTCTCAAAGCTAGAGCTCTAAAACTTGAGCCACAGCACCACTTTTGGCTTTTTCTTTTCTTTCATTGCTGCACCTCTTACTTCCTTTTCAACAAAGGAAAATATATTTCTATCATTAAAAAGCGACTTCAGGTCTTTAGGGAAATGGTGTTGTAAAAACAAAACAAAACAGTCAACAACAAGGCAAGTCCATACTATCGTCACACTGGGGCAGGGAAAAACGTATCTCGAAAATGATCTGAGACTGAATCAGGTGGCTGATTTTACTCTTTGTGAAACGCAATATAGAAGTAGGAAAGGAACTTGGGAGTAGCTGTAGAAGGACATGATGATTCTTAAAATGCTATCTATGAGTGTATTCATCCTCTCATTACATCCTGTTAGACGGCATCTTTAAGATATGGAAGGGTAAGAGACATCTTTAAAGGTCAAAATCTACTCCTCAGCAAAAATCAATCAGATTTGCCTCTTAACTGGTCCTGCTCCTTATCTCTGGTTGTTCAGTTAGGTTTGCCCATCTCTAGACACTGTCTCAAAAAATATGGAGTGTTTCACGAATTTGCGTGTCATCCGTGTGCAGGGGCCATGCTAACCTTCTTTGTATCGTTCCAATTTTAGAATATGTGCTGCCGAAGTGAGCATACTTCTGGCTTTTTCTGTGTGTGTGGTACCAAGTAGTAAAAGCCAGGTCTTGGTGCATGCTAGGCAAGCACTCTTAAGACTAGGCCAAATTCCCAGCCCTGGGCGAATATTTTTAAATCAAATCTATTATTAATACCAAGAGCCAAGAGTTCCCTAAATTTACTTACCCACTTCCAGCCCCACCAATCAACAGAAGGCTGAATAGGCTAGATGACTACTGAAATCTCTCTTGTGCGTTTCTTCCTATGAAGTCACATATATAGTTTTTCTCTCCACAGGCCCTCACCTAACACCAAGATATTAACTGTACAAAATGAAGACAAGGCCACTGTGTTTCTTAAATTAACTCCTGTTCCAAGATGCTTCAGCCATCCCAAGACTTAAAGAAAGTGACTATAGCCATCAGGTGCTGAGGCTCCTGCCTATAACCCTCGCTACTCTGGAGGCTGAGATCTGAGGATCACAGTTTGAAGTCAGTCTGGGCAGAAATCTTGGTGAGACTCTTTATCTTCAATAAACCACCAAAAATCTGGATGTGGAACTGTGGCAAGTGGTAGCCTTGAGCAAAATGCTCAGGGATAGCATCCAAGTCCTGAATTCAAGCCCTGGAAGTGGCACATGCACATGTACACGTGCACACGCACGCGCGCGTGCACACACACACACACACAAAATGTGGTTGTAGTAGCTGTAAAAATATAGGAAAAATATGCAGGCTCCTTTAGTGATTTTCTGTTCACTTTGTAGTTCTTTCTCTCTTTGTTTCAGGGGAAAAAATAGGCTGTTTAAAATAGGTTGTACTTCTATATGTCAATACAAACCTAGGTAATAACTCAAACTGAAAAATGAAAGTTAATTCCCCTAAAGCTACCTGTGCAGAGATAACAAATTATACTTACCCTTCCAGGAACTAACGGGATTGTGGCTTCAGCCTTGGTTCTTTCGGCTTCATCATAACTGGGCAGCGTAGTAGCCACGTTATAAGATGGGGGCTTTGGAAACCCAGACTCATCTTTGTAGTCAAAATATACTGCGGAAAAACAAAAGTCACAATTACTAGATAAGTAGCTGAATAGAAAGAACAAAAGGTCCTATCTACTGTGACAGACCCAGGTATATCCCTAAAACTACACATACAATAACAGAAGGAAAGACAATCAAAATGTTAGACTCAGAAAATGTACCCATTTGTTTTAAATTTATTCACTTGACATTTAAAATATGTTGTATCCTTGCTTCTGTTTTGAAATACTAATACATTAAAAGTCCTGGAATGGGAGTTTAGCCTAGTGATAAGAGTGCTTGTCTAGCATGCAGGAAGACCAGGATTCAATTCCTCAGTACCACATACATAAAAAAAAAGCCAGAATTGATGCTGTGGCTCAAGTGGTAGAGCTCTAGCCTTGAGAAAGCCCAAGGACAGTGCCCAGGCCCTGAGTTCAAGGCCCAGGACTGGCAAAAAAACAAAAAAACCTTTGAGTTCTCAAAATCCATTCAATTTTAATATTAGATATGCAAAACATTTAAGCTAAAAATACTTCACATTTGTATTGTAATTTCAGATACTTGGAAAATGGAGGCTAAAGGCTAAGTTCAAGCCTACCAACATAGTAAGATTTCATCTCAAATAATTTTTTAAACCTAAAATTATTTTGTAAGTATTCATATAAATTTAAACTATAGTCTTCTATTAATAAACACAAAAACATTTTAAGAAGGGAAAAAGCCTTAAAAGTCATTTCTTACAGGTTTGTTTTGACATTTTAACTCACATTTTATTTTATTACTAGGCCTTTTTTTCTCTTATGTTTTCAGGTAACTGATTTAGTTACAGAACAATTATTTATCTCTATTTGATCTTTTTTTTTTTTTTTTTTTTTGCCAGTCCTGGGCTTGAGCTCAGGGCCTGAGCACTGTCCTTTGACTTTCTCAAGGCTAGAGCTCTACCACTTGAGCCTCAGCACCATTTCTGGCTTTTTTTCTATGTACTTGGTACTGAGGAATTGAACCCGGGTCTTCATGCATGCTAGGCAAGCACTCTACCACTAGGCCAAACTCCTGGCCCCTCTATTTGATCTTTTACTTCCTCTCTTAATCACTGTCTCCACTCTCATTAATCTATATTATAATAAAAGATCTCACTTCTTTCTTCTGCTGTTCTCAAACTGCTCTTCCCAAGTTGTTGGGATTATAGCTATGAGCTGGAAGTAATTTATGATCCATAAAAATTCATTTCCTAGCTGGGCTTGGAGGTTCACACCTGTAATCCCAGCTACTCAGGAGGCTGAGATCTGAGGATTCTGGTTCAAAGCCAGAATTATCTCCAATTAACCACTAGAAAAACCAGAAGTGCTGTGGCTCAAGGGGGTAGGATGGTAACCTTGAGCTGAAGAGCTCAGGAACAATGCCCAGGCCCAGGGGTAGGGTGGTAGCCAACTCAGGGACAGTGCCTAAGTCCAGAGTTCAAGTCCCACAACTGACCCCCCCCCCAAAAAACCCTCATTTCTTGACATATCACATATCACTTATTTAGAATTCTAACAGCTCAATAGAGAACTAGGAAGTAAACAACCTTTTTTTTTTTTAAAATTCCAAAGCCTCTAAATAATAAAATAAAATATTACAAATCCCAAAGACTACATTCAAGAGACAGTTCTTAGACCTGTATTTCAGCAAGTTTACATCTGTTCTTGAGATGGTTTACTATTTGTTGTTCATGTCACATAAAGACAAAGTCAAAGTGAACGGGTAGCACATTGGCAGAAACAGGATACACCATCTGAGAACAGGGGGATTGTGGGGTGATATGAAAAAGCTGAGGTAGCACTACAAATCTCAATGAATAAAGGGAACTTTGTAAATCCCTGAATGAGATATATACCAGAGACCATTTATAAGATGTAAATAAATAAGGCAGAGGAGAAAAAAACATTCTGTTGACATGGTTAAAAGTTTTAGAATTCTAGATGATAGAAACTCATGATACTATTCAGGAAAAATTATATTATATGCTAATTAATAGGGAGAGCAAAAAATATAAAAAAACAACTTTATCATTAATATCTTAGGAAATCATTTTTTCATTGGGGTTTGAACTCAGGGCACTCAAGTCATACTCTTAGCCATTTTAACTTTTGTTACTTTTCAAATAAGATCATCACCCATCCTCCTATTTACCCTGCCCACATAGCTAGAATGACAGGTGCATTCCACCATGCACAGAGCTTTTGGCCTAGGCTGGCCTTGATACACAATCACTCACTGCAGGTATAAGCCAACATGTCTGATAGAAAAATCCAATTCTTACTAATGAGATATAGTTTTTACTTTTAGTACATTCAGTGGAAGGCCAGTGTTTATGGTCTGGGTAAACAGAAGTAAATTGTGATTTATTTTTCAAGTCTTAGTGTTCAAGTGTTTTGTTTCTTGGTGCTGAAGATCAACTCCAGGGCCTTACATTTTCTAGAAATCTACAATAGCACTGATCACATTTTTGTCTTAGATTCTAAGAGATGACCTAGAATTCTTCCAAAACCCCATTTATTTTAGCAGAGTTAGTTTCAGGTACTCCTAAAAAATCAATCGTAACTGGCACAGGAAGACTAAAATGTAAGGAGACTAAAAGCAGAATTCAGAGGTCAAAATGGAGGGAAAACTTTGACCTGGTTCCAATTAATTATATTGGCAGCCTCAGACAAAGACAACCAATAGGTTTAATCTCACATCACTGATATGGACATAATGGACATGTGCTGTCTTGGAAAGGATTTGGAGGCCTGGTGCAGTGGCTCAGGCCTATAATCCTAGCTACTCAGGAGGCTGAGATCTGAGGATCAAGGTTCAATGACAGCCTGGGCACAAAAAGACCTGAAACTCTTATCTACAATTAACCTCTAGAAAACAGGAAGTGGGGCTTAGTTCAAGGGTAGGGCTGTAGCCATGAGCTGAAGAGCTCAAGGACAGTGCCCAGACCCAGGGGTAGGGTGATAGCCTTGAGCTGAAGAGCTCAGGCATAGGACCCAAGCCCAGAGTTCAAGCCCTATGACCCACAAAAAAACAAACAGAAAAGGAAAGGATTTGGAGCTCTTAGGGGTCTACTGCAACAAATAATTGCTTCAGCTTTCCTGTTTATCCTGCAAGTAGGCTGAGTTCAGTGGTGGCACATAGCTATGTATTGCCACTCAGAGGGTACAGAAGACATTCTATGCAAACTAGTTAATGTTGAGGAAACTCTAGTGATGAAGAGTTATACTGCTGATATTACTTTTTTCTCTATCCCTTCTACACATATTCATGAAAACCTAAGATACAATCTGATACAAAGTGAGAAGAGACACTAGCTGGGGATCTAATCTATGAGGAACTGGATTAAAGAGTTGGGAGATTTTTCTTTCTTAAAAATTTGTAAGCATCTGTGGGCATAATGGTGTATTCCTATAATTCCAGCTACCCAGAAGCTGAGGCAAAGGACAAGTTTAAAGACAGTTGTGGCTACAGAGTTTCTGTCTCAAAATAAAAAATAACAAGGGCTTAGAACATAGCTCTGTGGTAGAATACTTTGCCTAGACTGTTTTAAAATCCTAGATTCAATTTCCATTCATCATTCCCACCACATTCCTAGTTATATGTATCAGATAAAACATCAAATAAAGCAATTATTAAAAAAAAAAAGAAAAATCAGGTGATCATCCTATTCCTATGTTTCAATTCAATTCCCTTTACACTGAGCTGGCTGGAATGAAAGTGAGCCACTGGCTCACTGGCTATAATTCTAGCTACTCAGGAGAGACTGAACTCTGAGGATTACCGTGCAAAGCCAGTCTGGGCAGGATAGACTATGAGATTAATCTCTAATTAACTACCCAAAATCCAGAAGTGGAGCTGTAGCTCAAAATGGTAAAGAACTAGGCTTGAGCACAAAAACTCAGCAACAGCACCCAGAACCTGAGTTCAAGCACCAGGACCAGAGTATGCGTGGGCACACATGCGTGCCTGCATATGCATACACGCGCGCACACATGTGCATGCACGCGCGCGCACGCGCACACACACACACACACACACACACACACACATATGCGCGCGCGGGCAAGGAAACAGAGTGTTATCCATTTTTCAGATCAGAAGAGCAGTTTTTAAACTTTATGCTAAAAAGTAAAAAATAAGCTCAAAGTCAACTTATGGAAGCTGATATAAAGGCACTCACCAACAAACATGTGCAAGCCCATGAGTGCCACCTAAGGAATTGAGTGATCACCTGGCCTGCTTACCTACCTGCACTCTCTGCAGAGATGCTGCTGTAAGGTGGAGGAGCATCACCTGCAGCCTGTTCGGGTTCTCCAGGCTCTCCAGGCTCTTCTTCATTCTGCAACTAACCAAAAATTTCCAATCTTAATACATGTAAAAAAGCCAAGTAGAAAGATGAGAATATGAAAACTAAAACAGCCCTTATAGAAAGTTATTTGGCAGTGTACTTTGAAAGTCTTCAGATACATAAATCTTGTTAAAGAATATCCTAATCCCAAGAAATTATTCCATGGAGATAATCAGACAAAAAGAAAAAAAAATAGAAACAAATGTTATTGAAAGCTGGTGTCATGGCATACACCTGCAGTATCAGCAGGGGGGAGGCTGAGGATCTAGTTAAAGGCTATAGTCTGAGCTATATGAAAAAATGTAATTTGGCTCAAAAATAAATAATTCATAAATAACAAAAATGAAAAAATGATTACTTGGACAGATATTCTATGTGAAATGGCAAATGAAAAAGGCTAAATTTTACCAACAATATGTATCATATTTTTTATTCTAACAAGACATAAAATGGGAAGATGATCTAGAATAATATCTACACTTCAACACTGTTCTCTCTAGGCAATAGAGGAGGTATATGGGAGTATTTATATTTATTTATGTGTATGTTCTAGTTTTCATTTCTGTAAGGAGTATTTATCATTTATAAATAACCTGCTAGGACAAAAACAAATTATTGGTAAATCAACACACACAGAATTTTGTTCTGGTGAGTCACAACAATCTAGAGCTCTCTAATCTATTATATTTTAACTGACCAGTAGAATCTCCAAATCCTTTGGTTATTCCAAACCTAGTGCCCACAAATGTTTTCTGGTCAATATTGCAAACCTTCAACTTCAAGGGGATTCTTGTACCATATTCTCAGCAGCAACCACCAACTAAGTATATATTTTCTGAATGCAGCAATCTAATCTTAAGGTACTCCTAGAACAACTGAATTGTAAGCTAAGGCAGTTTTTTCTTGTAAATGAAAGCATATGGGATAAACAGCTACATGAAAGTCATCTGTTCCTGGGACACCTTAAAAAGGGCACTGTTAGCCTCTTCACAACTGTCAAAGGAAGGTAGGGGTGGGGGGAGGAGAATGACAAGAGCTGCCAGCAAGAAAGAAGCAAAAGTGAATTTCTGAACCTAGCTTGACATTTTAAACCTATTTTATATTTCCAGAGCTTGGTGGAAGCCTCTATATAACACAGGTTTCAGAAAGGAAGCTTTGCAATTCTAAGAAATACAGGCATTCAAAGAATAAAGAGGTAAAGAGGTGTTTTGTGCCAGTATCTGTAAGATAGGCTGCTTGTCTCCTAGCAACATGGAAATTCAAATTTGATCAGTTCAGATCAAATTCTGTTACCACAGTAACAAATAGCAGAGAAAAGAAATTCCAATGCTCTCAGAAACCCCAGTTTGCTCTTTGATGAGGAAAAAAGAAACATTGCCAGATAAAGAATTCACTTTAAAATCATGTAACTGCCCCCAAAAAAAGAAAAAGAAAGAAAGAAAATCAAATGAAAATGCTGACTAGGGAGGCTCCACATGCAAGGATGACCCCAAGACCTCGAAATATACCTTCCCACTCTGCCTTATTTCTACAACACTGGACGACAACTTTCTCCTTGGAGCCTACTCTCATAAATTTTAAATAATTCTTTATGCATCTAAAAATCATTTCAGATTCAGTGCCTAAAAAAAAAATTGAATCAGTACCTAAATTCTAGCTTTAAATGTTGGTTGTTACTTTTAATGCTAGAGTCAATTTTTAAAACTTTTTCCATAAAATGCAACTTTCAAACCTCTCATTATCAGTCCACTACTTCTACATACACTAAAATCCTGCCAGACAGTATAATTACCAGGAAGTAAACAAACACATGTCTTTAGGAAAACAATTGAGTATTGCTCAGCCACTGAGAAACAGTAAGAAAGTTTGTGAAGACTGTAAATTTTTTTACTGAATATAATCCAACTAAATTGTGTCATTTTAACATTACTAACTGCACATTCAAGAAGAATTTCCTATTCAATTGTTATAAATTAGCATTGCAATTTTACATAATTCTGATAGAGTGAAGAGAGAAAGGATGGTAAGTAAGGCTGATTCTTCTTTTAAAATTGGGCAAAGGAACATATGGGATTTTAACCCCTCTGTAAAACTACTTAATAATAAAATGGGAAAAGATGTGAGTGGACATTTCTCCAAAAACAGTAGACAATGCTCAAAAACATTAAATCATCAGGACTCACAGTCATCAGGGAAAATCATGAGATATCACGTCACATCTACTAAATGGCTAAAATAAAAAGGACTAACAGTAACAAGTGCTGTTATACACATGAAGAAATCAGAAAACAGGCTGCTGGTGGGAATGTAAACAGCATAGATAACAATAGAAAAACTTGGTTCTCAAACTGTCTAAGCAATTCTACTCCCGGGTTATCAAAAAAAAAAAAAGCTGAAATACATATTCACATTAAAATCTGTACATGACTGTCAGATGCCAGGGCTCATGCCTGTGATCTACTTAGGAGGCTGAGATCTGAGGATCACAGTTCAAGGCTAGCCCAGGCAAGAAAGTCGGTGAAACTGTAACCTGCAATTAACCACCAGAAAACCAGAAGTGGCCCTGTGGCTCAGAGTGGTAGAATGCTAGCCTTGAACTGAAGAGCTTAGGGACAGTGCTCAGGCCTAGAGTTCAAGTCCTATGAACAACCACAACCATGGTACAGACATTTGAGAGGGATCAGGTATTTGTCAAGAACCTGTCAGCCTTTGGAGCCTTTATACAACTGATGGCTATACCAAGACCTGATCAAACAAATGGTCACCGGTGGTTTATGACACCCAGCTTTGGTAAATCTGCGGCGAAGAACCTAATAGCGGAATAGCAATGTTGTCAAACAGATTAAAAACATCTCTCTGCCCTGTAATATAATTTCTTTTAAAAAACCAACATCAGAACCACTTATAAAAACACATCCAGGTCTTTACATTGTTCTGAATCTTACTTCTTCTCCACTTAATCCTCTATGAAAATCATGATCTAGGGAGGGAAAAAAAAAATTAAATCCAAATTGAGAGTAAGCACATAGCTTGTTGCTTTTAAGTTTGACTGGATAGATGGTTTATAAAATAAAAAATACTAAAATAAGAGCTAGAATCATTTAAGGTAATTTACAAAACATCTAACATGTAATTTAAATGTGAGTAGGTAAGTACATTCTATTTTTAAAAATGCACACTTTTTAAGCCGGCATGGTGGCTCATGCCTGTAATCCTAGCTACTCAAGAGACTGGGATCTGAGGATCAAGGTTCAAAGCCAGACTGGGCACAAAAGGACCTTAGACTCATCTCCAACTACTCCCTAGAAAATGGGAAGTGGGGCTTGGGATCAAGGGTAGGACTGTAGTCTTGAGTTGAAGAACTCAGGGATAGCGCCCAGGTCAAGTTCAAGCCCCATAACTCACAAAAAAATAAAATATATACTTTTCTACTAAGATATGCTAAAATTCCAATAAAATGGAAACATGAAAGCAAAACAAGCTGCTAATTATTCCCTATTTAAAAGGATACACAAATACAATAGAGCATGAACTACACCAGCATTTTTTAAGAATTCTTCTAGATTTTAAGAACAATTTTAAAAATTATTTGTTCTAGCTGGGCGTGGCAGCTCATGCCTATAATCCTTGCTACTCAGGAGGATGACATCTAAGGATCATGGTTCAAAGCCAGCCTGGGCACTAAAGTCCCAGAGCCTCTTATCTCCAACTAACCACTGGAAAACTGGAAGTAGTGCTGTGGCTCAAGGGGTAGGGTAATAGCCTACTCAGGGACAGTGCCCAGGGTCAGAGTTCAACACCCACAACCGACACCCTCCCCCAAAATTATTTGTTTCAATAACTCATTTGACTTTCTAGTCCCCATTAAGATTTATACACAGACACATATACACATTAAGATCAATATATATATATATAAACATATATAGGTATATGATTAAATCTTAACTCTTAAATAAAATATATATTATAAAAAGCATTAACCCTTTTAATTCAATCAGATATAGCTTTGTTAAACTACACACCTATCAATACACTTAAATTTGTAGATTTGTGGAAGTTCTGGAGATTAATATTCTATAACTGAAGATACAGACTTCAAAGAATAAGACTGTTGCCCACATGTGTATGGGTTAGCAATGCTGATAGTACCACATGTGAATATTTGAACGAAATAACGAGGTAAACAGATGCCAGATGCTAGAAGACAAATCTCTTACTGATAGGAGTGAGGAAGGATGGAGAAATACTTCATGTGGTAATGGATTCAAGCTGTAGATATTGGCATGAAATTATCTCTGCAGGGATGACCTCACATGAGTTATGAGGCTGAGAGTGCTTAATATATATGAGATCCCAGGTTCAATCCCCAACATGGAAAAAGAGAGGAGAGGTGAGAAAATAAGAGGGAAAGTACATACTTTTCTGTTAAACAAGTCATTTGAAATATGATGTAAAAATTAATGTTAATAAATTCTTTAAATAAAAAAAGAGAGGAAGTAGAGGGAGGGAAAAAGAGGGAGTAGAAAGAAGGGGGAAGGAAAAGAGAGACAGGGAGCAAAAGAGAGGGTAGAGGGGAGGAGAGAAGGGAATAAGGAAAGGAGAAAGGGAGAGAGATAAACCAAGAGTAACACATCCTTATCTATTACCTTGTTCTGTCAACTTAGAAGACCTACACCCAATAACACCCCCAGTAAGGAAGAATGAATATCTGGTTTCTAGTATCATTTTCTAATTAAAAGAACCAGGCTTCTACAGGAACGTCTGATTCTATATCAATATAAGAAATATACAAAATGACTCTACAGTGATATTAAAAAAGTACTAAAGTGCTCTATTAAAACAAAACAAAACAAACAAAAAAACAGTGCCAATAGCTCATACCTATAATCCTTACCTACTCAGAAGACTGAATTCTGAGATCTGAGGACTACAGTTCAAAGCCAGCCCAGGAAAAGAAGGTCCATTAATTCAATTAAGTCAATTAACCACCAGAAAACCAGAAGTGTTACTGTAGCTCCAAGTTGTAGAGAGCGTTGAGCTTCTTGAAGAAGTCAGGGACAGTGACCAGGCCCAGAGTTCAAGCCCCATGACCCACAAAAAAAAAAAAAGCACATAAAAATGGAGATATGTTAAAGAGACACAAAATAAAAGTGTTATTGAAAACAACTATAAATATATTCATATCAGTGTAATTTATGTGTGTAGGATGTTAATACATCCTACCTACAGGTAGCTATGTTTCTACAAACTTAAAAATGTTCCAAAAAATACACGTAAAAAAATGGGTAAAGGATCTGGTAAATGTTTTTCATGTCCACAGCCCTGGGTTCAAACAATAAATAATAAATAAATAAGCAGTTTATTTTGTTATTTTAAAAGGAAAAGGTAAGAAATCTAAATAAGAAATTACACTTCCCATCAATATCCCAATGTCATTCTTTAATGAAATAGGGGGAGCACTCAAAAATTCATATGGAATAATAAAAGACCCAGACTAGCAAAAATAATCCTTAACAGAAAGAACAGTTCTGGAGGAATATCAATACCAAACTTTAGACTCTATTACAGAGTTGTAGTAACCAAAACAGCTTGGTACTGGCACAAGAACAGGCCTGAGAACCAATGGAATAGAACTGAAGGCCCAGAAATGAACACGCAGACCTATGGCCACCTAATCTTTGATAAGGGAGCAAAAAGATAGGATGGAAGAAAGACAGCCTCTTCAACAAATGTTGCTGACAGAATTGGTTAAGCATCTGCAGAAAACTAAAGTTGGATCCTTCTATGTCATCCTGCACCAGAATTAATTCCAAATGGATCAAAGACCTTGAGGTAAAAGCAGATACCCTGAAAACTTATAAGAAGGAATAGGAGATACACTAGGTCTCCTTGGCACAGGTCAAAATTTACTCAATAAAGACCCAGAAACACAACAAAATTAAAGTTTGGACAAATGGGACTGCATTAAACTGCAGAGCTTCAGTACAGCAAAGGATATAGCTAGCAATTAAAATAGAAAGCCCAGAGTGGAGAAGATCTTCACTAACCATACAACAGACAAGGGCCTCATATCTAAAATATACCTACAGCTCAAAAATTTGAATCCCTCAAAAACAAATGCTCAATGAAACAAACATCCAATTAAAGGATGGGCTAAAGAGAAGTGGTGCTGTGGCTTAAGGGGTAAGCTAGTAGTTTAGAGCTGAAGAGTTCAGAGACAACACCCAGGCCCAGAGCTCAAGCCCCACGACCAATTACTTCCCCCCCCCCCAAAAAAAAGGTGGGCTAAAAACTTAAAGAGAGACTTCTCTGAAAAGAAAATAAGAATGGCCTATAGACACATGAAGAAATGCTTGACATCTCTGGCCATAAAAGAAATGCAAATCAAAACAACTTTGAGATTCCACTGAAGTTACAAAGGCCATTATCAAGAAATCTAATAACAGATGCTAGCAGGGATGTGGCCAGGAGGTATCACTACCACAATGTTGGTGGGAGTATAAACTAGTTCAACCACTCTGGAAAGCAGTATGGTGATTCCTCAAAAGACTAAACATAGAGCTCCCCTGTGACCAAGCAATCCCACTCCTTGGCACTTACCAAATGTCCAGAAACAAGGACAAACTAAAGCCACTAGAGCACAACGATGTTCAATGCAGCATTATCATAGCAAAGATATGGAACCAACCCAGATGCACCTCAGTAGATGAATGCATCAGGAAGATGTGGTACTTATACACAATGGTTCTATGCTGCCATCAGAAAGAATGACATGGGCCCATTTATAAGGAAATGGAAAGGCTTGGAAAAATCTTACTAAGTGAAGTAAGCTAGACCCAAAGGAACATAGGCTCAATGGTTTCCCTCATTTGTAATAATTAGTACACACCTAGGACCCTCCTAGCAGAGGATTACAATAGCTCAAAACCTAGGTACGTAATGTAAGGTCATATAGGATAAGACTAAATGAAATGAACTCTATGATATGGAAACAAGAGGTTTATCTTGTTGTTCTTAATGTGCTATGTTATTTCTCTCTGTCTGTCTGTGTCTCTCTCTCCCTCTCCCTCCCTCCCACTCCCTCTCCCCCCCCCTCTCTCTCTGCCCTTAAGGTTAATCCCATGTTGTTACTGTATCTGACTTTGATACCCGGTATATTATTTGAAATAGGGAAGGGGGGAAAACAAGGTGATTGGGACAGGATGAGGGGAGGGAAATGGGAACAAAAACATGAGAAGGGGTATCAATGTGCAAGAAGTAATGCAACTATTACCTGATGAATGTAACTATAACCCCTCTATGCATCATCCCAACAATAAAATTTAAAAGTTAATTAAATTAAAACTTTTAATCTAACACAAGACTATATCTATGTATCATGTGGTACATGCAATGTTTAATTTTCATGTTACACTTAAGCACTGAAATAAAGTAAAATTATTATTAAACAAATGCAACCCATAAACCCTGTTTTTCTATCCATTAACTGCTCAATCTCTAGTAAAACCTCCAAATATCATTATATTAATTTAAAGGCTAGAGCAACCCATAAACCCTGTTTTTCTATCCATTAACTGCTCAATCTCTAGTAAAACCTCCAAATATCATTATATTAATTTAAAGGCTAGAACAGAAAGATGTCAAGCTCATGGCAAATTTCAAGGAGTGTAAGAAATTAATGTGTGTGTGTATGTGTGAATGGAACTGCTTCATCATTAAGAAAACACTTCACCAGCAGTGGGTTTGTTTGGTTTTTTTTTGGTTTTTTGTCAGTCCTGGGCTTGAGCTCAGGGCCTGAGCACTGTCCTTGGACTCCTTGAACTTTCTCAAGGCTAGAGCTCTACCACTTGAGCCTCAGCACCACTTCCAGCTTTTTCCTATGTATGTGGTACCAAGGAGTTGAACCCGGGTCTTCGTGTATGCTTGGCAAGCACTCTACCACTAGGCCAAATTCCCGGCCCCCACTAGCGGTGTTTTTAAACTTGATCAGAAGATGTAGTATGAGACTTCCACTATAAATCAGGTTATTTAGAAAAATAAGTCAGCCTAGTTAATTATAACAGCAGGATGTGCTAAATGATACTTGATTATATTTGCCTTATTACAACACTTCCAAGTGAGAATACATACTGGACTTTCACATGGCTAGCCACTAGAAACAATTAAGAAGTTTGTAAAGCCCCAAAAATTCCACACATGATGTTTATCATCAGTCTACCTTACTAGTAACAATGACTTTAGGACAAAAAGACACGACTCTCAACTTAATTTTCAGCATAAATCTCTAGGTACATTATATTGCTTTCTCTAAATGGCCACTGTCCACTACTACATAAATATGGTTCTGACTAAGCAACCGCACTAAAAGATAACATAAAGAAACCAAAGGAATCATTTTTTAGTCCTAAGAACAAATAAATCAAAGTATATAATTTGAATTTCTTCAAACTTTCTTCTCCTTTATAAATAAAATACAAAATGATTCCTATAGCAGGAGATGCACTACTTGATATCTGGAAGAAAATAATGCGAAGTTACATACAGAACTTATATTAGGTTCTTATAGCAGGATTCCTGAGGGAAGCTCAATTTGGGTCTTAGTTTCTGCCCATATCACGAAGTCCTGCCCTGTTTCCAGGACATTGATAGAATGACTAAGTCAAATAAATCTCCATAGCAAAGAGTCATCAGTGATATCAGGCAAGAAAATAAATATGGATCAATAAGAACCCATCAGGACTACAAAAACTACATGAAGAATAAGGCTTGCCAAGAGTTAACAAATACAAGAGTTACAGACTGTGGCTCCACACATTCACAAACTATTTCAATATATGCAACAGAATACAAAAGAGCTTTCATATCATCCTGTGATATCTGCTTAATAAAACAATCCTTCTATTTTAGATTTCACAAAGAAATATGTATAAATGAAAATGATATCGTGAGAGCTCTAGAATTTGCTTCCAATATTGGTCATTAGTTCATAATTGCTAAGTCTAACGGGTTAATTAGGTTTACTACACTTCTTTATTTTTGTATAACTTTGAAATTCTCGTTGAAACAGCTAAAAAGGTAAATATTAAGAAATTGTTCAAGCTGGTTGCTGTGGCACCTGCCTGTTATCCTAGCTACTTAGGAGGCAGAGATCTGAGGTTCATAGTTTCAAAGCCAGTCCAGGCAAAAAAGTCTATGAGATTCTTTTGTCCAATTAACCATCAAGCAGGTGGAAGTGGAGTTGTGACTCAGGAGCTCAGAAACAGCATCAAGGCCCTGAGTTCAAACCCAGGATCAACACCATATTCACACACACACACACACACACACACAGAAATAATTCTAAGGGAAAGCATGGTAACGTATGTCTATAATTACAGCTACCTGAGGGGATGAAGTGGGAAGATCTCAAGTTTGAGCCCAACATTGGCAACATAAAGCATAAGACTATTCACCTCGAAAAAAAAAAGTAAAAATAATAATCCTTACTCAGGAGGCTGAGATCTGAGGATCAAGGTTCAAAGTCAGCCCAGGAACAAAAGGACCTGAGACTCTTACCTCAATTAACCCCTAGAAAATGGGAAGTGGGGCTTGGCTCAAAGGGTAGGGACAGCACCCAGGCCAGGTTCGAGCCTCATGACACACAAAATAATCATAATCATAATCATCATCATCATCATCATCCTACTCCCACAATTTAATAAAATAGAAAACCCAGGCTGGGAGTATGGCCTAGTAGTAGAGTGCTCACTTAGCATGCACAAAGCCCCGAGTTCAATTCCTTGGTATCACATATGCAGTAAAAGCCAGAAGTGGTGCTGTGGCTTAAGTGACAGAGTGCTAGCCTTGAGCAAAAAGTGTCCAAGGATACGGAGTTCAGTCCCCAAAACTGGCCCCCCCCCCAAAAAAGGAGAGAAAAGCCAATTTAAAAACAGGCAAAGGATGTGAACAGATATTTCTCCAGAGAAGGTAATACATATAGCTAATACAATGAAAATATACTCAACCTCACTAATCAATAGTGGAAATCAATACTGCAAAAACACCATTTCATACCCATTAGATAGTGAATATCAAAAAAACATAATAAGCTTTGTCCTACATCTTAATCCTAGCTAGTCAGGAGGGCAGAGATGAGATGTTGTCAATAAAAAGCCAACCGTGGCGAAAAAATAAATGGAGTCTCTATCTCAAAAAAAACAAGCTGAGGGGAGGTGCACAGTAGCTCAAAGTGGGAAAGCACTAGCTTTTAGCTGAACAGCTCAGAGACAGCACCCAGGCCCAGAGTTCAACCCAGAGTTCAAAACAGAAAAAGAAACAAGCTGAACATGGTTAGATTACATGCAAAGCTGTAATCTAAGTACATAGGACACAGAGGTAGAAAGATTATAGTCTAAGCCCAGCCCTGAGAAAAAAAGCAAGATTTCATCTGAAAAATACAGGAAAGAAATATGGTTCAAGAATACTTATGCAAGGTTCTGAATTCAAACTCCAGCACATCCAAAATGAAACAAACAAAAAGCAAAACAGAATAAGAAGAGGATAGAGCTCACAGGTAGAGAACATACCAAGGCCATGGATTTGGCCCCCAGTAGAACAAATACTAAAAATTAAAGACTACATTAGGTGTTGTCAAGCATATAGAAAACTAGAACACAGTGCACTGTTGGTGGACACATGCTATGGAAAACAGAAGTTTCATTTCTTAAATCTCTAAAATAAGATTAGCATGACTGAGAAATTTTACTTGTAGGTATATCCCTAAAGAATCAAAAGCAGGGGCTGGGGGTTTGGCCTAGCGGTAGTGTGCTTGCCTCACATGCACGAAAACTCAGGTTGGATTCCTCGGTACCACATACCAAGAAGTGGTGCTGAGGCTCAAGTAGTAGAGCTCTAGCCTTGAGAAAGTCCAAGGACAGTGCTTAGGCCCTTAGCTCAAGCCCAGGGCTGGCAAAAAAAAAAAAAAGAATCAATAGCAACCCCTTTCAGCCATTGCTGAAGCAGGAGTGGCCAAAATGAAGTTCAATCCCTTAGTCACTTCTAACTGAAGGAAGAACCAGAAAAGGCATTCCAATACACCTTCCTACATTCACAGGAAGACTATGTCTTCCCTCTTTCCAAAGAACTGAGACAGAAGTCTATGTGCGGTGGTCTATGCCCATCCAAAGGGATGATGAGGTGCAGAGAAAAAAAATAAATAAAAAGCAAGGACTCAAACAGGTATTTGGATCTGTGTTTATAGCAGTACCGTACACAATAACCAAAGGTAGAGGCAAATCCAGTATTTTGTGAACAAATGACTGGAATGGGTAAAGAAAACAGCATAAACACACAACGGAACATTATACAGTCTTAAAGATGAAACAATTCTGATACTTACTATAACATAGATAACACTTGAAGACATACTAAATGAAACAGCCTAGTCACAAAAGGAAAAATATTGTCAGACACCAGTGGCTCAGACCTGTAATCCTAGCTACTCAGGAGGCTGAGATGTGAGAATTCTGAAGCCTGTCCTGACAGAAAAAGTCTGTGAGACTCTTACCTCCAATTAACCACCAACATGTGCACAGGCGCGTGCACACACAAAAGGACAAAAATAGATTCTGCTTGTAAGACAAATATTCCACTACAAGTTGATAATTAATAGGGACTTGGGCAAGGAATGCAGATTATAATATAATGGTTATAAAATTTTTAGTTTTGGCTGGGCGCAGTGGCTCACACCTGTAATCCTAGCTACTCAGGAAGCTAAGATCTGAGAATCACAGTTTAATGCCAACCCAGGCAGTACAAAGCCCATGAAACTTAATCACCAGAAAACCGGAAGTTGCACTGTCTCATGGGGTAGGGCAGTAGCCTTGAGCTAAAGAGCTGTGGGACAGCGCCCAGGCCCAGAGCTCAAGTCCCACAACTGACAAAAAATAAATAAAATCCAGTTCTTTAAAATCAGGATAACATTTTAGAAACTGACTGCCCAGATATAAGCATACTTAATACTACTAAATTACATTAATACGCACAAGGCGACAGAATTATTCCCCAACACCAAAACCAAACCAAAACAAAAAAACACTAACGAAAGAGCCAAAAACAAAACCAAAGATTAATATGGCAAATTTATTCACAATTCTAAGTTTTCAAAGAAACAATGTATTCATTTTACCTCTCTATAAATAAACATAAATGTGTGTGCATAAATATATATCATTATGTAGGGATGCCTATAATACTAGCTTGTGCCTATAATCCCAGCTACTCAGAAGGCAGAGATCTGAGGATCTAGGGTTCAAAGCTTGCTCCTTCAAAAAAGTCTAAATAGCCACAAAAAACTGGAAATAAGAGTTGTGACTCAAGTAGTAAAGCAACAACTTTGAGCAAAAAGAACTCAGAACAGTCGAGTTCAAACCTTGGAACCAACTCATACACATACATGCACATACACATGCACATGCACACACACACATACATTATATAAGTGATATATATTTAGTAGTGAAATCAGGGTCTCACTATGTAGCACTCATGCTGGTCTTGAACCCACAAACCTCCTGTCTCAACCATCCCACCGCTGACATTACAGGCCTGTAATGTGACATAATGTAACTGTGTCTTCTGAAACTAAAAAATAAAACAAATGATAAGGACATTATTTGGTTCTTCTTTCATAATCATGATTTCATCTAATACTTAAATATGAGGAAAGTTTTAAAAGACATGAAATTAGGGGCTGGGAGTTTGGCCTAGTGGTAGAAGTGCCTGCCTCGAGAAAGCCCCAGGACAGTGCTCAGGCCCTGAGTTCAAGCCAGCAGCTGGCCAAAAAAAGAAAAGAAAAAGAAAGATCTAGAAAAATATTCTCAGATGTGCTCTCACTGGTGTTGCTTACAAATAGCAGGAAATGAGTTCAATTTGCAGTTTTTCTACCTATGTGTCAGTACTACTATCCGCTTAGATTATATTCAAAATTCAAATATCTCAAAACTGGCATAAAGTGGAAACATTCATGATGTAGGCAAAGCGCTATACCAGGAAGACAAAAGAGAATGAGTGTAGCACAAAACAGGTTTCTCATCACTGGGTATTGACTCACTTAGACCTATCTTAAAACAGTGTTTCCCATGTTTGGATACACAAACTCAGCTTTAAAACAGAAAATAAAATCACAACACAGGGAAACTGCAGGCCCACTCTTTCCTTTTATCCTGTAGGGAGGGAGGACTCCTCAGGGGCTAGAACCAGCACATCTTTCTCTATTTCTAGCTTTTTGCTATTTAACTGGAGATAAACAGTCCCTGATTTGTCTCCCTCAGCTGGAGACCCAACCCAGTGCCTAAGATTTGTCCCTTTAGTAGCTAGAATTAGAGCCACCAATATCTGGCCCAGCCCTTCTATAAGGGGCCACTATGCTAAATTCAAGTTGTGCACATCAATAAAAACCATAAAGGCAGCTGGGTGTGGTGGCTCAAGCTTATAATCCTACCTATTGGAAGACAGGGGGGCTAGGAATCATTGTTTGAGGGCCACCCAGGGAAAATATGTTCTTAAGACTCCATCTCAACCAATGGCTGAGCACAGCAGTGTGGATCCATTATTTCACCTATATGGGAAGCACAACTAACAGGATCAAAGCCTGGAATGATCTTGGCATAAAGCAAAACCCTACCTCAAAATATGCAAAAAGAGGCTGGAGACATTACTCAGGTGGTAAACCAACGCTCTGCCCTGAATTCAATCCCTAGTACAAAAAAATACGGAAAAAAAGGGGCCACGAGTTTGGACTAGTGGTAGAGTGCTTGCCTAGCATGCACAAAGACCCGGGTTCAATTCCATGGTACCACATACATAGAAAAAAGCCGGAAATGGTGCTGAGGCTCAAGTGGTACAGCTTCTAGTCTTGAGAAAGTCCAAGGATAGTGCTCAGGCCCTGAGCTCAAGCCCAGAACTGGCAAAAAAAAAAAAAAAAAAGGAAAAAATATCTGTTTGCATTTATGAATCAGAGTTTTCATTACATGGGCTAGAGGACCATCTCAATTTGATTAATCAGTTCCAAGAGAAGTCAGAATAGCCTTTTGAAACTACCTAAGATTATCATGCTCCTATCAAGTTGCTGGGGCAATTCACTAACATTCTATAATTCAAAAGACTTTTAAATATGTATGTGCTCTGTACACTCCAAAAATATTTGATATGGATATGGCAAAGTACTTACCTAGTATGCTTGAGGTCAAGGGTTCAATGTATCTCCATCACAAAGAAAAAAAAAAAAAAACCCAAGGCTAGGTGCCTAGCTACTGAGGAGGCTGAGATCTGAGGATGGAGGCATGAAGGTAGCCAAGGCAAAGAAATCCACAATACTTAGCTCCAGTGAACCAGCAAAAAGCGAGAGAAGCTGAGGTTCAATGCAAGTGGTAGAATACCAGCCTAGTGCAAAAAAAAAAAAAAAATCTAAGCAAGAGCACAAGGCCCTGAGTTCAAGCCCCAGTACCTGTGTGCACATGTGTAAGTGTACATGCACGTGCATGCGTGCACACCTACACAAACACAAAAGAGAAAGGGATACAGTGAAAAAAACACAATAATATTAGAATATGGACATTTTATTGTATACCTGTGATTGCAGATGCTTGACATAATATGCATGAATGCATGTACAAAATGTGCCCAAGAACTGCATGTGTATAAAGATGTGCTTGGAAATATGTGTATAGGTGTATATGAGAGCATATACACAAATACTGTACATATACCTGCTAATTATATGGTCTATTTTGGGCAGAGAGCCCCATTATGAGGATATATACGTATATATATGAGGATATATACATATATCATGAGGATTTATGTATAGAACCTCATAATCACAAGATAACCTTGTGACCTTGAGCATGTTCCTGAACTTCTTTGAGACCTGACTGCTTCATCTACACTGTGAGAACACATTCTGACTCAAACATTTGTAAAATGGATGTAAACCACTTAGTGCTGATTGATACATAACAAATCAATATTAGTGTCCCTTATCTTTACACAGATATACTGATCTCAACTTGTGCATATTTATCAGCTGTAAACTCATAGAATACACATCTAACTATTAACTCTGGTTACCTATATGCAAGACTTTTGTTAGGAAAAGCTTTATGTTCATATTTTACAACTGTTCTAGGAAGAGCATTTTTTGTTTTTATTGTTTTTTTTTAAAGAATGAAATAAGAGGGCTGGGAGTCTGGCCTAGTGGTAGAGTGCTTGCCTAGCATGCACAGAGACCTTGATTCAATTCCTCGGTACCACATATACATAGAAAAAAGCCAACAATGGTGCTGTGGCTCAAGTGCTAGAGCTCTTGCCTTGAGAAAGCCCATGGACAGTGCTCAGGCCCTGAGTTCAAGGTCCAGGACTGGCAAAAAAAAAAAAAAAGAATGAAATAAGATGGCCCTTCTCTGACACACTTCCATCTTATCTAAGAACAAGCTATTACACATTAGACTGGGCAATGAATAATTTTGATACTCTAACAAATTTTATTACCAGCACTATGCCAGCATAATCCAAGAAGATGGCAGTAGAAGGAAAACCCAAGGCGCTTTTGCTTGTTTCCCGTATACAAGTCAAGATGAAGATAATGAATCTGATGACACTATAGACACAGGTGATTTGGAAACACATTGGTGACAAGTGACATCTGGAATTCAAATGTTATTAAAGCAGAAAAGAACCTCGAGTCTGGTTCAAGGTCATATCAAAATGCCTCTATTTGACTCCAGACTGTGAAAAAGAGATTTGTAGGTTAGAGTACACTGCCACAATTTGGGGGATATTTACGAAACCAAGAAGCTAAATTCTTACCAGTCATTCTGTGAGCTGGGGGCGGGGTAGGGGGGATGGTGACAACACCCAAGGAAAAGATGGCAAAGCAAACCAGTAACTGGCCATACCAGGGTTAAAGCTACACGTTTCAGTGGTGTTGGTTTTTTTTTTCCCCTCCTTATTTGTAAAATGAAGAAAATGTAGCTTTTAAATTCAATTTCATAAAGGCAGGTTGGACATCTGCGTGTAAGTTATGCCCAAGGCATCTGAAAACCTAACAAAAACACAGTGATCTGCGGTTTCAATCAACACCACTTACTACCTGGCTCAATTCCCACAATTACGATGGGCTACGTTAATGCCTTTGAAAACAACAGCAGCAGCAACATATCTTCACAAGGCCTTTACATTCCCCAAGAAAAACAGCTACAGACACGTAGTAAAAAAAAAAAAAAAAAAAACTACCTGGCAGCCCTTTTCCCGGGGGCCTCGACTGACAAATCACACGCGAGCTGATCCCGCAATCCTGCCCCATACATTTCCTCCCCAAACGTCACTTCCAAGGGGTTCAAGCCCTCCCAGGCACAGGCGCTACGCCTTGGGGCACCACCCCGACTGCACCTCGCCGCCCGCAGATAACCGCGGGCTGGCCTCCCGCGTCGGTTTTGTCTCCGGAGCGCGGGGTGGGGGCGGCGCGGCGAGGGGGCGGCGCGGGCGGGCCCGACCCGCAGCGGCGCAGGGGCCCCGAGTGACCGCCTCCCGCTGCGGGGGAGCCGCCGCCGCCGCAGGACCGGCGATGCTATCTACGCTCTCCACCCAGTTTCCTTTCGCACTTCATTTTTCCCCCTTGCTTTTTTTTTTTTTTTCCAGTGACATCAAAGGTGGAAAGGAGAAAAATAAATGCCGCCCCCTCACCCCACCACCCACCCAGGACGCTGCCCGGAGACCCTCCCGCCCCGGGAGATGCGGGAAACCAAAGCCGGGTCTCCCTGGGGTCGCCAAGGGGGGGGACGCTCGGGATCCGCAGCGGCCTGGAATGGAGGCCGAGGCCCCACCGCCCGGGCCCAGCGCGGCCGGCCAAGCCGCAGCGTCGAGCTGCCGACGGGCCGGCCCCGCGCAGGCCTGAAACGGCGGGCCGGGCCGGGGTCCACACTCCAGGCTGCGGGGCGCTGCTCACCTGCTGGTAGCGGCTGCCACAGGCCGGCTCGACCGCCGCCAGCGCCGCCAGCGCCAACGCCATCGCGCAGCCGGCAGCGGGGAAGGGAGCGCGCAGGAACGAGCCGAAGGGACGCGGGCGCTGCGGCCGGGACGCGGAGAGAGGCCTCGGGGAGGGGGGTCGCGCCGCGGGTGGGGTCTCGATGGCTGCCGCCGCTCCGGAAGAGACGCTCTCCTCAGGCCGTAAGCACCGCCGCCGCCTGAGCTCCGCCGCGGCCCCTGGGGAGGAGGCGGGGACGGACGACGGCGACGACGCAGCGCGCCGCCCCGCCCCCAACGCGCGCCGCCCGGCCCGGCCGGGCCTCGCCCCGCGCCGCCCGCCTGGCCAGACTATAAGGTCTACTTTCCCTCAGTTGTTACTTTGTGTGTGTGTAGAGTTGTACGTGGAAGGCCTTGTACCCTGAAGGCAAGCACTCAACCACTAGTTTTCATCCACAGCCCAGAAAGTCAATACCTTTAAATGTAATAAGGTACTGTGAACCAAACAAACGTAATGCCTTATATAAGACAGGGAAAAAAGTCAAAATTGAAATTATAGAAAAAAAAATCATTGGTGGAAAATAGAAAGGCAGGCTACTTTATCTAAATTTACATGGAAAAAAAAAAAGGAATAAAAAAAGAATACATCTATTCTGCCACATATGGCTACTGGAACATCTGTTATCTTTCTACATGTCTGTGGCACGGTGGCTTTTTCTGGTAAAGACATTGCTTTCCTTTCAGTCTACTTATTTCTTAAATTATCATTTATCTTGATAGCTATATACTACTTGTATATAGATACAAATCTTTAGTGTAATATAATAAAATCCTTTCGTATGGGAATATTGTCTCTCAAAAGCAAAAGAAAGTTGATCTACAACTTCCAATATCCTTTTTCTATTCCTCAATCAAATGTTTTATATTAACGGTAAGACTTGGGGGCGGGGTGTCATCTTCTCTCCTCTTCTTTACTCTTTCTTGTTCTCCTTCTGTCTCTCCCTCTCTCCTCCTACTCTGTCTTCTTAAATCCTATAATAAATAGAAAGTATTTGCCTGGATTTAATAAGTAGATAGATTGGAAATCAAGTCACCACTGTCTAAAGCCTGTAGTTGGCAAACCAACTGTACAAGAAAAGGAGAAACTTAATTTCTTGTACTGTGGATCCATGCCTGGTACAAATCAAGCAGAGAAGATAATCAATCCAAGACTGTAAAAATTGCACTCTGGCTTCATCTTGAGTTGTTGTCAAGAGAGTTTCCACTGAGAAAGCTAATTTCATATTGCTGCACTTAGAAACTTATTTCCCCACAGAATAACAGTAATACTTTCCATATGCAGTACTTTTTATGTGAACTGCTGATGCTGAATCATCCATTCTGAGAGAGAAGGGAAACATTGTAGACAAGAACATACCTCGTGTCAGTATTGCTTTTTGCCTTGAATTTAGAGAAAAATCTTTAGGAAAGATGTAGTCTTCTGTCTTTCTCACCCTTACCTGGCTTGACATAGGTGGTGCTGTGCTTGGTAACCAACAAGTGTGTGTTAAATCTTTCAAAGTCCCATTAGTCTAACCTCTCATCTGAAATCTTGCATGTCTCAGTTAATCTTTACAGAGCACCAACTAAACCATGCAATTTCATTTCTATTGTCTCACTATTTCTTTTAGTGATCATATTACGTTGGTTTTATTAGGGGCAATAGGTAATTTCCCCCTAGCACAAAGAAAGAAATCATCTACTGGCAATTGCTATTGTAGTAGGGCCTTTTTATGTCTTGGAATCTATCACAGATCATCTCCTTAATGCTCATAATTCCATACTGCAGATGAAGGGACTCAAGAAATTTCCATCAGTTGCTCAGCTATGGAGTAACAAAGCCACAATATAACTACAGATTCAAAATATAAACACTGCTGTGTGTGTGGAAATAAATACAGGACATAGAAGGGCCAATCTTTGGATCTTCACTATGAAACATAGTAGGAAACAGTAACATACAGTCAAGATTTTTTAATATAGAAATTGCAACCTATTAGGAGTGATTGTGGGAGAGCTGTCACTGATCAAGATGCATTCTCTATATAAGTGGAAATTTTTGTACAACCACTTGATTTTTTAAAAAAAAGTTTGCAAGTTGGAAGTGGGACTGTAACTTAGTGGCAGAGCACTTGCCTAAATAGAAGCAGGACTCTAAGCTCCCTAGGTTCCTATATTATCGAATGCTGAAAGATATAAGAATTATGTGACCAGATGGATGAGAACTGGGGAGAAAAAAGTTTTAAAGAGTCTTTGCAGTGATGGGAAGAAGGGAAAGCATACTAAGTTGTGGATTCGCTTGCTTAGCATAGGGCTTGGCAAACTTTTATGTAAATACATGATATTTTAGAATTTGTGAGCCATTAGCTCTCTGTCACAACTACTGTACATTGACATTGTATTGCAAATCAGTCATAAATGATACCAAATTGGCATAGCTATTGCTAGAATTTCAATCTATCTCCCAACTTCACTCTTAATGCAGTACATTAAAACCTGGTACTACCAGGTTTCAAGGCAAACGTAGCAAGACCTTGTCACAAAAAGCCAAAAACCAAGTTGCTGGTGGGTTGTGGAGAAAAAGGAACCCTACTACACTGCTGGTGGGAATGTAAGCAAGTTCAGCCACTCTGGAAAGCAGTGTGGAGGTTTCTTAAAGAACTGAAAATAGACCTTCCCTATGATCCCACCATACGACTTCTGGGCATCTATCCTGAATATCATAACCCAAGATATGATAAGGACACCTGCTCAGCTATGTTCATCTCTGCACTATTCACAATAGCCAGGCGATGGAAACAATCCAGATGCCCTACGGCAGATGAATGGATACAGAAAATGTGGTATATATATACAATGGAATTCTACAGAGCCAACAGACAAGATAAATTAATGGCATTCGCAGGGAAGTGGATGAATCTAGAGCGAATCATGTCGAATGAGACAAGTCAAGACCTAAGGAACAAAAGGCGCATGGTATCCTTAATATGTGGCTATTAAATCCAAAGAGTACAAGAGCAAGGACTCAATATTTGCATACCCAAAGCTATGGACATGGTATTGGAAATATAAACACAACTACACAGACATAAAAACCTATGACTCTATAGACTTAATGTTTTATAAATTAATATGTTTCTATGACATACAAACCCTTAGCCTAATTTGGATTAAGTTCTAAAAACTAAGTCCCAGTGATTGTATATAGAGATTCCCTTCTTGAACACTTGTTTGTTAAATTTGTCATTTGAAATATGATGTAAAAATCAATGTTAATAAATTCTTTAATAAAAAAAAAAGCCAAAAAGCAGGCTAGGCACTGGTGACTCATGTCTGCAATCCTGGATAATCAGAAGGCTGGGATGTAAGGATCAGAATTCAAAGACAGACCCGACCAGAAAGTCTTTAAGACTCATCTCCAGTTAACCACCCAAAAGCTAGATGTGCAGCTGTGGATCAAGTAATAGAGCTCTAGCCTTAAAAAAATTAAAAAAAAAAAGTCTGGCGTGGTGGCTCATGCCTGTAATCCTAGCTACTCAAGAGGGTGAGATCTGATGATCAAGGTTCAAAGCCAGCCCTGGGCACAAAAGGACCAGAGACTCTTATCCCCAATTAATCTCTAGAAAATGGGAAGTAGGGCTTGGCTCAAGGGTAGGGTGGTAGCCTTGAGCTGAAAAGCTCAGGGACAATGCCCAGGCTGAGTTCAAGGCCCATGACACAAAAAATAAATAATAGAATTTTTTTAAGGGGTGTGGGGGGGGGAGGGAAATGGGTACCAAGACATGTGAAAGGGTATCAATGTATGTGAATTAATGCACCTTCTATCTGGCAAATATCATGTAACCCTTTTACTAATTACAATAAAAAAAAAGAAATTTTTTTTAAAAAAGCCAGTATGGTGGCTCTCATCTGTAATCCTAGCTACTCAGGAGGCTGAGATCTGATGATCAAGGTTCAAAGCCAGCCTGGGCACAAAGGATCTGAGACTCTTATCTCTTCTAGAAAATGAGAAGTGGGGCTTGGTTCAAGGGTAGGGAGGTAGCCTTGAGCTGAAGATCTCAGGGACAATGCCCAGGCAGAGTTCAAGCCCCATGACCCACAAAAATAAATAAATAAATAAATAAATAAATAAAGCTAAGGGACAATGTCAGAAGAGCTGAAGAGCTCAGGGACAGTGCCCAGACCCAGAGTTCAAGTCCGATGATCACCAAAAATAATAAAGTGTCCAGGCCCTAGAGTTCAAGTCCCAGCACACATGCATACATATGCATACGCGCACACACACACACACACACACACACACACACACACTAAACATTTCAGAAAAACCAGGCTTGTGAGCTTATAGAAAAGAGGAAGGGGAAGGGAAGGAGGAAGGAAAGGATTGCTGTAGCCCCCTTATCTGGATAATGAATAAAGAAGAGCACCAAATACTAGAGTACAGTGGCATCCTCCAATCCATCTGGATATTCAGTGTAAATGTAATGGGATCCACAGGTGACAAAGCCCCCATTTTGTTCCAGAGACTTCAGCTCAACACAATCTTACTTTTGGACACAGACACACAACTGCTCTAAATGCCATTTGTCTGGATTCACTGCACCTTGATCCTACTTCATGTCTCATAGGGCTTTGATAGCCCTATGTCTGAACATCTTAGTGACTGGGTTCATTATGTTAATATTTAATCATCATAAACTCTTGCTTTGGGTCAGCAATCTGTCCTTGTCTTCAATAAGCCCCTCTGAACCTTTCCTGCAGATGTGACAGCCAGTCACTTTAACTCTTCCTGTTCTATAACTTAAATATCACTGTGAAGTATAATGAGCAACCTAAGAGTTAATAAAGATTTAAATGGAATAAAAGAACCTGTTTGCCACAATGGTCATGAATTCCAAATAAAATCAAGCATACTTGGTGACTTAAAAGAAGATAACATTAACATAGCTCATTTATTATTATTCAATATATTTGTCATTGTGGTAAGACATAAACACAACTATATTGATGATATAACTTGATTCAAACAAAAAGAAATATCTATTTGTAAGAGAATCTCTCTAAACCAGGAAGAGAGTTCTAAATCACAAGAGGCTCTTACCAACTACAAAACAAACCTTACCTTCCTTTACTTTTCCTGGTTACCTCATCTCTTACCTCCCTAATTCTTTTTTTTTTTTTATTCTTTGACTTAGCTGAAGATTGTATTTCGACCTGAAGTCTAAGCCTCCTCTGTGAGGGTTACTCATTCATCTGGGTATCTCTCCCATATACATGAAGTATACACATAGTAAATTTGTTTTCCTCATTACTTTGTCCTTTGTTTCAGGGGTCTCAGTGAAGAACTTAGAGCATAATATAGGGAAACTTATTTTACCCTTCCCTTCTACTGGTTGTGGGCAACCAGAAGAATGAGAAAGGAGCAAAATGTCCACCTAGAAGGAAATCAAGTCTCTGAACCTCATCTTTGAACACACTGTTCCAATCAGTTAATTAAATACCCTGAATAAAGAACTAAGAGTAAAAGAGATGATTAACTCTCCAAGCCCTCAGGCTGTTAAGGTAAATCAAGGGTTTCTCTCATTTCCCAGGATGGTAGTTTTCTTCTTGTGTTTAGAGAGTATTATAAGAAACACAATTACACAAGGGAGTTGGTAAAGCTAGGGGCTTTGCACTGCCTGGGGTGTGTCAGGGGACAAGCAATATGTGCTAATTATGACACATAGGGAAGCCACCTGCAGGGGCCCCCAGTGGAAGGAGCTAATGTTGGCTGGAACACAGCAGTAGTTTGTGAGGATTCAGACTGGTTCTTGTAGGTCTCCAAGGAACACTGCCCAGGTGACTTAGAGCAGGCCACAAGCAAAGTACAGGGAAGACTCCTTTGTACAGCTACTTAGAAGATAACAATAGAGCCAGCTGGGCATCAGTGGCTCACACCTATAATTTTATCTACTCAAGAAGTTGAGATCTGAGGATCATAATTGGAAGCCAGCCCCAGCACAAAAGTCTTCACGACTTGCATCGCCAATCAATGACTGAAAAGCCAAAAGTAGAGGCGTGGCTCAAGAGGTAGCGCACTACCCTTGAACCTCAGGAACAGTGCCTAAACCATATATTCCAAACCATGACTGGCACACACACACACACACACACACACACACACACACACACACACACACACACACACACGATGATGATAATGATGATGAAAGATAATGATGATAATAATGATAATGATTATAATAAAAAAATAACTCTCCAGCTCTAAATACTATACGAGGGCTAGGAAATAATACCACTATTTCTAAGGTGGTATTGGAATCCTGGTCCAATTATTTAAACAAATTATCCATCACAACATTTTATAGCCAAAGATAGACCCCAAAGACAGGCCCCCTTTCGTGTCACATTGCTCCTTTGGAGTAAACAGCGGTGTTGTAGTTTGGATCTTAACTGTCCCCCAGAAGCCCATGTGGTAAAGGCATGTTCCCCAGTGCAGCAGCACCATTAGGAGGGAGTCAAGCCTTGAAAGGGTAGAGCCTTAAACACAACCACCCATCACCACCACTACCACCACACACATACAAAAAATCTTAAGCACAATAGCATATACCTATAATTCCCAACACATAGAAAGCTGTCTGAAGGATCATTTATTTGATTTCAAGAGTTCAAAGTCAGTCTGGGCTTTAATATAGGGCTTAGTGGAAGGTTTTACACCAATGGAGATGTGCCCTAAAGGAAACTGTGAGACCCTAATTTCCCTCTCTTTCCTTTGAGTCCCAACCACAAAATTAGACGCTTTGCTTTACTATGGGCTTCTGCCATGACATGCTGCCTTGTTCTGCAGGCCTAAAAGCTACAGAACCAATTGAAAATGAACTGAAAACCTCAAAAACTGTGAGCCACAATACATGTTTTCTCCTTATGAGATAGTTTAGATATTGGTTACAGCAACGTAAGCTGACTAACATAGGTGATGGTACAAAGTGAGATAGTACCTTGGAAGGTCTTTTTAGAGCTGGTTATAACAAACCATGTCACAAACATTAGAGTCATCATCACATGGTGTCATAGTCACCTGCCTAGTGGCCGAATGGGGGCTCTGTTCTTGGTTTTTGGAATACCAAACACCGCTGGCCACCTCTCCTTTGTTCAGGAGGCCATCATAACCTCATAAATACGTGAGGTCAAGGTAACAGTTCACAGGCCATCCAGGGTCCCACTGCCCCCGAAGTTCCTCTACTGAAAGCTTTAAGGCACATTTTTAATGTTCAATGACCTAGAAAAAGTGCTATGAAAAATAGAACATAACTTTATACCAGGGACTCTGCACGGTAATTTGCATACACATGGTAACTTTTTTTTTTTAACCACTCATAATAACCTAAAAGGTAAAGTTATTTCTATCTTATCCTATGACTGGAAAAACAGGGATTATGAAAGAGAATGTGTGTGTGTGTGTGTGTGTGTGTATGAGAGACAGACGGACAGACAGAGACAGAGAGACAGAAACGGGGGGGGGAGAGAGAGAGAGAGAGAGAGAGAGAGAGAGGGAGAAAGAGAGAGATTAGGCTTAAATGTAATTTTAAAAATATTTATTTGGGGGGCAAGAGTTTGGCCTAGAGGTTAAAGTGCTTGCCTATCATGCACAAAGACCCGGGTTCGATTCCTTGGTACCACATATATAGAAAAAAGCTGGAAGTGGTGCTGTGGCTCAAGTGGTAGAGCTCTAGCCTTGAGAAAGTCCAAGGACAGTGCTCAGGCCCTGAGCTCAAGCCCAGGACTGGCCAAAAAAAAATAATAATAATATTTATTTGGGACCATGGGTTTGGCCTAGTGGTAGAGTGCTTGCCTAGCATGCACGAAGACCCAGGTTCCATTCCTTCGTACCACATACATAGAAAAGGCCAGAAGTGGTAGAGTGCTAGCTCTGAGAAAGCCCAAGGACAGTGCTCCAGCCCTGAGTTCAGGACTGCCAAAACAAAACAAAACAAAAAACCTATTTATTTGAGCAAAATGATAGAGCACACCTAAATTTTAAAATTTAAGAAACTCAAGATCTCTTAAGACTAGCCTGTGCTATATAGTGAGAGGAAGAAGAAGAAGAAGAAGAAGGAGAAGGAGAAGGAGAAGAAGAGGAGGAGGAGGAGGAAGAGGAGGAGGAGGAGGAAGAGGAGAAGGAGGAGGAGGAGGAAGGAGAAGAAGAAGAGGAGGAGGAGGAGGAGGAGGGAGAGAGACAAATAATTGGGTTTGAGCTTCCATTTTGTAGATAAGAAAACTAAGTTCAGACAGACTAACCCACATGTCCATAATCATACAACTAGGAGGTAGCTAAAGGTTAGTATGCATTGCCATGGCCTTCTGGGCTCTGCAAGAGTATGAGCTAGCGTTTTATAATTGGAGGATTGTGCCCTTCTCTGGTGTGCTGTTCCAACCAAATTATGATAAAAAAAAAAACAAATCAAATCAAAACAAAGCAAAAAGCTTCATGCTCACTCTGCCTCAGGCTGGTGATTTCAGACACTGTGACTCAGAACAAGCAGAGGCTCCCTGGCCCTTAACAACAGTCCTGTTCTCCAGAACCTGCTAGACACTTGATTACCTTTGGAATTCTTTGCAGATGTCTGAGAACATATCTATTCATCATTAGCACTCCCAGAAGAAATTTGTAACCTAAAAGTGATGCTCTCTTCTTCCTTCCAAAACACAGCTTTCCCAGTGTGCCCAGGGAATGTGTAGCTCTTATTTCCACACTCAAAAGTGGACCTTCTTTTTGCCTGGGCAAGAGAATTCCTTCTTTAGCTGAAGAGAAAAATATTTCTTTCCAGTCAGGAAGGACCTTTCTTAGGAGTTTTGGCAAAAGAAAGAAAGAAAAAAGAAAAGAAAAGGACGAAAGAAAGAAAGAACCTGTCTCTTTAAAGCAGAATGACTTCAAAGAGAAAGGCCTGAGATTCCAATCCAGTCTTTTAGCTCATATACAATTACTCGGGTATTTTCTTCCTTTTCAAAATGTTAGTGAGTGGGCTGGGTGTGTGGCTCAGTTATAGAGCTACTTATAGAGCCCAGTATGTACAAGGCCCTGGGTTCCATATCCAACAATGTGGGGGTTGGGGGGAGAATCATAGTGAGTGGGTAATGTCACTAGTGCTATCTCTTGTGACATTGATTTTCCACCCATCAAACCTGGGGACTCTCCCTAGCCGGGGCCTTCTGTGGATCACTCCTGGTGTACTGAGATTAGAAGCAATCCAGAACTCAGCCCTAAACTGAGCTCATGAGAGCTAATGGGGATTTAAAGCAAACCACAGAACTGAGGAGCTAGGACTAGAACTTGGTTCAGCTGTGGGAAAAGTCTGTGGTCTGTTACACTGGAGGGTTGTCTGTTCTTACCAAGACCTTGCAGTGCCTCTGCCAGTTAAACCTTGTCATGTTAGAGGTTCAGTTCTCTTATTTTACTCCTGTATTCCTGAGTTCAATGGATATTTCATTCTTATTCTACAAGCAGTTTTCTCTGTTTTAAACTCCACTTTCAAGGCTAGGCCTGAGGTCAGGGGCTGAGCATAGACTTAGCATGGACATTCTCATCTCCTAAACAAAATAAAAGCCTTCCCTCTCTGTCCACATACAAAGTATAGTTTGAAGGCAAACAGACCTTGTCTAGATATAAAAAGATATTGCTGTGCATTAGTGGCTTATGCCTGTAATCCTAACTAATCAGGAGGTTGAGATCTGAGGATCGACATTCAAAGACAACCAAGTCAGGAAAGTCTGGGAAACTCCTATTTCTAATCATCCACTCAAAAGCTAGAAGTGGAGATGTGGAGACATCTCTCAGACTCTGAATTCAAGCCCTTGAACTAGCATGCGCACACACACACACTCAGCATAAAGATATGCCTATATCCACCCTTGGTTCTGGCCATAAATCAGGGATCTCTTTTGGGATATTTTCTGTTCCTGAGAACAAGTGTGCTCTTAAAAGATATTATTTTGAAAAGGCTAACATACTCTTTTTATAGAATATTTGAGTAGATGGGCTGTGCCAGGATCTAACCCAAGGCCTAGCTCACACTGCTGAGCTACCCACCCAGCCTTTATAATCTTTTAAAAAATAGCCTGGTGTGTAGCTCATATAGAAATAACAAGGGATCAGGAGCATAGCCTAGTGTTAGAATGCTCCCCTGTCGGGGTCCTTCGTCCCTGGTCCCTCTCGACTAGTAGGAGGGATGAGGAAAAACACACCCCGACCAGTCCAAGCCGCGAGAGGAGAGGGCCCACCACCTCTGGCCTTCCTTCTCTGGAGCACGAACAGACACCATGCAGCTTCATCAAGGCAGGAAAATCTCTTTCTCCAATAATCCCCCCCCTCCTGAGGCAGTCCCTCCAGCTAATATACCCTCACTCTAGGTCCCAGCAGAGAGTGATAAACAATAACACATTTGTAACCAATGCTAATCAAGTCTTGCTCCCTGCCTCTTGCGCCTTGCCTTGTCTCAGCAGAAAGTTATTAGACATGGCGTTACTCGGCCCCCAACACTCGCCTAACATGCATGAAGCCCTGGGTTCGATTCCTTGGTACCACATATACGCAGAAAAAAGCCAGAAGTAGTACTGCAGCTCAAGTGGAAGAGCACTGGCCTTGAGCAAAAAGTGTCCAAGGACAGTGCCCACGCCCTGAGTCAGATATAACAAAAAATCATCCTCAACACTGTCTCAACAGGATCAGTTGTCTGGAATTGGTAAAAAAAATAAAACCAATTCCGTGGTTTTCTCTTTTCATCTCCCTCCCCCCACCCCGTGCTGGAGTTTGAACTCAGGGCCTCCCACTTGCTAATGAAGTACTCTACCACTGAGTTACTTTTTCAGCCATTTTTACCATGTTTGATGATGTTGTTTGTTTGTTTGTTTTTTGCCAGTCCTTGGGCTTGTACTCAGGGCCTGAGTACTGTCCTTGGGCTTTCTCAAGGTTAGAGCTCTACCACTTTAGCCACAGCACCACTTCCAGCTTTTTATATGTAGGTGGTACCAAGGAATTGAACCCAGGTCTTTGTGCATGCTAGGCAACTACTCTAACATTAGGCCAAACTCCCAGCCCAGCAATGGTTATTTTTGATATAAAGTTTCACTTCCCTGTTCATCCCTGGACTACGTCAACTTATTTTAGGCTTCCTATCATTGCTGGAATAAAACTCTCATGCTGAGGGCCGGGAGTTTGGCGTAGTGGTTAAAGTGCTTGCCTAGCATGCACAAAGACCAGGGTTCGATTCCTTGGTACCACATACATAAAAAAAAAAAAAAGCTGGAAGTGGTGCTGAGGCTCAAGTGGTAGAGCTCTAGCCTTGAGAAAGTCCAAGGACAGTGCTCAGGCCCTGAGCTCAAGCCCAGGACTGGCAAAAAAACAAACAACAACAACAAAAAAAACAAGACTCTCATGCTAAGATTGGAGACATAGCTCAGTTGGTAGAGCGCCAGCCAATAAACAAAGCATCAGGTGCCAAGTTCAAGTCCTGGTCTCCCCCCCTGAAAGTAAATAAAGCACATGCCATCACATTCAGCTTGTTCTTTGAGGTGGAGTCCATTGGCTTCCTTCTTGGGCTAACCCAGACCCGTGAACCTCTTGATCTCAGTCTTCCACATAGCCAGGATGATGGCCATATGCCACTTCACCCAATGATGACTTGAGAAGGGATAAGTCATTGGTGCTGGACTCAGACACAGATTTTATTTTATTTTATTTTATTTTATTTTTTGCCAGTCCTGGGCTTGAGCTCAGGGCCTGAGCACTGTCCTTGGACTTTCTCAAGGCTAGAGCTCTACCACTTGAGCCTCAGCACCACTTCTGGCTTTTTTCTATGTATGTGGTACCGAGGAATCGAACCCGGGTCTTCATGCATGCTAGGCAAGCACTTTAACCACTAGGCCAAACTCCCGGCCCCCAGACACAGATTTTATTGAGCCTGACTCTTTCATCAGCCTTTAAGTGCTTGAGAGCAAAGATCAGATGTTGCTACGTGCTAGTGGCTCATGCCAGTAATCTAGCTACAAAGGAAGCTGAAATGTGAGGACTGAAGAACCCCAGCTGCCATAGGGGGACTGTGGCGAATGGAGTTAATTTGCCTAGGAAGAAAAAGAAACCATCAAAAAACCCCAAGTAGAGGTGTAGCTCAAGTGACAGAATGGGAGCCTTAAGCATAAAAACTAAATGAGAGCTCATGGTCCTGAGTTAAGCCCCAGTAACATTTTTTTAAAAGAGTATATGTTGGGGTGGGAATTTGGCCTAGTGGTAGAGTGCTTGCCTAGCATGCATGAAGACCCGGGTTTGATTCCTTGGTACCACATACACAGGCAAAAGCTGGAATTGGTGCTGAGGCCCAAGTGGTAGAGCACTAGCTTTGAGAAGGTACAAGGACAGTGCTCAGGCCCTAAGCTCAAGCCCAGGACTGGCAAAAAACCAAAAACATATATATGTATATATATATATACATATATATATATATATATGAAAAAAAGAGCATATGTTGTTTGTTTGTGATAATGTGGTTGGCACATAATGAATTGTTTATCAAAAGAATGAGAGGTGTGTCTCCTACCCCTCTAGGTGATTCCATCCAATTCTGAGACCATTATGGGTGGCAGGTGGTAAGATCACCACTTGAAAGAGAGTGCTTTTATTAAGCTGCCGCTCATTTTTCTCTTTTAGCTTCTATTCTGATAAAATGATTGTGATTTCCATCCTCTCCCAGAACAGAACTGTGTTCAGTTTTTCAGCGTTCATTGCTAATTTCACGCACTGTTAGGTTTCCTGTTCTCTCCTATTTCCATTAGACTTTGCTTCTCCCCCTGAGATGTTGAAACACTATGGGGAACAGTATGATGGGATGGCACACTGCAATGGGAGAGGCTATAAACGACTGGCAAGAGCGTGTCACCACCCACACTATGTTTGCTCTCCAAGCCAGGGAAATCCACTGACTCCACTTCCCACAAATACCCCCATGGTAGCTGGGGTTCATCATTCCAGCTAAGCCCAAGATGGCCTTTGGGTTTTTCTTAACACAGCCAGAGCCCGTGAAATTCATGGCAACATTTGCTACTCGTTCCTGGTTTCTTCCAGTTAAGAAAAGAGATGTATCCTCCAAACTATATTATTGCTCAGATCCTTGCTGTCACATAGAATCCTGTTTATAGTGCCAACTTGTGCGTTTCTTCTAACACCTAAAGTTTGTAAGGTGAAACGACTGCTAGACTGTCCAGGGAGAAAGAAGATCTGTCTAAAAATATAAAATTAAATTTAGCTGAGCATGGTACCTGAAGGCTTATAATCCCAGTTACTTGGGAGGTGGAAGATTTTATGGTTCAAGGCTAGCCCTGGCCAAGAAAAACAAAATCACCAGACCCCATCTCAACCAATAGCTGGACAGAGTAGTGTGCTTCTGTCTTCTAAGCTACTCAGAGGAACACAACAGGAGTCCATGGTTCAGGTCAGCCCCAGGGATAAAACAAGACCTCAGCTCAAAATAACCAACACAAAAATGACTGGTAAAGAGACTCAAGTAGAGTCTACCTACCTACCAAGTAGAAACCTCATTACCCAAAGGAAAAAAAAAAGATAGATAGATAGAGCCAAAGGTATATCTTAGTGGCTTAATATGTACAAACCTAGATGGACATTTGTGACTTACACCTTAATCCTAATTACTCAGGAGGCTGAGATCTAAGGACTGTAGTTAAAAGCTAGCCTAAGCAGGAAGGTTCATGAGATTCTTATCTCCAATAAATCACCAAAAAGCTGGAAGTAGAGCTGTAGTTCAACTGGTAGAAAACACTTAATGGCTCACATTATTACTCTGCTTGTTCTTATCAATATTAGATAATAGTTATATATTATATGAATTAACATATAAATAACATACTTTAGTATGTAAGTATAAAATGACAACTGACAGCTTCTATTTCTGCCCTTTCTCTGGTAACATTTATTAATTAGCAATGGATTCTTCATCGAGAAAAAACACATGTATTCTCAAGTAGAAATTTCAGAAGGCCATGGTTTTGAACAAGGCTCCTGTACTGGATCCATACATATCAGAAGGAAAACCAAAATGGAGTCATCATGTTTAAGTTCGACCTCACTAAACCAAAACTGCTGTTTACCTAAACCACCCAAGAACCCAGAGAAATGAGGGCTTAATTTCCCACAGGGGCTAGTTTAAAACAGCATGATGAGGAAGTTCCTTCTACAAAGAAGGTTATCTAAAGTAATCCAATGGTAATGAGTCAGTTATTTCTCTAGTGTTCCACCCCCAGAACAGAACTCTGAAGGAAAGTAAGTCTGAAATGACCAACTCACTAGGTGGTCTCTGTTTCTTTCATTAGCCTTTCTCTGTCTATAAACTCAACCTGTTCATTTTGGCTCACTGGAACACTTAGTCTATTGTATACAGTGAAGTGTTGCCCCCGTTCTAAATAGAAAACAAAGCCAAGGAAGAGTAAGCAGTCATGATTTTGTCCTTTATACATTCTTTTTAAAATAATTTACCAAAGGGCAGCGCACGGGTGGTTCACACTTGTCTTCCTAGTTACTCAGGAGGCTGAGATCTAAGGATTGCAGTTTGAAGCCTTGAGCTCAAGCCCCGTGACCAACAACAACAACAAAAAATTACCCAAAAGGGAAAAAGGATATTTACTCTACAATATGTTTTGCATCTTGCTTGCTTTCTTTTCATTAAATAATACATTCTTCATGTTGCCATTTATTCATTACCATGGATTTCCAACACATGAATATAGCAAGATTTATTTAATTGTACCCTACTCATTATATTAAAAAAAAAACACACACACACACATATACATCTTTTAAAGATTTACTTACAATAAGGGAGGCAGGAGATGCAGGTCATTTTTCTCTCAAACCCTTGAAGCTTCCAAAGATAATTCAGCCTGATCCACAGTATCTGGGGAATGTAACTCCCAAGCAAAAACAAGGGAAGGGGCAGGATATGGCATGAACAGAATCACTTTCAATGCACCAAAATGAGGATCAACTTGCAGTGAGTAAAAGGAGTGAACACTGAGAGTTCCAGAAGCTCAGTCACGTGAGGAAGCCAAAGGATGCCATCCTGGAGCCATCCAAGCAGCGTGGCTTTAACCAGACTTCACACTAATGGTGTTTCCCAGAATAATGCTTTATTTTATTCATACTGAGATTATTCACTATGGCTGCTGAGCTCACAGGGCCAGAGTGTTTTCCTATTTCCAAGATACCTTGACAGTAGGCTATCTGTACATATCTATCTTTAAAAATTCTCCAAGAGGTAAGTAGTGCAGTGGCTCAAGTGGTACAGAGTGCTAACCTTGAGCTGAAAAGCTCAGGGACAGCACCCAGGCCCAGAGTTCAAGTCCTGTGAGCAAATAAATAAATCCCCAAGACCTTTACCCTGTCAAATTCTAATCTAATCTATCAGAGAACTGTGGTAGTCAGTTCAGGGAAAAAAACAACTAGATTCATTTGCCACTTGTTAGTTATGTGTAGGGGGCCTATCAATTATTCTAGACCCCATTAAATGAAGATAATGATACCTATTTCATAGGGTTGTTGGGATAAGTAACTAGGATAGCTTATGTCCACAACAATGATTCACTTATATATTTAAACATGCATTTATCTGTAAAGAAATATTTAGAAGACACCTACTAAAATGTCAATCCTGATTTTTCTCTGGGAGTGAGATTTCTGGATTTTCTCCCTTAATTTCCCTATTGCTTGGATTTGTTTATTTCATTTTGTTTATACAATGATTAGGGATAATTTTTTAAAAGTAAAAACGTAAAGCCAGAGCCAGGTACTGGTGGCTTACATCAGTAATCTTAGCTGCTCAGGAGGCTGGGATCTGAGGATCTTGGTTTGAAGCTAGCCCAGGCAGGAAAGTCCATGAGACTCTTATCTCCAATTAACCACAAGAACGTAAGAAGTAGAGCTGTGGCTCAAGGCACACTAGCCTTGAGCAAAACAAAACAAAAAACCAAACTAAAACCAGTACCCAGGCTCTGAGTTTAAATCTCATGAACAACACCACCACCAAACATCCATAAAGCCACTTTGTAAGATGAATTAATGTATGTGTGAGTGTGTGTGTGACTGCATGTAATCAACACTACCTTCAAAGATTGCTGTGAGGATTCAGTTACAATAGTGGATTTTTATTTGTTTTGTTTTGTTATTTTCAGATACTGGGATGAAACCTGGGGCCTCTCAAATGTTAAGCACGCAGTCTATCATCGAACTATACCTTAAGCCGCAGTATCAATTCCTTGTCAGTTTGGAGAGTGCCTATAACACAATGAGAGCTTAATAAATGTGTCTTCATATGTCCCAAATTTCTTCATGAACGGGAATCAGGAATTAACAATTTGTCACAAAGTATAAACTAGAATAGAAAGTTAGGGACTTCTTTTGTCAAGGCTTTAGAATACTTCGCAGAGAAGCACACAAGTACTCCACACACATAAATATCATCCTGACAATTCTGTCAGAAATATCTCCTGTTCTAGAAGCTGGGGCTAATACAGTGAAGAAGACAAACTTGGTTTCTGCTCTGATGGTACTTGGGTTTTTAAAAGGATAGAAGAAAAACGATGAGCCAATAAATCAGTAAATAAAAATATAGAAGATGCTGTGATGAGACACAAATATTTCCTGTGAGACCTACCTAGAAAGCATCTTAGAGATGTCATCTGTGTGTGTTTGTGCGTGTGTGTGGTGTGTGTGTGTGTGTTTATGCACACCAGTCTTAGAGCTTGAATTCAGGACCAGGGCACTGTCCCTGAGCTTTTTTTTTTTTTTTTTGCCAGTCCTGGGTTTGAGCTCAGGGCCTGAGCACTGTCCTTGGGCTTTCTCAAGGCTAGAGCTCTACCACTTGAGCCGCAGCACCACTTCCGGCTTTTTGCTATGTATGTGGTACCGAGGAATCGAACCCGGGTCTTCGTGCATGCCAGGCAAGCACTTTAACCACTAGGCAAAGTCCTGGCCTGTCCCTGAGCTTTTTTGTTCAAAGCTACTGCTCTACCACCTGAGACACCTCCTGATTGCTAGGATTACAGGCATCAACCACAGGCACCCATTGTTTGCAACTTCCTGGCACAAATGGCTCTGTCCACTACACTACCATCATCCAGCCCCACCGGCTGTGTTGATACTTAATCAAACTCTTGACTCCTACTATGACTTCTACTGACCCTTTAAAATGTCTGCCCGAGAAAGTGCCACACTGCTCAAAGTTTATTTCAACCAAGACCAGATGATAAGTCCGACTTTCCCTAGCCCAAAGCACTTACTTTTTTTTTTTTTTTTTTTTTAAGGAATCAGAGTCTCAAGGTTTTTGATGTGTTCAAAAGCTGGCCTAAGAGGGAGGAAGGAACAAGAAAAAAAGCTGGCCTGAAATTCTTAAGCTCAAACCACCCTCTGTTCTGTGTCTCTCAAGTAAAGGATTATGTGAGCCTACTCAGGCTGAGTTTAGAAAGCTTGGGAAGCTTGCAATTATAAATCCTTTCCCTGACCCTTTGAAATGTAAATCCGCTATCTCCTAGAAATATCTCTAGAATTGTGAAGCCCTCCCTTTGAAATGCTGCCCTGGGGGGTGGGGAGGGAGAGAACTCTGTCTTCTAGTTCTGAAAGAGCTAAGAACTTAAAGCTCCAACTAGCCTAAAGATAGGGAGCCAATAAACAACTCCCTGATAGAAGTAGGGGATGTGGCCTTGCGAAAAAAATTACTTTCAGCATCACAAACAACAAGAACAAAAGGCAAAGTAACAACCTCAGATAGCAGTTGTTCAGGTTTATAATCCCAGCTACTCAAGAGGCCAAAATAGGAGAATCACTTGAGCCTAGTAGTCCAAGGCCAGTTAAAACACTATATTGAGACTTCCCCACAAAATAACAACAAAAAAAGAAGAGAAAGAGAGAGAGCGAGAGAGCGAGAGAGAGAGCGAGAGAGAGAGCGAGAGAGAGAGCGAGAGAGAGAGAGAGCGAGAGAGAGAGAGAGAGAGAGAGAGAGAGAGAGAGAGAGAGAGAGAGAGAGAGAGAGAGAGAGAGAGAGAGAGAGAGGGCGCGCACGCAAGGGAGAAGCAACTCCATAAAGATGGGGGGAAGAATAACAGAGGTTCAACAAAAGGAATCATATACTTGAGGTCATGGAGGAATGTCTCCCTAAAATTACCAGCAGTTGCTATTTGCAAAAACAGGGAGGGATGTATATGCAAAGAAAATCTACATTCTATGTGGGGTAGTGCTTGCATAATCTGAGAGGCCCTCTTTAAGAAAACAAAAGCCTGAAGGGGTATCAATGTGTGAAAGTACCTACTATCTGGCAAATATAACTATAACCCCTCATACATTACAATGAGAGAGAGAGAGAGAGAGACAGAAAGAAGAAAGAGAGAAAGAAAGAAAGAAAGAAAGAAAGAAAGAAAGAAAGAAAGAAAGAAAGAGAAAAAGAAAACAAAAGCCTGGTGCTGGTGGCTCATGGTTATAACCCTAGCTATTCACAAGTCTGAGATGTAAAGATCCAGGTTCAAAGTCAACTCAGGCAAACAAATGTGACAAATGATTCTTATGTCCAATTAACCAGCAAAAAGCTGGAAGTGGACATGTAGCTCAAGCAGTATAGCCATGAATGAAAAAGTGGGAGAGGGAGAGGGGAGGGGAGGATCCTACAAAATTACAACACAAAATGAGGCAGGAGACTCAAAGGGCCTTTGCAAGTAATGGCCGTTAAGCCTAATCATCCAGAACTTCATATGAAATGTACTGCTGTTGCCAGACGAGGTAGCTCACATGCCGGTAATCGTAGCTACTAAAGGAGGCTGAGATCTGAGATTCAAGGTTCAAAGCCAGCCCCGGCACAAAAAGACCTGAGACTCTTTTTTTTTTTCTTTTTTTTAATTGTAATTAGTAAAAGGGTTACATGATATTTCCAGATAGAAGGTGCATTAATTCACATACATTGATACCCTTTCACATGTCTTGGTACCCGTATCCCTCCCCCCCCCACACCCCCCACCCGTCTTGGTTTTCCCCCCTTCCCTATCAAATTTCAAATATCCAAATACAAATAAATTCATTAAATCAGATAACAAGCTGAGATACTATACCAATAGACCTGAAAATGGGAAGTGGCTCTACGTTAGGGTGGTAGCCTTGAGCTGAAGAGCTCAGGGACAATACCCAGGCCCAGTTTAAGCCCCATGACCCACCAAAAAAAAAAAGAAAAAGAAAAGGAAAAAAAGAAAAAGTACTGCTGCCTGAGCTGACAAAGAAAAATTTGAAGTACTAATTATATGCTCTTTTCAGCAGCCCTTCAGAGAAGTTAGACTGAGTACTAGCCATTGTGTGTGTGTGTGTGTGTGTGTGTGTGAGAGAGAGAGAGAGAGAGAGAGAGAGAGAGAGAGAGAGAGAGAGAGAGAGAGAGAGAGAGAGATTTGGGTATTTAATAAGATCTACTTCATAAGACCCAAGGGTAAATAAGAACTGACTATAATACATATTGTAACCAGAGATTCAAACAGCTCCAGGACTCCTCATCTTCAGCCTCCACCCTTTAAAGCTACACTTGTGTTTCATTATTGTCTTTCTTTGTAAATCAGCTCCATGTTTTTCTGAGCCCTGGGCAGGAAACCCCAGCCATGCAGAGGATGTTGTCACTCCAACTTCCAGAGGAAGCACTGTGATTGACAAACTTACGTCATGATTGACAAAACTTCAGTCCATTCCTGGATCAAAAACAAGTACCATGGCAACCAGAGGCCATCACCATGGCAACCAAGAGGCCAGTGCTTAGTATCAGAAAAAAGGCAGGCACAGATAGATACAGGGGAATCATTGTACTCCAGGGTGTCCCGTCCGGCGGGACGTCAACTAGGGCCAAGAACCTAGAGGGAGGAATGAAAGGGACAGGAGACACGAAGAAGGCAGCAAGACAAGCATTCTGATCAAGCTGCGACTTTTATTTTCACACAGGGGTTTATATGCCTCTTCAGGAGAGGCAGGAGGGGGTTGGGGTACTGCTCAGGGTAGGAGGTCAGGTGGTAGGATGTTTACATATCAATACAAGCAGGCATGAGTTGCTTAGTGACCTTAGGGCAAGGAACTATGCAGGTACATTCTTACGCTAAGAATTCAGGGAATGGGAGAATGTCTCGGACACCAGGGTGCACACCCAGGAGTTGTCTGCCTCACCTGGCAGCTTCCTGCCCCATATCAAGTTCACCAAAGAGAAATGTCATGCATGCCATTCATGTTATTTTAAAAATTTGGGGGCTAGGAATGTGGCTCAAGTGGTAGAGCGCTAACCTTGAGAACACTCAAGGACAGTGCCCAGGCTCTGAGTTTGAGCCCCAGGACTGGCAAAAAAAAAATTAAATTAAATTAAAAAATTCTGTCAAAGAAGTAGAAACAAGATTAATTAATTTGGGGAGGGAGGGGAGTGGCACTGGGATTTGAACTTAAGGCCTCATGCTTGCTAGGCAGACTCTATACCTCTTCAGTCACACCCCAGCCTTTAAAAAGAACAAAACAAAACTATATTTGGGGATAGGGTTGGGATAGGGTCTTGCAACTTCCCTAGGCAGGCCTCATATCCCAGTCCTCATATTTATGCTCCACAAATAGCTAAAACCACAGGTGTGTACCACCAGGTGAGATTATTACCTTTTTGGGAGCCCATATTGGAGCTTGAACTCAGGGACACAAGCGCTTCCTATTGTTTTCTTTTTCACTAATGACTGGCACTCTACCACTCAAACCCCATCTCCACTTACAGCACTAATTGGAGATGAGTGACGGATTTGTCCTTCTGGACTGGCTCCAAAATATGATTCTCAGCCTCCTGAGTAGCTAAGATTTATAGCCACTGGCACCCCGTGTGGTGAGATTAATTTTCATGACATGTTTTATTATTCCTAACCTACAAAAATATCAATATTTTAACATATTGTCATTACAAAACTGAATTGTTGAGATGAGGCCTTGCTATGTGACCCAGGCTGGTTTCAAATTCAATCCTCCTACTTCAGTCTAGGATTATAGATATATATTTCCATGCTCAAAAATTAGATACTTTACATTCTTCTTTTTTTTTTTTGGTTACACTTTAGATGCTGTGTGTTTTATACTTGCAACATGTCTCAGTCTGGGTTAGCCACATTTCAAATGCAGTAGCCACATGTTTCTCATCACATAACCACATGTAGGTTACCACTGTGAATGTGCAGATTCCCTGGCTGGGATCTGCCTGATAGTGCTACCAGTGTGAATCACAGCAGGCTGGCTTTGCAGTGACCAAATACCATTCTCTTGCCTAATGCAGGTGTTATTATTGTGTTTCTGCAAGTGGGCCAGATAAATGCACAGGATTAGTCATCATTGGCTTTCACAGTGCTTTCACATTGGCTTTTCACACAGTGGAAGCAAATTGCAATTACAGACTTCTTCCTTTGATGGACTCAGAGTTAATATGCTTGCACTTCCTTTACTCCATAAATGAAATTAAAGCCATATACACAAAGCCAATAGAAACCTACAGTTCCATCAGAAAACAGTTCAGGCTTGGAAGAATAATCATTAGACAGGCTTTAGATGAGCCCACAAAGCACTAGGAAAACATAAATGTCCAAGTACTAGTTTCTCCATTGTATTTCAGTTCTGGCTTCCAAATGCATTTCTAAAAAGTATGTCTGCTTTCTTTACAGTTAGCTACTTTCAGGCAAATACATTCTCCTTTCCCAAGTTTCACAGCATGACATACACAGGTTAAACCTGTCCATCTCCTCTAGGCATGGTGGTACATACCTGTAATCCCAGAACTAAGAGAACAGAGGGAGGGACCGGGAGTTTGGCCTAGTGGTAGAGTGCTCACCTAGCATGCATGAAACCCTGGGTTCAATTCCTCAGTACCACATACACAGAAAAAGCTGGAAATGGTGCTGTGGCTCAAGGGTAGAATGCTTGCCTTGAGAAAGCCCAAGGATAGTGCCAGAGCCCTGAGTTCAAACCCTAGGAGAAAGAAGAGAGAGAGAGAGAGAGAGAGAGAGAGAGAGAGAGAGAGAGAGAGAGAGAGAGAGAGAGAGAGAGAGAGAGAGGAAGGGAGGTATGAGGGTCATTAGTTCAAGACTAGCCTGAGTTCAAGACAAGCATAACAAAACAACAAAAATCCCTATCTGTCTCATTCTGACAGCATAACTCATAAAATGCCTAAAGATTTTTTCAGATAAATTTTATTGCAAAGATGATATGTAACTGAGAAGCCTCTTCATTTTCCTTCTGCTGGAAAGTTGTAATAATTGCCTAATGGTTTGATAGCTACTATACATTGAATGATACAGAAAAATTACATATATTATTTCATTGAACCATTGCAACAATGCCATGGTAAAAATTATTACTAGCGTGGGGGTGGGGGAAGGGAAATGGGGACCAAAACATGAGAAAGGGTATCAATGTTTGTGAAGTAATGCACCTTCTATCTGGTGAATATAATGTGACCCTTCTATTAATTACAATAAAAAACATATGAAAAAATTATTACTAGCACCCCCATTTCACAGAGAAGGAAACTGAGATTGGCAAAAGGTTAATGACACATTCCAAATTACATGGCTACTAAGCAACCAAATGAAGATGTGAACCCAAGACTTGTCTGACTCCAAAGCATTGTTTGCGGAGGTTTGCATTCAAGTTGGGATAATTTCTGCAATCAAAGGCCATCAAACCTAGCTTTACAGGGCCAGCTTTTTCTCCATAGGGATTCTGGAAGGAGCAGGGTATCCTGAAAGAGAAGATGGAGGAGACCAGTTTGGCAGTGAACAGGGATGGAAGGTAGCAAACTGGGGATCCCCATCAGAAAAATAGAGACAGGTGTTTAAGTGCCTGAGAAGGGGAGGGAAGCAGTTGGTCACACCTGGCACAGAAGGGCTAGACTGTAGTACATGGTAAACTGAACAGTCTTGAACCAACCCTAACTGCTAGCACAGTAAAGACTGGCCAAGCCTCCCTGAGGGCTTATTTAGATTAAGTAGTCAATAGTTGTATACTAGTTTGATAAGGCAAAAGATCCAATAAAACCCCTATGTAGACCTGAAAGAAACTGAGATTATAAATGCTAATGAGGTTATGAATGATTAGGAATGATAAAAGATAAATCCTCTTCTCTTTTATTGTTTTTCATTGAGCTATTTGGTAGTATTAGGCCAGACAAGAAGATAGCTGGCCATGTTAATTAGCCAACCTCACTCTGAGAGGGAGCACCAGTGAAGTTGTTAGAACCTGAATTTAATCTTGTTAAACTATAAAGAGTAGCCAGTATATAAATATTTGTTGAGTGGCTAAATGTAAGAATTTGATGCTTGCTTCAGCACTTACTACTTACCAGACAATGGCACATAGTAGATGCTTTGTTGAGCCACCTCTCTGATATCAATATTTGGCTTAGTGACTTGTGGATGCTACCACACACTGTGAATGTAGATTTTTCCACTCAAGACAGCACAAAGAGCTATAAGGCCAACCACCAAGTGACTGAAAAAGTCTGCCTACAGTGAACTATACTACTCACAGCAAAGAAGGATCAAAACTTCAACAATTGCTGAACAGAATGACCCTTGAAGTTAGGGATCTTTGCCAAATGCAGGGTGAATAACAGTTCTAAAAGGTATGTTGAGAACAAATATAAGTACAAAGTTGCAGAATATCTCCACAAGCAGGAATAAGTAAATTACTAGTTAGATAGCAAAGTCATATCCACATCACATCCCCCCCAACCCCTGCCAACTTTTAACTGTTTGAAAAAAGTGAAATGTGGAGGTTTCTGTAGAAATCATGAAGCAATTGCCGAGCTATCTGCAAATATGGCTGATCCTGTTAATTATTTAGTGCTTTAACCTCACAGGATATAAACAGAAGTCCTTTCCAGCCTATGGTATTTTCTCATGTAGTGATTCATCCAATTATTCTTCCATTCCTGTAACTGAAACAAAAGAAGAGTCTACTTTGTGCCAGGGATTGTTCTAGGCCTCATTGAAGCATGAAGCATGAACAAAAGAAATAGCACCTGCCTCTCTAGAATTTATATGTGAGTGATTCCTTTCAATTCACCAAGAACCACCTCACCTAAGAATGCCTCTTTTTGTAGCTAGATAAAAGGAAGTAGCAGAGCTGGAGGTGTGGCTAAAGTAGTTCAAGGTGTGGCTAGGTAGGTGCTATTTACCTAGCAAGTTCAAGGCTCTGAGTTCAAACTGCAGTACTGCTAAAATATAAAAAGTTAAAAAGGAATAAGCATTTGGGCTAGCTTATGTTGATTAATTCTGTCAGCAATTGTTTACTATTGGGCTACTTGGAGTAATATGGAGGATGGGAATGTAATAGAGAGAAAGTAAGGGAAGGAAATTCTTTCTCTCTATCCTCTCAGGTTCCTTGGTTCAATGGCCAGAGGCCCTGAATCAGATCAAAAACAGATTAAGCCAGGCTCAGTGGTTCACACCTGTAATCCTATCTACTCTAGAGGCTAAGATCTGAGGATCAAGGTTCAAAGTCAGCCCAGGCACAAAAGGACCTGAGACTCTTACCTCCAATTAACTACTAGAAAATAGGGTTTGGCTCAAGGGTAGGGAGGTAGCCTTGAGCTGAAGAGCTCAGGGACAACACCCAGGCTGAGTTCAAGCCCCATGACCCACACACACAAAAAAAAAAAAAAAACAGGAGAAAATGAATCAGAAGTTTATTAACATATACACTGCACATACCCATGGAAGTACTAAGCTATGAGGCCCTGGGGGAGGGGGAGGGAGTCAGAACCTGGGCACAGCAGCTTGACATCAAGGCCTCACACTTTCTAGGCACATGATCTCCCTGCCACACAAGCCATACCCCCCAGTCCTAACAGAAAATCTTAAGGAAAGAACAAGATATGTTTTTAGAAATGACAAGAAAAAGGGAAAGAATTCTGAATTTTTAGGATAGTATTCTGAAGGATGGTTCATATATAGAGGAAAGAAAAGGACTAGCTAATAAGAGTTATTGGCAAGATTTTTCTAGAGCTGTCTCTGGTGACTAACTTCTATCCCTCCTGGTAGAGGGAGAAGGAGAGCCTTTACAAACTTAGATCTTGATTTTAGGCAAAAAGGGGAGGACAGAGAGGTGTTCTTGTATCTGCTTTCTTTCAGTAGCCTTCAGCTCAAAATAACTCATGCCAAAGTGGCCTAGTTTGGATACATATTTTGTTATCTTTTAGAAACATAAGGCACTGTGGTGAGCTCAAGGCCAAACTTGGCTACATTAAAAAAATGATTTAGAAAAAAAGAGTGGGGGGGGCCTGGGAGTTTGGCCTAGTGGTTAAAGTGCTTGCCTAGCATGCATGAAGACCCGGGTTCGATTCCTCGGTACCACATACATAGAAAAAAGCCAGAAGTGGTGCTGAGGCTCAAGTGGTAGAGCTCTAGCCTTGAGAAAGTCCAAGGACAGTGCTCAGGCCCTGAGCTCAAGCCCAGGACTGGCCAAAAAAAAAAAAACAAAAAAAAAAAACCTATAGCAATACCTAGTTGGGTAATGTGAATAAATATTTAAAAAAAGAAAAAGAAAAAAAGAGTGGTAAAGGAGTATAAAATGTTTTTTTAATCTTACATTAGTTATATAAAGGAATATTTCATTGCTGATTTCTAAATGTTTACAGTTTATTTTGCTCAATCTCCCCTCCCTTCTTCCTAGAAAACTGGTTTCACCACACATGACCACTATAAACTAGCTACTAGAATTCTTGTGTTGCTAATAAGGCTGGCCCCTTCGTTATGGTTCAACAGCAAAGGGCTTATGATTGATCGGTAATGTTTGCCACAGGAATAGTACATGATGGTTGATTACCTGCCATTCCTGGGTTAAGATCAGATACTTAAACTGCCCAGGGAGAAATGTTCTATAACAGTGGTTTCTAAAGTGTTTTAGCAACAGAACCATCTGTTCTCATGAAATCTCACTCAGAATTCCAATGTATGAGAGAGTTCAGCTGTCTTCGTTCAATCAGGGAACTGATGGACCTAGTTTCTCACCAATTCACCCTTCTCTACACCACCAGGGATGGTGCCTGAGAAACCACGGCTCTGTGAGGTTGTTGCCCTCCATGGCTCAAGAAGGACAGCATGTGATCATTTGTACATATTAAATTCCACAAGAGGGAAGATAATCACCATTTTCCAGATACAGAAACAAGCCCAGAGAGATGAAGCAACAAGACCCAGACTCATATCAGATGAACAGGGACAACAAGAACTATTTGTTCTCTGACTTCCTTGGACTGGAAGCCACTAGGCCTCACTTAGTTCCACAGAGCTTACTACAATGCTGCACATAGACTTCTGAAGAGAGTGGGATGAAATAATTGCAAAGGAAAAAGGAATAGGTCTTCTACCCTTGGGTCTGAATTCTACCTCTACCTTTCCTAACATCATTTCTAACAAGTTCCGTTGTTGTTGAGTCAGTAGAGGTCTTTAATCCTGAATGCTCAGATTCCAGTGTAGGCTCAAGTTTCTTCCTCCATGTTGGCTTGCTGGACTTGCAGCAACCTGAGCATGACCCTTTCCTTTTCCTTCCTCAGTTCTTCCAAGGAAAAACTGTTATCTCTACTAGGACTAGAATCCAGGGTGTTAAAGCAAAGGGTAGATTGGGAAGAAGTCGTCACAGTAAGTCTACCTATAACCTTCATTGTTCTAGTCAGACCTGTGTGGCAAACCCCTTCTGCTCCCCTTAGCAACTCCAGCATCACTGGGAGGATCCAAGGTCCCTTCTATATGCTACACTGCAGACAGACTTTTAGAGAATGCAGATCTGGCCAGTGACTCCCTCACTTTCCGTTGTTTGTAGTATGGGTGGAAGAGCACTTACTACTGACAAAGTGTGTGTGTGTGTGTGTGTGTGTGTGTGTGTGTGTGTGTGCGTGCTCTCTCAATGGACAATGATTTGCAGCATTTAAACTGGAATGGGATATTAGGACAGACTCTACTTGCTAAACAGCATGCTGTATTTATTTATGTATGCATGTTTATTTAGGTCTGGCTTAGCCACAAAGGAACTGGAGTTGCTGGGTATGTAAGATTATGTTTCCTGGGCAGGCAACAATAAACTTTTTCAGCTACATTTTAGAAGTCATTCTTGGCTGGGCACCGATGGCTCACACCTGTATTCATAACTACTCAGGAGGCTTGAGATCTGAGGATCAGGTTCCAAGACAGCCCAGGTAGCAAAGTCCATGAGACTTAAAAGAAGCTGGAAGTGGCGCTGTGGCTCAAGTGGTTGAGCTCAAGCCTTGAAGCAAAAGATGTGCAGGGATAGAGCCCAGACCCAGAGTTCAAGCCCTGGGCTTGAAAAAAATGAAAGAAAAAGAAAGAAAAGCAAAATCATCCCTGTAGTATTGAAACTGGAGTTTTTAGACATCAGACTCAAATTCCTGGAGTTCTATATGTCTGATCCAGCCAATCATCATAGACTCCTAATAAAGAGACAATAACTGTGAAAGGCAGAAAAGGGAGGTTGCTTGCATGTCACGGGTATGTAAGACAGCACTTCAATTCATCTTCAGCTATCTTCATGGTACAGATTTGAGCTTTAGGTTACACAGACAATGAACTCAGGGCATGGGCACAGAAGTATGTATAGTGATTAAAGAGACTCAGTCACAGATGTGACCTGGCTAACCATTATTTCAGTCCTTGTGTCTGGAGGAACACAGGAGAAGTTATTGCTTCATCACTTGAGCGGAGCCAGAACAAATCACTCACTGTTGCCTGGTCACTCACTGTTGCTGGGAAGATCTGTGATCTGACCTGGGTTTTTGGATGTTCTCTTGCTTTAGGGGCAGGGCAGTTTTGCCTTTTGCCACAAGATAATAAGAAGGGAGGGTTTGCTTTGTGTCACCACAAGGTTTCTGGTAAAGCCTGTCTTTCTTAAAGCTCCAGGTGATTACAAACTGACTGCAGGAGCGAATCAAGGACACAGATGGAACGTTGTGGAGGGAGGGGGTGGGAATTGGAGGCTGCGTTTCTGCCTAACTTTCATCTTACTCTTAGTTAACTTCTGGACCTAAATAAGGAGGTAAGGTTTTGCCACAAAAAGCAGACACCTCTTACAGTATGATCCAAGTAGAGAAATAATAAGAGGTAGGTAACCACCATCCTAAGAGAATGAAAAGCTGAGAGATGAGAGAAACCGTAAGGGTGCTGAGTTGCTGCCTAAGGAAGGATAATGTCTGGATTAAAAGAACATTTCAAGTACATTGGGAACCCTGGAGCGTAGCTCAGTGCAACAGTATCTTCCTAGCAGTACCCTGCACACTTACGTCAAAGAAAACTGCCAATCATGTGTTTATTATTGGTGTTACTAGGTCTTAACCTCATGGTCTTAAGGTTGCTAAGGAGGTAATTTGCTACTTAAGTCACAGACTTCATTACATTTTTAAAAAGAGTCTCACTTTTTGCCCAGGCTAGCCATATTTCCATTCTCCTAGTAATGCTTCCTGTTTAGCCGGGATGACAGGCCTGGTTTCTTTTATTGGCTGAAAGAGGGTCTCACACACTTTTTGCTTGGACTGGCTTTGAACCTCAAGTTTTTTTGAATCTCATTCTCTCAAGTAGCTCCTATTATAGGCCTCATCCATCTTTGCTTGATCCAGTCATGTATTTAAAGGGCTTTTTCTGAGAGGGCTCTTTCTAATTGTTAGAAGAACAATACATTAAAAACAATAAGTAACTTTTTTTTTTTTTTGGTCAAATGTCTGTGGCTCATGTCTAAAATCCTAGCTATTCTGGAAGCTGACATCTGGAATATCCAGGGTGGCAGCTAATCCAGGCAGCAAAGTCTAAGCTAGAAACGAGTCTATCTTCAAAATAATAAGCAGAAAAACCAGGCTCTAATGGTAGAGCACCTGCTGTGCAAGTGAAAGGATTCAAGTTCAAGCCCCAGTACTACCAAAAAATGAAAACCAATAGTCACTTTATTTTTATTTGTTTCCTTCATTATTTTTTTTTGGCCAGTCCTGGGGTTTGAACTCAGGGCCTGGGCACTGTCCTTGGGCTTTTTCAAGGCTAGAGCTCTGCCACTTAAGCCACAGCACCACTTCCAGCTTTTTCTATGCATGTGATACCTGGGAATCGAACCCAGGGCTTTGTGCATGCTAGGCGAGCACTTCTACCATTAAGCCACATTCCCAGCCCCTTTTATTTTTATTTTTATTTTTGTCAGTCCTGGGCTTGAACTCAGGGCCTAAGCACTGTCCTTGGGCTTTCTCAAGGCCAGAGCTCTACTAACTGAGCCTCAGGACCACTTCTGTTTTTTTCTATGTATGTGTATTGACAATTGAACCCAGGTCTTCATAAGTTGAGGGCAGGGAGAGAGAATGTATGCATGGTTAAAATACTTCTAAGTCTGGCAGATTCAGAGGTGACATCATAGTCTCATGACCATGGTCTCAAGATGTGGGGGGTGTTATTAAAATTAGTCACTTATGTATGCCAGGCATTCACCTCCTCCTAGATTCCAAGATGGCTGCCTAGTAACTGCTGGAGAAAATGACTCAGTAACAAGTCCCTTTCCAGCACAGATTTATTGAATTAGCATTTTACTTCTACTCCGTGGTTTTACTGGCCTAGGTAAGTAAGTTAAACATTTTTTGTTTTAAAACTATTTGTTAGCTGGGTGCTGGTGGCTCACACATATGTGTTTAATTAGAGATAAGAGTCTTGGGAGCTTGGCGAAGTGGCTCATGCCTGTAATCCTAGCTACACAGGAGGCTGAAATCTGAGGATCGCAGTTCAAAGCCAGTCCAGGCACAAAAGTATATGAGACTCTTATCTTCAAGTAACCACCAGAAATCTGAAACAAGAAGTAGTGCTGTGGCTCAAAGTAGTAGAGAGCTAGCTCTGAGCTGAAGAGCTCAGAGACAGCTCCCAAGCCCAGAGTTCAAGCCCCATAACCAACCAAAATAAAACAAAACAAAACACTATTTGTTGTCCCATCTTACACTGAAATGAAGCCTATCATTAATCCTTAGATGGATGGAGTACTCAAAAAATGCATTTTATGACATTTTATGGACACATAGGCTGGCCAGTCACCTGTAAGTTGAAAAGTTCTCTCTATGATTGTGGTATATGTGAGAGTGTATGTACATTCATACATGTGCACACCTGTACTGGGGCTTTGAACTCAGGGCCTTAAACTTGTTTCACTTTCTCACTCAACGCCAGTGCTCTACCACTTGAGTCACAGTTCTACTTCTAGCCTTTTGCTAATTAACTAGAGATCAGAGTCTCTTAGATTTGTCTGCCTGGGCTGGCTTTGAACTGCAGCTCTTAGCCTCCTTAAAATTAATTAGGACTACAAGTATAAGCGCCTAGCACCTGGCTTCTCCCTGTCATCTTCTCCTCCATTTTAGAGGCCTTTTGTATTTCACATTACTCATGACTAAGTGCTGCCTATCCATTTTATGAGGTTTGTGGGAAAGAAGGGGCATTGGCATGTCCTGGCTATGACAGCTTGCTGGACTGTCACCTCTCTTGGAAGAGCCCTTTGCCATCTCCCCAAGTCTTTTGCCGGTGATCAGTTCCTAAATTCCTATAGCTTCATCTGGTCCAGCAACTTAACTATCGTGGAACTACAGAGTTCTGAACAAGCTCCATCTGTCTAAGTTTGGGCTCAGCGGCTTGCCACTTGTGTGACCTTTGAAGGCTAACCTCCCTCAGCTCCAGTATTTTTTCTTGTAACAGGGGTTATGTTTGAATGCGTTTAAAACATTGAGCATGGGACTTGGCAGACCACAATGTAAAAGGCAACCTATTGCCTTGGCCTTCTGAATTAACTAAAATCTGAACACCTTCTCCCATTCTCTCTACTTGGTATCTGTGTCCTTTGATCTGGATTATTCTCTGCTGTAGTCATTTTACAAACACCTTGGGCTCCAGAAAAAAAAAAAAAAGTAAAAAAAAAAAACAAAAAACAAAAAACAGGAATAAACATCCTGTCAGAGAGAAAACTGCCCCTCAAACAAGCTATGTCATCTACTTATCATCTTAAAGAAAACAACCGAAACGTTGCCAGGCAACATGTTCCTATTCATTTCCAATGGGAAAAATTACAACTTCTCTGAAAATTCCTCTGGACACAAACATTGTGCTAATACTCAACCAGCCCATACCTTTGACTTGAGACTGGTTCAACTATGCATACTTTTCTCACTCCCTACCCCTAATTCCTCCTATGCAACTTGAAACCAATGTCTGTATGCCCAAAAGACAACTAAAGATAATTGAAATGTCCTCCCATAGCTGCTATGTCCAAAACCTTCCTTTGTCTTCATTTCATCAAATCTCTTTATTTGGCAGACGGGGATGAGTGTCTAGACCTAACATGGAATTCCAAACTTAGGTCCTGGAGTCTAAAAATAGGATTTCAGTGTGGTAGGTTTTATGTCCTAGAAATCTCTACTTTCACCCTAGGAAATGATACATCAAAGTGCTCATTTAAGAGGTGCTCTAAGAGGGTCCTGCCATCACCTGAACGACCTTCAGACCGTGGTGACCACTAGCAGGATTTGGAATCAATAATCTGGGAACTTTTATCATAGCAGGATAAACATCAATAACAACTAATATGGCATCCCAAATGGTCCTTGGCAGAATAAAGGTTCCTCACTCCTATACCTGGGCGGTCCAGCAACTTTCTTCCCTTGTCCCTCTCTCCCTCCCTCCCTTTCTTCCTGCATTCTTTCCTTCTTTCCTTCCCTGTTTATTTACTGATGGAACTCACTTTGTAGCCCAAGCTGGCCTTAAACTCATTATCCTCCTGCCTCAGCCTCCAAAATGCTGGGATTTGTAGACCTGAATTACATGTTTATGGAAAGTTCCTTTTGGTTTAACTCCTGAGAAATGTTGCTTAACTCTTTAGAATGGCTCCGGTCTGAGAGGTTTCCTGGTAAACATAAAGAGGCTCTTGGCCAACTTAATGTGTTTCTTCCAGGCCAGAGCTGAGAGGCAGTGTAAGTAAGCCCTTCTGGAATACAGCTTCCCTCCTTCCACAGATGGCACTTCCACCCACTCAGGTTCAAATCAAACACTTGGGAATCATTCCTTCCCTTCTCCTCCACCTGCAGGCCCCCACTAAGCCCTGCTGGGTATATCTGCAAATTCTCTATGATTTGGAAAGTCTTAGAATCTTGCCAGACTCCGGGGCCGGGAGTTTGGCCTAGTGGTAGAGTGCTTGCCTGGCATGCACGAATACCAGGGTTCGATTCCTCGGTACCGTATACATAGAAAAAAAGCTGGAAGTGGTGCTGAGGCTCAAGTGGTAGAGCTCTAGCCTTGAGAAAGTCCAAGGACAGTGCTCAGGCCCTGAGCCCAAGCCCAAGACTGGCAAAAAAAAAAAAAAAAAAAAAAAGAATCTTGCCAGACTCCATGGTGAGACTGACCAAACCCTCCAGGTCGCACCCTTACTTCTCCAGCTCCAGCTTCTGCTGTGATCAACAGGCCTCCTCTTCCTCTAAATGCCACAAGCCAGTGCATTGTCCTCTGTATTACTCTTCCCATCACTCCGCACCAGCCGGCCCTTCCATCCTCAGAAGGACATTCCCTGACCACCCATCCAAACTGGCCCTCCACTTTCTCTGGGTTCTCCAGCCCTGCATTGCTTTTTTTTTTTTTCCAGTCTCTGTGAATTTATTCATTTGCTCCCTTCTCCCCCACAAAACTACATGCCCGATGAATTCGCTAGCTTCGTCTGTCTCACTCACTGCTCTGACCCAGTACCTCGTACCATATATACCTACAGAATGAGTAGGGAAAAGAACAGACTGAATCAATGATGCAAATGAAGAGCAAACCCCAAGTGAACACTGGATCTGAAGATATATACTCCAACAGAGAGTCCCAAAGCACTTCCTCTCTATAGAAGTCTTTTTCCTCATTGTGAATGGGATATAGATCTGATCCAGGAGCCAAGAAGGCCCTGAAACCCAGGCACCTCCTACATGGAGTCCTGAGATGTCAAAGGGAAACCTCAAACCTACTCCTTTCAGAACTGCTTCGATGAGCCCAGCCCAGGTGGCTCACGCCTGTAATTCTAGCTACTCAGGAGGCTGAGATCTGAGGGTCATGGTTCAAGGCCAGCCTAGGCAGGAAAATACATGAGACTCTTATCTCAGGAAAAGCCAGAAGTGGCACTGCAGAGTAGAATGCTAGCCTTGAGCAAAAGGAGCTCAGGGACAGCATCCAGGACTGGCAAAAGGAGGGGGAGGAGGGGGGGAAGAGGAGGAGGGGGGAGAAAGGAGGAGGAGGATGGGGAGAAGGAAGGGGAGGAGGAGGAGGAAGAAATAATGCTTTGACAGCGACAGCAAAGGGCAGAGCTGCTGCCTCCTATGCTGATTTCTACCCAGCTGCTGTCTTCTTCTGCCCACCACACAGCCCACTGCATTGCCATAGCAACAGAGGACTGCACCAGAGCCCAAATAGAGATGTCTGGATCTCTTGGTACTTCTGCCTGGGGAGGGCGAGAGTGACCAGTCCACAGCTGTGCCCTTCGTGCTGTCTTCTAGCCTATCCTAGTCAATAAGGACAGTGCCCTCCTTTGCCCATCCACCCTTACCTCACTTCCTCTTTGAAGATCTGAGCAAGCATTGGTTTCAGGGTTTTCTCTGCTTTTGCTCTCCTATTGTGGAAGGAGAGGGAAGGGGTGGCTTCATCGGTGTATTCTGTCCTGGACCACCGACTGAGCCGGAGAATACAAAGAGGCTTTGATCCCTCACAACTCTCAAGACAGCCTGAGACTAGTTTCTTTTTAGATTTCACTTCCTTAGTCTAATTCTTCACTTCTTAAAGCTTTTAAGCCTGTGTTAACTACCTTTTTGGTCCCTCTAAAGAGGCAAAATCTGGCCTTTTCCCCCAGAAGCCACAACGTTTGGGACAGCAACTGTCATTTGTCAAAACTGTAACAACAGCATCTAATTTTTGCTAAGCAAATGTATGGCATGCATTCTTTCTGTCAATTTTAATATCCACCATGCTAACAAGATATTATTACTAATGCCTCTTGACATGTGAAGAAACTGGAGCTTGATCATTCCTCAGGTCACACAGCTAGGAGACCCAACTAGAATCTAAACCCTGCACATGTCTATGCTAAAACCCAAGCCATCAGCCACGGCTCCATAGGCAGGGGTACAAATTAGTTAGGGGCTAGAATGACATATTTAGGTTCCCATCTCCAGGCCCAGCTAGTCCCCTGGGCCCTCACATGGCTTCCTCCCAGCCACAGTGGCCAGTAGTTGTTGGCTCTGTCCCCCAAGCTGCATTGCCCCCACAGGGATTTGATGGCAACTTGCTCAATGTGGGAACAAAGGCAGCATTTTGAGCCCTTCTTTAGAAACCTTGCCATAAGAGCTGTCTCACTGATTGGCTGTTACTATGGCAACTAGCAGCTGGTCTCTGTCCAATTACCTTAGCTCTGCACTGCAGGCCTCCATCCTCATTTCCTGCTCACTCTCCCCATCCCAGCTCTCCAGCACCTCTGACCCTCAGCCAGCTCTGAATACCGATGCTTTCTAATTGCTGCTGCCTCTCAGTTCTCTGCTTCCTTCTCAACCCTTTGTGCTCTGCAGTGAACTTCTCCCCACAGCCTGATCATCACCCTTCCCCCTGGCTCTCTTTATCTGTGATTGTACATCCAAGCCCTGGACTCAGCTCGCCCACACGCTCCACTGGGCAGACAGCTTAGACACACACATTTCTTACATTTTGCAGTCCGTGTCCAGCACTGAGATGTTTCTGTGACAATGAGACAGAATGGAACTTTCCATTTTCTTGGAGATGAAGGACTGATGAAAGCCATCAGGCACTAAAGCAAATAAACAAATGGAATTGGGGTTGTGGCAAGAGTGCTGAAGGCAGAGAAGCTGGGGAGTTCCAACCCCAGAACAGACAGTTTCTTTTGACCGACCTTAAGCAACCCCCTTCTAGCCTGCAGCATAGGCACAACCCATGAAGGGGAGTAGAGGAAGGGGAATGAGGTGTCTATTGAGCACATTTATATTTATATTTATTATTTTTCAATTATTATTTTGCCAGTCCTGGGATTGACCTCAGGGCTTGAGCACTGTCCTTGGGTTTTTTTCTCAAGGCTAGAACCCTACCACTTGAGCCACAGCACCACTTCTTGCTTTTTCTATGTGTGTGGTACCGAGGAATCGAACTGGGGTCTTTGTGCATGCTATGCAAAACTCCTGGCCCCGTTGGGCACATTTAGATGCAAGTAGTAGAGACATAACTTCAGTCAGCTTAGGAAAAGAAGTGTACTGGGCAAGGATCCAGCTGGGGCTCTGAGGCCTGAACGTCACCAGACTCCATCACTGATTCCTCTCTGGCTATCAGCTGCCTCCTGTCTCCTTACAGTGGCTTTTCCCACAAGACAGAAGTATAATTGCTGGTGGATCCTGTGAATTTTACTTTTCAGTCTTGGAAGATAGGTTGACCTCAAGAAGTCTGCAAATTGCAAGATCACCATATCTAAGGAAGAGACTCATCGGCCCAAGTCAGAGATTCCCATCACTGACTCGCAGCCAAGGCCAAGGATGGGACCACAGGAGCCAGGCAAGGAAGCTCCTCAGTCCCTGAGCTGTTGTCACTGGTGAGCAAGACCAACAATCTAGAGCCCTTTACAAAGTGAAGTCCATGCTAATATGTCCTCAGCAACCTCACTTCATCCTAGGCCTCTTGCTTCTATACATTTATAGTCTCACTTCTGTCCCCGAGTGGCATGCCTGACATGCGGTTCCCAGCTCAGGCCTAACCCTGAAGGTCACCTGTGTTGCCCTCACATAGAGTTCCATCTACTCCACGCAAACACCCAAGTCAACATCATCAGTGGGCTGTTGGGAAAGGAGATTTTCATGAAGGTCTGGGGTGACAGATGGGAAACACCTCATAACTCACAAAACCAATTTAGGCTCCATCTATGCAGTCATGTCTTATCAGCTTCCACCGTTAGTGCCTAAGGATATCACATTTACATTCTCTCCCCAGAACACCTAGCATGGATATCCCCCCCACCCACCCCAACCAATTCCCTGTTAATTTTCAGTCTCCACCCAAACCAAGTATCTAAGCCTATGTAAGCATATCCTAAAAGAACATGATACAGTGCCTAGCTAAACAAAACACTCCTCAATCTCAGCACATAAAGGACAAGAGAAGCCTTGGAACTGTAGGGTTTCTATCCAGTGCTTAGGGGTCCCATTCTCAATAGCCACTGCCAGGACAGGAGGTGAGGATTCCCTCAGTGCTAAGTTCTTGTAAGATTGAGTGGGAAAACTGGTATGTAATATACCCCACTAGCCATCTTTGGGGTTACCTTAAGACCTCATACTCATACCCTTTCAACTTTCTTAGAGTAAAGAATTCAGCAAGCATACACCAGCTTAGGGCTGGGATACAGCTCAGTACTAAAATGTACTAACCTGTGATGCCCGGGTTCAATCCTCAACACTGAAAAAGGAAACAAAATTGGCCGGGAGTTTGACCTAGTGGTAGAGTGCTTGCCTAGCATAAACAAAGACCCAGGTTCAATTCTTTGGTACTACATACATAGAAAAAGCCAGAGGTGGTGCTGAGACTCAAGTGGTAGAACTCTAGGAGAGTTGGGAGAAAGCCCAAGGGCAGTGCTCAGGTCCTGAGTTTAAGCCCCAGGATTGGGGATTTTTTTTTTTTTCAGAAGAAGAAGAAGGAGAAGGAGGGAGGAGGAGGAGGAGGGAGGAGGAGGAAGAGGAGAAGGAAGGAGGAGGGAGGAGGAGGAGAAGGAGGAAGAGGAGGAGGAGGAGGAGGAGGAGAAAAGGAGAAGGAGAAGGAGAAGGAGGAGGAGGAGGAGGAGGAGGAGGAGGAGGAGGAGGAGGAGGAGGAGGAGAGGAAGAATTATTAAAAGAAAAGAAAAGGGGCAGACATCAGTTATCCTAGCTAACTCAGGAGGCTGAGCCCCAGAGGACATCTGTCAGTCAGTCCAGCATTGAATGCAAGACACCATCTTTAATTAATCAGCAGAATGTTTCACTGGGGGATTTGCTCAAGTAGCAGAGTGCTAGCTCTAAACAAGAAGGTTGAGTGAGAGCATAAGGCCATGAGTGCCCTAACACAACAACAAAATGTATACCTAGTCCAGCATCATCATCTTCTCCTTCTCCTTCTCCTTTTATCTTCTTCTGGTGGCCCTGAGTTCAAGCCTCATGCTCTACCATTATGAAAGAGGCTGATTAAGCCATTCCACCAGCCTTTTATTATATTAGTTATTTTCAATACGGGGTCTTGCTTTATTCCAGAGAGAGTGGTCCTGGACTTTGCTTTTCCTATCTGTGCTTCACCACATTTTTGGAAATGACAAGTACCCACCACTGTGCTCATCATTGTACTTCCATGTAGCAGGCACAACACTGTGTCCAGCCATTGGTTGAAATGGAGTCTCATGAACTGTTATGCACAAGCTGGCCCCAAACCACAATCCCCTGATGAATATCTACAAATAGCTGCCAGGATTATAGGCATGAGTCACCACCCCCAGCTTCAACATCTTAACAGTAACAACAGAAGAATGAGTGGAGAGGGATACCTCAGCAAGAGAGGCACGGATCCCACTCAGAGAAGAGAGAGAATAACATGCAACGTGGGAAGGATAATTCCCCATCAGGTATATTTTCTAGCTAAAGAAGTTCAAGTCCAGGCTTGCATTTCCAATTCCTGCCCTTGTTCATTCTACATACTGTGGGGATCGGCAAAAACTAAATTCTAACTGAGTTGCCTCCTCCAAATTTCTCTGGTAGATATTTAAAGATTCAAAAACAGAACTCATCCGAAAGGCTATGGCCTTACATGTTTGCAGCTGTGTGAAGCAACTTCCATGAACTCTCATGGGCCTCTCTCTGACCACCAAAGGTCTGGGCAGTCTCTCTAGACATGCATGCAGTGGTCTGGAGCTCTGTTTGACAGACTATCTGTGATCTGCTGGAGCGATGAGATTTCAAAGGAAGACAATCAACAAAAGGATAGTGTTTATTCCTCAGAAACTCCCCTTTGCTCTTCTTCTCCTCCCTCCAACCCCTCCCACTATTAAGGCAAAGGTAGGAATGAAGTGGAGAGCCTTATACATGCACTGCAAGTATTCTAGTGCTGAGGGATGCCTCAGCCCCACCTTCTTCTTAACTCAGGGTTCCTGAGCCTGGATCTCCTGAAGGACTCCTGTAGTCCAGTCGGTTTAGTCACTGATTCTGTAAATACACAATTATGTGTGGTTGTCAAGATATCTTCTACTAGAATCACAGCCATGAGAAACATACAGACTGGAATAAACCCTGGACCAGGAACAAGGTAAATTTCTAGATTGTGTCTTAAAGGCCTAACTTTGAGCAAGTCATTTGCATCTTGGTACATTCTTTGACTGGGACAGTTTTCTAAATCCTCAATCTTTCTTTTTTTATTTCATATTTCAACAGTGGCATTTTTTATTAAAGAGAATTTATTAACATTGATTTTGACAACATATTCCAAATGACGAGTTTAACAAACAAGTATTCAAGAAGGGAATCACTATATACAATCACTGCACTTAGATTTTAGACATAATCAAAATTAGGCTGATGAACATGAGATCTTTCTTTTTTTCTTTTTGGCCAGTCCTGGGCTTTATCTCAGGGCCTGAGCACTGTCCTTGGACTTTCCTCAAGGCTAGCGCTCCACTACTTGAGCCACAGCACCATTTCCGGCTTTTCTATGTATGTGGTACTGAGGAATTGAACCCAGGTCTTTGAGCATGCTAGGCCAGCACTCCACCACTAGACCAGATTTCTGGCCAAATCCTCAATCTTTCTTAATCACTTCCATACTTATTTTTCAGTGCTGGCAATGAAACCCAGGGCCTCTCTCATGTTATACGCTATCCCTGAGCCACCCCCAGTCCTACTTGTTTATTTTTTGTCACTCCTATGCACCACCTGTACTATTATACACTTATTTTTTGAAAATTAAATTCCTGTATTATTTTTGTTGTTGTTGTTGGCTGTGGGACTTGAACTCTGGGCCTGGGTGTTGTCCCTGAGCTCTTCCACTCAAGGCTACCGCCCTACCCCTGGAGCCACAGCACTACTTCAGGTTTTCTGATGGTTAATTGGAGATAAGAATCTCACCTACTTTTATGCCCAGGCTGGCTTTGAACTGCTGTCCTAAGATCTCAGCCTCCTGAGTAGCTAGGTTTATAGGAGTAAGCGGCAGTGGACACTGTGGCTTGAATTCTTTTTTAAAAACTTGAATTCATGGTAAACAGTATAAGTAGGAAACACATTTAATGTGCCATTTTTCTCCAATGCACTAAACACTATTTTAATCAAGTTCACATGCATGATCACATTGAAACCACACTAACTGCCCGCCCCTTGGCAAACACAGGATTTGAGAATAACTTCAGCTTCCAAATGTCTCCACTCCTGCTGTGAATTGTAATGTTTCCAAAAGGGAATAAAACTTCAAAAGAAAAATGTATGCATAATCCTGCACCACAAGTCAGCGTGAGCCTTGGGGCACAATGGTTGTGTTGTGACAGCTTATTCTCTTTCCTTTCTCTCACAGTTACCAGCCCACACCTCCATGTTCTGCGCCTGAATTGGGCCTTGCTCTCCAATCTACCCTCAGGAGCCCCACATGGTGCTCCTAAAACCTCCATCCAAACTGTGCAGATGTACCCATGCAGATGGTAGGATTACTGTGGCCTGGGGGGACAAGGCTGGCCCCTAGCCTAGATAGTAACTGGAGGACTAGCCTCTTCCTCCTGCGTGAGCAATCTCAAAGGTTAAAGCAAGCCTGCTCAGGTTGGTAGCCTCCTGCGGTTTTCTTTATCCCTGCTGGTTTCTGGGCCTAGTCTCAATGATGGAACCTAAGAGACTCATGGGATCCTTGGCTGGGAACTGTATTCTCTGGTAGGGCTTTGGCAAGCAAGAGAGGACAGTTGCTGGAGCAAAATGAGCAGGAGGGATTTTCCTAGTGAAAGCACTTGTCTTTGATGCCTGCAGGTGACACAATCATCAAGCAAGGCCTTGGTGGAGTTATCAAGGCTGATTGTTCACTGCCTCAGAAATCCCCACATCTGTCTGATCATCAGAACATTTGAAGGGTTTCAAAAAGGAAGTTGGCAGAGACCAGCCATGGCGGTTCATTCCTGTAATCCCTGCTGCTCAAGAGGTTGAAACAGGAGGATTGCTTCAGCCCAAGTAGTTTAAGACCAACCCAACAATATAGTAAGACCTCGTCTTAAAATGCTCACCTACCCTTATGCTACTACCCAACAATTCCACTAGTAGGCATTTACTAGTGAGAAATGACACATACTTACAGCTGTTTTCCTCATAATTCCCCCAAACAACTCTCCAAGGGTCAGGTACATAAATAAGTTAATTTGTAATCTCATGAAAGAACACCGTTTAGCAATAAAAAGAAATAAATTAAAGCCAAGCCTATAATTTCTGTAGACAGAAGGAACACTCAGACTACACAGACCATTAAGCCTACCATCCCCCCGCCCCCCCAAAAAGAAAGAAAAGACCAGGTGTAGCTCATGATGGTAATGATCTTATTTACTCAGGAATTGGAATGTAGAGGATTGAGATTCTAGGCTAGCCCTGGTCAAATAATATTAGCAAGATTCTCCGTCTCACCAAGTTATTGTGCACCAAAAAGTTGTATGTGATAATTCACACCTGTAACCCTGGCTACATCAGAGGTACAAGTATTTGATTCAAGGTCAGCCCCAAGTAAAGTGAGAGATCATATAAAGAAAGTAACATGGAGAAAAAGGCTGAAGGGCTGGGATGTAGCTCAGTGGCAAAGTGCTTGCCTAGCAAGTACAACGTCATGGGTTTGATCACCAGTACCAAAAAGAAAAGAAAAGAAAAGGGCTGAAGTGGTAGCATGCCTTTGTTCAAACCCTAATACCACCAGACACACATAGGAATGAATTATTGATATGATACATCAAACAATGTGGATGAATCCCAAAACAGCCAAAGAAGACAGGGACCAAAAATATGCATAATATATCATTTAATTGACACAATGTTTGAGAACAAACAAAATTAATCTGTGGTGCTAGAATAGTGGTTGTCTATGCAGGAGGGAGAATGAAAGAAGGGAAATATTCTGTAGAGGGGGAGAAGGGAATTTGGGATTCACATTCTATATCTTCACTGGAGTAAAGAATATACAAGATCATTTGTCAAAATTCATCCAGCTATAGACTCTGAAAGACACTAATTTTGCTCTGAATTAAAAAAATAGAAGTATCCTACAGCCCTATCCTACTGAAATGCTACTGATTCAGAGTCCCTAGAAGTAAAAACTAGAAATTTGTTTTCAAAAACCTCCCAGGGTGTTCTGCTACATAGCTACAGTTGAGAACATTGATCCTAAGAAAGCTTTGGCCTACTTGGTCACCATAAGCTATTACTAGACAGGAAATATTATTACTACAGCTGTTACTAGGCAGGATATATGAGCAACAGCTTTCCCTGCCTGCACTTAGCATGGTCTCAAATTCTCTCCCCAGCAAAGCAGGTGCTTACATCTATGTTTTATAGGAAAGCTAAGGGCAAGTTCCAGATACCCCTTGGCAAAACCACTTAACTAACTCTCCCTTGCTACAAGTAACTCATTTTGACCATCATTCACTCATTCATGCACGCATACATATAACAATCAAAAATTACTTTTTTGCAGCTATCATCAAATACCTGACATAAACTTTTTTTGTGGGGGGGGGCGGTCACAGGGGTTGAACTCAGCCTGGGTGCTGTCCCTGAGCTCTTCAGCTCAAGGCTACCACCCTACCCTCAAGCCAAGCCCCATTTCCCGTTTTCTAGAAGTTAACTGGAGATAAGAGTCTCATGTCCTTTTGTGCCCGAGCTGGCTTTGAACCTTGATCCTCAGATCTCAGCCTCCTGAGTAGCTAGGATTACGAACTGACATAAACATCATGAAGGAAAATTTATCTTGGCTCCCAGTTTCATGGGTTCAGTTCATGGTTGTTGGCCCTCCCTATATGCTTCAGCAGAGCGTTATGGAAAGAAGAATATACAATGGAAGAGATTCTCACCTTGAGGCAGACAGGAAATGTGATGGAGAGCTAGGAAGGAGGCAAGGGAAGATTCCTCCAGATCCTGCTCTCTTAGTTACCTACTTCTTCCAGCTAAGTCCCACTCCCTGGTTTCCAGAACCTTCTCAAACAGCTCTACCAACTGGGGATCAAGCACTCAAAACATGAGCCTGTGGGGGATGATTCACATTCAAACCGAAATACCAGCATAGCCAGACACTATGCCAGGAGCAAACCATACCCACTTCCCTAGCAGACCAGAGCTGGGAGATGAAGTGAATGGACGAAAGTCCTTGAGTGCGTGGTAATGAGTCTCACGTCTGTAAACTGTAACTGCTTAGGAGACAGAGATCTGAGGATCAAGGTTCAAAGTCAACTTGGGCAGAAAAGTATGTGCAACTCTTATCTCCAACTAACTAGCAAAAAAACCAAAGCAGAAGTGTAGCTCATGGCTGGTAGAGCACAAGCCATGTACCAGCCATGAGTGAAAAAGCCAAGTGAGGACACAAGACTCAGAGTTCAAGGCCCAATATCAACATTACAAGAAAACAACACACACACACACACACACACACACACACACACACACACACACACACACACACACACAGCAGAACAACAACAAAAAACAGCTTTTACCTACTTCTAACCTCTGCTTTATCTGAGGGAAGAAATGGGACTCTAGGGCTTCCTTGATTTTCATTATTCAAGTGGTTTCGGACTCTGGCTGGGGCTCATAGTTATATAAACATGGCAAAGGAAACCTCTATCTTGCTTACTTTGGGAACTTTCCAGAAGCTAGCATCAATAACAGTTCATGTTAAAAATGGGTTAAATCATTATCTGATTATGCATAATTCACAGGCACCCCTGTTACCCATTACATTTTGTTCTTCATAATTGCTTCCTGGAAGTCAGCTCCCAGTGCAGGGAATTGGGACTATCCATGAAATTGAGTATTTCTGCCTGTGATAAGTAAATTTAAACAAAATTGTGAATTAGTTTCAGTCTACTGCTGCCTGTCCTCTCTGAGTTGATAAGACTTGACATTTAACAAAATAACTAAGGCCAATTTTTTTTTTTAAAAAGTTGTAATTCCTCTGTAAGGCAAATCTGTTCCCATTCCTATTTACCCCAGGCAAGTGACCCAAGGATTCTAAGGATTTTGGAAGCTTCAGGGTAGGATGAAGGTGGGAGGGTAAAGGAGGTATATCAGGAAGAATCAGAGTCAAACCATGAAATGTAATTATACATAAATGTAAAAAAATGACCAGGATTACAAGTAAATTGTGCCTTAAAAATGATATGGGAGGAAAGTGAACAAATGCAGTTATGGTACTCAGTAGACACTGTGGAAAATGAACCACTCAACTTGTAGACACCAATGGAAAGGGGAAATTGGGGAAAAGCAAAAGAAAGGGTGCTATTGTCCACAACGAAAGTTACTCATTACCTGAATTATTAAACTGTAACCCCTCTGTACATCACCCTTACTATAACAATAAAAACACTTTAGAAAGAAAGAAAGAAAAAAAGAGAGAGAGAGAGAGAGAGAGAGAGAGAAAAGAAAATAGTCCAGGAGTGTGGCCTAGTGGTAAAATGATGGCCTAGCATGCATGAAACTCTGGGTTTGATTCCTTGGTACCACATACACAGAAAAAGTCACAAGTAGTGCTATGGCTTAAGTGGTAGAGTGCTAGCCTTGAGCAAAAATAGCTTAAAGACAGTGCCCAAGCCCTGAATTCAAGCCCCAGGGCTTGGAAAAGAAAACAAAAAATCCACAAATGTTGATAAAAATGTTAGGCAGAAAGGAACCATTACATACCATTGGTAGGAATGTGAACAGTTCAGACTTAATGGAGACCAGTATGGAGTGCCTAAAGAAATTAAAAATAAATCTAATATATGATTAAAAAACCAGTCTCTCAATGATGAAAACCTATGCAGCCACACAAAAAAAACCTGATATGATCACAAATGTACCCTTTTAAAGTGACTAGCCCAGTGTCTGGGTTTTTTTGTCATGTTGTTTTGTTTTTTGTTTTTGTTGGTTGTGGGGCTTAAACTCTGGGCTTGGGTGCTGTCCCTGAGCTCTTCAGCTCAAGGCCACTGCCCTATCTCTGGGCTTGGGTGTTGTTCTTGAGCTCTTCAGCTCTAGGCTACTGCCCTACCCTTGAGCCACAGTGCCACTTCCAGTTGTCTAGTGATTAATCGGAGACAAAAGTCTCATGAACTTTAATGCCTAGGCTGGCTTTGAACTGTGATCCTCAAATCTCAGCCCCCTGAGTAGCTAGGATTACAGGTGTGAGCCAGCACTCCAGACTTAATGTCTGGGGTTCTTTGTTGTTGTTGTTTATTTTGAGCATATTCACCAGTTTGAGCAACCAAACCTAGCTTGGTAGTATATATTTGTAGTCCCAGCTAGTCAGGAGGCTGAGGCAGGAGAATCACTTGAGCCTAGTAATTGGTGAGGCTCTGTATCTTAAAAATGAAAAATCATTTCAAAAGAGGTTATAGCTCAGTAGTGGAGCCCTTGCAGCAACCTATGATCTTTTTGTCTGGAGATTTTTCTGTTATGAATATTTCATATAAATGGAATCATGAAATGTGTTGTCTTTTGTGACTAGCTCCTTTTGTTCAGATAATACAGGCAAGATTATCCATATTATAGTATTTATCAGTAATTAATTCAATCTTATTGCTGAGTAATATTCCATGGTATAGATATATCATCGATTGTTTCCCCATTCATCAGCTGTTAGTTAATTGGGTTATTTTCACTTAGTGATGATAAAAATGTTGCTTTGAACATTCGTGCACGGATTTTGTATGAACATATGCTTTCAGTTTTCTTGGAAAGATACACAAAAAGTGGAATTGCTGGCTCATGTAGTAACATGTGTCTCACTTTTCAGGAACCATGGGACTGTTTTTCACTGTGATTATAACATCTTATATTTCCACTAGGAATGTGCAAGGAGAGTCTTTCCCTTCTCTGACAATACTGGAGTTTGAACTCAGGCCCTCTTGTTTGGTTGGATGGCACTCTAGCATCTGAGCCACGTCACCAGCCCTGCCTTCTGCTAGTTAACTGGAGAAGGAGCTCTGTGGAGTTTTGTAACTGGGATGGCTTCAGACTATGATGATCTTGATCTCAGGTATCTAGAAATGCAGGCAGGAGCCACAAATGCTCAACTAATACGTCCTTTCTTTAGCAATATCCTTACTTTATATTGCTTGTCAAAACCTATCTGTTCTATGTACCCCTCTCAGCTTATGTGAAGACCTACTACTCCATTTATCCTTCTGGATCAATATTTTAACAAGTGCTTCCTAGAGATGCAATATACATAAATTAACACACTGCCATGGTCAAAAGTCTGTCCAAAGGGAATATTTTGGTTATTTACTTTTGTAGCCAGGAAGACAGTGGGATAACTTGTAAATTCTAAGGAGGTTGTTATAGGGCTGAAAATTTCAGGAAGAAACAATTTCTTTTTGCGTGTATGAAAGAAGTTTCAGATCTACCTCTTCCTAGCGTAGTAAAGCAAGACCAGTCCTCATCTCTCCACATACCTCAAATATCATCCTCATCCTTTGACCAAACAGGTGTCCAGGAAAATGAAGTCTAAGGCTTGCCCCACATTACCTCCTTGGCCCATATCTGTGCCCAGATCAGAAGGGGTGTGGGTGTTATGGACCTATGGTGAGAGGCACATGCTGAGTAATCAAAAATAATTGCTGACAAAGTCCTTAATTCAAAGGAGATGCACCAGTGTGAGAAAGCTCAGACTCTCTCACCTGTGGAAGACAGGTGGAAGGATATTTTGGGACCAGAAGGTCATTAACCCCTGGGCTTTCTCATTTTGTGTCTAGAGTCAGCCTGCTCAGCAGAGCCTCCCAGAGAAACAGAGAAGGCAGAGCCCTGGGAAACCTGACAAGCTCTTTTTGAATTAAAAAGCAACAGACATGAACACAGAAAAACTGGAGCCTGGGCTAGCCACCACTTTCACTATTTCATGGTGTGCCATTGTACTTTCTCCAAGTGAGCAGAGCAGGAGCTGTTTTAGAAAATGGAGAAATAGCTTCCGTAATTGGAAACACTTGCTTTATTCTCTGTGGGCTCCAAAATCTGAGAAGGACTCTTCGGGGGCTTCAAAACACTTTTCAAATAAAGTTAAAATAGGTACTTGAGCCCACACATTAAAAAGAGGAAATGAGCTGAATCCTTGAATGACAGAGCAAGAGGAGCCCATGGGGCCACTTAATTCTCCCACTTGTTTTGCAAGGGGAAATTGAGGCCCAGAGCTGCAAGGGCCCTCTGTGGTCCAGTGGCCCAGCTAGATATAAATTCAGCTCTCGCAACCAGGTGTACTTTCCTCTCCCTCCCTTGTAAGTGCAGACTCAGAAGAAACCCAGCTCTAGCCACATTGGAAAGGCCTGAGAATGGTGCTTCCTGTATCTTAGCATTAATTCCCGGTTTGGGCATTGCAAGAACACCTTGGATGCCTTAGGGAGACGTCATGCTGAAATCAGCCAGAGCTGTTGGAGCCTTGGCCCTTTGGTGACTCAGCCCGCACAGGAAGCATCTTAATGAGATGGCTGGCTGTTAGGGAAGGAGGGTACTGGGCATGAGCAACCCAGAGAAGGGTACTTTTGAAAGTGAGTTCTGGAGCTGAAATCCACATTTAGTCTGTGTGCTAGCCACACATGATGGTCTGTGAGCAGCACCATGATATTGTACGTGCATGCTAGCCTGAAACCCCATCACTCAGGAGATACACTGCTGAGATGTTTTGAAGTTTTTAGTTTGTTTGGTTTTTGTGAAATTTTAAGAGTTCTTTACTTACAGATTTTGTTCTTGTCTACAAGTGGTAGGTGGCTAGCCATTAGCAAGCAAGTATGAGGCTCTGAATTCTAGCCCCAGTATCAGCACAAAGAACAGCCGTTAAAACAAGGTGAACACTGGTGGTGTTGCCATGTAACAGTTTGAATACAGAAAGTCTGGAAGGCAAGTTAAGTTCTGCTTCATAAAGTAGTCCAGACCCTGGCAGGATGCCTTCTTTCTGTGATAGCACTTCCAAGAGCTATGCTAGGTAAGTAAATAAAATGGTCTGGGTTGTCTCTCATACACAAAACTCGGAGTTTAATTTCTAGCACATGAATGAATGAATGAATGAATGAATGAAGACTCAATTCTTAACCGGGTGCTGATAGCCTGTAATCAAGAGGCTGAGATCTGAAGATCACAGTTCAGAAAAGATCTGTAAGACTCTTATCTCCAATTAACCAGCCCCCCCCAAAAAAAAGAGGAAGAAGGAGGAGGAGGAGGAAGGAGGAAGGAGAGAAGAAGAAGAAGAAGAAGAAGAAGAAGAAGAAGAAGAAGAAGAAGAAGAAGAAGAAGAAGAGGAAGAAGAAGAAGAGGAGGAGGAGGAGGAGGAGGAGGAAGAAGAAGAGGAGGAGGAGGAAGAGGAGGAGGAGGAGGAGAAGGAGGAGGAGGAGGAGACAGCACACCAGCCGTAAGAAAAAGAAAAACTCTAGGGATTAGTGCCCAGTCCCTGAGTCAAGTCCTAATACTGACACCAGATAATAATAAAATAATAAACCGATCATCCATGTTTTCGGTGTTATACATAGCAAGTGGTTAGTATACTGGAAATGCAGGTCTGCATTACTTCCATCATCACTTTATCCACCCCAAAGGTAGAAAAAGATTCAGCCTGCATTATTTTGGATGTAACTGGTCCCTCCTCCCCTGCTCCCAAGGGTTCGTGAGCTAGAATCCTGGTTCCAGTGTGGCAATGTTGAAAGGTGAGAGAGAATCTTTCATAGGTGAAGCCTAGTGCAAGATTATTAGGTCAGCGAGCTTCACCCTCGGAGGGAATTAATGCTGTTACTGAGGAGTAAGTTAACTCTGATGAGACCAAGTTGTACAATGAAGGAACCCTACATATTTAGCCCCTTCTCCATGCAACTGAATTTCTTTCTGCTTTTCTTCTGTGTGTGTGTGTGTGTGTGTGTGTGTGTGTGCGCGCGCGCGCGTGCGCGCACCAGGAGTAGACCATGAACTTGACCTTGAATTCCCTTTTGCTCAAAGCTGATACTTTACCATTTGAGCTATACCTCTACTTCCTGTCCTTCATGTTTTGATGAAGCCAGGTACTCCTCACCAGAGGTCATACATAGACTTCCTATCTCGGTCACCTGTGTCCGTGGATGGCTCTACTTCACCCTGAATCTTAACTCGTCCTATTAGGTGCTCACCATGGCCCCTCTGTCTACAGAAAGCTTAAATCTATCATTCCAAAAGAGCTGGTAAGTCCTTCCATCTATTTTAAAGTATCTCCTCTCCCTCCCACAGAGGAAAACTTCCCTATATGTAGATGGAAATCAATGAGAGCTACAGCAGACAAAAAGTACCACAACTAACAACAGCCAGGCTATAATACTCAGGTATTTCCTGATCTCTTTGTGTAGACCTGAACTGACCAGATATGTTTGGCTGGCATTTAACATTTAGTTAGCTCACGGATCTACATCCCTTTCCTTAGTTCAGGTAGAATTTCTATGGGAAGGCCAGCAGCTTCTTCTCTGCCCCAGAAAACTACCAGTGGCCTGTGCATTCCCATTAGAGATGACAAAGCAGTCTCAAGAATATTGTCTCCTGCACTTAGGATCCAGGAAGGAGCAATCCTGTGTTCTAGAGGAATTATCTTGCTTTCCCTAATTCAAAATTGAGAAGGGAGCTGCCTGGGCTGAGAGAGCAGCTGGCAGCCTTCAAATCAGGCAAATCAACTTCTGAACAAACCATCCACTGTTGGCAAAATTTGGGGACACGAGCAAAGACTTAATGGCCAGGACACTCATGACAAATAGCATTGTTTATGATAGTGGAAAATTGGCAATAGCTCCAGACCAAGGGGAATTGATTAAATTATGGCACATTCTTATAATGGAACATTATCTGGCTTTTGAAAGTTATTTGTTACATGAATATTCATAGACATGGAAAGATGGTCAAAGTAAATTGCTAGGAAAAATATAATTATGATGCCATTATATATGTACAAGTCAATATGTACAGTATAATATATATTGTAAATGTACAATGCATGTTGTATATTATATATATTTTATGTATGTAATTGTATATTGTACATTTACAAACAATATATGTACACATCAATGTGTGCAATGATAAATGTATGGGTGTATATATATCAATTCAAATATATACAATATATGCACAAATCAATACATGTAATGATAAATGTATGGTGAATATATATCAAATCACATAAATTGACTTAAGATGATGGGCATTATTTAGTTAGTTAGTTATTGCCAGTCCTGGGGCTTGAACTCAGGGCCTGAGCACTGTCCTTGGGCTTTCTCAAGGCTCTACCATTTGAGCCACAGCACCATTCCAGCTTTTTCTATGTATGTGGTACTGAGGAATCGAACCCGGGTCTTCGTGCATGCTAGGCAAGCACTCTACCACTAGGCCATACTCCCGGCCCCATGATGAGCATTTTTAAATCTTTTTTTTGCCAATGTGTATGTTCTTTGTGGATGACTATCTGTTCCTTTGTAAAGAGAAGAAAGTGATAAAAAAAAATTAGTTTCCATTCTAAGCTAGTTCACCTACTTCTGGACTAACCAAAATTCGAAAGGACTGACAATGGCAAGAAGTATGAGGATGTGGAACAGCTAGCACTTTGTCTCATGGCTGATAGAAGATTTATGTTTTAACGACTACCCTAGAAAACTTTATGCTAAAGCAAAAATATACATTAGCCCCACAAGCCAGTCATTCCTTTACTGGAGACATGCCAACAAAAACAAGTGCTTATGCCAGAATCTCTTTGCCTTATGACAGGATTACATCCCTACAAACATACACTGTAAGATGAAAAAACTCTAATTTGAAAATATAGTTAACACACCTAACCTAACTCAACACTGTAGCTTAGCAACACAATTCACTGTAGAGTACCAACTATTGTCCTTCATGACCACATGTCTGGCTGGCTGCTATAGCTGGCTGTGCTACCCACATCATGAGAGAGTACAGACGCACATACCCACCAGGCTGGGAAAGTCCAAAGTTCAAAGGACTGAATGTACAGCTCATTCACACCATCATAAAGTTAAAAACCATTAAGTAGGGGACTGTCTATACATCAAACCAAATGCACAAAATTGTTCATTATAGCATTATTAGTTATAACCCTAATCCAGGCACTGGATCTGAGGACTGAGATTCAAACATAGCCAAGACAGAATAGTCCATGTCACACTTATCTTCAATTAACTGGCAAAAAGTCAGAAGTGGAGTTGTAGCTCAAGTGGTAGATTACCAACCTTGAGCAAAAAAAGCTAAAGGATCTGGCCCAGCGCCCAAAGTTCAAGCCGTAGTACCAGTGTCCCTTTAAAAGAAATAGTCCTAAACTGGAAACACCACAATGTTAACCAGCAACAGAACAGGTAAAAAGAAACTACCTGTCGCTGGGAGTTTGGCCTAGTGGTAGAGTGCTTGCCTAGCATGCACGAAGACCTGGGTTCGATTCCTCGGTACCACATACATAGAAAAAAGCCAGAAATGGTGCTGAGGCTCAAGTGGTAGAGCTCTAGCCTTGAGAAAGTCCAAGGACGGTGCTCAGGCCCTGAGTTTAAACCCCAGGACTGGCAAAAAAAAAAAAGGTGTTCTATAATCATAGTCTAAAAGACAAAACGAAATCTCACATTAATTTTAATGATATTTATGTATGTATGTGTGTGATTCTGGGGTTAACCTCAGGGATTTTTTTTTTTTGCCAGTCCTGGGCTTGGGCTCAGCGCTTGAGCACTGTCCCTGGATTTTTTCTCAAGGCTAGGGCTCTACCACTTAAGCCACAGCACCACTTCTGGCTTTTTGCTACATATGTGGTACCGAGGAATTGAACCCGGGTCTTTGTGCATGCTAGGCAAGCACTCTACCACTAGGCCAAACTCCCGGCCCCAGGGATTTGTTTTTAAGGCAAATGCTATCACTGAGCTACGTGCTCACTCATAGTGTTTTTTGGTACTCGGTTATCAAAGTGTAGTTTATACTTACAGTACGTCTCAACTACAGTTAGCTACCCTTCACAGCTACACAGGCTGCTGGCCATTGTAGTGAACAGCACAGGACAATATCGTCATCTGAGTGTGGTAGCATGATGAATGTGTACTTACATAAAAATGAATATAAGCTAGGTGTGGTGGCTCATGCCTGTAATCCTAGCTACTCAGAAGGCTGAGATCTGAGGATCAAGGCTGAAAGCCAGCCCAGGCACTAAAGTCCATGAGACTCGTTTTTTTCCCTACCACTTGAGCCTCAGCACCACTTCCAGCTTTTTATTATGTATGTGATACCAAGGAATCAAACCTGGGTCTTCATGCATGCTAGGCAAGCACTCTACCCCTAGGCCAAATTCACAGCCCCTCCATGAGCCTCTTTATCTCCAATTAACCACTAGAAAACTGGAAGTGGCACTGTGGCTCAAGAGGTAGGGTGGTAGCCTTGAGCTGAAGAGCTCAGTGACAGAGCCCAGGCCCACAGTTCAAGCCCCACGACTACCACCACCAACAAAAAAGAACATATACTTAAATAAATAATCAAGCTATACATTCAACATATAAAAGTTACACATCAATAAAAATGATGCAATGGCTCATGCCTCTAAGCCTAGTACTTGGGAGACAGAGATCTGGGGATTGTGGTTTAGAGCCAGGCTGAGCAAAAAAAAGTTTTCAAGACTTCATCATGAAACACCAGTGGCAGACGGTAGTGGCCCATGTCATACCAGTGAAAGTACAACACAAATAGGAGGATAGCAGTCCAGGCCCACGCAGGCATAAAGGGAGACCATATCTTAAAAAAGTGGACACACAAAGGGGCTGACAGAATGGCCCAAGTGGTAGACTCTCTTCCTAGCACCTGATTTCAAGCCTCAATGCTGCCAGGAGTTTGGCCTAGTGGTAGAGTGCTTGCCTCGCATGCACGAAGACCTGGGTTCCATTCCTCAGTACCACATACATAGAAAAAATGCCAGAAGTGGTGCTGTGGCTCAAGTGGTAGAGCTTTCTCTAGCCTTGAGAAAACCAAGGACAAAGCTCAGGCCCTAAGCCCAAGTTCAGGACTGGCAAAAAAACAAAAAACAAAAAACAAAAAACAAAAAACATAAGAGGCATTTATTAAAGCATAGAAGCAATCTATGCCCACTCAGCTTAGCTTTCTGGGCCATCAAGGACACAGTTTAATAATTCAAGGGCAACTTCTCAAGTCAGCTGATTTGTCTGCACTGTAGAAATATGACCCAGGGTGTGTCTGAACAAGGTGAAAGCAGCTCTACTAAAGCAAGAAAGATCACAAATGGGAAGAATTCCCAGATGCAAACACGGATATGAAGGATTCTAACAGTTTGTACCCTGCACCTGAGTTGAACGAAATGCTTCAAGAACATACTAGTGGATAATGCAAGAGAGGGAAAGTATGATCCCATATTCATTGTCAGAAAGGCTCTCATAAATGTAGTTGGTTCTTGATCCACTCAAACATGAGACTATCTATATAGCTCTACTGAGCACCATAATCTATTCCGGAGGTGAGGTACACAAACAAGATTATTTTAGTGGTATATCATAAATTTCATTTTCAATAGTTACATATTTCAAGTTATAGTAGGGCTGGGAGTGTACACTAAGTCTAATTACAGTGAGATAAAAGCCTCGGCCTCCTTACTTTTATCTAAGTTAAAGAGGCACTGGGCTCTGGCACTCCTAGGTGAGAGGAAGTTGGGGCTCATTGAGGGAGAGCCCCAAAAGAGACTGAGCTATATTTTTCTGGTTCCTATGAAAATAATTTAGCTCTTAGCTCTTTTGTTGAGTATTGAGATAAAGAGGAATAATATGTAGGTCCATGTGAAAAATACATCCCACTAGTCTCATGATAATAGGATTCTTCCAAGCTGGGAAGGTAGCCCAGTGGTAGAGATAGTAGAGTGGGCATGTTTGAGATGCTGGATTCAGTTCCCAGTACAGGGAGAAAGACAGAGACAGTGGCAGAGAGATACCTTAATTTGGTCATGAGAAGTTTACCTCAATAATAAAGAATCTTCAAGCTACTCAAGGATATGTTTTGCAGTTATTCAAATGGTAAAATTTGGGTCAGGAGCTACCTTGGCAGCGGGGAACACAAAATCTTTCCTGTGATGTTTCACGTAGTCCTGGGGAAAACAACAAGTGCTCGGTGATGTTTGATGATTTTAGTTGCTGTGTGAAAGTTTTCATTGCTGTTGTTGGGGGGGAGGGAGGCAGGTGATGCTACTAAAGTTTGAACCCAGGACCTCACACTTGCTAAGTCAACTCTACTATTTGAACCATGCTCCAGTCATTTTTTGTTTTCTAGATAGAGTCCTATGTTTTTACTCTAGGGAGAATGAACATTTATCCACCCTTAAGATATTTTATGCAAACATTTTTGGTGTCCAAGAGTCCCTTTTTTCAAGTGTCCCCCCCATCCCCCAGGGTAAATATCTTCACCTTATTCTTGCTCAGTTCCCGACAACACTAACTATTTGGATAAGTAGACAAAATCAGAGGGAGAGAGCTGTTCTTTCACCACACACACACACACACACACACACACACACACACACACACACACACACACTTTTTTTCCTTTTTATAAAATGTTGTGATTTATGAAGGATTGTAAAGTTTAAAGGAGAGGGCCGGGAGTGTGGCCTAGTGGTAGAGTGCTTGCCTAGCATGCACGAAGACCCAGGTTCGATTCCTTGGTACCATATACATAGAAAAAAAGCCAGAAGTGGTGCTGTGGCTCAAGTGGTAGAGTTCTAGCCTTGAGAAAACCCAAGTACAATGTTCAGGCCCTGAGTTCAAGTCCCAGGACTGCGCAAAAAGGAGAGAAAAAGTGTGCTTTTAAATCAAGCTATTCTCTAATATAGGATTTATCTCAAAATTCCTCCACTTTCCCATGCCTTATTTTCCCTAATCTAACCTGCTTCAAAACCACAATCCTCTAAATCTCTGCCTCTGGAGAAGCAGAGATTAAAGGCCTAAGCCACTATGCCTGGCCTTAACTGTTTTAAAGGTAATGCTACAGAAGCCTTCTTTTGTTTGAAAGCAGAGGATTTACCTAGAGCATGGACTCAAATCCCAGACTAACCACCTTCATAACCCTTCCTGTGGAGGTCTTGTTTGTCGATACTTTAAAGTAACCATGCCTCTCATAGGGTTGTTTCTAAGGTCTAGGTGTGTTAAGTACCTGAAACAGACTCCAGGTCTACAAATGTCAGCTGTTATGATGAAGATGGTAATCTACTCCCAATTCCCTCCTCACTAGTCTAGCTTTCTGTCACACATCTTGTGCTGCAGATACCTGGTTTTGACAGGAAAGGCACCTAGCATGTGCAAGGTCCAGGGTTCAATACCCAGCCCTGCAAATATAAAAACAAAAAGTTAGAAACATCAAATGAGGACAGTGCTTGTGAAATTCTAAGGAAGCTGCAGTGAGGTGGGGTTTTTTTGGTGGGGGGGTGGGTCATGGGGCTTGAACTCTGGCCTGGGTGCTGTCCCCGAGCTCTTCAGCTCAAGGCTACCACATTATCCTTGAGCCATAGCCCCACTTCCCATTTTCTAGTGATTAATTTGAAATAAGAGTCTCTTGGCTTTATATTGACTTGGCTGGCTTTGAACCTTGATCCTCAGATCTCAGCCTCCTGAGTAGCTGGGATTTTCCTTTTTCTTTTATCCCTATCAAAAGCAGAGTCTCGGAGAGTAAATGCTATACAAAATAATAGAATGGTTTCTGTTCCCTTTTGCTGCTTGTACAATTTAGCACATTTATTATAAGCTCTGTTTTTCAGTCTTCCTATGCAAGATGATGAGCCTGTCCTACCCCCTCCCCTACCAGCAAGACTCCCCTCTCACCCTGACTATTTGTAGTATTCTATGATATGCTAGAGACTTTGAAACAAGGGAAACATCCCATGCACAGCTGCCCTAAGCTTGAGATTCACACTGCAGAGTGGCCATGAGGTTGAGGAAACATCTTACCCACATCTCTAATCTTCCCCCTGCTCAAGCTTCACACTTTCCTCCTAGATAATTAACACTCAAGTCATTTACATAGCCGCACTTTGTTAAAAGTGTTGTCAAGTAAGGATTTAACCAATCCTTGATCTTGGTCTACTGCAGGCTGGGCTGTGGAGGAACAGCTCGAGAGAATGAAAGGTGCCCATCTTTCTTCTCAGGAAAGGAAAATGCTTTGCTTGGCACAAGTCCCGAGTCATGAACTAGAGAATTTAACAGTACACATGCTCTGAAAACCAGCCAGCCAGCAATAACCTCACCCCAGTAACAAGTCAGAAAGACAGCCAACCAAAGGCAGACCCTCTATATGTCAGCCAATCAGCAATTGTCTCACTGGTGCTGGAATTTCCAAAATGGAGTCAAAGGCAGCTTTAGTCCTGTGTCGTGTTTACAGCTGGAAGTCCTTAAATGCCTCAATACTTCCTCTTCTGAAATCCCATCAGCTGCTAAAAGTAAACAGTTTTGGGGTGCTGGGAAAATTTTGCTATACAAGTACAGTTTCTCTTAAAGGCAAATAGGATTTTTTTTCTTTTATACCACATGCTATGTTCAATTAAGTACAACACTTCTAACATCTGGATTCTTCCTCCCCTACAGACACCATTTATGGCTTTTTTTGTGAGTACAGACTTATAAGAGACAGATGCAAGAAGGAGCTGTGAACTTAGCACATTATCTTTTATTCTCTCTGTGGTTTCTATTATCTATGTTTATTTGTGTATATAAATCTCCATATGCCAAAAGAACAAGTGTGAATTTTCTAATGGATATTTACTAAATGAGAAAAAAATTGTTTCAAACTTCTTTGTGTTTTATATAATGGTTTAATATAAACATGGTGGAAAGTAAACTAGCATATACATTTAAGCATAAATGTAATGTATAATTTCCTTAACTAGTATGAAAGGAGCTGATAAACTCATAATTTTTTTAGAGAAATTCAGGCTAATTTTTTTCTCAGATTGGTATAGTGGTACAAATCTACTAGCCCCAGAACTTGGGAGGCTAAGGCTGGAGGTTAACCTGGGATAGTGCATGGCAAGACTGTGTCTCGAAATGAGACAGGGGCTGGAAAAAGGAAAAAAGAGAAAGAAGAAAAACTGCAGCAGAAATAGTTGCAATGGCTTTCCACATTGTATATTGTCATAAGTCTTTCAGCTAACATAGATGTTTGGATGCACTGTCAGCAATATTTTCTACTCCAAAATTTCAAGCCCATCTTCAAATGCTAGGATAAAAATCTACTGATAAAAATGTCAATAACTTCATTATTAAATAACTACACCCCTTATTTTACCATAGCCACAAATATAGAAACCCCTTTTAATCACAAAAAAGTAAAAATATTTCCCTTCGAGTAGTGCTTTTCTTCTGAAAAAGACTTGCTTGTGAAGCTATATAAGCAGATGAGCCTTCTGAAACATTAGCAGATGTTTGCAGAGATTTCCATTGTGTAAGCAATTAATGAGACAATTATAGTGCTTTTGTTGGATGAAATACAACTAAGCCTTTGGTGCATGCTTGCATAAAGGTATAAATAATGCTTTCTTAAAATTGAAGCAATGCATAAATGACTTTATGAAAGATGTCAGCTGTCTTGCCATATCCCCCACTATGTCACAGAACTGCACTGAATGCCTTCCATTGAGACTGAAGTTAAATTGCTTGCATTTATAGTATTCAAACTGAAAAGCTGCAGGATTTTTATGTTTGCCCTGGCATTAAGAAGTTTTCATTTTTCATTCAAAAACCTATTGGCAAGGTGTTATCAAACTAAAATTCTAAAAATGAAGAGACCAATTGCTCAGATAAACTAATCAAAAGCCTGGAGTTTGGCCTAATGGTAGAGTGCTTGCCTGGCATGCATGAAGACCCGGGCTCAATTCCTTGGTCTCACATACATAGAAAAAAAAGCTGGAAATGGTGCTGAGACTCAAGTGGTAGAGCTCTAGCCTTGAGAAAGTCCAAGGACGGTGCTCATGCCCTGAGTTCAAGCTCAAGCCCAAGACTGGCAAAAAAAAAAGTTGAAAATAAGAAAGTGAGCAAAGGGGTGACATTGTCCAAAAAGAAATATACTCATTACCTGATCTATGGCACTGTCACCCCTCTGTACATCATCTTTATAATAGCAATTTTAAAAATTAATTTTAAAAAGTCGAAGGTAGGCTGGGACTTTGGTCAGTGGTAGAGTGCTTGCCTAGCATGCACAAAGACCTGGGTTCCGTTCCTAAGTACCACATACATAGAAAAGCCAGAAGTAGTGCTGTGGCTCAAGTGGTAGAGCGCTAGCCTTGAGGAAAGCCCAAGGACAGTGCTCAGGCCCTGAAGATAAATGCAGCACATAGGATGACATGCCTGTCATCCTAGTTATTCAGGAGGCTAAGATCTGAGATGGTGGTTCAAAGTCATCCCAGACAAGGAAGTCTGTGAGACTTTCATCTCCAATTAAAAAGCCAGAAGTGATGGGCTAGGAGTTTGGCCTAGTGGTAGAGTGCTTTCCTAGCATGCATGAAGACCTAGGTTCGATTCCTCAGTATCAGATACACAGAAAAAGCCAAAAACGTTGCTGTGGCTCAAGTGGCAGACCATTAGCCTTGAGAAAGGCCAAGGACAACGCTCAAGCTCTGATTTCAAGGCCCAGGACTGCCAAAAATAAAAAGCCAAAAGTGAAGCTGTGGCTCAAGTGGTAGGATACAAAAGAGCCCAAAGTACAAAAACTCAGGGACAGTGCCCGGGCTCTGAGTTCAAGGCCCAGAAGAGACACAAACAAAAACAAAAGGAGTTGAAGATAAAGTAGAGGAATTTCATCCAGTCAAAACCACTTACAGCCACATACTGGTAGCTCAACTACCAGCTGGTAATCTTTAACTACTTAGGAGACTCAGATCTCAAGATGTGGTTCAAAGCTGTGAGACACATCATTATTTAACCACCAGAAAACTGAAGGTGGTGCTGTGGCTAAGAGTGGTAGCCTTGAGCAAAAGAGCTCAGGGACAGCACCCAGGCTCCAAGTTCAAGCTCTACCAACTACCCCTACCACTATTCCCAAAAGAGCTCAGGGACAGCACCCTGGACCCAAGTTCAATCATCTCCACCACCCACCCCTACCACTACTCTCAAAAAACTACTTAGACAATGCCATGCGAGAAAAAGGGATGGATGTAAAACAAATCATGTTAAGAGAGGTAACCCAAGCTCATCAAGACAAATTGTGCATTTTTTCTCTCACATGTGGCAACTCAATCAAATTACACCAAGACATAGTAAATAATACAGAACTCTAAGCATTCATAAGCAGTGAGGCCAAAGGAGGATACTCCTAGGAGACAAACACAAAGGCCTCTGTGCCAATGGAAACGAGTTGTTTTTTTCTTGTCTTGTCTTGTTTGTTCATTCATCTGTTTGAGAAAGTAAGTGGGGAGCACAGAAATGGAGGGACAAAGGACAAACAAATGTAGCAATGGTATTCATTAGGTACTCTGCTGAAAATAAATTATACAATTTGTGGGTAGAGATGGGAGGGAAAAACTGGGAGAGGTAAGGTTGTCCAAAAGGAAACATACTCTTTCTCTGGTTTATATAACTGCACGTCAAGAGCAATTCTCACAGTTGTATCAAGTACATGTTCCAGTATATATAAGCTCATCATGCTAATCAGAGTGTGATTTCTCATTAAAGAATGTTCAAGCCAAAAGAACAAAATAAGGTGAATGATACCACTGCAGAATCCAATTAAAATGTAAGTGGAGGGCTGGGAGTTTGGCTTAGTGGTAGAGTGCTTGCCTAGCATGCACGAAGACCCGGGTTCAATTCCTCAGTACCACATACATAGGAAAAAAAAAAGCCAGAAGTGGTGCTGAGGCTCAAGTGGTAGAGCTCCAGCCTTGAGAAAAGCCTAAGGACAGTGCTCAGGCCCTGAGCTCAAGCCCAGGACTGGCAAAAAAAAAAATGTAAGTGGAACAGACTATGACTGCAAGAGATTTTATAAGCAAATTCTGTAAAATAATGATGAATCAAGGAAAACCAAAGCACAAAAAACATCTAATAAAAAAGAAGGGTATGTGATGTTTACAATTTATTTCAGATAAATAGTAAATTTGTTTATAGTGTCTCAGAGAGAGTAGAAGAAAGCTTCAGTGTCTTTATAAAGTAACCTAGCCTAGAAGATATACTCATCATTTCCACCACGCCCTACTGGTCACAACAGCTGTCCCTAGACACTGTGGGCTGGGACTGCATGAGAAGGTAAGGCTGGCTATCTCACTAAACTACTAAAATTCATAAAAATTTAATTTCTAGACGCTCTAAGTCTGTAAGAGTGTTTATGAGTTTACTGTTATTGCTCCAGAAGCTCAAACAGTACAAGCACAAAAGTTCAGTTAGTACATTATAAGTGAATGAAAATAAGGATGACCAAGAATTTGTGGCAATTTGTTTGGGTTAGATAGAAGCATAAGACTCAAAATTATTTAAATTTTAAGGCTTTGTTATTTTTTTTTACCAAACCAATAACTATTGATTTCATATGAATATTGGGCAGAAAATAAAAACTGCTTCATAATCAGCAAACAAACTCAACATCTACTTTAAGGAGTATTAGGGAAAGCCAATAAATATGATTGGCTTTTAGCACAATTCCCAGCACAGAACAGACAATGAGTTAATTTGACCAAGTTCCATTTACAGATGAGGATGTGTCGGTATCAAATAGTATTTTCTTTCTTTCATTGTTTCCTTCTTTTTCTTTCTTTATCATGTCTCCACTAGATCTACTATTCCAACACCAGGGGGCAGCAATAGAGGATGTCTCTGGCTGCTCACCAATGCCTTCTTACACAGCCAGAAAAGGGGTGTGGCAAGAATGTGTACACTGGAGGCAATCCCTTTGCACAAATGAAGGGATGTGTTTGTACCAGTCACAGGACTTCTGCTGAATCACCCTCTTGGGCCTGGGTGGAAATATTTCAGTTTATCTAGAGTTCAGGAAGGTTCAAGTTGTATTTTATTAAAAAAAAAAAACAGCTGGGCCGGGAGTTTGGCCTAGTGGTTAAAGTGCTTGCCTAGCATGCATGAAGACCCGGGTTCAATTCCTCAGTACCACATACATAGAAAAAAGCCAGAAGTGGTGCTGAGGCTCAAGTGGTAGAGCTCTAGCCTTGAGAAAGTCCAAGGACAGTGCTCAGGCCCTGAGCTCAAGCCCAGGACTGGCAAAAAAAAAAAAAAAAAAAAAAAAAAACCAGCTATATTTAACACATTTATTCCATCCAACAAGCTCTTATAATGACTGAACTCCTCACATATATATGTGGGAGCTACGTTCTTTTTGTAAACGTGGCTAGGGGCTTGTGATCTCTCCAGCCCATAAAGTTTGGCAGAATTGGTACAGTGTAAACTTTTTTTTTCTAGTCCTGGGGCTTGAACTCAGGACCAAAACACTGTTCTTGGGGTTTCTCAAGGCTAGAGCCTTACTACTTGAGCAACAGCACCACTTACAGCTTTGTCTATGTATGTGGTACCTAGGAATCGAATACGTGTCTTCATGCATGCTGGGCAAGCACTTTCTCAATAGGCTGAACTCTCAGTCCTGCCGTGTAACTTTTGAGACTAGGTCATAAAGCCATCTTTATCTGTCTGTATGCTTGCCCTTGGACCCCAGCCACCAATTATGAGAAAGCCCAGACCATAAAAAGAGGCCACTTAGCAATATTCTGATGATGAACACCAATTGCCAGACATGAAAGTCAATGAACTTTCCTCTTATTTCAGTTCCAGCCTTGAGTCTTAATTTCAAGTTCCAGACATACTCACTGTGCTTGCTTTCTTTTTTTCTTTTTTCTTTTCTTTTCTTTTTTTTTTTTTTTTTGTGGGTCATGGGGCTTGTACCTGGCCTGGATGACATCCCTGAGCTCTTCACCTCAAGGCTACCACCCTACCCTTGAGCCAAGCCCCACTTCCCATTTTTTTCTTTTTTTCTTTTTTTTTTTGCCAGTCCTGGGCTTGAGCTCAGGGCCTGAGCACTGTCCTTGGACTTTCTCAAGGCTAGAGCTCTACCACTTGAGCCTCAGCACCACTTCCGGCTTTTTCTATATATGTGGTACCAAGGAATCGAACCCGGGTCTTTGTGCATGCTAGGCAAGCACTTTAACCACTAGGCCAAATTCCAGGCCCGAACTTCCCATTTTTTTCTAGAGGTTAATTTGAGATAAGAGTCTCAGGTCCTTTTGTACCCAGACTGGCTTTGAACCTTTATCCTCAGATCTCAGCCTCCTCAGTAGCTAGGATTACAGGCATGAGCCACCAGAACCTGGGCCCCACATGAATTTCTTCCTTAATATCTCTCTCTCTCTCTCTCTCTCTCTCTCTCTCTCTCTCTCTCTCTCTCTCTCTCTCTCTCTCTCTCTCTCTCTCTCTCTTTTTCTTGCCAGTCCTGGGCTTGTATTCAGGGTCTGAGCACTGTCCTTGGACTTTCTCAAGGCTAGCACTCTGCCATTTGAGCCACAGCACCACTTCTGGCTTTTTCCTACGTATGTGGTACCGAAGAATTGAACCTGGGTCTTCATGCATGCTAGGCAAGCACTAGACCACTAGGCCAAAGTCTCACCTGCCATCCACATAAATTTTTAGTCCACAAAAATGATGTATAATAAATTATGATTGTTGTAAGCCACTAAATTTGGGAATAACCTGTTATGAAGTGACAATTAATAAAATACTCTACCAAGATTTCTTCTAACTACAAGGAGAACAAAATTTATTTATGTATTCATTATTCACCCTCTTGTAACCCAAAAGGATATATATTTGAATGTCCACACAAATCTCCTGGATTGGTCAGGAACCAGTGTTTCACACTTGCAACTCTAAAGCTCTAAGGAGGCTGAGATATGAGGATCATAGTTCAAAGCCAGTATGGGCAGGAAAAGTTTGTGTTACTCTTACTTCCAAGTAACCATGAAAATAAACACATTTTTTAAAAGCTGTAAATGGAACTGTGACTTAAGTGGCAGAGTTCTAGTGTTGAATAAAAAATCTAAGAGAGAACACCCAGACCTTATATTCAAAGCCCAGTAGCAGCAGACACACACACACACACACACACACACACACGCACTACATATATGTACAGTATATGTATATGTGTGTTTATATGCATGCTTATACTTGTACATATATGTATATATGACTATATATGCATATATTTGGATACATATATATATTAATTGGACTTGTCTTTTTGGCCCCTCTCAGAATGGAAAGTCTCACTACTTTTGTGGCTTTCCTTTCACTTTTAAATAAACTTGCTCTGGCTGCTTTAAACAAAATAAAGAAGCAATTTAAATGTGTCTTCTTTACAAGAGGGGCTATCTAAATCTGCCTTCTCCTTTGAAATGATAAAAATCTGAGAATTCTTCATAAATGGGTAAAAACAGAATGAAGGCAATTTTGGCAAAAGGAAGTCCTAAAAGTTAGCTATTTTAGGTAAGTTTCATTCATCTTATTACCCCAAACTATTGTCTAAAGATTAGGAATTGCTGGAATGACATAACTACATGTATCCCCCACAGCTCAGGAAGAATAAAAGTAACAAATAATAGCTGATGTTTTATTTTATTTTTTACCAAATAAGTATTTATTTATTCATTATATTTTCCCAGGAAGAGGAAGTACCCAGGTATAGCACAAATCAATCATGAAACAAAACACCCAGGGCTGGGATCATCAAAGCCCAGGGAAGCTTCAGTCTGCAGGGATCAGAGAAAGGACAGACGTACCCTCTCCCCACCCTCCTGCCACATAAAGTCAAGATTTCTCACAAAGCTTTGGTTTCTAGCAGTAAACATGGTGTTACATTCATCCATTTCCTATTAAACAATCTTGTGGCCACTTCAATATTACTTTCTTGCACCTGTATACAAGTTTCTGAGTGACTTGAACATACATTCATATTCCCTTTCCTGGTCTCCTGACCCCACTTTCTACATGGAAAGTCCAAATTGCTTCTCTCTAGTATGAAAGAACAAGTAGGTTTGATCACAAATGTCATATATGGTAAAAATCATTTAAAAAAAGGGGGGCGGCACGGGAGTTTGGCCTAGTGGTAGAGTGCTTGCCTAGCATGCACAAATACCCGGGTTCGATTCCTCGGTACCACATACATAGAAAAAAGCCGGAAGAGGTGCTGAGGCTCACGTGGTAGAGCTCTAGCTTTGAGAAAGTCCAAGGACAGTGCTCAGGCCCTGAGCTCAAGCTCAGGACTGCAAAAAAAAAAGGGGGGGGGCACTCAGGTTCGGAACATGGTGGGGGAAGGATGGAGCCCTAACTTCCCCTGGAATCTTTGTATAAGTTACATAAAATCTGAAGAGACATTACAAGGATTGTATATGGGCATGTAGGTTTTCTTTTGAGGAAGAAAAAAAGTAGGGGCTAGGATTTATTTTTAGAAAAGATCTAGTCCAAAATGGGAAATACGGAAAGCAAGGGCACAAAAGAAAAGCAATGGTTCAAGATCCTCACTTCAGAAGAGGTACCCTTAACTTTGTTTCAGATCCTTTTGTCTAAAGCAGAACCTTCTGTCAAAGATACTTCGGCTATTTTTCTCAATTCTAAAAGTAAGTTTGTAAACAATAAAACCCCAAAAGAACACGCAGAAAGACCCACATATTATTATTTACACAAACTACGTCACCTAGCAACTACCAATTCAGAAACCCATAAAGTCCTACAAAGCCCAGACAAATACAATTAACTAGAGGGGGTCAGCACTTGTGGGGAGACAAGAAACCAGGACCATACACACATCACCCAGTGCATTTGTCCCCTTTCAATAGTGAGGTAGGTTTGCGATGATCTCACAGCATGCAAACGAACCCCCCTTTTTCTCCTTTAGCCAACCCAACACTATGAACCACTATGTAGCAGGGCAGAACACTGGCTCCAGGTGCCACAAAGAGGCCCTCACTTATGGGTCTCCCTGGGGAAGCCAAGACTTTCTAAAAGCTGATGATTTTGATCCGTGTTTTATATATCCGTCCCTGTCTGGCTAGTACAAGGTGGAAACAAATCTGTGGTCTCAGAGTTTTACCATATCAATTCCTGTTTCTTAGAGAGAGAGAAAAAAAGGACACATACAGTTAAGTGTGTGGTAAGCCCAGGCTAACCTAGGAAAAGGCAGATTTGGTATATGAAAAAAAAAAATCCCAGAGCCCTAGGATTAGACAATCATGGCTTCCTCTCTGGGCCTCTTCTACTGTCTCTGTACCAGTTTCCTGTTTAGACTAATTTCTATTCTTCCAGCAGAAGGAGAACAAGACATGGGTCAGCCCAATTCAAAACCTAGTCTCCCACGAAATATTTCCAAGAGTGGAGGGGCTTTCAAGAGGACCCTATGGCAGAAAAGCCAGCTCTAATTGGCAAAAATGAGGCAATTCAATAGGCTATGCACTCCAAATAGTTGCTCTCCATGGTGATAAAAACAACAAAGTCTTCCTGCCGTGTGAGGACCTGGAGCTGCTGCCCATTCATACCTGAGATTGCTCACGCACAGATGCAGGCCCAGTGCAATAGCTGGGCCTCTTCAGCCGCCCGGGCGCCTTCTCCACTGCCTTGGTGCAGCCACCTGCAAACTGCTGGTTGGACACTGAGCCCATGGTCATTAGCTGAGCCAGCAGCCCCGGGTCCCTGGTTGGCCAGCACTAGCTGATGTTTTAAATCTTTGAGTTGTTTCCTTCATGAGGCACAGAAAATGTTTCTCTTTTTCCATTTCTGTTTTAATGCTGTTATAGTAGAATCAACCCTTACTAAAACAATTAAAAAATTGTTCAAACTTGCCTTAGCAAGGGATGCTTAGCAGATGATGCTGTCCCCTATTAAGCTGCTCTGGAGTACAGCTGGCCCAAGGCTAGGTGAGCTCCTGAGTTTGTCCACAGAAAACTGATTCAAAAGAATTCCAGAATATGGCCAGGAAGTCCTCATCACCAGGGCCTCAAAGTCAGGAATCCTTTGGCTTTCTGCTACTGTAAACGTGGACCCTGTTGGGATGACTCTTTATGGATCCTTATAGCTGAACTTGGTTCAAAATATCCCAGAGTTCCAGACTGAGGATAGAACAGGGAAAATAAAACATGTGAAAACAGGAGCCGGGAATCAGAGGTGAACATTATAATAGCGAACTTGAGTGAAAGAACATGAAAACAATCTTCTTTGCTTAAAACGTCATACTCTTTCATTAAGCTGTAGTATATGTTTAAAAATAAAAAGAAGCAGCTCTCTCCCTCCCTCTCACCTTACCTTCTTGAGAACTGAGTAACAAGGTCTTAGACATAGCCTGAGGGGGTAAAAAAAAAACAGTTGAGGCCGGGAGTTTGGCCTAGTGGTTAAAGTGCTTGCCTAGCATGCACGAAGACCCGGGTTCGATTCCTCAGTACCACATACATAGAAAAAAAGCCAGAAGTGGTGCTGAGGCTCAAGTGGTAGAGCTCTAGCCTTGAGAAAGTCCAAGGACAGTGTTCAGGCCCTGAGCTCAAGCCCAGGACTGGCAAAAAAAAAAAACAAAAAAAAAACAGTTGATAAAATCACTTGGAGCACAGAAGTGTTTCACAAATCAGATTATTTTGGAAGGAGCATTTTAAGGTAAGGATACCTATTTTAATGGGAGTATCAAACATCCCTTTATTTAAAGCAATGCTCAGACATGTCATGAGGACCCAAATTTAATAAACAGACCAGCCCTGATATTTCTGGAGCCAATTAATAAAACCTTTCCATAGCAAGATGATTTAAGTATACCAGATGTCAAAACAAACTGACCCTTGGCCAATTTAAGCCAAGCCCAATCCATTCTTTCACTATGAATACTCCTGATGTTATAGCACTACTTATTCTGCCTGTTATCAGATTTGCCCATACCCACATTTGGGTTGTATACTATCAGTTCTTTGCTTTTGTGTTATTAGTACATCTCTTTGGTCTCTACCTTGATGAGTAATGAGCTGTGTGTACGCGTGTGTGCATACGCACTCATGCATGTATGATCCTGGGGCTGGAACTCAGGGCCTGAGCCTCAAGGCCTGGGTATTATCCCTGAGCATTTTTGTTCCAAGGCTAGTGCTCTGTCACTTGAGCCACAACTTCATTTCTGGCTTTTTGGTGCTTAATTGGAGATAAAAGAGTCTTCCTGACTTGTCTGCTTGGGCTGATTCTGAACCTTGATTCTCAGATCGTAGCCCCCTTGAGTAGCCAGGATTCCAGGCATGAGCTTTTGTTTTCTGTCACAAACTTGTTATTCCAAGTAGGAAGTCTCCTTCCCTGGAACCTCACTGGACTCAGTAAGAAGATTTTAAATCTCTGTACTCCTGTGAGCCCCGTTCTCTGCATGTATAAAACCATCATCACTGCTGCCTATTGTGGGAGATCTTAGGAAGCCAAGAGCACCAAAGCAGCAGGTAAAGCCCTATATAATGGAAGGTGTTACTGATGAGCATACAAGTCTTTGCCACCATCAGAACAGATGGCTTCCAAATGTCCTCAGATGTCTGCTTCACTAAATGCTGGTTTGGAAAAGTAAGATGGACCACTTGTTGATACATATAGGGTCCCAAACTGCATCAGAGCAGATGGGAGGCACTGCAGGCTATAGGTAAAACTATAGTTTTGACTTGGTACAGATCCACCTGAGCGATAAAGCATGACTGAAGCCATTTGTACCCTTGGTCAAATTAATTTCTCTAAGCCTTAGTTTCCCAAATCAATAAGAATACTACAAAATAACCTGTGGCTCAAGTGGCAAAGTGCCTGCATAGAAAGCCAAAGGCCCTTTGCTCAAACCTTAGGAACACAAGGAGGAGGAGGAGGAGAAGGAGGAGGAGGAGGAGGAAGAGGAGGAGGAGGAGGAGGAGGAGGAGGAGGAGGAGGAGGAGGAGGAGGAGGAGGAGGAGGAGGAGGAGAACAAGAGGAGCAGCAGCAAAATGGTTTCCCTCATTTGTCCTAATCAGTAGAAACCTTAGGCTCTCCTAGCAGAGATTTACAATAGAACAAAATGTAGATTCATAAGGCCATATAGATTGAGGCTAAATGAAAGGACCTCTGGGATATAGAAACAAAAGTCATATAATGAGTGATTGTTGTCCTTAATGTACTATGTTCTCTCTCATCTCTTTTGCTGTCCCTTGGTTATCTCATCCTGTTACAGTATTTCACCTGGTTATCTGATATATTGTATATATGCATATTTGGTTATTTGAAATAGGATAGGGAAGGGAGGAAAACAAGATGAGGGGTGGGGGTGGGGAGAGGGAAATGGGGACCAAGACACGAAAAAGGGTATCAATGTATGTGAAGTAATGCACCTTCTATCTGGTGAATATAATGTAACCCTTCTATTAATTACAATAAAAATATATGGAAGAAAAAAGAGGAGCAGCAGCAAAATAACCCCACCTCGTTGGGATTTAATATGGATGGTGCAATAGGACAGGTCAAATTCCCGAGCTTTGATGCACAATACATACTCTGCATCGGGTTTCCACTCCTGTAACAGCCCAGCATAGTTAGGGGAAAACAACTTAGAATGTACCCTGCACTGTTAGCAATGACAGCTTTGGTGTGTGCACTACCTTTTTCTCTAGCATATCTATTGCTGCAAAGTTTTGCTCTTTCAATCAAACAACCAACCACAAAAATCCCAGTTTCGGAAGTGAAGGGTAAAAGCTAAGTGCGTTGCCAGGCATGGCAGTACCGGCCTGCACCTCAAACTTCACGCACACTTCCACACCTGTACACCTGGGCCCATCCACGGCGCCTAAGCCAACTGCGGGGACGCGCGGGCCAGGCCCTGGAGCCTCACAGAGCCGATCGGGCCCGCCCGGCCCACCCCTGCGCAGCCCCGGGGACCGGAACCGCGTCCCTCGGGCCTCCCGCGGGCGGGTGGCCCTCCCAGAGGCCGGAAGCGACCGGCTGAGGCCGGCGAGGCCCGGGGCCGCTGAGTCAGCCCGGCGGAAGGCGTGCGCACCGCGTGACCCGCGGCCACGTGACCCGTCCGCACGTGACCCGCGCGAGGTGGGGCGGGGCTGCCGGCGCCTTCGCTGTTGCTGCCTCGAGAGGCGTTCGCGTAAGTGAGGAGCGGAGCTGGGCCGGGGTCCCCGGGCCCCTGCACCCCAGGACTGCCCCGCGGCAGGCTGTTCTCACCCCCTCTCGGGCGGGCCCTAGGGGCGGTGCGCTCAGGATCGGGGCGGGGGGACACGCAGACCCCCCCGCCGGCCGTGCGGGCCGCCTCCGCGGGGAGCCCGGACGCCCATCTCCCGGAAACGGAAAGCCCAGCACGGTTCACCTTGCGGGGCGGGCGGCGAGGGGCCCCCTCTCCTGACGCCGGGAGAAGACACACCTCCCCCGGCTCAGCTGTGGCCCTACCTGCTCCTGAGGCCCGAGACGTCCGGTCGGAAGGCCCGTCTAGGTGCCCTGAGGGGTAGGAAGTACCCGCTGGGATGCAGGTTGACTCTGCCCCAGAGTGCGATCAGGGAGATGGGACTGGAGGAAACCGAGAGGGTCCCAGAGAACTGTGGTGCTCATGAGGTCCCTCGCGTCGTCAGTAAGTGGGGAAGCTGAGATTAATATCCAGGTCTCTCCCACAGCAGTGCCGCCTGGCGGTGATGGGGACTTCTAGGCCCCAGTCCTTAGTTCCTCTGTGCCCTGAAAGACAAGGCCTTTTCCATGTCGTTTTGGGGGAAGAGATCGTTGCTGAACTGTCCCTTTCTCTGCCCCTCCTTCTTTCCATTGATTCCTTTTGTCAGGGCAAGATGAAGCTCATCATCCTGGAAAACTATTCGCAGGCCAGCGAGTGGGCAGCCAAATACATCAGGAACCGCATTATCCAGTTTCATCCAGGGCCAGACAAGTACTTCACCCTGGGGCTCCCCACTGGTATGTTGCGGGGTGGAGAGGGTGCTGACAATAGGAGTACGGAGAGTAGGCATCAGTGGAGTTTAAGGGGCTAGGGCCACTGAGCCCAGGGATTTGAGGAAGGACTTCAGGTAATAGGAGAAATGAGTAGAGTTCTTCCTGGGAAGGAACTAGGCTTCCTTTATGCTATTCCTGTAGAACCTTGCGGCAGATGGGAACTTGGTTAGACAGGAAAAGCTTGATTTTTAGGTTATATCTCTGGCCTTGTCAAAGTTTCTCAAAAGAAGACCTTTTTGCCTTAAAGTACTCATTTTGTGAAATCAATTATTTTCTCCTCCTTGTGCATTTCGAAGAATACTTGCTAAGCACTATTCTTGGAAGACCGGAGGTGAGAGTCAAATAATTTTCTATATGGCTTAATTAGGCACAAAATGTAAGTGAAAAACAGTCCCAGTTTCTTTTGGAAAAGACCAGAATGTTGCATCTTTGGCAAATGTTCTGAGTAAATTCACAGGTGGATGGATTTACACCAGTGATCTTAACTGTCCCATCTATTAGACACTTGAAATTTTTTTCCGTAAGTGACTAACCAGTAAATGTTTTATACCTCACTGCCACAATTCCTCAACTCTGACTTTGTAGCAATGAAAGTAGCCATAGACAATATGTAAGTGAATGAATGTAGCTGCCAATAAAACTTAATTTATAGACACCAGAATTTGAACTTAAAACTTTTATTTTATAAAATATTCTTTTGGGGGCCGGGAGTTTGGCCTAGTGGTAGAGTGCTTGCCTAGCATGCACAAAGACCCAGGTTCAGTTCCTCGGTACCACATACATAGGAAAAAAAGCCAGAAGTGGTACTGTGGCTCAAGTGGTAGAACTCTAGCCTTAAGAAAGCCCAAGGACAGTGCTCAGGACCTGAGCTCAAGGCCCAGGACTGGCAAAAATAATAACAAATAAATAGAAGATTCTTTTGGCCAGGCACAGTGACTCACGCCTGTAATCCTAGCTACTCAGGAGGCTGAGATCTGAGGATTGAGGTTCAAAGGCATCCCAGGCACTACAAAGCCCAGAGACTCTTTATCACTAGAAAATGGGAAGTGGGGCTGTGGCTGTAGGGTAGGGTGGTAGCTTTGAGCTGAAGAGCTCTGGGACAGCAGCCAGGCCCAGGGGTAGGGTAGGGTAGCCTTGAGCTACAGAGCTCCGGGACAATGCCCAGGCCCAGGGGTAGGGTGGTAGTCTTGAGCTGAAGAGCTCAGGGACAGCACCCAAGCCAGAGTTCAAGCCCCATGACCTCCCCGCCCCCAAGAAAATATTTCTTTTGATTTTTAAAAACTATTCAAAGTTGTAAAAAAAAAAATCAACTCATGAGCTTTACAGAAGACCAGTAACAGGTTTCATTTGGTCAAAGTTTGTTTAGTTCTGCACCAGAGAGAAGCTTGTGGGAACATTATCTGCCTATACCTGTAAAGCTACCAGTGTGTCAGCCCTATGGAGGCCGCATTAACATTGTTCTCTTAACTAGAGCCACCCAACTTTTACCCTATCAGAGTTGGGTTCTACTGTAACGCCTCTCTACTTCCAATTGGTACACAGTCAGATCCAAACTCCTCAGAGAGACTCTTCAAGGCTCCCAGCCCCTCCCTGCTCTCAGGCTTCAGCCTGTAGAGCTAGAATTATTTGCTTCTGTTAGATGTAGCACTAAGGAATAGGAGCAAAGTTCTGTGTAGAAAGCACAGACTCTCCAGCTAAGTTAAGCAGAAAAGTAATTCATTGTGGGGAGCTCACAGAAGGAGTAAATTGTCTAGCTTAGGCATGGCTAAGGCCTCATCACAGGGATTGTTTTTTGTTTTGGTTTGGTTTTGGTTTTGGTGTGGGAGGGGGCGGGAATAGCTACCAGCTTCACACAGAGATTTACTAAGTGCTGTCTATAAGCCGCAAAGTTATAGACTGGAGCTAAAGCAACAAAAATGGTATAAATCCTGCCTTTGAAAGCTTGAATAGCATTGGAAGTGACATAACAAACAAGCTGATTGGGAAAACCTGAGTATGTTTAAGAGTGAAGAGGAAAAATGAATTAGGAAAGAAGGTTACAGCGTTGGATATGTTGGTGTCAGGGAAGTGTCTCAGAAAGTGATACTTAAAGTAAGATCTGAGAGGTGAGTTAGACATGCAGATGCTTAAAGGAAGAGCATTGCTAGTAGAGAGAAAAACAGACACAAATGCCCGAGAGGAAAGCAGAGGGGAGGTCAGAGACCTAGTTATGGGGTTAGTAAGGACTGGTGATTATGAGCATGAAATGAGAAGCTGTTGATGGTTGAAAAGAGGAGTGACATTGTCTGGTTTGAGCAGGGGATTTTTGTTTTGTTTTATTTTTCTGGGCCTGGGCACTGTCATTACTGTCATTGTGTTCTTTAGCTCAAGTGCTCTATCACTTGAGCCACAGCGCCACTTCCAATTTTCATGGCCCTTTGTGCCCGGGCTGGTTTTGAACTATGATCCCCAGATCTCAGCCTCCTGAGAAGCTAGGATTATAGACGTGACCCACTGGCATCCCACTTCCTTCCATCTTTTATTCTATATTTTTAAAGAAGTATTCAGAAAAGTTGAACTTAATATTGAACCATTCACCTACATTTACTAGTTGTTGTTCTCCTTTATTTTTGTTTTTCTTGGATTCAGATAGTCTCTACCTGTATATGTACAATTCTTTCCTTTTTTTTTTTTTGGAACCCCTGGAAAGTTCTGACATTTTTACCTCTCTCTGTATCTTTCAGCCCTTATCTCCTGAGAATGAAAGCATTGTCCAGCCATTATAGACCTAAAAATAAGTATATCGTCTCCTCACCATCTACAAGCTATGCTGCCCATAGCTTTATTATTTATGGATGGCTAGGTTTTTTTGGTTTTGGTTTTTTTTTTGCTAGTCCTGGCTTGAACTCAGGGCCTGATCGCTGTCCTTGGGCTTTTTCAAGGCTAGAGCTCTACCACTTGAGCCACAGCACCACTTGCAGCTTTTTCTATGTATGTGGTAACCGAGAAGTTGAACCTGGGTCTTTGTGCATGCTAGGCAAGCGCTCTACCACTAAACTCCTGGCACATGGATGGTTGGTTTTTAAGTTAATCCAATATCCATTCAGTAAGGATCCTTGCATCTATTAGGTTTTTTTTTTTTTTTCCTGTTTTGTTGTGTTTTGCCTCTGCAAGTGCTAGGGCCCTGTGCACACTAGAACTAGACAGGTATTTTACCACTCGCAACCATCTCCATCCTTGGTTTTTGTTTTGTTTCCTCAAGGCTTCAATTTCCCACTTTGAGCCACAGTTCTACTTGTGTATTGTGTTTTTTTGTTTTTGTTTTTCCTTTTTTTGGAGGGGGTAGTGATGGTTAATTGGAGATGAATCCCATGGCCTTTCCTGCCAGGCTAGCTTAAGACCAAGATCCTCAGGTCTCAGCCTCCTGACTAGCTAGGATTATAGGTATGAGCCATCAGTGCTCAGCTAGTCTTTTAATCCACTGGGATACCTTTTGTTTTGTATGTCCTATGGTGTTCACTTGCTGTGGGACTCACCTCAGGAGTTTATTTGGGGTTTCCTTTCCTGATCCCTCAAGTATAGGGTGACCCCATCATTGAGGATGTCCCTGCTCCTTGCCCCCTAGTTGCAGATAGTATCTTCTTCCAGAGTGACTTTTGTCTATCCTCTGTACCCCTATCCATGGCCCTGTGCCTAGCTTTGTTGCTCAAAGAATATGTCAGTAGTCAAGTCTCACTTTCACTTGCATACTGATCAGAGTGATTTTAGTCATCAGTGTGTCAGGCACTAGAGATTTGGCAGCAAGACAGACACAGCCCCACCCTGGAGCACAGGTTAGTAGTCTAGGATGTAAGTGGATGCTGAACAAGCAAGTAGCAGATGAATGGCAGTTGGAACTGAAGCACAGAGACTGAAGACCTGCAAACCTAATGAGTTCTCCTTGGGGAGAAGCCCCAACTTGCTCTTGGGTATCACAGAAGCTGGGTTCTAAAGAGGCATTTATGGCTGTGATGGTGTTCATAGCTGACGTCTCTCTTACAGGGAGCACCCCACTTGGCTGTTATAAGAAATTAATTGAGTATTATAAGAATGGAGACCTGTCCTTTAAATATGTGAAGACTTTCAATATGGACGAGTATGTGGGTGAGTGTCTTGAGTTCAGCTTTGCCTATTACACGCCCAGCTCTGGAAAGGAATGGCTGTGTCATAGGGAGCCAGTAGTATGTGGTAATGGGCTTAGTCATCAATACCTGTCTCTTCCAGCCTTGGTTCTTACAGTTGTAAGATAGGGCTAATAAAGCTGTCCTCCTCATGGATTGTAAGCATTGAATATGATGGACATGAGAGCATTTTGTACATAATAAACATTTAATGAATTGCCAAGGTACCTCCTTTCCCTCTGCCTGCTCACCAATTCTACACCATTTTTTTTTTTTAATTTCCAGGCTCATGGTTTTAAATTCAGGGCATTCATACTTGCCCAGCCTGGCTGCTTGGCTTGCTTGGCTGGTGCTCTACAACTTGAGTCATGCCTCCAGCCCAACTTCTTGCTGGCAGATTGGAAATAAAGTCCTTTGGACTTCTCTATCCAGGCTAGCTTCAAACCATCACCCTCTGGAACTCTGTTTTCTGAAGAGCCAAAGTTACAAGTATGAGCCCCCAGTGCCCTGCTTCTATGCCACTTCTTTCTGGCACATGTGCTTGTAAATGGGGTTCTCTCTGGTTGTGTCTCAGGATCTGCATCTGAATTTCCGTCCACTATCCATCTTTTCCCTCCTCTTTTTGCCAGGTTCACTTTGAGGGACACTGAGACTCATAGCTTTTCTGCCACTGAAAATCTAGTATTGTTTTGTAATGGTCTCAGTTTTGTATACATTTCTAAAAATTGTTGTTTTAAATAGATACACACATATATCAAACTTACTAATTCAAAGCTGAAGGTTTATGATCTATTCAAGAAGCTGAGGCAGGAGGATCACTTAAATCTGGCCATCAGGGCCAGCTTGGACAACACAACCTGTGGCTCTAAGAAAAAAAAGACCACTTTTATACGTGTAGTTCATGAAAGTTACATTCATTCATAGCTAAGCTGCCGAACTTTCATCTTGTAACTAGGACTATAAACATCAAATCACAGCTCCCTATCTCTTCCTGAAGTCCATAGACAAGCCCACTGATAATTGTCCCCAGTCACCTAGTATTTTAAGTTGGGGTTCAGGTGGAGTGCTGGAGGTGAATGGTGAGATGAGAGGCATCCACATCTCTCATCAGTTAGTGCTTATAGTCTATTGAGTTAGCTATATTAGGCCCATCTGCTTAGCTACTTTCCCTGAAGGGTCTACTGCTACCCCAGGTCGTCAGGCTATCACCAAAAGCCACCAGCCTCCCACCTGTGGTCATTCCTTTGTGAGAAGGGGGTAGAATGATGGGACTTCCCAGGCCCTGAGGGATAGCTCTTCCAGCCCAGCTCTGTGGTAATGGGGTGGCTGTGGTATGGACACCAGCTCAACCTTCCTTACATGGCTAGGGGTCAAATAGCTGGTGACTAAGGCTCCCTGATGATAGTCCCCTGATGGTCCTTGTGGGTTGGCTTTGTGACTTGCTTGTGAGATGGGGTCTGTCTCAGCCCAGATTTGACTGATGGCTTCTAGGCCTTCCTCGAGAGCACCCAGAGAGCTACCATTCCTTCATGTGGAACAACTTCTTCAAGCACATTGACATCCAACCAGAAAACACCCACATTCTGGATGGGAATGCATCAGACTTGCAGGCTGAATGTGATGCCTTTGAGAAGATGATTAATGCTGCAGGGGGCATCGAGCTGTTTGTTGGAGGTGAGTTTGGTGCTGCCCTGCAACTGACCAAGGCAAGGATGGGGGCTGGCATGCATGGGAAGAAGACTAAGATGCCACCGTGTCTGTATGAGTCCTCTGCTCATGACACTGAGCTCATCTATCCCCATGTCAGGGCAGGGAAGGCAGAGAGACTGGGTTCTCTGGGTGTTTCTGGGTTTCTGGTTCTGCAGCTCAGGAACTATAATTGTGGACATCTCTTTAATGAACTTTGATGCTTTGTGGATTTGAACTCTGAGACTCTGTATTTGTACTCTTAAGGCTTTACAGATTAGTCAATGTAACATCTATAAGCATTTAAAATCATGGGCCTCATGTCATTCCAGAAGGTTCTATACAGCCTCTTGCATGCTATCAATAGCCAGCTGAAGCACAGTTTCTCTGTATTATGACTCTTCAAGATCATCTAGCCAGGAGCAGTGGTGAGTAGTCAGGAACCCATAGTGTTGACTCCTCAGATTTAGACTCTAGATACGGGTCTTGTTGCTGTCTGGGAAACCACCCATGGAGTTGTTTAGTTTGACTACCTTTCTTTTTCGTTTTTTCATGCCAGTCCTGAGGCTTGAACTCAAGGCCTGGGTGCTATCCCTAATCTTGTTTCCTCAAGGCTAGCATTTTATCACTTGAGCTACAGCTTAACTTACAAATTTTTGCTGGTAAGAGATGTCTCACACACTTTCTTGCTTAGGCTGGTTTCGGACTGCTATCCTCAGATCTCAGCCTGAGTAGCGAGGATTACAGGCATGAGCCACTCGTGCCAAGGACAGTAGTTTATTTCTAACTTGTATAAGAATGGGAAGGAGGACAGGAAGTTACATGGTCTAAGATCTTATAAACATGACAACCTCTGCCTAAGTGCTGTGTGTGTTTTATTCACTGCCAACTCTATCCCAAAAGCAGGATCCCAACACTAGGCTTGAAAGACAAACAAATAAACATACTTCCCAGCGGCCTAGGGAGGCAGAAACGACTTGCGTGCTCCTTAGTTTTTGAGGGTGGTAGCAAGTTAACAATATCCTGTAGCTCAGATAGCAGCAGTTGGGTGTTGAGATCACGTGTTGAAGGTTAACTACCTTTGAGTACAAGTGAGAAAAGACCATTTTAAGGGCTTTTTTCCCCCTTCAGCATTAGTTAGAAAGATGTTCTCTTGTAAACTTCACATGGCTGCGCCTGGCTCTCTCACTGCAGGGATCGGCCCCGATGGACACATTGCCTTCAATGAGCCAGGCTCCAGTCTGGTGTCCAGGACTCGGGTGAAGACACTGGCCATGGACACCATCCTGGCCAACGCTAGGTTCTTCGATGGTGATCTTGCCAAGGTGCCCACTATGGCCCTGACCGTGGGTGTGGGCACCGTCATGGATGCTAGAGAGGTAAGGGGATGAGAGCATCAGCCTTTTGTTTTAATTATACAGGTATCTCCCAAAGTACATTCTTACTGAAGATGGATAAACTGTAAGGAAAGCTAAAATTCCAGCAAGTCACACCACACTATTATTTCTGTGGTGTGGTGAATCCTTTGCACAAGTTTTCACTGCCTGTGACAAGGGACTGCAGTCTGTGACTTCTGCTGTGTGCCAGAGCAGCACAGCACCACTAGTGAGAATTTCTGCATTCTGTCTTTGTACGTGGTTACTATTTGAAAGGAAAGGATGCCCCACTGTAACTGAGAGATGCTGTGGTTACCACCCTTGTGCTCAAGGGTGGCAAATGTGGTGATGTGTGACTGTATTAGGCCTTAATCAGAACTTAGGGAACAGTCACTTAGAAAAGCAAATAGCATTTGCTTCTTTGTAGCTTCTGCTTAAATTTTAGAAGCATTTTTCCCTTGCTTTCTGTGGTTACATTCAGGTATTTTACCTTCATATTTCTGTAAACAAGTGTGTAAATCAGGGAAAAGTTCTTTATGTATAAAGGGAGCTTTTGTAAAATAAGTATTGGCACCAAGATTTCCATCAAGTAATCTTGAATCAGTACTTCAGGGGCTGCTCTGCTTACTATTTGTAAAGGCAATGATTTAGGAACCGTCTTTATCCTGGGAAGGAAAAGACCTGGGGCTAGAAGTAAGGAAATTTTCCTAACCTGAGCTTTGAGTTTTTGAGACATTCTGACCTAATAGTAGTAGAAATGTTTTTTAGGATCACTTTCCAGCATTTACATTCTTGATACTTTAAACTGTTAAGAGGAAACTATGCTTTTGGTTTATGGAAACAGAAAATTTCACACCAAGACATTTTAAATGCTCTGGGCAAGGTCCAGCTTAAGGGATAGCATTGCTGAGATTCAACCTTAAGAGATTCACAGGTAACTATCGCATTGCTTCTGAAGCCTGCTGTAAACCCTTAGCTTGAAAATTCACCTAACTGTGGGGAGAAGAGGTGTGGCCTTTGAAAGCTTCATCATCAGCATCAGAGTTGCCTGGAGGCACTGTCCCAAGCCTGGACTATGGGGTCACAAAATATCCTTGGACAAGTTACTGTTAGGAGCCCCATTTCCTTATCCTAAAACTTTGGGAGAAATGCCACTTACTTCTGGTTATTTGTGTGAAAATATATTTGGAATAAACACTAAACACAGGCTGATGCAGGATAAACACTTATGTGATGTTAAAAACAATAATCCTTCCCACCATGTGGCATGGCTGTACTATAATTCTGGTATGGACTTCTCCATCACAGACTTGTTTTCTGATCCCCAGGTGATGATCCTCATCACAGGTGCTCACAAGGCCTTTGCTCTATACAAGGCCATCGAGGAGGGAGTGAACCATATGTGGACTGTTTCTGCATTCCAGCAGCATCCCCGCTCCGTGTTTGTTTGTGATGAGGATGCCACCTTGGAGCTGAAAGTGAAGACTGTCAAGTATTTCAAAGGTAAGTGGGCAGGTATGGCAGTGGATGGTCAAGTTCAGGCATTCTGTGAGTGAGGAGTGGCTTGTTTTGAGACAGGGTATCTTTGTGTAGCCCCAGCTGACCTCAATCCTAAATCCTCCTACCATAGCCTCCCGAGTGCCAGACTTACAGGTGATAGAGGACTTCATCACTGAAGCCATCCCCCCAGCCCTTAGATATTACTCTTGATAATGGCAAAACTCTTGCCTCTATATTAACTACTTTATTTCTTTTTTTTTTTTTTTAGGTTTAATGCTTGTTCATAATAAATTGGTGGACCCTCTGTACAGTATCAAGGAGAAAGAAATTGAGAAAAGCCAGCCTTCTAAGAAACTGTACAGTGATTAGCCTGCACTAGAACCTAGTATCAAGTACCTCATAGGGACAGACAAGTTTTTCTGAAATGTATCTTTCAAATGGAATTCTTAATTCAGAATGGTTACTGCAGATAAATACATGACCTTCCTGTTCTTGTCTGTGAGACATAGAGCCTAGTCAGGAAGTTTAGCTATAATGAAAATGACTTGTTTGTAATTAGAAAAAAAATCTATGAAAAGTATACTCCATCATTTTAATGTCTGCCACACCCAGGTTACAGTTTTTTAGTTTTTGTTCTGCCTCAGCCACTTTTCACATGTACAACACACTCCCATCAGGAATTTCTATACTTGCACTGTGAGCAAGATTCGGGGGCTTGTGTATTTTGGAAACAAGTTCTTTGAAGAGTTGTGAGAGCTCCTCTTGAGCAGGCCTGCTCTTTATTTAGGATTGGTTCCAGACTAAGGAACAAACTCTTTCGGTAACTAAATTATATAAAAGGAAGCAGCCCCTCTGATGAGTACCGAGCAGAATGTTGTTCCTTGTTTCCTTCCCTTGGTTAGTTTTCTGTTCTGCTCTCATAGCATAATCTAGGAGGCCTCCCTGGGGAAGATTTTGGTGGGTGAGGCAAACCCTTCAGGCACCCAATCACCACACCATACAGTTCTCTCTCCCTATAGACCCCAGGACTCTCCCCCCAGGGCTTTGCGATGTTGTTAAAGGACTCCTTTGTAGTTATCAAAGGAGATCCATTTGACCACACTGCCGTGGCTTCAGTGTTTAGCTAGCAAGCAGTCACTGAATTCAAGTGCCATGGTCACCTTCCTGCTTCCCATAGAGTTGAGTGGCAAGGACACACTCCAGATGCTTCTAGAAAATACCCCACTCCTGTAGTCCTTTCAGGTCCATACTGTGTGAACCTTTCTGAATGTCAGGAAACACAACCCTTCAGCCCTTGTTCCTAACATGGTCCACTGCTCTGCCTTCCTTTCACCCTGTAAGTTTGTGGAGTGGTTGCTGCCTCCTGTTTTCGTGTCTGTTTGAAGCTACTGCTGCCTATTTCTGGAAAAAGTTTTTCTAGGCCTGGCTTAGGCCCCTCAAGTACTGTTTGGTACCAGCATTTTGTCTTTAGTTTTTATACACGATTGTGATGTTCTGTGTTAAACTAATGGTTCAATGAGTTTGTTTACAAGGTGAAATTTTGTATTAAATCCAGTATTTTCAAATGAAATGTGTCTTTTGTGGGTTTCCACTCCCAAAGTTCAGAAGACTATCTTCTGAAAACATCTATTTTGGAAATAGTGAGAAAAGCTTCACACTCCATCCTTACAAGAGCTTGCAGGAAAGTTACAAGTATGCCAACCATCTGTTGATCTCTTCTTCAACTATCAGGGTGAAAAAAAACTTTCTAAAAATGAAGCATCTATGTGGAAAAAGGTAGGAATAAACAGATGAGCAATAAATGGTAATGTTCTGGCTATACTTTACATTTGAACAGGGATATAACTACTGAAAGACCAAGGGGTGGGTATAGCTTAATGGTAGCATGTTTGCCTAGCATTCACAGGCCCTGGATTCTCTTCCTGGCATTGTAATAATAAGAATAACTGCGAAGTATAGAAAAAGGTTTTCTGTTTTTTAAAGTTAATGCAATAGAATATCTTGAGTCAGTATAACCAATTATAAAGTACAAGTGAGAAAACTGGAAATTTTAAATTTTAACTTAATTATTGAGATGCAATATATGTCAACAAAATCTACTCATCTTAAGTATAAATGTAATTTAAATATAAATGTAATTTTTTGTTTTAGGCATTGTATGGCTCTTTACTGTCCATTTCTACCTTTCAAAAAGCTCCTAGATTCTATACAAGCCCTGGTAATCACTGATGTATATTTTTCCATAATCTAAAGACTTTTTTGTTTTGGGCAAGTGTTTGCTCAGGGACTTGTACATGCTAAGCACATGCCTTACTGAGAAGTTACACCCCAAATCTCTACTGGACATTTCATATAATGGGATTATGTGATCTTCACTAAGCCTGTCTTTGAGGCTCAGCCACATAATAGTAGTCCGTGTGTGTGTGTGTGTGTGTGTGTGTGTGTGTGTGTGTGTGTGTGTGTGTAGTGGGCGTGAACTCAAGGCCTGAGCACTGTCCCTTAACTTTTGCTCAAGGCTGGTGCTCTACCACTTGAACCCAGCTCTACTTCTGAATTTTTAGAGGTTAAGCGGAGATAAGAATCTCATGAACTTTCCTGCCTTGGCTAGTGTTGCCTAGTGGTAGAGTACTTGCCTAGCATGCAGGAAGTCCTGTATTCGATTCCTTAGTACCCCACATACACAGAAAAAGCTGGAAGTGGTGCTGTGGCTCCTTTAGAAAGCTCAAGGACAGTGCCCAGGCTCTTGAGTGCAAGCCCCAGGACTGGCAAAGAAAAAAAGATCCAGAAATCAATCCTGTTGTCTCTCATACTGAGATCTGAACACAGGCCTTATTCTTACTAGTCAGGTGCCTTGCCACTTGAGCCACTCTACTAGTTCCTTTTTTGCATTCATTGTTTTTAAATAGTCTTGATTTACACATAAACCAGCCTGGACTTCTGTACTCCTGTTTGTGCTTCCCTTTGTCACTGGGTGACAAGTGTGTACCACTGCTCCCAGTCATTTTGCTTCCTCTAAGATGATAGGCACCCACTCATTGTACCATTGTACCACAACCCCAGCCATTGGGTTCCAGCAATGGATCCCTTGAGGTTTTTTTTTTTTTTTTGCCAGTCGTGGGGACTGACCTCAGAGCCTGGGCACTGTCGTTGGGCCTTCCTCAAGGTTTGTGCTCTACCACTTGAGCCACATCACCAGTTCTGGCTTTTTCTATGTATGTGGTACCAAGGAATCAAACCTGGATCTTTGTGTATGCTAGGCAAGCACTCTACCACTAGGCAAAACTTCTGGCCCTCCCTTGACCTTTTTTTTATGCCAAATCTTGCCACAAACTGAAATCCTCCAGTCTCTGCCATTTAAATAGCTAGAATTACAGATTTCAACCCCTGCCTGTAGTGTTACTCTCATTTTATACATCCAAATGCAAGAATGGATCCTTTTTTAACTTCCAGGTAAGTACAGAATCTAACCAATTCTCAGACTACGGATATGGCTCGTAGGACATCACTCCCAACCATTGCACAAGGTCTTGGTTTTGGCCCTCAACAACACTGCAAAAGAATCTAACCAATTCTCATGATTCCACCTGTTGGCACCCTCCTACAAGCCATTTTTGTATCTTACCTGTTATTAAAAAAAAAGCTTATCATACTTAAAATACCAAAAGAATAAGACCCTACTACTCTTCTGCCCAGAACTCTTATCTCAGAATAAAAGCCTAAGTTCGTACAAGGCCCTGAGACAGTCCCACTCTCTCAGATCCCCATCTCATTCTCTTGTGCTCAATCTGCAACTAGCCCTTACATGCTACCAAGCTTTTCCTGGAGCCAACATGCTCCTCCTGATTCCAAAGGTCTTCATCTGGGCTGTGCCTCTTGTCGGAATCATCAACTCCCAAACCATCCCACCCTGTCAAGCCTTTGGTAAGTGTAATCATAATGAACTTTCCCCTACACTTTAAAACTCCAGTACTACTATGCACACTGCCTCCCTATTTCTTCTCCTGACTTCTTTCTAGGACACATCATCTACTGGTGATGTATAGAGCTTGCTTAGTATTTGCCATTTTCCATTCGAGTTTAAGTTCCAAAGGGCAAGACCAAGTCTGTTAAATTCATTGCTACAGTCTAAGAACCACAAGCAAGTTGCTTGTTACATATTTCTTGGAGTGAATTATTCAAGTGCAATAAGTTTCAAAAAGTGGAAGAGGACTAAGGGTAGACACGTAATTACTTAAAAAATTATTATACATTTATGCAGAGCTGGGTTGGTGCCAGTGGCTAATGTCTGTAAGTTTATTCAGGAGGCTGAGATCCAGAAGACCAAAATTTAAAGCCAGCCCCAGGCAGAAAAGTTCTTGAGGAAAAACCAAGTTGGAGGAATGGGCTCTAGGAGTAAAATGTCAGCTGAGCATGCAAGCGCAATTACCACTACTACCCCGCCCCCATTACTTTGTATTTATCAATTTATTTTTTCTTCCAAGCAAGAAAGAGTGGTTGTGCTGGCTTTAGATTCAATGAAGTTCTGAGGCCAAAGCTGCTAAGTTTTCAATGTATCCAGTTAACTAAAGCCTCCTCTGGCTCAGAACTATTGAGATCCTTAGGGTAGTAAATCTTCAGGCCAGTAGAATAAGTAGAAAGTATAGATTATGGATTCTAATTGGTAATTTACCATAAATATTTGTTAAGAACATCCTTGATATCAACTTTCTGACTGCACACTCTCAGCCTGACCTAGATAATGTTTACTAAGCCAAGTTTAAGGAGAAGACTATTTGGCTACTCTTGCCATTATCAGTGGCACCATACCATTATAATTCTTTGGCCCTCCTTACGGGTTTCATATGTAACTCAATTATGTCAGTGGCTGAAGATCAGTCCAACTATCAAGTGTGATATTTTACTTTGCAAAGTTGCATAAACTGCCAACTATAATCAAGTAAATTTTTAAATGGCCTTAAAAAGGTTAACACTTCTGTTCCTATTTGGAAAATACTGTTATATTCTGTCTATCAAGGTATATAAGAGAATGTAATGAAATACAAAAAGGGAAATTTTAATCTTAAATTGGCTTCTATAATAAAATGCTATTTCTAGCCAGTTAATAGTTTTTTGGTTTTCTTTTTCTTCCTTTTTCTTTGCCAGTGCTGGGCCTTGAACTCAGAGCCTGGACACTGTTCTTGGACACATTTTGCTGAAAACTAGTACTCTGTCACTTGAGCCACATCACCATTTGTGGCTTTTTCTGCATATGTGGGCTTTGTGCATGCTAGGCAAGCACTCTACCACTAGGCTATGCTCCTCGGTCCTATTACTGGTTTCTTAAGACAGAGTCTCGATATATCATCCAGGCTGGTCTGGAACTATTGGACACACCAGGGCTCCTATCTCACCCTCCAGAGTGGCTGTTAATCCAAACCAAATTTATCTTTTATAACATGGGAACTGCTGCCACCTGCTGGTAACATTATGACATCCAAATGCTCAAAAATGTGAAATTCTCTTTAGAACAGAACAGCTTCATGATTTTTTTTTTCCCCCAGTCCTGAGCTTGAGCTCAGGGCCTGAACACTGTCCTTGGACTTTCTCAAGGCTAGAGCTCTACTACTTGCGCCTCAACACCACTTCCGGCTTTTTTCTATGTATGTGGTACCTAGGAATCGAACCCAGGTCTTCATGCATGCTAGGCAAGCACTCTACCACTAGGCCAAACTCCTGGCCCTAGCTTCATGATTCTTTAGATTCTTTATCTTTTTTTTTTTTTTTTAAACCAAGTTGGTAGTGTTACCATTTAAATTCAGAATTTTGTGCTTGCCAGGCAGGCTCTCTATCACTTGAGTCACATCTCTAGCCTTTTAGTACTGGCCAATACCAGACTTGACCACAAGTCCTAATTATGCCCGTTACTGCAGCTGAGTTGACAGGTATATATCACCATTCCCAGGTACAATTTGTTATTGTCTGAGGTGAGGGTCTCAGACTTTTCCCGAGCTAGCCTTGAACTAGGATACTCCCAATCTCAGCCTGTTAACTAACTAGAATTATAGATGTGAGCTGTTGACACTCAGCTTATTATAGAAGAAAAAGGTAAAAACTTGATGGAAAAGTACCTAGCAGGTACTCCTGAAAAATGACCTTACTGAACATGCTTATAAGTCTGGGAAGATAACTTCCAAATTTTCTATCTGCCATCTCTTATAGGAAGAGAGAGATGAGCTATGCACAGGGTCAGGATTTAATGGGGAAAGGGGAGTCCTACTGACCCAAGAAGATAGTTTGATCACAGGCTGGAGATGTGGCTCAGGTGGTAGAGTGCTAGCCAATGAGTGAAAGCAAGCATCAGCAAGTTTGAGTTCCCATCTTGGACCAAAAAAAAAAAAAAAGTCTGATTAATGTGTCCAGTGTTTGATGTTTCATTTTCATGAGCAAAAAAATAACTCAGGTAAACAGCCTAAAACTGTATATGCAGCAAGTGAAATGTCCTGAAAAATAAATGATTTACTTCAAGCTACAGAAATACTTCAATCAAAAATAATTTCATGGGGCTGGGAGTTTGGCCTAATGGTAGAGTGCTTGCCTAGCATGCATGAGGACCTGGATTCAATTCCTCCGTACCACATACATAGAAAAGCCAGAAATGGTGCTGTGGCTCAAGTGGTAGAGTACTGGTCTTGAGGAAAGCCCAAGGACAGTGCTCAGGCCCTAAGTTCAGTCCCCAGGACTGGTAAAAAAAACAATAACTTCATGCCAGGCATCAGTGGCTCACACCTATAATCCTAGCTACTCAAGAGGCTGTGAGAGTGGTTAAAAGCCAGCATGGGCAGCAAAGTCCAGGAGACTCATACCCCAATTAACTACCAAGAAGCTGGAAATAGAGCTATAGGCTTGAGCACAAAAGCTCAGGGTCAGTGCCCAGGCCAATTCAAGCCCCAGGACCAGTGCACGCGTGCCCCCACACACACACATGCATGCACACACACAAGCTCACACACACAGGCACACACCATTAATTTGCTGGGCTTGCTGGGATTATCTTAACAAGTTTTTTTGGCTCCTAGACAATCCAGTCTATCAAGATGTAATGCATATTTACAAACACTACCAAAAATGGATGGCTCACAACTGTAATCCTAGTTACTCAGGAGACTTGAGATCTCAGAATCTCAGTTCAGAGTTAGCCAGGCAGACAAACAAGACACTATTTCCAAATAACCAGCAAAAAAGCCAGAAGAAGATGCCTGGCTCAAGAGGCAGAGTATCAGCCTTGAGTATAGGGGGAAAAAAAGCAAGTGATTACAAATTACAAGGTCCTGAGTTCAAGCTGGAAAAAAAAAACAGATGAGACAAGTGAGACAGTTAAGGAGACACAACATGCTAACTAAAAGTAATAATGTGCTATTCTGGACTAGAAAAAGACCCGGGGGGAGGGGGGGAGGGGAAGGAAACTGAATAAAATATGGACTGTGGCTGATAACTGCATTGGTTCATCAGTATGACAAGTATAAAAAGTGTGATATATTCAGGAACTGCTTTATCATTGCAGTTTTGCACTAAGGCTAAAAGTTAAGATTCTTTTAAAAGATGTATTTCAAATGACAAAGGCAGTGTCTTAAATTATAGCAAACACAAACCTGAAAAGTCACAGAGCTTTTATTTTAAGGGAAGTTACTGGAAGCTTATCTTTATTTTATAAAAATCAAGAGGCATGTCCCCTTTAACTTCTTACCAGAGGACCCATGAGGTTCATGTCAATTATGTTAAATCTCAGCCCACATATAAAACTGGATCTCAAGAAATTAAGCTACTATAAGACTTTATTATATCTGATACTTTCTTGACACACAACCTTCTACAAACGTGTGTGCTTCAGAGTAGTTAGTGTTACTCAAATCTTCCCTTTTACCCACAGACAAAAGTACTCGAGGCCAAAATTGTGCCATCTTAAAATTAGCTCATGTCTCAAAAACGGTATTTTATAAGCCCCATTGACTCTGATAAAAGTGAAGGATAAACAATTTGTACCTAAGAAAGAAGCAGGCAAATAACCATGTCTTTTACCCCCTTGTTGGGTTTTTACAAATATTAAGTGGAAAAACAAATCCCTCCCAGTTATTTTGTAACACTTTGTTATAAGAGGTTTCTTCTTACTTCTATGACATCACCATCATTATAACCCATAATAGCTAAAATAAAAACTTCTGTTCAAACACAAATGTCACTCTCCTTAGGTACACAGTGAGTAATTTTAATTCTTAATTTTTTTCAACTTATTAAATTAACTTCAGCTCTTACATAAATGTGATTGATGGAAGCCCATGAAACTAAATTGTTTAGAGAATGTGAGCCCTAAAAACCTAAGCTCAGTCAAACGCCCAGGTAATGATGATAAGTAATGTGAAAAATGCTCCAGACTAGTGAGAATATTAATAATTGTAGTCAAGCTGTTTTAAAAATGTTATAGGTTGGGATGGGGGGTTTGGCCTAGTGGTAGAGTGCTTGCCTGAGGCATGCACGAAGACCCTGGTTCGATGCCTTGGTACCACATACACAGAAAAGCTGAAAGTGATGCTGTGGCTCAAGTGGCAGGGCACTAGCCTTGAGGAAAAAGCCCAAGGACAGTGCTCAGGCCCTGAGTTCAAAATTAAAACAAAAAAATGTTATAGGTTGCCCCGGTGACAGAACAAACAGGAGCAACTCTGTTCTAATTATAACATGGTTTTTAAAAATTTTTATTTTTAAGATTAGTTATCCAGAAACACAATCCTTGCTGACAGTTAAAAGGGATTCCTTAATTTTCAATGTAAGGTTGCAAAAAACATGTTCACAAGGTGCAGCTGAATTCTTCTATCCTCTTTTTCAAAAATATTGACCAAGTGGCTAGCAAGCCACTTGATAAACCATGAGGAAAGACAATTTTCCAAAAAGCCAACCAAACCAGAAAACAAGGTATCAAGCTAAAATGATCACCCAAAATACCATGGATGCAAACAACAGTAAGAAGCCAAATTCCCATGAGTTATTAGAGAAGACCTTTAAAAAGCATTCAGAAAGGACTAGAACTATAGTACTGTGTACAGATTCAAACCCAGGTACTGAAGGAACATATAGCATGTTCAGCTTCGTTCAGAATTACTAGGCTTTCTCCTATTTCAACAAAAACGTGCAGCTGGAATTAAAACTGTCATTAACAAGGCAAATGAGGCAAAGGGAGAAAATGTGGAATGAGGTAAAGACAAGTTTTAAGTCTAAGCTCCATTACTCAGGAAAGTGGGAAAGGGTTAAAATTCTTCTGAGCCAATATCATTAGGTACTAGAATTGGCTCACAATCCGTAGATTATGTATACCACTCATGAATAATCAAGTGAGCTAGTGTCGTGGTATTAAAAACATGTTTAAAACCATTACAAATATCTATTCCAAAAAGATTGAAATGACACGGCCATCCAATCAGTTATAGAGTAGATGGCTCCTTCCACAGAGAACATGGCAGAAACCAAGGCTGGAAGAAAGGTGAGTGGCAGGAAAGAGATGGAGCTCTTGGTACAATGTTCTCAAGGCTTTTATCCACCTCAGCTGTGAGTAGTGAGCCCCAAACAGAATGTCTCAAAGAGATACCTTTCTGAGACTGCTCTAAGTTTGACCCTTCTTCCTACCTAAGGCTTGGAAAAGAAAATAAATACTTTTTAACTATTCAGAGCTCTGGGCACATTATAATATTTAATATCCTATAGTTTTTCACTTTCTGAACCTTTGGCTTATAATTTTATCAATTTATGTTACATGGAAAAATGTATGAATGTGCCTTAATCAGTAGTACCAATGAAAATATCAACCTTGTTCTTTCTTATCTTCTTCACAGGAGGAGTAAATGCATGCCACTCTAACATCCTGCAAGGTTACTCTGTGTACTTGACAGAAGATTAGGGCAAACCATTCCACTTCCATAAGCAGAAGTGAACTAGTCTTCAATCTCATCTTCCCATACATCTCCATTAACATCCACAGCATGGAATAACCTAGAAACAAAAAATATGGTATAAATATAGGCATTTGGACAAAATCTGCCTTTCTTGCTCTCAAAAAAACACTTTCTGTATTCTTCTGATAGTATCTTTTCTTCTCTTTTAACCATCCCATTGAAGAGGGCTGAAATTTTAGTCCCTTTGAACAAGCTACTTTCAAGTATATAAGGATCCAGACAAATTATTTAGAGCAAACGATAAACAATATGGAGGATGGGTATCACAAAATTGATATGCAATATATACAATTATGGAATGAGGCAAGACTGAGGAGTCAAGTACTGGAGAAGAAGTTGAACTCTTTCAAGACACTATATATTAACCTTTCCATTACCTTCACAGTCTTTGCCTCCTTACAGGTAGAAGTTTTGTTTGTTTTGTTTTTTTGCTAGTCTGGGACCTTGAGCTCGGGGGCTGGGCACTGTCCTTGGGCTTTCTTGAGACTAGTGCTCCACAGCACCACTCCTAGCTTTTTCTCTGTGTGTGGTCCTAAGAAATTGAACCCAGGGTCTTGTGCATGCCTATTTGTCTTCCTTCTCTTATGCTAACTAAAACATATGCAGTTTCAAAGACTAGAAAAGGTTACTTATGGGTAGGGATTACTTCTCTAACACTTCCTATACTTTCACAACAATCCTGAGTGTAGGTTCTCTTATAGGCTATCAAATGATGACAAAATTGAAGAGCTGTTAAGGAACAGAATATCTACACTATACCAAGGAATCACTCCACAGATTTACTAATAATAAAGGGAAAACTTACCTTTCAGTGAAATAAATGAGAGAACATCAAGAGAAACAGCCTGACATTGTAAGCTTCCAAATACGATACAATATTAATACCAACCATCCCTTCATTAAGTATTCTTGTCAAAAATGTTACTCTATATGTAATCAAACTTCACTCTAAATCTAACTTCCAGTTGAAAATAGAGAAGAAAAACAAGCTAAAATACATTACAAAGAAACTGAATTCTAGAAAGCATGATGTTGAAAGGATTCTTCAAAAAGCCAAATGTTCACCTCAATAAAGGGGACCCAAATTTTTTCTGTATCATGGGACAAGAGACAGAACCAATTATAATGACTGGACTTAGTTAGCTCTTGGCTCAATAAAATGACCTTAAATAGGATTTGGGGAGACAACTGGGAAGTTTTAAATATGATGTTTATTAGATAATAGCATCATGAATTGTCATTAATTTTTTAAAGTATTATCATGGGCTAAGCATATGGCTCTCTGTTCATACCCAGTAGAACAAAAACAAAATATTGCCATTATGTAGAAGTATTTTCTTGGAGGAATGGGTAAGTGGGAGGGCCTTGGAGATTGAACCCAGCCCTTGCCTATGCTAATAAGTGCAGCAGTGAGTTCTATTTCTAGCCCTTAGATGTTATTTTCTAATCTTGAGAGACAGATATACAAGCATTAAGAGTTGAAGTATTATCCTAACTCTACATTATCTTCAGGTAGGTCAACCAAAATGTTAAAGAAAATAAATATGGTGAAGTATTTTTTTTTTTTTTTGCCAGTCCTGGGCTGGAGCTCAGGGCCTGAGCACTGTCCTTGGACTTTCTCAAGGTTAGAGCTCTACCACTTGAGCCTCAGCACCACTTCCGGCTTTTTTCTATGTATGTGGTACCAAGGAATCGAATCCGGGTCTTCGTGCATGCGAGGCAAGCACTTTAACCACTAGGCCAAACTCCTGGCCCATGGCGAAGTATTTTTTATTCACACTATTCATAGTCTTATCCTTTCAACTTCTCTGGATGTTTGCAGAGACTAGCCATAGTGGTATATGCCTGTAATTCCAGTACTCCAGAGGCTAAGGCAAGAAGACTGAGTTCAAGGGTTTCTTGACCATACAGAAAGACTGACTCAAAAAAGGCAAAATAAAAAGTTTCAGGTAGTATGTATTCCTTTTATAAAACTCATTACACAAAAATTCATACATGGGGGAAAATATAGGAGAATTCCGTAAGTCCAAAGTCTAAGTATTTTTTTTTTTTGGTGGGTCATGGGGCTTGAACTAAACCTGGGTGCTGTCCCTGCGCTCTTCAGCTCAAAGTTACCACCCTACCCTTGAGCCAAGCCCTACTTCCCATTTTCTGGAGGTTAACTGGAGATAAAGAGTCTCAGGTCCTTTTGTGCCTAGGCTAGCTTTGAACCTTGATCCTCAGATCTCAGTCTCCTGAGTAGCTAGGATTACAGGCATGAGCCACTGCACCTGGCTAAGTGCAAGTACTTAAAAAAAAAAAGATTTTAGTTTACAAATCAGGTATTAAAAATTTGCTGCAGAGTCTAAGAAGTCTATGTATACAAACCTGTTGAAGCATGGGGAATCAGGATCAGTGAAATGTTTGTATGGGTTTGCCCTGGACAGAGAACCCATACAAATCCAACAGAAATACTGCATACAGCCAGTACATGTCATCTTGTTGCATCCATCTAGTTTCTGGTGGGAAAGAGAAAAAGAAAAAGAAGTCTGTAAAAAAAAAAAAAAATGTCCCTGAGATGCTTCTGCTCAAAGCTAACACTATACTACCTGAGTCATAGTTCCACTTCTGGCTTTTTTGGTGCTTAGAGGAGAGTCTCATGGACTTTTCTGCCCAAGCTGGTTTCCAACCTCAAATCTCAGCCTCCTGAGTAGCTAGGCACAGCACTCATCTTTCTCCCTTTTTCATGAAAAACTGAAGCATGCATGAAGTTCGCTGAAAACTATTTAATGCTTAATATTTGTATATTACTAATAAAATACAGAAGAAATCCAAGATTCCTACAATTAGATACCCAGCAAAATCTTTTCTGATAAATCAAGCACAGATAACTGGAACATGTAGCTAGATTGGTACTAAAAGGTTTATGTTTAAAAATTTTCACATAAATCTAAATGTCTGGTATCAAATCTTCCATTCTATTACAGAGCTAAGGCATGTCAGCAGTAAATAGAAAGCCAGAGCTGAGTGCTGGTGGCTCACACAAGTAATCCTAGCTACTCAGAATGCTGAGATCTGAAAACAAGCTTAAAGCCAGTCTAGGCAGTCAAATCTGTGAGATTCTTATTTCCAATTAACCAGAAAAAAAAATGGATGCATAATTCAAGTGATAAGAATGTCAGCCATAAGTGAAAAAGCCAAGCAAGAATGAGATGTGGCTTAGTGGTAGAGTACTTGCCTAGTATGCATGAAGCCCTGGGTTTGAATCTTCAGTACCACATAAACAGAAAAGGCCAGAGAAGTAGTGCTATAGCTCAAGTGATAGAGTGCTAGTCTCAAACAAAATAAGCTCGGGGGGGCCAGGAGTTTGGCCTAGTGGTAGAGTGCTTGCCTTGCATACACAAAGACCCGGGTTCAATTCCTCAGTACCACATACATAGAAGTGGTGCTGAGGCTCAAGTGGTAGAGCTCTAGCCTTGAGAAAGTCCAAGGACAGTGCTCAGACCCTGAGCTCAAGCCCAGGACTGGCAAAAAAAAAAAAAAAAAATAAGCTCAGGGACAGTGCCCAGGCCCTGGGTTCAAGGCCCAAGACTGGGGGTGGGGGTGGGGGAAGAGGCCTTAAAGCACTAAAATTAGGTAAATAAAATAAATTTAAAAATCAAGTATACACACACAATATTGAGATAACAGGCATCACCATTAGGTTCAGTTCAGACACAAATGTTAAAATTTTGGGAAGAAGCAACAATGTGTCTAATTATTTGGCACAGATTAATGAAAAAAAAATGATTCATTTCCTGAGTGTATTGGTTAAACAGCTATGCTATCTTCCAGGATAAATATTTCTAGGAAGTCAGATACACTTTTTGTTCATCACATAGATGAGTTCAAAGTTGATTGTAGCTTTGGGATGCTCCCCCAGTAACCTGATATAGTCGGACCCCTCAGAAACTCAGGTTAGAGTTTCACTCACTCCCCTGTCTCTCACTATGTGATGCTCTGTACCCCTCAGGCCTGGCAGCACCAAGCCTATCACCATGGTGATAATCCCTTAACCTGGGACCATAACATGGCTGAAAAAAATCTTTTTATCCTTTTAACTTAGCCAGTCTGTGTCTATTATTGTGGTTTTTAGCAATAGAATATGGACTCAAGCAAGCCTTCTCCATTTTGAGGTGGATATAATATGAGAACAACTGCTTCTATATAAAAGCACTTTGAAAAAGAAAGTCTATGCACATTTAAGGTCAATAATATTTAGTTGTGAAATTTGCATGCTCCAAGTAATAAGGTTTAGTAAGTACCAAAATGTGTTTCCTTTATAAGTCATAAGGTTGATTACTAGGCTTCCTAACTTAAGGTAATAGTTACATGCTTTCAAGTGTGTTTGCTTCCAAGTGTGTCCCAAAATATTCACCTCTATGGGAGTCCCACAGCAGGGGCAGCTCTTTGAGTTCTTTTCCAGCCACTCCTTACTTTCCATTTCTTCCAGAGCCTTCTGAATCACCCTTTTACCATACCTCTGCTCCAAAAATCTTTTATTGGCTTCATCTGCTTGTAGGTATTCATTTCGTAAGTCTATTAATTTCTCTAGAAAGTGAAATAAAAAATTAACTTTCATGTAACTTTGCAATACTGACTAAAAGTCATTAAAATGGTCATAATCTTTGCTCAATGTTATTCCTAGTCTTTAATAGAAGGAACCAGCCCAAAGTAAGGTCATTTGCATGGAGATGCATTGAACAGTGGCAAATTTCCAAAAAAAAAAAAAAAAAAAAATATGTACAAGCTGGGCACATGGCTCACACCTGTAATCCTAGCTACTCAGGAGGATGAGATCTGAGAATCAGGGTTCAAAGCCAGCCCAAGCACGACTGACTGTGAGACTCTTATCTCCAATTAATCACTAGAAAAACGGAAGTAGTACTGTAGTTCAATGGGTAGGGAGGTAGCCTTGAACTGAAGAGCTCAGGGACAGCACCCAGGCCCAGAGTTCAAGCCCCATGAATGACTAAAAATAAAAAATATTATGTACAGAAAAGTCATTTGATAACATATTTAGTTATTAGAAACATAATTAGGATGCCTATTACTCCAACTCAAACTTCATTACAGAATCCAGAAAAAAAACTTACAACTAAGCAAAAATTATATACATGTACAAATGACAAAGGAGGAGAAACAATCCTCTAATTAATGCTAATGCCAATAGAACATTTTCCTTTAATTTCTCGATGTTGATATGTTTATACAACTCATAGCATGTGAAAGACAGAGTGGCTCATGATATATTATAGTGATAAAGCATTTGCCCAGCATGTGTAAAGCTCCTGACACCATACCAGAAAATAAACAGATACAAAAACTCAGACACTAATTTTTCACTAAGTCATCATTATTCCCCATTCGATAATGAACAAGCCTTAACTATACAAGGTAACTGGTAACTTTGGCTTAGGGTAAAGACTGACTATGAACTGTTTAATCATGCACATAATCAAGAAATGAAATTTACTACCCTCAGTCTCACCCTAGACTATATTTGGTACCGGTGTAAAATAGTTCTTCCTGTCAGCTTTTCACCTGGCTTCTAATGCTCTACCACCTAATTGAAATAGAACAAGCAATCATTTATTTCTGAAACCCTAAGGGAAGGGAGATTCCAAGGCCTCTCTGAGCTCAGTGAGAAAGCATTAATGACTGCCTGCCAAGGAAATAGAGTTGAGATTCCTGGCATTTGTTATCAAGGACCTACATTATTCTACCTATTATTCATAGGTTGAAATTATCTCATCATTCCTTTTTCTGGAATGCCACCCTGAATGTCTGCATGGTTCTGTATTTCTTTCAAGTTGGATTTTTTTTTTTGATTGGTGGTGGGGCTTGAACTCAGGGCCTAGGTACTGTCCCTGAGCCTTTACGCTCAAGGCTAGTGCCCTAACACTTTGAGCCATAGCTCCACATCTGGCCTAGGGATGGTTCATTGGAGATAAGAGTCTCATGGACCTTTCTGGTTGGCTTCAAACCATGATCCTCAGATCTCAGCCTCCTATGTATTTAGGATTACAGCCACCAATGCCCAGCTTCAAGTTTTTAAATTATTCTGTCAGTAGGGTTTTCCCTGATTTGCCTGACTAAAAGCCCAAGTCCTTTCTCCCTTAGAATTTCACATCATGTCCCTGATTGCCCACATTTTCTTTCTACCTAATAATCTAAATTTACTTTGACTATCATCATCAAAAGATTAAGCTCCACAGGGCAGAGATGTTGTCTATTCTGATAACTACAGTATCCCTAGAACCCAGTATAAAAATGAACACAGAAATATGATGTAAAAATCAATGTTAATAAACTCTTTAATTAAAAAAATGAGCACAGAAATGTCTGTTGACCAAATACTTCTAAATTTATAGACTGAGCTATGGGCATTTATAGGCACTTTGTGTGATTAAAACATACCTGCTGGGGCTGGGAGTTTGGCCTAGTGGTAGAGTGCTTGCCTAGCATGCACAAAGACCCAGGTTCGATTTCTCGGTACCACATACATAGAAAAAAAGATCCAGAAGTGGTGCTGTGGCTCAAGTGGTAGAGCTCTAGCCTTGAGAAAACCTAATGACAGTGCTCAGGCCCTGAGCTCAAGCCCAGGACTGGCAAGAAATAAAAGTAAAATGAAATAAAACATACCTTCTGGGCCGGGAGTTTGGCCTAATGGTAGAATATTGCCTAGCATGCACGAAGAACAGGGTTCAATTCCTCAGTACCACATACATGGAAAAAGCCAGAAGTAGTGCTGTGGCTCAAGTGGTAGGGCTCTAGCCCTGAGAAAGCCCAAGGACAGTGCTCAGACCCTGAGTTCAAGCCCTAGGACTGGCAAATAAAAAAAGAAAGTAACATACCTGCAGTCACCTTACACGGAGAGACACCATGGTAGGTCAATCTACACAAGGTACAGAAGGCAAAATTGCAACTGGAGCAGATGGCCATGGTACAGCCAGGCTCCTGCATCACAGGCAGCTGGCAACAAGGGCGGGGACAGTACACCACATCTGCCATCAGGTCCAAGGTGGACTGGAGAAGAAGACGGTCATAACGAGCAAATAACTCTGCTTCCACTAGTTCTTTGACCTAGAGGAAAATACAAAACACCATACATTTGACATTTCCAATCCTGAGACGATTCTTAGGCTGATGATATAAATCAGACAGTCACAAAAATTAAAATCTATCTCATTTCAGAACCAAACCAAGTACAGCAATAGTATCCTGACTGAAGTGGTGACTGCATGAAACTACATACTTGTCAAAACTAACCAACTCTGTAATTTAAGTGGGTTCAGTAAATTATACGTTATGCCTTAATGAAGTTAAAGTTAAAAAAGAAGGAAAGGAGTCCAAAAGTGTAACTCTTCTGAACAACTTAGTAAATACCAGGAAACGGAAACATGTTTTCGAGGGAGCAGCAAAGAGAGGGGAACAAATGGAGGAAGAGTAAGAAAATGCAGTTATTGTACTACATAACTTAAGAGGACAGGAATCAAAGGCAGAAAATGAGGGAGAATGAAGAAAAAATTGATACTGATCAAGACTCATTGCACTTATGGAATTGTACCCTCTTTCTACAACTACTTACTAAAAACAAGTAGGTTGTAATTATAGTAACATCTGTACATGATTCAGTTAATCATTCCAAGGACTGTCCCAACAGAATACATCATCAAGATTATTACTTTTTTCCCTAGCAGTTTAAGACTGCTAAATTATCAAAGGAAACATTCACATTTGTTTGAATCGTAGAATAAGATCATAGCAGAGTTTTTTTTTTGTTGTTTTGCCAGTCGTAGGGCTTGAACTCTGGGCCTGGGCACTGTCTTTGGACACTTTGCTCAACACTAGCATTCTGTTACTTGAGCCACAACACTACTTCCAGTTTTTTCTGTGCATGTGGTACTGAGGAATCAAACCCAGGGCTTTGTGAATGCTAGATGAGCACTCTACCACTAGGCTACACTCCTGGATACAGTAAAATACCTGTGGACTGGTTCCAGAACTTTAAATTACCCCCATGATCCCTGTCTATCGAGGATGATATTGAGGTACTGGTGGTAGAACACTTGCCTAGCATCTAAGGCCCTGGATTTGAATCCCTAGCACTGTAATCAACAAATATTTTTAAGTTCTTATGATAAGCATTGGCAGTGGATGCTTGCAATCCAGCCACTTGAGAAACAGACAGGATAATCACAAGTTTGAGGCCAGCTTGAGCTCCCCAAGCATGTACATGTGCACTCACGCGCGCACGCACATACACACACACCCTCCCTCCCTCCCTCATAAAGTTTCTGAGATTATTCCTGTTGTGAAAGAAACCTGGGAAACAACCATTAGAACAGTTACCTGACCAGGAGTGGCCACTGACGGGCACTTTGGTTCTGGGCAGTTGAGGCATTGAACTTGGCCATCTTTGATCTGGATTTCAAAGTAGTCCTTCAGACAGGCTTTGCAATACACATGCCTACACTCCAGAAAGTACATACATTCACTGCCCAGTTTCTCACAGAAACAGATATTGCACAGGAACAATTTACTATTGAAACATTTCATCTGCTGAGCTTGATCAAAGTCCAAGATTTCCTGGATAAGACTTGACAATGATTCAATATCCTGAACAGCTCTCTCATCTACAACTTCCTCTTGTTTCGCATCAGATCCTGTAGCTCCTCCAAAATCTAGCTCTGTGTTGGAAGAGGCCTGAGGTGTCCTTCTCTGTACTTTTTTCTGAGGATCCATCTTGAGCTCAAAAGGAGAAACAATATTCAGATATGCTAGGGTCTCTTCCTTAAGAAACTGCATCCAAGCAAACAGGACCACGCTGCCTCGGTGTTCTTCCCACAGGTTGTCTAAGTGCTTGCAGAGAGCAGAGAGCTAGAAGAAAGCACATGAGGATGCTGTGAGTCTAGAAAGATGACAACACCAACTCCTGATTTTCCTTGGGTCTTTTTAATGTGTAAGTTAGGCCATTATACTTTTGATTTTTGTTGTTGTTCCAGTGTAGGGTTTGAACTCGGGGCCTAGGCAAAGTCCCTGAGTTCTTGCTCAAAGCTAGCACTTTACCACTTTGAGCCACAGTGCCCAGGGCCTGAATTCAAGCCCCACTACTGAGAAAAAAATTAAAAACAGAACTACAAAGAAAATAAAATCAGTCTACCAATCCCCTGTTTACTGCATCACTATTCATTATTGCTAAGAAATGAAACAACCCAAATTTCCATCAAAAGATGAATGAATAAATGGGGTACATGCACATGATGCACTTTGATAAATAAATATGCATATATTAAAGTAAAATAAACCAGGCCCAAAAAGGCAAGTATATCACATGTTTATACTTATATATGTAATATTAAAAAGTTAATCTTTGGGGCTAGGAGTTTGGTCTAATGGTAGAGTGCCTGTACAGCATGCACGAAGACCAGGGTTCAATTCCTCAGTATCACATGCATAGAAAAAAACAGAGGTGGTGCTGTGGCTCAAATGGTAGAGTTCTAACCTTGAGCTCAAGCCCAGGACCAGCAAAAATAACTAAACAAACAAACAAACCAAAAAAAAAAAAACCACATTAATCTCAGCAGTGGTCTTGGTGACATGTTCCTGAAATCCAGTTATGGAGGAGGCAGAATAAGAGTATCAAAGTTTGCAGCCAGCCCAGGCAAAATGTTATTGAATCCCTGTCTCGTCAAACAATCTAGTTGTGATAGTATGCATGTATAAACTCAGGTATTTGGGAAGTAGATATAGGAGAATAATGGTCTAGGGCCTGTCCCATTAAATAGCATAAGAACCTATCTAAAAAATAAACTAAAGCAAAAACCACCAGGAGGTATGGTTCAGAGTTATGTGTGTCTAGCAAACACAAAGCCCTGGGTGTAAAAGCCAAGTACCACCAAAAAATCAATATTAAAAATAAATTAAATAGAAACTGGAAGTAAAATGGTAGTTGCCAGAATCTGGAGAGAGGAGAGAGAAAAGGATAAGGGAAAGATGGTCAGTGCATACAAAGTTATAATTAGCTAAGAGCAAGAAGTTCTGATGTGTGATTGCAGAGTAGAGTGGCTATAAAAACAATAATGTATTATGGCTGGGAATCCTGCTCATGTATTAGCCTGTACTTCTAGCTTCTCAGGAGGCTAAGAACTGAGGATCATAGTTCAAAACTAGCCCAAACAGAAAAATCGGTTAAATACTTCAATCCAGGTAACCAGTTAAACACCAGAACTGAAGGCATAGCTCAAATGGCAGAGTACTAATCTTGAGTGGAAGAAGCCAAATGAGTACAAGCCCCGAAGTTCAAACCCCAGTACTGGACCCAAACAACAAAACAAACCAATAGCTTCAGAAAGCTAGAAGATGGGTAGAAGCCACAAGAAAGGATTTTTGAATGTTTTTACCATAAAAAACTTGCAAAATGTCTGAAGATATTGAGATAGGCTTATCCTAATGATGCAAAAGCATTAGTTGTCCAATCCTAAACATTGTACAACATATACAGATATTACATACCCTATTTATCTCCATAAAGTTGTATATTTGTTTTACATTTGAGATAAAAATCAATGTAAGTAAAAAAACTTAAACATCTGTTTTAAAATTATTTTTAACTTTCAGTCTCATCAAAGAGTTAACTGAAGGAGTCACTAGGTGAATTTAACCTCAGAGTCCTTGTTATTCTGATTTAGAAGTTACTTTTTACTATGAATCTGGGTTTACATCAGATTACATTACATCTGGAAAGCAAATTGAAATTGACTCTCACATAATTATTAACCCATTTAGGTTGGCTGCCACAGAGAAGTACACTTCTCTAAACTAAGCAACCAAAGTTAAATTATTTTGACTTTCCTTTTAAAGTGCTCTGTTTCATTTGAAAGACAAACATAAGAGGATTTTCCACTAGAAATGTAAAATATTTGTAAGGAGAGCACAAGAATTATAAGCTGCTTGTCTTTTTAGGGTAAATAACCAAAAATAAGCCTGCCAGCTGGCAAACAAATTGTGTAAATTTAAATGCAAGTGAAGACCAGTCATATTTTCCTGAAGTCCCTTGCTCTGTGTAGCGCTATTAACTAAGCCTGCACAGACACTAATTTAGATACTTACTGACCAGACTGAAAACTCATGCTTTTCCACATTTGCTTAAAGATGCTTATAATATCAACCATACTTCTGAGTATGGTTAAAATCTGAAAAATGTATAAATATTTATAAGGAAGTTCTGTTTATTTGTGTTAGCACCAACTCCATGATTTAAAACAACAACAACAACGAAAAAAAAACCCAACATTCTCTTCCATCCTTACTTCTCTACTCCCTTTCTTTCTCAAAGAGACAGCAGAGTTCATATAAATAAGAACAGGGAGTTGTAGAGGAAAATAGCAAAGGTTACTGCATTTGTATATTGGGAAAGGAAATAGAACTGGGAAATTAAAACTGCTTCCTAATCTCTTCCCAAATTCTCTTCTCTCTACCCAAATTCAATGAATGACAGGTTTATATGTCCATTTTACTATCAATAGGTAAAATTCACAAAGCTATGAAGTCAGGGTATAGCATCTAACAGGAATTGAACCAAGGAGGTATATAAAAGACAAATTAAAATGTCAATTAAATGCATAAAAACTTGATAAAGTCTTACTGTAGAGACCTATTTCCTGAATGGGAAGTAGAAAATGTTTCTCTTTTCCATTTCTACCCATTATAAATCCTTGCTAAAACGTAAAAAAAAAAAAAATTTAAGAAATTTTAAAAGAAAAGAAAAAGAAAGAATCCTACTCTAAGTTTAACTGTAATAAAATAAAATAAAATAATGAATCTTCTCTGACATTTTACTAAAAATCAAGATTAAGTAGATGCTAGGAAATACAACCACACGCCCAGTTAATAGGAACCTTTTCTGTGCATGTAGGGTACATGCAACATGCATGGGCCAAAGAGGTACCTCAAGATGCACTGCATTCACAGTATTCATGATATGCCAAATTAAAACCCCTGTGTACAACTACTTAAAGATAATTAAAATATACATAAATACGTCTATTTTTTTTAAACCAGTGGTCTAAACTGTAAAACACTTGATATTTCTGGGCAATGAATTAGGGGCCTTGCATCTGTTCCTTCAGGCACAGATGCTATAAGGTAAAAGAACATTCTTTTATAGGTGTTTAGTTTAATATTCTGTTAAAATCACAATCTCAATTTCACAAAAGAATTTGTCTATAAGCTGGGGAAATGAAAACTATATGATTAAGCCAGATGTTTCACTAATTTCTATACATATTAGTTGTAATCTCAATACTTGGAAAACTTAGGCTCTCAAGTTCAAAGCCAATTTGGGCAACACAACAAGACCCTGTCTCCAAAAGATTATAACTAATTAACACCAGTCAACAATTATTTGTTACTAATGTAGACATTATCATGAAGAAAAACCAGATACTATATTTACACAGGGAACTTTTAACCATATTAGCTCAATTTTCAGTTCTAATTCCAATTAAATCTGTCATTTTAAAGAATGAGTAAGAGACTAAGAAAAAATGAGTATCAACATTTAAGGAAAATGATGACCTGATAGTCTCCTTTATGAAACAGGTTTAAATGAGAAGCCACTAAGGCAAGCAAAGAAACAGACTTGATTAAAAATTACTGCTACTGCAATTCATAGTGATTAAGCATTTCAGTTACTGCCTTACTGTGTAAAATACCAAGCATCTTCAGTTCATTAACATTAGGATTTATGAAGGCAAAGGGAAAAATTATAAAATCAAAGCCCTTTATTCTTCATGCACTGAATTTAAGATCACCAAGGTAGTCTTCAATTACAGGTGATTGTGTAACCTTCTACAAATGGATAGGAGAAAATAAGTTTCAGGTCTACCTGAGTTGGTGACAGCCATTTGCCACTAAGTGTGAATGAAGGTGGGGAGGAAGATGGATAATCTGGTGGCAGTTCAAAGTTCAGCACAAGTGGAGGCAGAAAGCAAATGGTGTATTCAAAGCCACTATTCGGGAGACACTCATTTGAATTGCCTGAACCAAAAACAAAAATTAGAAAGGATCAACAATTGAGTGTCTGTTATTGTTGAGCAGTGCTCAAAAGACTTAGTGCTTTAGGTGAAGGCATAAAAACCCTCCCCAAAAGCATTTTTCTACTCCATAATATTAACTTCATAGCCACCACTTTAAACAACAACAAAAAAACCTTTGTAAGCCCTTGAAAAATCTACCAAGCACCATGAAATATTTGAGAAGACAGACAAGTTATTCTTGTATACACTTCTCAGTACAATTCCTAACAATGATGACCAAGTAATACACAATGTTTTGTCTTGTTGTTGGCTTAGAGCAGATAATCAAAGACATAATCTAGGGAGAAAGATGTTTAGTTTTATCAAACAACCATGACTGACTTAGACCAGCATATGCAATCCCAACTATGAATCCCAACTGGACTCATATCATGCAGATATGACATTCTCATAACATTCTCATGATCACCATCTGAATGGCCAGTTCTTTGCTCAATGCCTCCATGGCAGAAACCACTTTTTAAACTAGCTTGTTACTATTTTATGACATGCAAAATTTTATGAATGTGTGAGAAATACCAAGTGTTTGGTGCTTTACAGGCATGCAGTATTGACAATTTGAGAGCATATACATTGAGGTCTGAATTATATCAAAAGCAGTTTTGTTTTTTTTCTGAAGCAAAAGACCACAGTAATAGCATATCCCATCTGTTTATGGTAGCTGAAATGATTCTGCGAACCAAACAGTACTAACAACCACCATGCTACTTTAAAATGCCCCAAGAATTACTGCACTGTACATACATTTTTTTTCTCATTTTCTTTTTGGTTTTCTTTTTTTTCTAATTACCAATGACCCATGTTGTTAAATTGCTAACTAGAAGAGTAGAATCCATGAACTATTTAAGATAGTATCCCACTTCTGTGGGCAAAAGGCAGAATCAAATTGTAAACTGTTTACTTTCCATTTTAACATGCTTTTAAAACATGTACTAACTCCGCAACACTAACCTGTTATCACTAGTATCCATAAAAGGAAAATTACCAAGAGTTTTAAGTACACTAAAAAAATTAGAATCGTTTTTGTTTAGAAAAATCACTGTAAGGAAATACTGTTAACTAACCGCTCACAAATATCTTGAAATTCTGTGGCAAATCCAAATAGATCCTGGTTTCTCCACCTTGGACAGACTCTGCTTTTCTGAATTCATCTCCATCATAAATGCTTGCCAGGGCCAGCAACTCATCCTCCTGAGCTTCTCGATCTTCTGACGACATTTAACTTTCTGAAAAATTGAAGATAATAATTCAAATCATTTAAGAATAGAAAATGCATACTTGGGGAAAGTTTAATGGTACAACTTCTTTGCTATACTAAAAATGAGAGTCCTGTCTAGCATTCTATTAGCTTTGTAGTATCACTTAGGAATTATGACAGCCAAGAAAAACACAATTAAAAAAAAATTTGAGATACTTTTTCATCTAGAATGCCCAGGATGATCTAGAACTCACTTAAAGAGTAGGCAGGCCTTCAACTCTCAATCCTCTGGCCCTAACCTACCAAGTGCTGGGAAACACCAATCACAAATTACTGACTTATCCACCGAACCCAGTGAGGTACTGTGCTTGCTAAAGGAATCAAGTGGGGAACTGTTATTGCATTGTAGATGCCAAAAGTGCTCCCTCCAAGAGTCGTTACACTCAAAACTTCGAAATGATTCCCAACAGAGAAAATCCTGTTCTAGAGGTGCTACAGGCACAAATGTTATATATAACAAAGTTAGAGTAAGCAGTAATTTTAAATTTTTGAAAGAATATCGGATATCATCAGATGTAAGATGTTATCAACTTTCAGACAATTACTTTCAAGAATGAAAACGTGGCTGAGCACTAGTGGCTCATGCCTATAATCCTAGCTACCCAGGAGGCTGAGATGTGAGGATTGCAGTTCGAAGCCAGTGTGGGCAGATAAATACATGAGACTTATCTTCAATTAATCACCAAAAGCTGGGAGTACAGCTGTTGCTCAAGTGGTAGAGTGCTAGCCTTGAGCACTAAAGCTCAGGAACAGTGTCGGCACCCAAGTTCAAGCCCCAGGACCAGCAAAAAAAAAAAAAAGGGGGGGGGTGCGAGGAGGGGAGGAAGAATGAAAACGTGATATAATAAAAATTAGTAAATAATTTTGTAAATACAGTGACTGAAAGAAATATAACCATCATTTAAATGAGGTAACATATACATGAAAGTCTATGAAACTTACTTTTTAAATTTTTATTTATTTTTATTTATTTTTGTGGAGTCATGGGGCTTTAAACTCAGCCTGGGCGCATTGTCCCTGAGCTCTTCAGCTCAAGGCTACACCCTACCCTTGAGCCAAGCTCCACTTCCGGTCTTCTAAGGGTTAATTGGAGATAAAGAGTCTCAGGTCCCTTTGTGCCCTGGGTGGCTTCGAACCTTGATCCTCACAGCTCAGCCTCCTGAGTAGTGAGGATTACAGGCGTGAGCCACTATGCCTGGCTTATGAAACTTACTTTAATAAAAACAAAAGTATAGTTTAGCAGGGTCACACATGCCTGTAATCCCAGCACTTTGAAATTAGAAGAGAATAGAAAGTTCAAGACCATCCTGCACTACAGAACCCTGTATCTGAATTAAAAAAAAAAAATCACTGACAATTAAAACATTGAGACTGTAACTCTAGTTGTTCCTCATAGTTATCAACTTTTTAAAACTTGAAATGGGCAGCTAGGTGTCAATGGCTCATGTCTATAATTCTAGCTATTCAGGAGTTTAAGATCTGAAAATTGAAGTTTGGAGTTAGCTGGGGCAGACAAATCTGACAGATTTATATCCATCAATCAGCAAAAACCCAAAAGTGAAGGCATGGCTCAAATGGTAGAGAACCAGCAGAAAGTGAGAGTTTAAGGCCCAGAGACCAAATGTACAAAATTGAAAGTTTAGGGTATTGTTTTTCACATTATACAATTTAAACATTTAAACTTAAATCCATTTAAGATGATTCCACATTCAGAAAGAATGCTAATGCAACACATGCTAATGCCTTGGCTTAGGCTGTATGCCTGAGACACAGTAACATGTTCTATTTAAGGTCAGTTAGTACCTGTTAATAACAACCAGAAGAAAAAGATATCAATACTGCAGTTCCGTTAGCAATTTGTACAAATCCCATTTATTCTCCAGCCTGTGGAGCTGAGACTGCTGAAGAGGCCAAGATATGGGACTCATATTAGATAGACTATGGAAATCCCGCCATCTGCAGAGAAGAAACATGAAATGTGGTGTTATGAATTCTCTCCAAATATAAATTCTGAATTGCCATTATACCACACCCTAACATATGGCCAATCTTAATCTATAGCTACATATGCCTCTCCTAGGACAGGCTGAGTCATGATTCATTGAGAGTCACAGCTCTAGGTCAGAAGCAGGCATGTTCCCCAGCCATGATGGAGGCCTTCTTATCTGACACTCTGCAGCCTAGAACAGAGGAACACCAAGGTCACGGGAAGGGCAGAACACCACAACCAAAAATAAACAACTTCTCATTTTTCCTCTTCTGTTTCTTTTACTCCTTCATCTCCTATTTCCTTTCAGTTCTCACTCTTGTTCATAAATTAACCTATTCTGAGACTCAAGGTTAGGTTAACTTTGATGACTGAATATTTTAAAGCCAAAAAAAAAGGAAAAAAAAAAAACAAGAAACCCTCCACACTTTTAAGTTTGATTCTAACAGCTTTAGAGTCAGATTAGGGTATTGGGGGAAGGGAGGGTGTGGAGAGCAATGAATATCTTGAAATTATATGCAAAACTATTGTATTCAATCATAAACTGTAAATCAGATTCTCACATCTGTGACTCTTAAATGAGCTAGTAGTGGGACTGGGAGTTTGGCCTAGTGGTAAAGTGCTTGCCTAGCATGCAAGATGCTCTAGGTTTGATTCCTTGGTACCACATACACCAAAAAAAAAAAAAAGCCAGAAGTGGTGCTGTGACTCAAGTGGTAGAGCACTAGTCTTGAGGAAAGCCCAGGGATAGTGCTCAGACCCTGAGTTCAAGCCCCAGGACTGGCAAAAAAAAAAAAAAAAGAGCTAGTACTAACAAGTAAACATTCAGAATCAATGCACATTTATTGAACACCTACTCTGTATTGTATTAGGTCCTTTCACATTTACCTTCCAGAAGTTTCAATCATTTTAACAGGGGATAATAGGTAGCAATAAAATATTTAAGTTTTGCTGGGCAGTGGTGAGTCACACCTGTAATCATAGCTACTCGGGAGACTGAGAGTTGAGAATGGAGGTTCCAAACCAGCTGGGACAGGAAAGTCTGTGAGACTCATCTCCAATTAACCACCCAGTGAGAGTAGCTGTAACTCAAGTGGTAGAGTACTAGCCTTGGGCAAAAAAAGCTCAGGGACAGCACTCAAGCCTGAGTTCAAGCCTCAGGACTGGCATATAAACAAACAAATAAATAAGATTCTGTGTGAAAAATATTTGCAAATAATATGAGATGAAGTTTTAAGTTAGCTATCGCATATTAGATCTCCCAAAGAGCTACTTTTTAAGATCCTAATTTCAAAGTAATTGTTTTTCAAGCTCTCCAGGCCATTCTATTCAGCATCCAACCTCTACAGCTGAGTGTCAGTGGCTCATGTCTATAATCCTAGTCTCTCTTGAACAGCTCCATAAATCGATCTAGCTTCTGAAGGTGCCAGTGGGTTTCTAGGACGCACTTTCATTAGGTAATCTCTAGTTCCTTCTGACTCTACCCACTCAACAGCCTTTTAAACCCATTCCACGGACCCTACTCCGGATTAAGTTTCCTATTAGACATCATGTCATCAAATTCCAGCCAGATTTTCCCAGTACTTGGCCATCTTGAATGACAGTGGTTTATGAAATTGCACTTCCTATCCTGCTATCCTACAAGTTTCTCAAGGGTGAGGCCCTGGTAAGTCTTTTCCATCTGCTTACTGTTCTCGGCATCTAGCTGCACCTGGCCTTAGACACTTGGAAATAGTGTAACTGAATTGGGGCGAAATGCAGTGCGCTGGAAAACTCTGGAATAAGGGGCCAGGCAGGTGCACAGTGTTCAGTAACCAGTCGCTGTACAGGATTAGAAGCCGGACGTTGGGTAGGTTGTCACAGTAACAGTAAGAACAGTAACAATTAGCCAGCTCTTACCCAGGGTCAGACACGGCGCTAAGCCCTTTCCTTGCGCAACACGAGGCGAAATACGCATTTACAACGCCCGGCTTCTTCGTCCGCGCCACAGAAACACGACTACAGCCTGACATTACTACACGGAAGAGGTTCAAACTGGATCTCGGTGGCTGCACACCGGAAGCCGCTCCCGCAGCGGGGCAGGGCCCTCCTCCGCCCGGAGGTCCGGCTCCCTCTTCCCCGCCGCCGCGGAGGGGACTCCGCCCCGGACTCCCCGCACTCCAGGCGCTCGGCCCGCTCTCGGCCGCACGCCGCCCGCCGCGCCGCCGTGCCCGGACGGCTCGTCCGCAGCCCGCGCGGAACCAAATCCCGCTACCCGCCCGGCACCGGGGGCGCCCAGCGCGGCCCGGAGCAGCGGGGCCTGAACCTCCCACTCCCTCCGGCGCCCTGGGGACGGGGAGGGACCGGGCCGGGCTGCCGGCTCCCGGGTGGGGGAACCGAGGGTCCACGGACGGACCAGGCCCGACCCTCTCGGCCTCGCGCGCCCACGGCGCTACAACGCTGCCCTCTCTGTACCTTCCGGCCGTCCCGCCGGGCTGGGTCCGAAAGTTCCGCTCTCCGCGCCGGTCCCGAGCCCCGCACCAACACTAGCCCGCCTGGCCTGTAGACTCCGGGCTCAAATCCGTGCACCGCCTCTTCCGTTCCAACAGCTGTCAGCTGAGGGGGGCGGATGCTGAGGGGCGGCCTCAGGGCTGGGAAGCGCTGTGCGCAGCCGCAATGGCCACTAGCTGGTTTCCCGTGCGCCCCCTCTGCAGGCCGTAGGCGGAACTGCACGAGCGGCTACAGTCACCCCTACCATTGCCAGGTATTGTACCTTTCTATAGAACTTGATGCAAATGTGGGATCTGGAGCATCGTGCCCTGGGGAATATCTGACATCCCAAGTTGTGAGGAAAGCACAACCGCTGCGTGCAGAGGTACACATCTGTCATCCCAGTGACAAAGGATAGCAGCCCCTGCTGGCCCAAGCATAAAACAAGACACGGTCTCAAAAAAGAACCCACATAAGGGGCTGGCGGGGTTCACTCGTCAGTGATGGCACAAAAGGAAGGAAAGGAGGGAGGGAGGAAGGAAGAACCTGCATATCCATTTTTATTGCAGCACTGTTCACAATAGCCTAACAATAGAATCAACTGAAGTGTCCAGCAACAAATGAATGGATAAAGAAAATATGATATATATATATTCATAATATATGTACCCAATAATATATTCCATAGCATAAATTCCATAATATATTCCATTATATGTAACACAATATACACGTTCCATTATGTAGATGAAAAGACAGATATAATGGAATACTATACAACCATAATGAAAAGTGGAATCATGGAATTTACTGGAAAACAAATGCAGTTAGAGGATATCATATTGAGTAGAAAGGCCAAGATCAAAAAAAACCAAAATATTGTATGTTTTCATTTATATGTGGAAGCTGGACCTAAAAGATATCCATACTCATGAATCTGTACATAGGTGTATATATACATGCATATATATATGATTATATGGTTAAACATAGAACAAGAATCAAACAGAGAGACTGTTTAAGAGGAAAAGGGAAAGGGTGGAAGGAAAAAGAATAACTTTATAATACATCACAAGAATGTACCAGGGCAGCATAGAGAAACTCAATGAATCCACACACCAGTGGCTCACTCCTGTAATACTAGCTACACAGGAGGCTGAGCTCTAAGAATCACAGTTCAAACGAGCCCAGGGAGGAAAGCCTGTGAGAGTCATACCTCCAACTAACCACCACAAAACCAGAAGTGACACAGTGGCTCAAAGTGGTAAAGCGCTATCCTTGAGCAAAAAAGCACAGGAACAGTTCCAAGGCCTTGAGTTCAAGCCACACACACACACACATACACACACACACACACACACACACACACACACCTCTAAAGGAAAACTGTTGACTGTGGGAAGATGGCAGAATGAGGAAGAGAAATAGACTCTGTTGGTAAGTAGGTACTAGAGAGAAGGGCTAGACTGGTTGAGAGGACATAGGAGACTGAACATCATTGAAAGAAATTATTTACAACTATAAAAATGGAACAAAACATGTTGGGGATGTTTTGGAGGATGATGGGGACAAACAGAACGATTGGCAGGATGAGTGAAATGCAGTGTAAACTGGACTGGTGTTTAGCTCTGTGGTAGAGTGCTTGCTCAGCTAGGACTTTAGGTATGAGCCAGTAGCGCCTAAGTTCCCCAACCCCTCTCTCTAATAGTTTATCGGGTCCTCAAAAGTTCAAAGTAGAGTTACAATAATATCCAGCAATTCTACTCCTAGGTATGTATCCAACAGAACTGATGTGCTCTTGGTACATGTGTTTACACAAAATTTTATATATGAGTATTCCCAGCAGCACAATATGCAAGGGCACCAAAAGGAAAAAAGGATCAAATTTCCACTAATGAACAGATAAACAGAATGATACATCCAACTGTGGAGTATTATTCAATAATAAAAAGGATGAAGTATTGACACATTCTTTAACATGGAGGAATCTTAAAAATCATATGTCAAATGAAAGATATTAAGACACAAAAGGCCACGTGGTATATTTTGCATTTATATTACACATCCAATATAAGCAAATTGATAGCAATAGTGAGTAGATTTGTGGTTGGTAAGGGCCGAAGCAGGGGCTGTTAATGGGCCTTGTGTGTGTGTGTGTGTGTGTGTGTGTGTGTGTGTGTGTGTGTGTGTGTGTGTGGTATACTGATACTGGGGTTTCAACACAGGCCCTTCATATTATTGCTTGCTTTTATGTTCAAGGCTGGCTCTCTACCACTTGAGCCGCATCTCCACTTCCAGCTTTTTGCTGGTTAGTTGGAAGTTAAGAATCCCTTGGATTTGTCTGTCCGGTCTGGCTTTAATGCTCAGATGTCATATTCCTAAGCAGCTAGGATTACAGGTGGTAAGCCACCAGTATTCAGCCCTACACTTCTAAAAGGTTGATTTTATTATAGATGAGTTATATCAATTCAAATGGAAGAGGATACAAAGCATTGTTCTCAGTACTTGCATGGCGTATAGAAATGTTCCTATTCCTGGAAGCTTCAAACTCAAATGCTTCTAATGTTCTAAATTAGCTCCTGTGTCCTCTGCGTCCTGTATTTCTTGTCCCCAAAATATAGGGTACTCCAACCCAAGCCTACAGGATTCTAAAGCTCTTATCTACCTGCCTTCAGGCAGGATTGGCTTCATGGGCCAGCAACCTGTGCAGTTACGTAGAAGGGTCCCACGCTTAGAAAGGTTCTGCTCTTGATTGATGCTGTGCTGTCGCCATCATGAAATTCTTCCTAATTTATGAGCATGACACTCTGCATTTTTATTCTACCCTGTCATCTGCAAATTATTGAAGCCAGAATTTACCTGGCTGCCACAAAGAGACAACTTGAAAACCTCCTCATGGCTCCTAATTTTCTATACTATAAATCTATTGTCACGGAAGAAAAAGGTAACTATCCCTGAAAGCAAAACCAGAAACAAGTCCCTTAAAAAATGCAAAGGGAAAAAGAAAATTCTTCAAAGCCTCCCACCAATGTTATTTCTATTCAGCCAAAGGAATGAAACCGAGACAACAACACCTGGCAACCCTACCTCAGGTGCTCAGAGAGCTGAGACCAGACATCTCCCAGAGACTTCTCAGATGCAAAAGTTGTGGGGGCCGGGGGGTTCATGAAGCTGCTCAGGAAAGTCTCACAAAGTTGAAAGCAGAAAGTGAATTGTGACATCATGTTGTGACCTCATGGCAGAGGTCACAGGAAAGAAAGAAAAAAGGCATTTCAAAGCAGTATTAATAACTTAGAGAATGTTAAAGGTGAATTAAAAATTTTTAGTCTAGTTTTGAGAAACTGATTGGCTACAGAGAATTCTTTATTATAAAGTTTGTCTTTAAAGGGTGAACAAATGCAGCAGTGGTACACACTAATATATTTTGTCTTTAGACTGTGAAAATTTGCAGAGTTTTATATCTTTGGGGTTGTGTGTATGTGTATGTGAGAGAGAGATAGAGAGACAGACAAAGGAACAGAGAAAGAGAAAGAGAGACAGAGACAGAGAAAGAGAGAACACGTGTGTGTCTGGATCATTATTTAAATTGAGCTTTTGTCTTGTGTCACAAAGCACATACTTCATAAGCATTATCTCATTTATGCACAAGACCCAATGACTTAGATAATATTTCACAAAGGAATAAATGGAAGCATGGAGAAGTGTTTTGAGCCAGGAATCAGACCAAATTCTCATAAGTCTGACCCTCTCCAATAGCTTGTAAAAGAGTTACAGTTTGCAGCAACAAATATACATAGTGAAAAATAGTTCTGGCCTGAGGAATTAAAACAACCTAAGGGAATTACTATATAAGATATAATGACAGGTTCAAATGTGAATAAACAGAAAGAGATCAACTTCATTCTTTGTCCCCAGATAATAGGGCCTAATGCTAGAAAAGGATGACATGGGGAATCAGATTAGAGAATAGGAACCAGACTAGAGAATAGGAACAAAGCAGATAGCAGGGCTTTGTTAGTGGAGAGGTCAACAGGCCTTCCATCTGGATGTGCACTTTCCCCTGGCATCCAACAGGTATCCAGAGTCTACTGAGCTTATTCTGTGTTCCCAAGTGGATACAGCTTCCTTTTCATCATAAGCACCCTTAAACTAAGCCCTAAGAAAAATGGAGGAGAACCCTGCCCAACTCTTGAATATTCTGTATTGTTGTGAGCCCAGCCAGCACAGAACTATTTGTGAGTCTTGCAGGTCACTTATTATTATGTATTTATCCTCCCAAGTAGATCTTAAAGGTTGGTAGGCCCCAGTAACTCATGCCTGTAATCTTACCTTCTCGGAGGCTGAGATAGGAGGATTGTGATTCAAAGCCAACCTAGTCAGAAAAGTCCATGAGACTCTTATCTCCAACTAACCAGCAAAAAGCAGGAAGTGGAAGTGTGGCTTGAGTGTTAGAACCTCAGCAGAGAGCAGAAAATGCTAAGCAAGAATGTGAGGTCCTGAGTTCAAACTCCAATACTGGCACATATATACACAAAAAGTCTATTGTCATGTGGGAATCTGAAAATTCAGTAATTTTTTTTTTTGGCCAGTCCTGGGCTTGAGCTCAGGGCCTGAGCACTGTCCTTGGACTTTCTCAAGGCTAGAGCTCTACCACTTGAGCCTCAGCACCACTTCCGGCTTTTTTCTATGTTTGTGGTACCGAGGAATCGAACCCGGGTCTTCGTGCATGCTAGGCAAGCACTCTACCACTAGGCCCAACTCCCAGCCCTTCAGTAGATTTTTTTTTTCCAGAGCCGGGGACCGAACTCAGGGCCTTGCCCTTGCCAGGCAAGGGCTCTTCCGCTGAGCTAAATCCCCAACCCTTTCAGTAGATTTTTTTAAGTGAAGATTTCACTCTACATACCAAGCTTGCCAAGCTCTGTCACTAACAGCCCAATTTTAAACAATATGTATGCTGCTAGCCATGTAAACTATGAACTAAATGTTATGTCTCCACTGAGTTAAACCGTACAGCAACCTTATAGTCATCAATCTCATCATCATTACCCTGGTCACCAACACACTTTTTAAAAAGTAACTTGTCATAGAGAATTATAGAGTGGCTTGTCATTGTCTTGCAGATATTAAATTACACAGCCAACTGTACACCCAGGCAATCAGATTGCCCCTACCACTAATTGCAGTACTATGCGGGGACCAAGTCAACACTTTTCTCATGGTAAGTGATCCATCAGTTGGATTTACAAGAAGGAAATAGAGCATTGGTGGGACCAGCTTCTCTGGCGAGCACAGCCCAAACAACACTACAGGCCATCCCAGGGTGATGTAAAAATGGACTCTTACAAAGGCTGGAGGTGGCTGACAGCCTAAAACCATTCTCTGTGCTTCTAATGTGAGGTAAAATTTGATTTACAGTAATAGGCACAGAATGATCATGTTTATACTTGCAACCTGGCATTTTATTATTATTCCCCTGAATAACAGTGAAAAGAGTTTTGTAACCCCAAGGTAACATGGCACTGTAAGAAGGCAGGAGTGTGAGATTTAGCAATAGCTGCCATCATAAATCAATGCATAGCTTTTCTCTCAGAGCTCGAGGCCCAACTCCTGGCTGTCATAAACTTGTAAAGGGAAGCCCCATGAGAATTTATGTAAGGATGGGAAGACTCATTTTCCTTCCTGCAAGAGCCTTTCTGAAGCAAGAAGAGAATTAGGCTGATTTGATCTTATAGGCAGAAAAAAAGACAAAAAAAAAAAAAAACAAAACAAAACAAAAAACAAATCCATGGTTTAAAGGAAGGGAAAATGTGGGTCAACTTGAGCTTACTTCCTTGCCAAAAAATACTGACCTTGTAAACAGTGAAGAACATGCTGAATCCCACGAAATAAATGAGTGATTGGATGATGGGGTGATTTAATGACTGAGTGTGATCCAGGCTTCCTCTGGGGCGGTTCTTTCAGTGTGAGAACAATTCGATCCTGGAATGACCCAGAAATGCTGAGTATATAACAAGGCCAATCAACAGAGTCAGCTTCTGAATATTCATGCACAGATGATACGCACAGTCAATATGATTGATTTTTGTGTTTACTGATACATTCTCAACTTCACTGTGTAAACCAAAGTTTGGGCAGGGGGTGGGGGATGGGGAAAAAAACAAGTTGAGAGCACATGTTATTTCTGAATAAGGCTGTCAGATAAAGAGATTTATACCACAAGATATATTTACTGTTTATTAGAAATTTCAACTTAACTGGACACTCTGTATTTTTATGTATCAAGTCTAAAGACCTGTATCTGAGCCAATAACACTCTAGAGGAAAGGTCAAGGACAATATTTAAGGGACATGCTTGCACCCAGGAGTCAGAAAGAAGAAAAGCTCATGCCTTAAAACCCTAGCTACTCAGGAGGCTGAGATAGGATCCCTGTTCAAAGCCAGCCTGGGCAGAAAAATCTGTGAGACACCAATCTGCAATTAACTAGTAAAACACTGGAAGTGGAGGGTAACACAAGTTATAGAGCACCAACCTTGAGCAGGAAAAGCTAAGCAAGAGCATGAGGTCCTGAGTTCAAGACCTACTGGCCAAAACTAAAAAGGAAGAAAAAGGAAGGAAGGAAGGAAGGAAGGAAGGAAGGAAGGAAGGAAGGAAGGAAGGAAGGAAGGAAGGAAAGAAGGAAGGAAGGAAACGCAGGCAAAGGCTGCATCTAAGGAGTGGAGGAGTAGGCATAAATATGACAAGAGAACTGGTGAGTACTAAGGTCTGGTGAGCTGTGACATCAGGATCTGAAGGGTGCTGAGTAAAGAAGCTCTCAGCTTCTTGCTAAACTATAATGCTGGGAATAGTTTGGGCCTGAAAAAATTGGCTAATACTTCTGAGAAATTCTAATCAGGGTTCTCAGAGAACTTGAGATGAGGGTGTAGAAAGAATGTATTTCAGAATTGCCTGTGGGAAATCAGAAAGAGTGTCCTACCCCTCTTAAGGGTGTTGCAAAAGATGTGTTTATAATCCAGACATCATGATGTCCACTTTGGATGTTGTTATGCTTACCAAAGCACAAAATAATTTTTTAAAAAGCAGCAAGATAATTTTTCAGTAGTAGGGATTGAATGTAGAACTTCCAGGTTTTCCAGACAAGTCCTCGACCACTTGAGCTATGAACAGCAGCCCTAATAACATCATATACTTCATGACTTATTCATTCGTTTGGGGAGGTTCTTGCAAGGAGGGAAGGTTTACTGGCCCTGGGGCTTGAACTCAGTGCATAGGTGCATTCCTCAGGCTTTACTGCTCAAGGCTACTACTGTACCACTTCAGCTGCAACTTCACTTCCTTAAAAATTCACCATTAGCCACCTTTCTTTGCAGCCTCTGTTTTCTCTAATGTAGTCTTCTTCATAATTTCTTCAGTGTTTACCACCTTCTCTCCTTCCATCTATTTTTTTCTTTTGTCAGTCCTGGAATGAGGGACTTGTTAGACAAGTGCTCTACCATTTGAGCCATGTTTCCAACCCTTTTTTTTTTTCATTTTATGGTATAGATAAACTTAGCTCCTCTTTCCTGTCAAAAGGTCCAACCAACTTCTCCAAATCTTCCCCCAAATGATTTAAAAGATGAAGACTTTTGAAAGGTAGCAAACTGAGCTGCAAATTGCAGAATATCCTTTGGTAGGTTGAGAAAGAAAGATACTCGTCCCTGGTATTTTGCAAAACTTTCCAAATGATTCCGATAACCCCTTTTGAAGATGAATGTGATGAATCAAGGCATAGAGCCTGTTCGTTTCTTGAAGAGTCCCATTTCATGGAAAGTGTCTCACAACGTGCATTCTTCTTTCTGCTCAGAAAGCAGTGTCATTGTGCAGAAGTGGACATTGTCCCAACTAAATTCACCATGGGTCAAACTGGGAGCAGATGATCCAGAACATCAAATTGAATCCCTTTGAAGATTCCTGGCAAGATAGCTCTAACTTCAACAAGGTCTGGATGAAGGAGGGTGACTGTGAATGGTCTGAACACCTCCCCCAAAGGAATGTTCTTGAGGACATTGCTTCTCGTCCTTGACAGTGCTATGGCAGCTACTGGACAGATCCAAAAGGACCCAACCCAGAAGACCCAAGGTCTGAGTTGTACATCCAGCCTAGCAAGACATTCATAGCAGCAGGTGATCATAACCTTCATTCTGCTAGCCTGTGAGTCTCCCAAGGAGCAGGGTTGCAATCTGATGTTCTTAGTCCCAAAGGTTTCTTAAGAGTCTAAATAGTTTGCCTGGGCACCACTGGCTCACACCTATAAACCTAGTTACTAAGGAGGCTGAGTTTTGAGGACAACTGTTCAAAGCTAGTCTGGACAGAATAGTCCAGAAGACCCTTAACTCACAAAAAGGTCAGAACAGAAGGTATGGCTCAAGTGGTAGAACATTAGCTGTGAGTGGAAAAAGCCAAACCAGAGTTTGAGACCCTAAGTTCAAGCTCCAGGACACTCTCTCTCTCTCTCTCTCTCTCTCTCTCTCTCTCTCTCTCTCTCTCTCTCTCTCTCTCTCTCTCTCTCTCTCTCTCTCTCTCGCTCTCTCTCTCTCGCTCTCTCTCTCTCGCTCTCTCTCTCTCGCTCTCTCTCTCGCTCTCTCGCTCTCTCGCTCTCTGCATTTTGTTTGTTTTGACAGCATTAGTCCTCAAGTTTGATGGACTAGTACTATACCACTTGAGACATGCCCCCAGCCCCAATTTCAAGCATTTTGAGGAGAGTCTCTCAATTCTCATCCTTTCCACTTCAACTCTATGGCCAAAAATTCGCCTTAAGCTTGAGGGCAAGCAAAGCTCAAACAACTCTAATCTACCCTCTTTTTAAAAAATTTTTATTTTGGCTAGTTCTGGTGCTTGAACTCAGGGCCTGAACACTGTCCTTGGGCTTTCTCAAGGCTAGTGCTTTATCACCTCGAGCCACAGCACCACTTCTTGCTTTTTCTGTGTATGTGGTACCAAGGAATGGAACCTGGGTCTTTGTGCATGCTAGGCAAGCACTCTACCACTAGGCCAAACTCCCACTCCCACGCCCTTTAAAGAAAAAAAAAACAAAAACGTATTTTTTAGACTTGAGGGAGGCTATCTTTGGCTGTTTCAAACCGATTGGAGGGTTCATTCACTCCTTCAAACCTGCTTTCAAAACTGAGAATGACAAACTCCAGTGACAGCCCCATTCACCCTTGACATATGTTTGCTAATGGTCAGCTGATGGCTGTAGCCCAAAGGGGAGAGAAAAATGACTAAGTCTATTGCCTTGTTTGCTAATTTTGAAGTCTTGAAGGGATGGTTTAGCTTCAGCCCCCAATATGAATGAAACGAACACAGTGACACAAAAAGCCTGTAAGTGAAAAGTCGGGCTTTGTAATCTCAGTGTCTGAAGGCCAGGGAAGAAAGATCTAAACCTTACTAGGATGATTTCTGGATTGACTAGAAAAAAAAACCAGAGAACCTGTTTTGAAAACAATCCACATTCAGAATTTAAATTGAAACTGTCTCATGACCTTTTCCTGTTCTTTTGCAACCACAATCTTAACAAACATGTATGTATACTCATGTTATTTTATTATGCATACCTATTATATATGTATAATAATGTATACATATGCCTTCATTCCACATTCATATAATGTCTTTTCAAGAATATAAATGTCATAGGTAAAATCATGAACTTTATTTGTCCCTTCTGAGGCATTGGTTCAAATTAGATTTTCCACCTAAAGATACTGTGCGTCCTGTAAGTATAACTTCTTCCTTTGGGCTATTCAGTGCATCACTGTTATGTGAATCTTCTTGTTTTAGCTAGCCCCTGCTCAGTGCCTCTATGTCATTTTCTCTGCCTTTGACCACCAGATGGCATTCTGGAAACATTCCCACCACTAGTGTTTTCTGCACCCATGCTCCTTTACAGGACTAGGACGCTGAGCTGGTCCTCTCCCTTCTCTCTGCTCTCTTCCACGTGTGTGTGTGTGTGTGTGTGTGTGTGTGTGTGTGTGTGTGTGTGTGTGTGTGTTAACAGAATGAAGCTTAAAGGGCTTTCCAGAGAACAACTCTGTCTCATCTCAGTCAAGTTACTCAGCTCTGTATGTTCAGCTTCTTTAGTGGCCCAAAAGCATTCAGGACAAGGCCTGACATGTGGCTGCTGTGAGCCTTTCTAAAGCTCCTCAGGGCCTTCAAGGCAGGCTTCAAATCCTTCAGGTCCTCCTCTAACATCTAATGACCCCTCCTTTGTTCCCAGCCCCACCTTCTGCCTCCCCACTTTATCACATGGGCCTTCCTTTAGTATCTCAAGGAAGCAGCCTGCCTATCTCAGAACCTCTACCCACTTCGCTCTTTCCACCTGCTTTTGTTGCTCTTGCTGTCCCTGAGTTCTTCCCCTCAAGGCTACCACCCTACCCTTTGAGCCACAGTGCCACATCTGCTTTTCTGGTGAGTAACTGGAGATAAGAGTTTCATGGACTTCAGTGCCCAGGCTGGCTTTGAACCACCATCCTCAGATCTCAGCTTCCTGAGTAGCTAGGATTACAGGCAGGAGCCACCACACCCAGCTACCTGCTTTGTCTCTCCCTGATAGCTAATTCTTCTCTGTACTGTGATTCAGAAAGCTCCTTCATGAGGAGCCTTCCCTAACACCCCCAGACCTGCTGCATTAGGCTCATTCCTCTCATTTCCCAACCCTGCCTTAGATCACAAGCTCATTGGGGGCCACATTTTCAATGTGTAGCAGCACATGAGGATTAATGAAGACCAGTGGATTGGGGTGGATTGTTTGGAGAAGCAGGTTGGTAAAAGAATTTATGAAGACAACAGAATAGGAGAAACAAAGGTTAATCATTAGGATGACATTAATGAAAAATGGTCAGGCAGATAGACAAAGAAGCATGCTGCTGCTATGTCAATGTAAATTTGGGGACAAGCTTTTATGGGGTCAGTGGGACTTTGCTGATTGGCTGTCTTTCTTCTAGTGGACTCCATTGACAGGCTTCTCTTTTTTGGAACATGGTTTGAACAGCTCATGAGTGGAAACATCTTGAAAACTCAGTCTTCACATCTACATTCCATCTGGCCCATTTTGCATATCTGACTTATTTTTGCCTCTCAGTGGCCTGTGTTTTGTTTTTGTTTTTCATTTTCAGCTTGGATCGCCTCCACAGTCCACTTAACTCTTGGCATTTTTCTGTCAGTGATGTCTTTTGGAATGGGTCTTCTCTAGAGCTGTTACATAGCTTGGCAGTCATCAGAGGGTAAGGAGTCCCTATTATGTCCCTGAGCTCTGAGGAACCCATTGGCTCACTTTTGGGGTGCAGCAGCAACTTGACCACTCCAAGCTGAGTTAAAGGACCCCTTATCCCTAACCAAGAAATCAGAGTAAAACGTGCAGGCAAATAAATGCACCTCATCTTCACATTTGCATAAGACACATAAAACCTAGAAGTCTGGGGCCGGGACCTTGGCCTAGTCCTAAGAGTGCTTGCCTAGCATGCACAAAGACCTGGGTTTGATTCCTTGAGAAAGACTGAGGACAGTACTTAGGCCTTGAGTTCAAGCCCGGGACTGGCAAAAAAACAAAAACAACAACAACAACAAAAAAACCAAGCAAACTGGAAGTCACTGAAGGGGAAAACCCCATCCTCATGTACTGAGCACTGTCTACAGGCCCTGCACTGAGCCCTTTATTCACATCATCTCATTAATTATCACCATAACCTCATGATCTCATGATATGAGAGACAGCATGCTCTCAGAGAGTAAAACAGAGGTTCTGAGGGTAAGGGTGCAATCTCTCAAGAGTTTGAGGATCTGGTGTTCCCAAAGCTGTGTCACAGGAAATGGCCACATACATTCAGTCCTCTTGGTATGGCTTACTGTTACATGAGTTGATTATGGAATCCAAGGAGACAGTGGGAAGGGAAGAATATACAACAGTCCTATGGCAGTGGGCTTCCATGCCAACTAGCCCTGACTTATGTCACATGTCCAAATGGACCATCTCTGGCCCCAAGGTCTCAGCTACAAATGCTTTACAAACCTCCAGAATTTGTTTGAGGTGAAGCAAAAGGCAGAGAGACTAATGAGGGCAATACATTTAAGAGGGAAATGAAAAACAGCAAGGCTTCTGGTGAAAAACCACAAGGCTGCTGGTACTGGTGGCTCACATATGTAATCCTGGCTATTCAGATGGGTGAGATCTGAGGATCTCAGTTTAAAGCCAGCCTGAGCAAGAAAGTCTGTGAAACACTATTCCTAAATAACCAGGAAAAAAAAAAGCCACAAGTGGAAGTGTGGCTCCAGTGGTAAAGCACCAGCTCTGGGCAAAAAACCTGGAGTTCAAAACCCAGAACTGACACAGAAAGAAAGAGAAAGAAAGAATGGAGAGAGAGAGAGAGACAGAGAGAGAGAGAGAGAGAGAGAGAGAGAGAGAGAGAGAGAGAGAGAGAGACAGAGACAAAGACAGAGTCAGAGATTTAAAAAGAAAGGAAGGAAGGGAGAGCAGGAAAAAGAAAGAAGGAAAGAAAAAGAAAAGGCCACCCCAGAAAACCGCTACTTTCTTCTTTCCTGGAGCTCACCTATGTGAGGAGATGGATAGGAGGAAGACCAATCTGAAAATAGCAAGGGGCAGTATGAAGGGGAAACAAGAGAGAGCTGTTTTTCACAGGACTCCATAAACAGAATTGGGGAGAATTGCAGGAAGAAGGGAAAAAGAGATGAAAGAGAGAGGAAGGTGTGGGAGAAGGAAATACACAGTCTCCTAGACAGAGAAGCAAAAGCTGGGGATTCCCCAGACAGAGAGACTCAGGCTGGACCAGATGCAGAGAACAATGGACCCTAAGGATGGAGCCGGAAGGCAAGCTGGAGGGGAGACACAGAGTCAGGTCAGGGAGGTCCTTGAAGTTGGCAGAGGCCTTTGCACCTTCATGGATTCATGTGGCTCCCATGCTAATATAAAAGCGAACACAGCTGCATACAGAGCACTCCCCAACATTAAGGTTGACTGCTTGGGATTTAGTGTCATTTTATGTCTTCCTCTCCATTTCCTGCAGAGAGGGCTACTATCCTAGCTCCTCACTGAGGATGAGATAATGGAGGCCAGTTTGAGTGACTTGTCCCAGACGACCAGCTAGTATGTTATACAGTTAGGATTTAAAGCCAGATAGTTTAGCTCTCTTGGCTTTAATTACAGAGGCTTCCCAGTGAGATAAACAAAGGTCACCAAAGCTGAATCAATCCCATGAAACAAACAGCATTGGAAAAATAGAACTAGGAGGAAGAAGAATGGAGTGTGTGGGGGGGGGGAGGTTAGACAGGAAGATAGCAAGATAGGGAAGGACAGAGACAGACACACAGATGGAGAGACAGACAGACTGAGGGGGGGGGGGAGAAGAGAGAGACAGAGACACAAGAGAAAGAGAGAGTGTGACTGGGAGCCTAACTTGCCCAGAGGGACATCAGTCTAGGTGTGGGAAGGCAGAAGCTCAAGTTCTCAGTTCTCAGTGTCTCCCTCCCCTCCAGGGCTTTTCTCTCTGCTGCCTTGCTCTGTAGACAGCACCTTCCCTTCTGGCTGGTCTCTGGAGTCTCATCCCCCCCTGAGTAGCAAGCCCCTAGGCCTCACAGGAAATGCTCTTTCCCTAATTGGCATTGAAATTCACAGCCCTCCCTTTTCCTGTAGGTGGGGTTTCCATAGGAAAAAGCTGCTTCTCTGTTTCCCTAGCCTAATAACTGTTTAGAAGTCAGATCCTCACATCCTGCTTTACTAGGTCAAGTCTCTCTTGGACCAGGGCTTGTCTATCATTGCTCAAGTAAACCAGCTGGTGCTGCTGGGAGGGAAAGCTCTTCTAGCAATTGTACTTCATCGGTACTCAGACCTCTCAGATCACTTCTAACCAAGATGGCTTTGCCTGGGAATTCTGCTTGTTCTGGCTTCTTCTAACTATGGGACAAGGTTGTGACAGCAGGTCTGGGGACAGGAGACGAGGGCTAATCAAGCCATCCAGGAAACACTGGAGGACTTACCCAGCTTTGGAAGCACTCTAGCAGTTTGTGAAACTGTCCTCCTCTATTGGTAAGCATGATGTTACTTCTGCAACTTCTGCTGGGGCTCTTGGGGTCAGGTGGGTACTTGTTCCTCTCAGGGGATTGTCAGGAGGTGAGCACTCTCACGGTGAAATACCAAGTGGCAGAGGAAGTGCCATCTGGCACTGTGATAGGGAGGCTGTCCCAGGAGCTAGGCTGGGACGAGAGGCGTGGGCAGACTGGGGCTGCCTTCCAGGTCTTGCAGCTGCCTAAAGTGCTACCCATTCAGGTAGATGCTGAGGATGGCTTGCTCAGCACTGGGAGGCGGCTGGATCGGGAACAGCTTTGCCAGCAGCGAGATCCCTGCTTGGTTTCCTTTGATGTGCTTGCCACAGGGGATCTGGCTCTAATTCACGTGGAAATCCATGTGCTGGATATCAATGACCACCAGCCACAGTTTCCCAAAAGCAAACAGGAGCTGGAAATCTCTGAGAGTGCTTCTCTGCGCACGCGGATCCCCCTGGACAGAGCTCTTGACCCAGACACGGGCCCAAATACCCTCCACTCCTATTCACTGTCTCCCAGTGACCACTTCGCTCTTGACGTCATTGTGGGGCCTGATGAGACAAAGCATGCAGAACTGGTAGTGGTGAAGGAGCTGGACAGGGAGATCCACTCATTTTTCAATCTGGTGTTGACTGCCTATGACAGTGGAGACCCTCCCAGGTCAGGCACCAGCTTGGTCAAGGTCAATGTCCTGGATTCCAATGACAACAGTCCTGTATTTGCTGAGAGTTCCCTGGCACTAGAAATCCAAGAAGACACCACCCCTGGTACCCTCCTCATAAACCTCACAGCCACAGACCCTGACCAAGGCCCCAATGGGGAGGTAGAGTTCTTCTTCAGCAAGCACGTGCCCCCAGAGGTGCTACATACCTTCAGTGTAGATGCCAAGACTGGCCAGGTCATGCTGCGCCAACCCCTAGACTATGAGAAGACCCCTGCCTATGAGGTGGATGTCCAGGCAAGGGACCTGGGGCCCAATCCCATCCCAGCCCATTGCAAAGTCCTCATCAAAGTGCTGGATGTCAATGACAATGTCCCCAGTATCCACATCACATGGGCCTCCCAGCCGTCCCTGGTGTCAGAGGCTCTTCCCAAGGACAGTTTCATTGCTCTGGTCTCCGTGGATGACTTAGACTCAGGAAACAATGGTCTAGTCCATTGTTGGCTGAGTCAGGATTTGGGCCACTTTAGGCTGAAAAGGACTAATGGCAACATCTACATGCTGCTAACCAATGCCACACTAGACAGAGAGCAGTGGCCTGAATATACCCTCACCTTATTAGCCCAAGACCAAGGTGGCCGGCCCCTATTAGCCAAGGAACAGCTCCAGATTCAGATCAGTGATGTCAATGACAATGCACCTGTGTTTGAAAAGAGCAGGTATGAGGTCTCCACTCAGGAAAACAATCCAGCCTCTCTTCACCTCATCACTGTCCAGGCTCATGATGCAGACTTGGGCATTAATGGAAAAGTTTCATATCGTGTCCAGGACTCTCCAGTGTCTCACTTCATAGCTATTGATTCTGAAACAGGAGAGGTGACTGCGCAGAGGTCACTGGACTATGAAGAAATGGCCAACTTTGAGTTCTGGGTCATAGCAGAGGATGAGGGCCAACCCCAGCTTGCGTCCAGCATCTCTGTGTGGGTCAGCCTCTTGGATGACAATGATAATGCCCCAGAGGTGATTCAGCCTGTGCTGAGCCATGGGAAAGCCACCTTGTCTGTGCTTGTTAATGCCTCCACAGGTCACCTCCTGGTGCCCATTGAGATTCCTACTGGTGTGGGTCCAGCAGATGCTGGAACACGATCACTGGCCACACACAACTGTCAGCCATTTCTTTTGGTGACTCTTGTTGCAAGAGATGCAGACTCAGGAGCAAATGGAAAGCTCCTGTACCACATTCAGAGTGGGAATGAAGGCCATCTCTTTGTCCTCAGCCCTGACCTGGGACAGCTATTCATCAATGTCACCAATGCCAGCAGCCTCATTGGGAGTGAGAGGGAGCTGGAGATTGTAGTGGAGGACCAGGGCAGCCCCCCCTTGCAGACTCGAGCCTTGCTGAGAGTCATGTTTGTCAGCAGTGTAGACCACCTAAGAGACACTGCCTACGAGCCTGGAATCCTGAGTACATCAGTTTTGACCATGATTTGCCTGGCTGTACTGCTGGCCATCTTTGGGTTGCCCATAACTCTGTTCATGTCCATCTGCCGGACAGAGAAGAAAGACAATAGGGCCTACAACTGTCGGGAAGCGGAGTCCACCTACCGCCACCAGCCCAAGAGGCCCCAGAAACACATTCAGAAGGCGGATATCCATCTAGTACCTGTGCTCAGGGAGCAGGTGAATGAAGCTGATGAAGTTGGGAAGTCCCACAAAGATACGGGCAAGGAAGCAATGGTGGAAGCAGGCTGGGACCCCTGCCTGCAGGCCCCCTTCCACCTCACACCTACCCTGTATAGGACCCTGCGTAACCAAGGCAACCAGGGAGCACAGGCAGAGAGCCAGGAGGTGCTGCAGGACACTGTCAACCTCCTTTTCAATCATCCTAGGCAAAGGAATGCCTCACGGGAGAACTTGAACCTTCCTGAGTCCCCACTTTTCCCAGGCCAGCCCCGAACCAGGTTCCTGAAGGTTCCTGGCAGCCCCATTGAGAGGCGGGCTGGAGACCAGAGCGTCCAGGAGGCCTCACCGAGCCCACCAGCATCTACTGCAACTCTGAGGCGTCAACGGAATCTTGATGCCAAAGTGTCCCCCAAGAAAGAATCAGGCCCCCACCAGATCCTGAGGAGCTTAGTTCGACTGTCTGTCGCTGCTTTTGCGGAGCGAAATCCTGTGGAGGAGCTCACCGTGGATTCACCACCTGTTCAGGTATCTTATCTCTGGCCCACCTCTAGGCCACCACCAATAGTATCAGGCATCCCCCACTGTGCTCCCCATATTCCCTACATTCATTCGTATTCCCCATTTCCTGGAGTAGCAGGACAGCAATGGGGTCAAAAGATGTTAACTGTGTGATCCTGGGCAAGTAACTAGTGTCTCTGAACCTTATAGTTTTCCTAAAGGTAGAATCAAGGTGATAGTAAGAATAACTAACCCATAGGGTAGTCTTGAGTGTTTGGTTTGTTGATACTTATCAATGATCCATAGGAAAGTCATTCAGCTTCTCTGTTGATGGTGTATACCTCCCAAATTTGCTTAAGATAAAATAAGACAAGTTCAAGGCCAGCCAAGATTACATAGCAAGATCCTGTCTAAAGAAAAAGGAAGATCAAATGAGTCATTGCACTTAATCACGTAGAAGGCCATGTGGCACCTGATGCTGACATAACTATCCTTTCCATAGAGCACTTGTCTGCCCCCTGCACTCCACCTGCTCTCATTTCAGCTGGGCAGCTTCCCTGTGAGGCACATTGGCCTTGATATCACTGACCCCATGTTTGGGGACTGTATTTAACATGCCTGAGACCACGAAGCTTATTGGCTAAGGCTATAGGATGGGGCAGCAGATACAAGCTTAGAATAGTAGGCCTAAATCACTTAGGCAGAACTGAGTTCAAATGTTAACACAGCCACTTAGGAGCCAGGAGACCTTGGGCAAGTCCTCTCACAACTGAGCCTAACTCTATTCTCATCTATAAAATGGGGATTGACCAACTCCCTGAATGGGATGGTGAATGACAGACTGTGTGTTGATTTATAAATGGGGCATGTTAGGAATGATGCCTGATCTTCCATCTCTAGCTGCTTCTCTTTTTGCTGTGTCCGTCTACCCACTAGAGGTACGTTTCTGTTTGATCAGATCATCGGTTCCGTTTTCCTGTGGAACAGAGACACAGCTTCTTCCTCCTGCCTCACAGGAAGCCACCTGGAGATGGCACAGATTTTCTCTTGCCCTGGGGCTCGCTGCAAACCTGGGCCTGCCCAGAACCAAATATCCATTCATTCAGTCAGCCATTCATTCATCAGATACCTTTTGGATAAACACTTCTCACCAAACACTTCCGGCTGCTTGTAAACAGCATAGTAGAAAACAGGTACTATGGATAGCATTACTGGAACGATGGGAGGAAAAGAGCCCTTTGTAATCAACTTTAGGCTAAGAGGATAAAATGTTCAGTGCTCCTGTTTTCCTAGCTGCACAGAACCCTGGTAGAGTCAGACCTGAATTCTAATTCCAGCCCTCTTTGCTGTGGAGCCTTGTGAGCCTCAGATACCACCCCTGAAAAATGAGTATGATGATATCTCCTCCCTTGAGCTACTATAACAATTAAATGAGATGATAGAACATCAGACACTTATTGTTGAGCATTATTTTTTTTGTCAGTCCTGGGATTTAAACTCTGGGCCTGGGTAGCTCAAAGTTACCGCTCTACCCCTTGAACCACAGCACCACTTCCGATTTTCTGGTGGTTAATTGTAGATGAGAGTTTCATGGACTTTAGTGCCTGGGCTGGCTTTGAACCATGATCCTCCAATTTCAGCCTCCTGAGAGCTAGGTTTACAGGTGTGAGCCACTGGTGCCTGGCTGCATGAATTCTTTCACTAAGTAATTTATATACTTCAGCTCACTTAAACATCATATCATGTCCTGGTTATTATTATCATCATCATCATCATTTTGCAGGACTAGAGCTACTTGATCCCCGTGCTATCTGCATACTAAGCAAACCCTATTCCATTGAGCTGCACCCTCAGACCATTCTTCCTTTTTTTCACTATTGAGGAAACTAGGACTTCGAGCGCTGAAGTCATTCTTCAGGGCCATGAAAATGGGGAAAAGGACAGGAACAGATTTGGAATGTGAATCTGAGTTTGACTGACTCCAGAGTCTTGGCTCTCTCAGTGCAGTATCCCTGCATGACGACACGTAGCAAAGGGTTTAGAGAACAGGATGTGTGGGCTGAATGTCACTTGGCCAAAGGGCAGCAGATGCTATAGGGGTCTGGGCTGGGATCTGTCCTAAGGCAGGTCATGAGGCACTGACCCTCTCAAAGGACTGGGGTCCAGTGAAATCCCTCCCAGGCCTGGCCGCCTCCTCTTCCAGCTCTCCTATGAAAATGGCATTTCTGAGCTTCTCAGAAACTGGAAACAGCCTTTCTAGGAGTAACAACCCAATCTCCTTGCATTTGCAGAGGATTTAAAATTTTTCCAAAGCATTTCATGAATGTGACAAAGCTTTAGAGAAGATTAGCCTCACTTTAGAGAAAAGCAATGACAAAACCTAGGACTGAACAGCTCTAAAGCCTGCCTGATGCTTTCCAACCAACTAGAAATGACCATGAATTAGAACTCAGCTTCCCAAGACTGCTGCTTCTCCCACAAGACCCCACAGGTCTCATGGCGACATCTCACCTTGTACCCTTCTCCAGCCTTTCTGAAACTCTGCCATCTTCCCAACTTTTCAGTGCCCCTGTCCGAAATGCCCTTTACTCCTTGTCCAGACCTTCCCTCTCTGACTGAACTGTGAGCCACTGGGTTTCAGCAGAGAAGCCTAGCAGGTAGTAGGAATTCAAAAACATGTGTTAAAATAAATGAAAGCTATGTAAAGTGGTTCAGTCTGTAGTTTCAGCTACTTGGAAACTGAGTCCCAGAACCTGAGGCCAGCCTGGGTGATATAATAAAATCCTGCCTCAAAAGAAAACATAGCTGGGTGCCATGGTCTCATACCTGTAATCCTAGATACTCAAGAGGGTGAGATCTGAAGATCATGGTTCAAAACTAGCCTGGGCAAGAAAGTCTATGAGCTGTGTCTCAAGTGCTAGAGCATGAGCTAGAGCACAGAAGTTAAAGGACAATGCCTTAAACTTAAGCTCCAGGACACACACACACACACACACACACACACACACAGAAAGCTGTATTGTGGTTCAGGCTGAGATGTGGCTCAAGTAGTAGAATGTTTGCCTTGAACAAAAAAGCTAAGGGATAGTGCTAGGCCTTGTGCTTAAGCTCCAGTATGGGAACAAACAAAAAATAAAATAAAAAGTAAGGAAATCGTTTTTTTCGAAATCTTCCTCTTAAGCTGGGTTGGAGCCCTCCCTACTTTCCATTGACCCCATCCTCAGATGCCAGCACCTCTGTGAGGATGGGGTCAGTGGGAACATTTTGAGGAGCACTCAGATGTAGCCTGTCTATTAAGCTACTCTTCCTGGCCTTCCTGATAATCAGTGAGCTGAGATGGTTCTTCTGCTGCTCTTAGTCCCACTGAAAATGCTACACCCAGCACAAGCAAGCAGTGGATAAGCTTGTTGGTTGAATGAAAAGGTGAATGAGTCAATAAGTGACACCGTCACCCTCTCTACAATACAGTCTTACATCTAGCCCATCCAAGTTGGCCAGACTGTCTAAATGCTGCTAAAAAGAGAAGGCAATCCCTATCCAAATAATAATGATGATATTATCAGGAAATTCCTTTTTCACCCCTCCCAACAGATCAGGAGCAGGTCACTTGAGGAGGGGGGAGATGAACTTGAGGGGCTAGGCTCTAGGGTCTTCATGCTCTTCCTCAGACACTTGGGGGACTGGGGTGACAAAATAGGGAAGCCACCTCCCCTGACCCAGGTCCCTGTCTCCATCACAAGGGCCCATCCCCCATCGGATCACACAAACATCTGAAGGCAAAGGAAAGACTATAAAAAGAAAGCACCGGCATTGAGGGAAACATCCGGCGAGGAAGTGTGCTGGGTCGGAATTGTGTGGAGTCAACAGATTTTTCCTGTCTTGTAGCAAATCTCCCAGCTGCTGTCCTTGCTGCATCAGGGCCAATTCCAGCCCAAACCAAACCACCGGGGAAATAAGTACTTGGCCAAGCCAGCTGGCATCAGGTAAGCAGCACGTAGCCCCCTCCCTCCCAGTCTTCTCCAGGGCCCCCCGCAGAGAGGTGAGGAGAGGATGAGTGAGCACACCCTAGACACTGGTCCCCAGTGAGAGCAGCAGACAGCATGCATCCCCTACCCCAAAAGGGAGGCTCTGTCTGAGGGTGGCTATATTTATGGCATTTGCAGGACCTAGAATGACTAAGGAAATGACTTCATCCAGAGCTCTATGTGTCCCCTGATTACAGAGGTGCTGTAAATTGCCTTCAATCTGTGACTTTCACCTTTTTTTCTCTTGACCCATCCACATAATATATAAGGACACAGGTCTGTCTGGATGGCATTTGGGGTGGTTCTAGAATTGAGAAGACTGACTCCATTCCCTGCTACACATCAGCCCTCAAAAGAGCATCTAATCAAATTCCTGGATACACATGGAGAAACTGAGGCTCCAACTAGCTATGTACACACGAACTCAGATAATCTCTCAGGAACTCAGTTTCTGAGTTAAAATGGAAGTCATAACACTGTCATTGCAATGTTGCTGTAATTGTGGTAAGGATTTAATGATCTAAGGTTTTCTGGGATCATAGTCCAGAGCCTGGCCTTTGGTAGGTTCATGTGCAGTGTTAGGTCCTTTCTCCCTGCTGTAACTTTGCTGAAGATCATGCAGCTGGGACCAACTCGCAGGGCTCCTACCTCTCCTAGATTGGTGTTCTGGTCCTGACAACTTGCAGCTTCTCTTTTGTAAGGTTGGGAAGAGGTGGTGTAGAACAGGGTGTATTCTTATAGGGAGCTCAAAATTTCTCTCTCAAGGTTCCATATTTGCTTCTGCTGAAATAAACCAGCAATGGACATAGGAACAGGAACAGTAACAAAGTCATAACAAACTTGATTGTTGTTGTTATTGGTGGTGGTGGTGGTGGTGGTGGGGCTTGAATTCAGAGACTGGGTGCTCTCCCTGAGCTATTTTCTCAAGGCTCTTCAATTGCTCTTCTGGTTTTCTGGTGGATAATTGGAGATAAGAATGTCATGGACTTTACTGCTTGGGTTGGCTTCAAACCATGATCCTTATATCTTAGCCTCCTTAGTAGCTAGGATTATAGACATAAGCCACCTGGAACAAACTTTTTTTGATCCTAGTTTTATGTGACACAGAAACTTTCAGTAGACCAGAGGGAACTACTTGTTTTTATGTTTAAGTTCAATGTGGATAAGACTACACACAAAGAGGTCTGAGCTAACAGAAATACACTGGAGGGTGGGGGAACTCATTTAGCAAGTCCTATTTGTTTAGATTCTTCTTGAGTTTTCTATGCAATATTCCTCTCTTACAGATACAAGGCAAGCCCTTTTCTGGAATGGAGATCTTATGATGTAAAGTCAGGTTAGATCAGAAGATTTCCTCATGACCAACCCTTACTAGAAAGATGCAGGCATGCTCAGTAGTGAGAGTACTGGCTTAATAAGCATGAAGGATTTGAGTTCAAACCCGGGTGCTGACCTGCTTAGTAAGCAGAAGGAGCTGAGTTCAAACTCCAGTGTCATTTTTTTTTAAAAGGGCAAAAAAAAAGGAAATCAAATTATTAGTAGTGATTTTTGTTGCTGTTTTGTGTGTGTGTGTGTGTGTGTGTGTGTGTGTGTGTGTGTGTGTGTGTGTGTGTGTTTGCCAGTCCTGGGGCTTGAACTCAGGGTCTGGGCACTGACCTTGAGCTTTCTCAAGTGATCTACCACTTGAGCCACAACACCACTTCTGGCTTTTTCTGTGAATGTGGCACTGAGGAATAGAACCCAGGGCTCCAGGCATGCTAGGCAAGCACTGAACTACTAGGCCACACTCTCTGGCTCATCAGCAGTGTTTTTGAACTGAGTATGGTGGCTCATGCTTATAATCCTAGTTACTCAAGGAGGCTAAGGTCTGGAGGATTGTGCTTTAAGGCCAGACTAGGCAGCAAAGTCCACTGGGTTCTATCTCTAAAATAACCAGCAAAAAACAAGGTTGGGGTTATGGCGTAAGGGCCAGCTTAGCAAACCCAAGACCCTAAACTCAAACCTCAGTACTTAAAACATAAAGTAGAAGAAATTAAGCAGGTTCAGGTTTTATGGCTGGCTTTGGAGAAAAGGAGTTCTGGTTTCTATAAGCCTTCTTTGGGAAAGAGGAATTCTAGCTTCTATAACTTGCGTAGATGATGGGAGGATAATGTGTGCATGTGTGTGTGCGATATAAGGGTGTGTATTAGGGGTTAGGAACTAGAGAACAGGCAGAAACCTAGCTTCTGAGAACTTCACCTTAGTGGATCCTTTTCTGAGTGCTAATAGCACATACATTCCCTATATAACCCCTGGGGGTTGAATTCTTATTACTTAATCCATAGGGTTCTTGGGCAATCTGCAAATCTTTGTCTTGTTTTTCTTTTTCCTTTTGCCAGTCCTAGAGCTTGAGTTCAGGGCTTGGGCACTTTCCCTGAGCTCTTTGAGCTCAAGTCTAGCACTACCACTTGAGTCACAGTATTACTTCCAGCCTTTTCTGTTTATGTGGTGCTAAGGAATTGAACCCAGGGCTTCATGCATGTTACTGCTAAGTCACATTCCCAGCCTGTTTTCTCTTTTGTAACACAGGGAAGAGAGGCAGAGAACCCTTTAAAGCCATGAAAAGGTCTTAATAAGAGAAAGTGTGTATCTTGCACAGGTCCAGGCCTGATTCATTTGTTGCTCAGTAAACACTAATCATTATCTTTATCTCCCACAAACTTACCACCTGCCCACTGATCTCCAAATGGCAAGAGAGAAACCTGTAGGAGAAAGGACTCCTAGTCCTTACAGACTCTCGGGGAGCTGGAGGTTGATGGCTTGAGCCTATAATCCTAGCTACTCAGAGAATTTTGGTTCAAAGACAGCCCAGATAGACAGATTCTTGAGAAAGAAAAAACCAAAACTGAAAGCCAGGCTCGGATGGCTCACGTCTGTAATCCTAGCTGAGGTCTGAGGATCACAATTTGAAGCCAGGCTAGAAAGTCTGTGAGACTCTTAGCTCCAATTAACTACCACAAAAAAAAAAAAAAGAAAGAAAAAGAAAAGAAAAGAAAGCCAGAAGTGGAGGTGTGGCTCAAGTGGTGGAATGGAATGCTAGCCTGGAACACAAAAGGTTAGGGTCAGCACCCAAGCCCAGGGTTCAAGCCCCAGGACTGGCACACAAAAAAGAAAGAACCAGAGGTGTGGATCAAGTAACTGACTCAGAAAAATCATATTCTGAGCACTTGGCAGGGGGATGAACAATGAGAAAGACAAATATCCATGCCTGGCAGGCTAGTGCATCGCTCTAAGGTTGATTAAACACCTACTCTGGGTCTTGGGAAACAAGGGCGGGCCAGTAGTGAGTCATATCATCAATGATTGACAGGTTCCAGGCACTATGCTAAGCTACCTACAACATCTCCTGAGGTGGGCATCCCTTAATTAATCCCATTTCACAAACGAAACAAAAGAGTACAAAGCAAGGCTTTGAATACAGAACCCAGGCTGCTCTGAGTTAAAAGGCCAGGCTGTATAACGAGTTCCAAGAACCATGAACATGGCCTAGTGGTAGAGTGCTCGCCTTACTTGCACAAAGCCCTAAGTTCGATACCTTCATACCACGTACACAGAAAAAGCCAGAAGTGGTCCTGTGGTTCAAATGGCAGAGCACTAGCCTTGAGAAAAAGCGCAAGGACAGTGCCCAGGCCCTGAGTTCAAGCTCTAGGACTGGGAAAAACAAAAGTAGGTCACTAGAATGAATGAATGGACAAAGCCCTATGGGAATCTCTCACAAGTGAACTGGTTGTTTCCTCTGCAGGAGTGCAGTACCTGACATGGATAACTCAGATGCCAAGCCTGCTGGCCAGGTAGAACCAGACCAGGAGGAGGAAGGGCCCTTAGACCCTGAAGGAGACCTCTCTGTGAAGCGGTTGCTAGAAGAAGAGCTGTCCAGCCTGCTTGACCCCCACACAGGTAGGAATTTCCTAGGGCCACCCCAGTGTTGCCTCCATTCTCATGGATCCCTGTGTGTCCAGGCTTCAGAATTCTGCTGCAGCCCATTGCAAGGAAACAACTTTCGTTTTTTTCCTTTTCCTTTTTTTTCTTTGCTCTTTAAATAGTAAAAGGAAAATTCCTATCGATTTGTTTTGCCCCATATTTAACAAAATTAGGTTCAATTTGGGAAACAGGTATTCTATTTCTAGGGAGGAACAGTATTAACATTTTACTTCCCATTGAGCCTCAGAGAATATCCCTTTGTTCAAAGACCAGGTTTCTCCTTTATTAATTGTAAAAATCATCCTATGAATAGTGAGCAATTATTGAGTTCTTGGTATATTCCAGGTAGCAAGGAAGCACCTAATATATATTATTTCAAGAAAGCCTATAAACAGTCCTCTGAGGTACACATTGTTAGCTCCAATTTATAGATGAGGGTCAGAGAAGACAAGTAGTCTGTGCAGTCATCCAGTTCTTCAGTGATTGAAGGAAAACCCAAATGTGGGCTAATGTTTTTGTTGTTGGTGGTGGTATGGGTTTTATTTTAGTGGTACTAGGGTTTGAACTCACAACCTTGTGTTTGACTAGGCAGGTACTCTTCCACTTAAACCATACCCTCAGCCCTAAATGTAAATAGTAATATTTTTCAGTCTGTTTAAATACCGTTTCACCATGAGAATTAGTTAACTTTTTATGTGCTACTCCTTCTAATTGAATAAAAAAAATCTGTTTCTAGTAAAGAAAGTTTTCCCAATAAAATACAAAATGTAAACTTGAATTCCAAACTCTGTTAGCTACAGAACATCCTAACTCACCCTCCCCCCCAACACAGACACATTCCTTACACACACATCAAGGACATCATTCAAGCTCCTTTTGGTCACACACCCTGTGCTTGACCACCCCTATGCTGTGGTCCTCTGTTTCTGTAATCAGTCTATTTCTCATGTACTCCATCTGGCTGCAGACATGACAAAGGCATTTCAAGGAATGCCCTTTCTTTCTTTGGTTTAAGAAAACAAGTATCAAAAGACAGCTAGCATGCTAACAATTACCTTACACTTTTTATGGGATGGTCCTTGTTCTAAGTTCCTCATGAGAAAAAACTTTAGGAGAGTGGACTATTCATTATCTCCATTTCATAAAAGAAAAAAAAGGACCACTGAGGGTCAAAGGTGTATTAATAATTTGCCCAAGGTTATGAAACTGATCATTATTAACATAGACATCATAACTCTAAATTTTAGTGCTGTGCTTTTCAATATGGTAGCCACTGGCCACATGTGGCTATTTAAATGTAAATGAATTAAAATTAAATGAATCATTGAGTTCCTTAGTCCTGCCAGCCATATTTTAAGAACTCACTACGTACGTAGGGTTGGTGGATATAATGAAGGTAGCTCTGGATTCATTCTCCATTGGCCAGCCTTGGCTGGAACACATGGGTTTAGTGTCCCAGTGCCACAGAGGGCACTGGGGACATGATGGGGAAGAAGAAAGAAGAGGTCTAGGAAAGCCTTTGCTGCCTGAAGGTCTGGACTGCCCCTGGAGCTGCTGTGCCAATACCTGAAGATATGGTACTGACAATACTTTACTGGCTGCATAAGCTTATTGAATTTTTACACTTAGAAAATTTAAAGGGGATTTACTGAAGTTCAGCCATTTTCCAAAGGTCACACTGCTTCTAAGAAACAATGTGGCAAGTTAAATGCATATAAGACCAATGATTACTGTAGCTGGATCTGGTGGGCAGTGCATAGTAAATTCACCATAGCTTTCCAAGGATTCTCATAGATCCCAGTGATTTCTTTTTCAGTTGTAAAGCTGACCCTTGTTAAAGGCAAGGCCTTATTCTGAACCACCAAGAGTTCTGGATCTTACTGCCTTAAGGAACTAACGTTTACAGTTCCCAAATGCCAAGGTTCAACATTTATGTTCATTAATCACTCCACAGACACTAAGTCCTGGGCTTGGGGCCAGATCCAGACCCAGTAGGACAGTGATCTAGCCCTGTCTTACAGCCTGCACAGGCCAGAAATGAAGACAAAAATCAAGAGATGATTCACCGATATAAAATAATATTAGCTGTACTTTCAGCATATGTTTTTCAGTTTGCCCAAATAGCATTTGGTTAATATAGAAAAACATAAACAAATAAAAAAGAGAATAAATGGCCATTGCACAGGAGTAATTTTGGTTAACACTTGAACAGATTTTAAAGCCCCTCACCTGAAGCAAACATTAAATACATGTTAAAGTTGATATGTTCTCTTGTTTGAAGACACTGTTTCTTAACCAGTAGACTTACACCTTTTAAAAAAATTTTCCTCTGGCTTGGCCTTTGTTATAATCAGGGCTGTTTTTTTGAGACAGGATTTCTTTTTTTTTTGCCAGTCCTGGGCTTGAGCTCAGGGCCTGGGCACTGTCCTTGGACTTTCTCAAGGCTAGAGCTCTACCACTTGAGCCTCAGCATCACTTCTGGCTTTTTTCTATGTATGTGGTACCGAGGAATCGAACCCGGGTCTTCATGCATGCTAGGCAAGCTCTTTAACCACTAGGCCAAACTCCCGGCCATAGACAGGATTTTCTTAAGAAGAAATAGGAAAAGAAGTTTTGATGGCATCACTGGGAATCTAGGGAACATTTTAACCCTCAAACACTAGGTTTTGTTGTCATTTCCTCCTCTGCCCCATTTCTTTCTGACTGTAGCTAGGCTGGGATTCCTTCTGGAGAGGTAAAGGTGTGAAGACAGTTGAGGTTAGAACCAGGTTGGAACCATGCAGACACTTGCTAGCTTGGGAATTCTAGAGGTAGACACTGGAGTGTGCTGGGCAGGAAGAGCAGCTTGTCAGAGAGTGGGTAGGGTGACACAGTCCCAAGAACTTTAGAGGCATCAGACCTATGGGCAAATCTGGGTTCAAGTGGCTTAGCAAATGTGACTTCTTTTAAGTTCACTTTCCTTAGTCTTAACTTGGAGATGAGGCTCTTGATCTGAACGTCTGTATAAAGTTTGGTGAGATAGTTAAATGTCAATTGCTTGGCATTTATGTGTCTAATCAGAGGCTGCTGTTAAACTGGATGCTGGTGGCTCATGTCTGTAATTCTAGCTACTTGGGAGCTTAAAATCTGAGGGTCCAGGTTCAAAAGCCAGCCTGGGCAGAAAGAACTGTGAGACTCTTATCTCCAACTAATCAGCAAAAGGTGGGATGTAGCTTACGTGGTAGAGAGTCATCCTTGAGTCACAAAGCTAAGGGACAGTATCCAGCTCCTGAGTTCAAATGCAGTACCAGTGTGCACGCACATGCGTACTCACACACATACACATACGGAAATTAATTACATAAAATAAACCATAAAAGTTAAAGTAAGAGGCTGCTGCTAGGATGAATATGAACAGAACTGGAACTCATCCTGGCCTAAGAATAGAAACTCCCTGCCTGCCGCCCTGTCCCCTTCAGCTGCTGGTGCCCTGAGGCTGCACAGAGTAAGACACTTGGACCTGAAACATGCCAGCGGCAGGGACATTCTTTAGACACAGGCTGACTTCTCCTCCTCCTCCTCCTCCTCTTCCTCCTCCTCTTCTTCCTCCTCCTCTTCCCCCCCCCCCCCAAAGCTTCAGTGTTCTGCCTTCCTGCCTACAGCCTCCCTGTCAGGCCTCTTCCTTCCCGTCCCCTCTCGCCACCCTGTCTGTCCCCTGCCATTTCCCTTCCCTCCTTTGTCCACTGCCCTTGCCCTGCCCGGAGCCCTTCCCCCTCCACCTCCTGCCCTGCCCCTCCCCCTCACCATGTCCCCCTCCTCCTCCTGCAGGTCTGGCCCTGGACAGGCTGAGTGCCCCTGATCCGGCCTGGATGGCCAGGCTGTCCTTGCCTCTCACCACCAATTACCGAGATAACGTGTGCTCCCCGGATGCCGAGGCCTTGGAGGAGCCAAGAACCTTCCAGACATTTGGCAAGGCATCCGGGCCCGAGCTGAGCCCAGCGGGCACGCGGCTGGCCAGCACCTTCCTCTCGGAGATGAGCTCGCTGTTGGAGATGCTGCTGGAGCAGCGCTCGGGCGTGCCGGTGGAGGCGGCCTCCGAGGCCCTGCGGAGGCTCTCGGTGTGCGGGAGGACCCTCAGTCTGGACCTGGCCACTGGCGGGGCCGCAGGTGCCGAGGGCCCTGGGGGCCCGGGTGGGAAAGCAGGGACTGATGGCACACGAGGGGGCTACTGCGGGAATCCGTGAACACACCTTGGAGGCGTTTGGACCCAAGAACCAGGTCACCTGGTTGAGGTTAGGGACCACAGACCCCAAGGATGGGAGGAAATGAGCTCTGGTTAGTACAACTCATCAACCAGAGGTGGCCCCAGAAATGCAGGGTAACTGATGCTGCCCCCCATAGAGGAGGGGGCCCAAGCAGCCCCTACCTAGAAAGGGGTTCTGTGAGGTTTGTTGTTATTTGTTTGTAAAGACGGTTGTGGCTGAGGTGTTTGCTCGCAAAACACGTGGCAGAATACATGCCGCCAAGTGCCACAAGCAGAGAAGGGAGCCTTGTTAAAGACTGGAGCAGAGGGCGGGAGCCTGGGGTACCAAGGTAATGTGCTCTGATCTATTAATAAAGGAAAAGCTGCAGTTCATTCTCCTGTTTGCACTAGTCTCGGGGGAGAAGGGGAAGAGGCCTGTCATCTAATCCTGGCAAGACAGTCCCACTGAGAATTGGAGGTGAGACAGCTGGTGCAGTGACAGGTACACGTGCTCTTGACCACACTTTGCTGTTATCAAATAATCTGGAAAATGAGGACTAGAACTAGAGCATTTATATGAATCAGGCACCAGGCTTTACAATAGGATTTAATTTTATTTTCCCACAAACCCTAAGAGATGTTATTATCCTCCATTTCATGAAGAAATCAGGCTTGGAAAAGTCTAGCCAGGATCTGAGCCCAGGATAGAACAATACCAAAACCCGTGTTCTCAATCCTGGCACTAGAACATCAGCCAAGGAATGGAAAAAGTAATAATTTGCAGAGAACCCTATCAGAAGCTGTGGAAAGGGACACTTGTAAAGTCAATCAGAACCATACAACTCCACACTTGTAAGCCCACGGTGAAAGCAACTTGCCCTGACCTGAGTGGCTCTTCATGTGTGCTTGTCATCTTACCTACTCTGAGCAGGTAACCCTCTATCACTGCAGGCTGACACCAGAGGGCAGCAGCAGGTGAACTTGGGTCTATAAAATCAACGCTGGGAAGCAGCTTTCAGGAGAGGGAAGAGTGAAGGTGCATCCATGTATTTCCTAGACTTTAAACTTTTCCTGGAAACTTCCAAGCAGTCACTGCTAGTTTACCATAGCTTGGGGTTCTGGATACTGAAGGTAAAAATTCTACTGGATCCTCCTTTTTCTCCTGAAGCTTAGTGCTCAAGTCCATTACCCACAGAAATGGGCCATTCATGTTCCCAACTGGGGATAAGGAGAATCATCATAGTTGGAATATAGCATGACATTACAATTCCATTTTACAGACAAGTAAGATAATGTCTGGGTCTGATCCCCTCACTCAACGATCAACATGATTTCCTTCTAAGACCTGTGATTTTCAGGCAGGTTCTCACAGATGTTGAATTTTGCAGATTATAGAAAGGGCCAGGAAAATTAAGCAGGCAGGGATTCTAGCTTGTCCAACCATGTGTCTGACACAGAGTGACTCTTGATTACTTGTTGAATGGATGTTTGAATGAATGGCTGGGTAAAGAAACACTTTAAATAAACACTATAGACAAGAGTCTCCCTTATCTATATTGGAGCTCCAGAAAGAACTACAATATGAAAAAGTAGTTCTATTATATAAATTCCAAGTCTGGAAAGTAGAGTACAAAAGTAGATCATGTGTAAACCCTCTCCAAATCAGATACTAGTGGGTTTACAGTGGAGAGATTATGTTGGGAAGGTTAAGAGAACAGGAGAAATGGCTTAATGAAGCTGAATTTATGGCTACAACTGAATCTTGGATATATGGGACTACTGTATCCCTACCCAACTCCTAAAACCAGTCCCTGAATATCAGACAAAACTTTCTGTATAGGCACTTTCCAAAGGCAGAAAACACAAAGTTCTCACCTGATATCCAAGGGAACATGTGATCTATAAAAGGTTATACAGCACTGATCTAAAATAGTCTAGAGTGCCACAGACACAGGCTGATGTAGGCCTAGGGAGTCTGAACTTCAGTGCTTTCAATTCATTTTGTAGCCAAGGACATAGAAAGACACAGCAGGTGACTTGCCAGAGTACACATGGCAGACTTGTGTCCGAGCTAGGCTCTGGATCTGAGATTTAGGCTAGTGTTCTAACATGGGAAAGATTCTTAACCTGGTGGGGCTTAAGGATCTATAAACCTGCTGAGTTGCATGCAAAATTTAGAAGACACATTCTTTCTTTGGAAAAGAATGGGTGCTTTTATCAGATTCCCAAAGGGGTCTCTGACCTAAATATGATTCAGGACCATGGCAGTCCTCTAGTTCTGTCCCTGCATAGCACAGAGACCTCTTGGGCAGAGCTGCTCTTTGGCTCTTTGGTCAGGGAGGGAGGGTAATGTGAGGCTGGTGCTCTCTCCTCCATCATGCATCCCTTCCTAGCATGCTGACACCAGCATTTTCCGAGTAACAGGCTGAGCATGAGACAGTGCATATGGTGACAGAACTGGGTGTGCTGAACAGGAAGGTTACAGAAACTTCTTGACATCAGCCAAGATGTCAAAGCTGAGACTTTGGGCATGTTCAAAACAATTTCCACCAAGATGGGCTCTGTCCCCTGGGAGACGAAGAAGCAGGCGAGCCAGCAAGCACTCACTTAAATGTCGTCTTAATTTGGAAGCACAGAGGGACATTTTTTTTTTTTAATCAATCGTCAGCCATTCTCCAGCACCAAGAGTGTAACGTGTAGTGTTCACTTGGAGCCTGGGGGCAGCTCAGAGATTGACAGGAAGTCTTCTCATCTGTCATCCAACTTTAGCCTGGCAGCTTACTGACCCTATCTCTCCTCTTGCTGCAGTAAGAATGAGATGGCAACTGCCACCCCTTGGGACTCTGGAAAGAACCAAATATCAAGACAGGGAGAGGCGGGGGAAGGCTCAGTCTGACACATACCGTGTACTAGAAAATAGCTGGGTACAGCCCTTAGTAACTACTGGACACAATGTAATAGGAGTGCAACCATAAAATAAACACTCAATCAACAAAGATGTTGTATGTGTTGAACAATATCTGAAGTGCTTAGAAGTATAGGACAAGGCCCAACAGTATGGAAACATTCATTCCACATTTACTTGTGTGCTGTGGATTGTGTGGACAGAGATGTGCACACCATTCTCATTTACTGAATATATATTCACTCAACATCTACTAAGTGCCCTCAGTGGATTCACATGGAAGATCAAATGAATCAAATGGCTTTGCTTTCCTCATAGTATCAGCTTCATTGGAAGAACATTCCAGAGGGAAACCAAAGCAGTAGCGCTTTGGTCAAAGGTCTGACAGCTGAGGACATAAGGCCCCAAACCTTGGGTCTCTAGCTTCCGGTGGAGCCCAGCTGACCCTGCTTTGAGGCCATCTCCTTGTCCTCCTCTCAGTTTCCTGTGTGGGTACTGATGATGAGTCATTCATGCCAGAATTTTAATGGTAGAGACACAGTAGTTGCTGGATTTACCCATGAAGCTGTCCCCTGGGGCTGAAAGAAGCCTGAAGTGACTGCACAGCTATGGAGTTTTGGTCCCTTGACATTTCTCATGACTTCTCTTCCCTCTCCATAAGCAGAAGCTCTATTTTTTTAGGCTGGAAAACTTAGAAACATGCAACTTTACCTCAGGCATCCCAAACTGAGTCCGTGTTTCATTCAGCAGTGGCTGGACAGGAAGGGGAGCAGTACATCACCACATAACACCCACACTGCTGTCCGAACCATGCTGGAGCCTGGCATGGAAAGAGAACCCATAATGATCCGGGGTTAGTAGGGGGCCCAGGGAGGCTCACAGTCCACCTGCGGGGGCAAGGTTCCATGCGTGCCTCAGCAAGGAACTCACAGGGTTAACCATGTTCTCACTTCTTGGAATCTGACATATCTGATGTACTATGAATCTATTAAAAAAAAAGGGGGTGCCAGAGCAGAGTTTACCACACTTCTTGGACCACAGAAGCCTTTATTATTTTTTTTTCAGCGAGATTAGTGCACTATACAGCTTCTAAGTGCGTTTCAAGCATCTACCCTGCACAAAGCAATGTGCTAAGTGCTGGGACATGGGGATACAAAGCCAAGGAGCACTGCCTGTGCGAGATTGAGTAGGGCTGAGGTCAGTGTACAGAGCAGCCAGAGGGAGGTTCTAGAGCCCCATGGTGGGGAGGGTGCTAGAAGGGGAGGCTGAGACTATTGAGAGAGTGGTGAAAGGTAGAAGTGGGAAGCAGAGACATGAGGACATTCCACCCAAATCTTCCCAGCCTCTGACCTGCCACTCTGGCTAGTCCTTCCAACATGTCAACTAGGACAAGGTGTGTGTGGCTGCTTCTCAGTTTCTCCCATCCCCATCTTCAACCACATCTATGCTATTCAACTTGGGCTAATATCCAAAAGCCAGAGAATAGCTATTCACAAACTCCGTTATTGGGATTCATTAGTGTTGATTCAGAAATCATTTTTTTTTCTAATTCCCTCTTACAGAAGCTTTTTTAAGACCCTTTAAATTGGTTAATGGAATTTAGAGATGAGGATGGAGCCTCAGCTTTCAGTTCTTCCTGCTCATCTCTTGATCTCTCCCCAACACACTCAAGGGCAAGAGTGATGAGATAATCCACTCTCTGCTTTATTAAACACTCATACATTTCTGGCTCACCTTTCCCAAATGAACACTCACAATTTACACTCTCTGGCTCCTTAACTCCAGGATCCCAGTCTCTATTTATTCCCTCATATGAGCAGAACATCAACAATGGTTTCACAGACATTGTGAACTGGCAGATCAGAAGCCTGGGCAAGGGAGTCAGGAAGCCCAGGTCCTTATCCTGGTTTGGTGACTCAGGCTCATCACTTGCTTCTGGGGACCTAAGTAAACAATGAGGTCTATCACAGTGAGCCACGCTACTTTAATCCTGTAGTTTGAGGTCACACAGCACTGTCCTATACATTAAGGAAGGAATATAATCAGGTTAGACCATGGCTTCATGGCCCAAACTGAGTTTTCATACATGCTTCTTTTCTTTACAGTGTCAGAGAGGTGCTCCAGGTGTTGGGGAAGGTGAGTGGGTAACTGGCCTCTTCTTTGGAGCTCTAAGAATACATTGGCTGAGGAGATCTGAAAAAGTCAAGCACATACATCCCAACATTTAGGCAAGAGACTGCTTCCAGATCAGGTGAAATGAAAACAGCCATCAATCTACTGGGGACTCACAATCTTCTAGGGTGAATGTGGGAGCTGCTCTCAGGGTGACTTAACTGTTTCCAAAGTTTCAGCCAACTCATAGAATCACCTCATGGTTTTTGCTACTTCTCCGGATCTATTCTTCCCTTTACCTGAGATGTTTTTCTTTAAATTGACTCCCCATTTCATTTCATTTCACTTATTTTTGGTACGTGTACTGGGGCTTGAACTCAGGGTTTCATGTTCTCATTTGACTTTTTTGCCCATAGCTAACACTCTACCACTTGAGTAACACCTCTATTTCTGGCTTTTTTTCTGGTTAATTGGAGGTAATTAATGTTCAGATTTATCTTCTAGGGCTGGCATCAAAGTAAGATTCTGGGGTACCAGCCTCCAGAGTAGCTAGAAATGGAGACATGAGCAACTACGCCTGGCCCTAGTTTTTTTGGGGGGGAGGAGGGGACAATCCTGAGGATTGAACTCAGGGCCTAGTTACTATCCTTGGACACTTTTTGCTCAAGGCTAGTGCTCTGCTGCTTGGATCACAGCATCACTTCTGGCTTTTTCTGTGTATGTAGTACTAAGGAATCAAACCCAGGGCTTTGTGCATGCTAGGTGAGCACTCTACCACTTGGCTATGCTCCCAGCTCTGGCCCTGTCTTTTTTTTTTTTAAAGCTAGCTTTGCAAAAACTACAGTTCAATATGCTAGTCATATTTAATAGGCTATTAAAATGATTAATTTTCATTCCACTTAAAATCCTCTTGTGAACCATCAGAGGTACACATATTGGATATTCGCAACTGACAATAGAGTCTAAATATAGGGAAACTGAGGCATGGAGACAGAGATGGTAATCTGTTTAAAAGATAAGGCAAGATGAGGAATAGGGTCTTTGGACTTGCCAGTATTCAGAAGTCATTAAATGAATTCTTTTGGTCCATAGACCAGTAAAGACTAACAAAGCATCTAAGGATCATCAAAGGATCTGTCAGCCTTCCAAGTTGAGGGGAAGGTCCAAGTCATTGATTAAATATGAGGCTTGAGGACTGGGAACATGGCTTAGTGGTGGAGTGCTTGCCTAACATGCATGAAACCCTGGGTTTGATTCTTCATTACCACACAAAGAGAAAAAGCCAGAAGTGGTACTGTGGCTTAAGTGGTAGGGTGTTAGCCTTGAGCAAAAAGAGGCTCAGAGGCAGTGCCCAGCCCCAGAGTTCAAGCTCCTGGACCGACAAACAAACAATAAATAAGCAAGCACTTGAACTAGGTGGGCACTTGAGCTCTTGATGGAATTTCTACTCTGGGAAGCCATAACCCCTATTTGTGCCATCAAATCTCCTGCCTTTGAGAGGTACCAGTGCCTGTGTTTTATCTCACCTTAGCCAAAACCCAGTCTTACTAGACTGTTTTCCAAGGAAGGGAGTGCCCTCCCAGGAGCTCCGGGGCTGGTGCCAAGGTGTCCTCTTCCGCATAGGAGACCGAGGTTCCCTGTGCTCGAGGCGTGGGGGAGACCTGATGTACCTGCCAGGAGGGTGTTCAGGCTGCACAAGGATGGACTGGAGAAAGACTTCAGTCCTGTCACTGTCAGGTGGCTGGGCCTTAGGGCTATGAAAAGGAATGAAAGCAACATGCTTACTTGTAAGGCATTCTCAGACTCCAACTTCATAGTAGGGACATCTTAAAGTACCTGCCTCCCACTGGCATTGTCAATCCAGCCTGGCCCAGAGACTCAAGGGTGAGCAGAGCTCTCAGAGCCCTAAAAAGGTGGCCCCTCAGGCTCAGAGCACTGACTCTCGTAAAGAGTCACCAGAGCATCAAGCTAGTCATTTGTTGAGTACCTCTTGAGCTACCCCTCCAGTCCTGTTTTTTGTTATGTTTTTCAGATAGATTTTCACTACTGCTACTACTTTCTGAATAGTTGGGTGTTATAGACATGTGCTACCATGCTGGGTTTAGCCTTTTATTTTTTATTTATTTGTTTATTTATTTATTTATTGCCAGTCCTGGGGCTTGAACTCAGAACTGAGCACTGTCCTTGGGCTTTCTCAAGGCTAGAGCTCTACCACTTGAGCCTCAGCACCACTTCCGGCTTTTTTCTATGTATGTGGTACCAAGGAATCAAACCCAGGTCTTCATGCATGCTAGGCAAGCACTCTACCACTAGGCCAAACTCCTGGCCCCTAAACTTTTATTTTTTACTTACTACTTGAGATAGGGTTTTGCTACATAGCCCAGGCTGTTCTTGAAGTCCTGATCCTTTTACCTCAGCCTCCCAAGTGCTGAGATTGGATATGTATATCCATCTCCCCTCTATTATCTCAGTCTTCACACCAAGGTAATGAGTTAGGGAGAACTGTTATTATTTTTAGAAGTGAAGAAACTGATGCTTGAAGTGTCCCAGTGACACTTCAAGTTAGAGAAGGAGTTTCAACTCAGTTTTCTCTCACCTGAAAAACTGCTACTAGGACAGCTAGAAAGGACAAGGAGACTAGGAACTGCTATATGTCTCCCCCACACCACCTGTGGGTCACAGAATGTTAATCTCAGGGCCGTCAAGGGTTTGTCTTATATTTGTACCTCCACCTGCCTCCATGGAAAAGAGAGTTTGCAGCCTCTGCCGGGCAGGTTCATTTCCCAGAGCCGCTGACTGCTGGTAACATCTCACGGCCTCTCCCAGATTCCTCTGCACACCAAGGCCCTTCTCATAGCAAATTCCCAAGTGGTACCTGCTTTGTGAATCCTGAAGGAGAAAACAGACACACAGACACACATGCATGGTCAGGAGGAAGATGGAGTCAGGCATGTTGGGGCTTCATTCATGCAGGCTTGAGACCAGCCTGGTTCTACCCCATTATGAAATGTCAGAAGACTGGTACTTGCCCAACCTAAAAGAGATAGTGTCCCTCCACCCACCAAGATTCCAGCTAGAGTGGTGTGGCAGCTTCTCTCATTCATTGAGGCTAGATGAAAAAAAAAACTGCAGAAGACTTAGCCCAGTATGGAAAACCGGGAAGCTGAACTCCTGCCTTCTCTTAAAACAGTAGGGGGCCAGGATGACCAGCAGCTTCCAAAGGCTATGTACACCTTCCTGAATCTGCGTGAGGGGACTACGAAGCAGAAAGGACAGGACAAGAGCTAAGTTCTTTGCCCACAGCTCTGGGTCCTCTCTCCTCTCACTGAGAACACAACCTTTCCTTCTGAGAGTCAAGCGTGCACAGCCTGCCTGACTGGGCTCTAACCTTCACTCTTAACTCTTACTAGCCAGTGTCATGATTTCTGGATCAATAAAATGGGGACAATAATAGCACTGTCTTATAGGGTGGCTTAGATGACTGCTATCGTTAGTATCATTCCCTGTGGATGCCTACACTACTGGGCTCTCACTCTATAGTGGGACATTTTCATCATATCCTACCTCTCAACAGAAAGAAAGAAAGAAAGAGAGAGAGAGAGAGAGAGAGAGAGAGAGAGAGAGAGAGAGAGGAAGGAAGGAAGGAAGGAAGGAAGGAAGGAAAGAAAAAGAAAGAAAGAAAGAAAGAAAGAAAGAAAGAAAGAAAGAAAGAAAGAAAGAGAAAGAAAAGAAAAAAAAAGCAGGTCAGGCACTGTGGCTCATGCCTGCAATCCTAATTACTCAGGAGGCTGACATCTGAGGATCACCCATTTGAAGCTAGCCTAGGCAGGAAAGTCCATGAGATTTTTATCTTCAATTAACCACCCCAAAACCAGAAGTGAAACTGTGGCTCAAAGTGATAGAGCACTAGCCTTGAGCAAAAGAGTTCAGGGACAGGACCCAAGATCTGAGTTCAAGGCTCACAAACTACCAAAAAAAAATTCTGTGGACTGCAAACCATGGTCCCATTTCTCCTTGGCCAGCCAAATTTCTGCTATATATTCTGTCCTCATTTCTGGGACAGACAGGCCAATATTTCTGCAAGTATCGTAGGGGATACAGGACTCTGCAGTGGATATATGTAAGGGTAACTACATACTCCTGTAATACTGCTTAAAACATACCCAGGAAGACATTGCTCTTTGTAGGATGAAAGTGTGAAGTCTGGGTTTCAACACAATACTCTACAACACACCTGTTGTCAGACATACCAGAGTGCACTTCTCTTCTCAACATGCTGCCTGACCCCTGTAGGCTGCCCCTCCTGAGGGAAGGCTTTGGGGTTCTTTTAAGGAAAAGCAAGCACAGGGCTACTGATGGTGACATGCCCTGCTCCCCTTTTTTCTGCGGGTATTAGAGCCTGAACTCAGAGTCTAGACTCTGTCCCTTAACTTTGTGCTCAAGGATGATGCTCTACTACTTGAGCCATAGCTCTCTTTTGGATTTTTAGGGTTAGCTGGAGATAAAGTCTCATAGACTTTCCTGCTCAGGTTGGCTTTGAAGCCTCCCAGTAGCTAGGATTACAGGTTCCTGGCATCTGGCCCCTTTTGACAGTGGCTACAGATATTTCAGGCAACACAATGGATAAGGAAAAGTGTCCTGATGCCTAAGTGTTCAATAAAACTATCAGTATGTTAGCCAGAAGATGAAGAGAGGCAGTAGACTCCTGTGTGGGACAATCAATGCTTGTGTGCTGCTTGCTCTAATCCAGGCCAGAATTACTTCTAAGTGCAACTGAAGCTACATAGTGGCTAAACCATGGAGCATGTTCTTGGGCCACAGAGGTTCCCTGCACTAATTATTTCTTCCCCTCATACTACTCATATACACCTCAAGGAACTAATTTTCAGTGGAACAAACTTGAATGCCAATACCTGTTCATAGACAGACATCTCTCTCCCTACAAACTACTCAATGTATCCACCTATGCATCTAACTTCCGGCTACCACTGCTAGTAATGATGTACCAATCACAGGTACAGCTTATGAAGTGGGCTCACAACCGTTATCTCAGTTACCCCCTGATCCTCCCAACAACTGTGAAGTAGTAGTAGTAGATGGGTAAACTAGAATTACGTTGTTCATTTGAAAGATGAGACAGAGACTTGAACGAAAAAGAGTGGCCAGCCCAGCAGTGTGCTAGGAAGTTTAAGGTGGCTAGATGGGCAGGAGCCCTGCTTTGTAGCCCTTAGCAATGACAGAGAACAAATACTCCCAACACAGCTGATTTTAAGCTTTAGCATACTATGGGACCCACCCAAGATCACATAGTAAGTTGGTGAGAGCTAAGGCTTCCACCACATTCTGTCCTAAAAAAAGCACAGAACTCGGAATAGGTTCCGGTCTGTTCTCTGTTAGACTCCATCCCTAATGTGCCTGATACGAGAGCCCTCATACCCCATTATTGGCTGCAAGCCAAAGATATTTCACAGCATTCTGCTCGTCCAGGTGTGGCTCCTTGGTGAAAAGCACTCCGAGGAAAGCTTGGGCCTGTGGTCAAGAGGGACAGAAAAATGCATTGGGGTCACTTTCAGGCTCCATGTGCTCCATCACCCAGAGCTGCCAAGGCCAATGGCACTTACCTCTCTCAAGCCTGAATCTGCAGCCTGCACCAGCATGGACACTGCCCTCAGCTGCTCAGAGTGCCATGAGGAGCTGGGGTCTTGCAACAAGCACCTGGCATAGCGGTACTGAGCCAGGCTGTGGCCCTGTTTAGCAGCCTGTTGATAATGCAGAATCGCCTGAGGTAAAGGGAGAAACATTGTCTGTTGATAAGGGCCTCTTTTTTTTTTTTTTGCCAGTCCTGATGCTTGAACTCAGGGCTTGAGCACTGTCCTTGGGCTTTTTCAAGGATAGAGCTCTACCACTTGGGCCATAGCACCACTTCTGGCTTTTTCTATTTATGTGGTACCAAAGAATTGAAGCCCGGTCTTCATGCAGGCTAGGCGACCACTCTACTACTAGGCCAAACTCCCAGCCCCAGTAAGGGCCTTTTAAAAGCAATTAAAAAACAATTTTAACTAAGTAGTATGTAGTCATTATAGATTAATTAGATAAGCCAAAATTTACAAAGTTAACTTTAAGACTGGATGTTGTGATGCACAGGAAATGTCTAGGTTCAGAAAGGTGAGGCAGGGGGACCATAAGTCTGAGGTCAACTTGAACTACAGCAAGACCTATCTAAAAAACCAGCCTCTTCCAAAAAAAACCCCCCAAAACCACCAAACCTACAAAGAGAGAAATGAGCCAAGCACCAGTGGCTCATATGTGTAATCAGAGCTATACAGGAGCCTGCAATCTGATGATTGTAGTTTAAAACCAGCTTAGGCCAGAAAGTCCATGTGAACCTTCTCCCCAATAAACTACCAAAAAAGCTGGAAGTAGAGATGTGGCAAGGGATAGAGTGCTAGCCTTGAGCAAAAGAAATGCCGGGACAGTGCCCAGGCCTTCAGTTCAAACCTCAAGACCTACACACACAATAAAAGGAGAAATGAAAGAATATAAACATAAAATTCCAACAAATTTTGCCTCCTAAAGATCATTTTCTATTAAGATTTTAGTGTAGGGGCCGGGAGTTTGGCCTAGTGGTTAAAGTGCTTGCCTAGCATGCATGAAGACCCAGGTTCGATTCCTCGATACCACATATAGAAAAAAGCCAGAAGTGGTGCTGAGGCTGAAGTGGTAGAGCTCTAGCCTTGAGAAAGTCCAAGGACAGTGCTCAGGCCCTGAGCTCAAGCCCAGGACTGGCAAAAAAAAAAAAAAGATTTTAGTGTACACTTTGTAAAGTTTCCTATCCATATGTGAAATATATATACATTGTGTATACTATACATTAATTTGCACATATTCTATACACTATATACATATTGACACATACACATTATAAACACTGTATATACAGTCACACAAAAACCTTATATATTGCATATGCACTATATACACATAAACATTTATATATATGTGTGTATGTGCCTATGCATACATGTACATGCACATATATACACATACATACACACAAGAGAACTGGATCATACTACTCTATTTTGTAACATTTTTCTTTTTAGCTTAATATACCATGAATGTCTTCCCTACCAATAAATAATAAATATCCAGCACATCATTTCTAAGGCAATATGGACATAATAAACCAGTTCTCTAGTGAAAGGACTTAAAGTTTCTTTCCCTTCTTCTGCCTTTGTCTACAACTTAAAGAAACAGATTCCTGTATAAGGCATCCTTGTGCACTTATCTTACCCTTTTAGAATTAATCCAAAGTGCTGATCTTGGAAGTGAAGTTATTGCTGCAAAGCAAGCAAGATCCTACCCTCCCTGAGTGGAGGGGGGCAGGGTGTATGTGCACATGCCAGCATTAAAACCTGAACTCTGAACTCAGACTTTTCTCATTCTTGACTTTTTGTTGTTGTTGTTCAAGGTTGGCACTCTAACATTTAAGCCATGCCTCTATTTCTGCTTCTTTTCTGTCAGTCGTGGGGCTTGAACTTGGGCCTGGGCGCTGTCCCTGAGCTCTTCAGCTCACGGCTACCACCCTACCCCTTGAGCGGCAGCGCCACTTCCAGTTTTCTGGTGGTTAATTGGAGGTAAGTCTCACAGACTTTTTGGTGCCAAGGCTGGGTTTGAACTGTGATCCTCAGATCTCAGCCTCTTGAGTAGCTAGGATTACAGGCATGAGCCACCATACCCAGCTCTGTTTAGTTTTTTTTTTTTTTTTTTTCTGGTTAATTAGAGCTAAGATTCCAGGATGGCTATGAACCCAGGTTCTTAGATCACACCCCCCTAAATAACTAGGATTACAGGTGTGAACCATTGACACCTAGGGGTGTGTGTGTGTGTGTGTGTGTGTGTGTGTGTATGTGTGTGTGTGTGTGGTGTGTGTGTGTGTGGTGTGTGTGTGTGTGGTATAACCTAAGATAGCCTGAACTCACAAGCCTTCTGAGTGCTGGGATTACCAGTTTAGACTACCAGGCCCAGTAGGTGCTTCTTTCTTATGCTTCCCTCACAGCTGGGTTAGAGAGGATGGAGACTTTCCCTGTCCCTGCCCACTATTCATTTCTGAAGATCACTGGGCAACTCATCTCGGAGTACGGGCCTAGGGCAGAAGGGTCAGTACCTTGCTGAGATTCCTGGGCGTGCCCCTGCCATGCTCATGACACAAGCCAATGTTGTACTGTGCTTTACTGTATCCACGGTCTGCGGCTTTCTGGAAGTAAGTAAAGGCTGCCACGTAGTCTCCATTCTTCATGTTCTCTGTTCCTAAAAAAAAAAAAAAGCACAGGGCACAAAACTCCCAGCTCTCTATGTGAACTTCCATAGCCTCCGACAGGCACTCACAGGCTCCCCATTTTACCCCAGGTTTTCTTTGTACTAGACACTGGCACGTATTTCATCCTGCACAGCTCACTGGTAGCTGTCAAGGGGACTCTGCCTATTGCAAACCAGTCCTTCTCTGGACAGTAGCTCTCCCATTACCCTTTGGGAAAACTCCTCCCTGTGCTGCCAATCAATGCCCTGTGTTCCTCTCAACCAATTAGTCTTTTCAGGAGTCTGAATGGTGATCAAGTTGGGACAAAAAGAGAAAATGGCTCTTGTAAATTTATTCTGACAGCAGCTGTCTAGAGACAGTGTCTATTCGCTGCTGCTTCCCAGGTCTCAAGAGCTTCCCTGATTCCAGTCCTTTTGAGACGTGACAGGTCAAGAGATCCCAACATAGCCTTTTAGGCTTTTAGCTGTGTGGGTTTAGGCTGCCTTTAACTAACGAACTCTGACACAGTGATACTGTTTACCTTGTCTTGAGAAACTAGAGGCAGTACCAAATAGCACAAATTTGAATGCAGGTGTGTCTCACTACGAAGTCCAAGCTTTTGGCATTGTCCAAACAAATAGGAAAAAGGAAGGCTGGGAGCATGGCCTAGTGGTAGAGTACTTGCCTAGCATGCATGAAGCCCTGGGCTCCATTCCTCAATACCACATACACAGAAAAAGCTAGAAGTAGTGCTGTGGCTCAAGTGGTAGAGAGATAGCCTTAAGAAAAGCCCAAGGACAGTTCTCAGGCCCTGAATTAAAGGCCCAGGAATGGGGGGAGGGGGAAGAAAAAGGAAAAGTACCAAGCTGTCAATTCTAAACTTTGCTCAGATTGGCTCTTCTTTCTACCTCTAGCTCAATATTCCCCCAATCCAGTTTCTGTTCTAGAACCTTCAGACCACACTCAAGCTCTGCAACGTTTTTGACATTTTCCTAATATACCATGCCTTTGTCTATGAACTAAGCTGTTTCAAGAGTACAAGTCCTCAATTAGGCAGTAAAATCCCAGAGGCGAGGCGGAAAAAGAATGTGGGAGAAGTAACTTTGCATAGGGTGAAAGCTCTATACAAATGCAAAATATGATCATAGCTTATGCTGCCTTTGTGTTCTGCTACAGCACTTAGCACTTGCTGAATAAATGAATATATGAATGAAGGAATGGGCAAGAAAATTCTGAGAAGAGCCTGCCCATCAGCATCACAGAAAGCTAATGAGGGAGTGGCCAGGTTCCACTCAACTGGCAAAGAATTACAGTTGTTTCCCTGCAGCCTGACACTCACTGTCCAGGGTTCACAGAGGCTTATGTCCTTGGGGGGGCACAGAGATGGGCAAAGCATTCTATCTCATCCCCAGCTCCTACTCTGGCTTCACCAGTAAGCTTACCTCTCTCTTCTCCTAGTCTTTTCTTCTACTCTTGACCAACCACCATGTTTTGTTTAGCTATCAGAAACAACTCTACCTTGTCTCCTGTTTCTCCTCTGGGTCCCTATAGTCTACATCAGCCTGTACAACAGTCAGAGAGATCTTTGAAAAGGCAAATCAGGTCATGTGACTACTATCCTTTTTCCTGCTTTAAAAGCTCTCTGCTATACTTAGGAAATCCGTACTCTACTACGGGTCAGAAGCTCTATTGAATATGGCCCCAGCCAGCTTCTCTGACCTCACTACCTTCCACTTGTCCTACAATCTCAAAGTCTAGCCACTCACCTCTGTTAATGGTCTCATAAGAAGCAGAACTTAACTACCTTAGGACCTTTGCATTTGCTGTTTTCCCTGCTCAGAAAGCTCTGTCTTCAAATGGAACATTAAGTAGCTTATCTTTGTCAGTTAGGTCTTTCAGCAAGGACTTCCATATGTGAACATGTTCCCTGTTGAATGAAGTTACTAAACCATTCCATTGTATTGTGTCTGTATTTATCCCTGAAATTATCTGTCACTTTTCTGTTTTTCTTTTCTTCAACTCTCATATGAATACCATGAGAGTCAGGATAGTGGCTTCTGAACTACTATATCCCCAGCACCTTTTCTAAGGCCTAACTTGGGATTGGTCAGTGTTTTATGAATGAATACCACCAATCTGTTTACTCAGCTCTTAAAGATACTACTGGGAATCTGGGGCCTGCAACATGCGCCAAGTCACTGCAAAGCCAAGACCAACAATAGTGGCATATGGAGCAGCAGAAGTAAAATTCCCACTTACATACCTGAGTGCCTACTCCAAATCTCCCAAGCCTGGTGTTTCCTAAGTGTGACAGAGAATGCCAGTTGTGCCCTCACATGTACTTTCTCCTATTCACATTGTACCAAGATTTGCCAATAAATATATGGCCACTCAGCTAAAAACTGCATTTCTCAGTCTCCTTCCAGCTTCTGTAACTCCCCAAAAATACAACTTCCAGGTCAGGGCCTTAGAGGGATAGGGTAGTTCTTTAGCTTCCCATTTTCTCTCTCCCAGCTGATGAGAGCTCAACATGAATGTTTGAAGAAGGGCTGAACACTCAGATGCCACTGAGCTACCATGCCAGATTTGGTCTCCCTACTTGGGAGAAAATACTGTTTTTCACTACGGGAACTCTGAACTCAGGGCCTCAGACACTCTACAACTTGAGTTGTTCTGTCAGGCCTTTTGTGCTTCACCTGTTTTTGTTTGTTTGTTTTTGCATTTGTTTTTGGACAAGGTTTTGCATTTTTTTTTCCCCAGGGCTAGCCTTAGACTTCAGTCCTTCTATCTCTTCCTCCCCAGTGGCCAGTATTACAGGTATGCAACATCACTCCCAGCTAAACATGAAATGTGTCTTGCTTAAATTTTTTTTCCCACTCTGACTATATTCTAACCCCTATACCCTCCTGGTTTTCCCATCCTCCTGACTTGAGGCAGGATTCCCAGTTACCCAGGAAGTTGAAAGCGATGGAAACGCTGAGCTGGAAGAGCTGCTGAATGGATGTCATGGCCTCTTCCAGGGGAAGGGCTTTTGACTTATCTTGTTCCTGGAGAAGATAAACAGGATAGGCAGGATAAAATGAAGGCTGTCTCATCAGGATCACTTTTGCCCCAGGAAAAGTTGTGGGGTAATACCTTATTTTCACCAGGTGCCTGTGGCTGTGTCTTGGCCTCAAAGCCACTACTGGCATGAAGGAAGATCAAATCACTAGGATCTGCAAGGAAAAGGCCAGCCCAGCCAGGGCCAGAGAGAAGGCAGCTGTGACTCCTCTTTCCCCTATCTTCCTCTCCATGGAACACTCCCATAAGGATCCAACACAACTCTCAATCACCCCCAGAATGCAAGGAACCCCCCAGGAATAACAATACTGTTATCTGGAAATATACAGCAACAAAGTCCACCTGCCTAGCTGCCCCCTTTCTATCCCAAACCTGTCCTCAGCTTCTATCCCTGCCTCTCCTGATTCTCTGAAGTGAAACCTTACCTTCCTCAGGTGGGTCCTGAGAATTAGCAGCCTTCAGGGAGTTGGGCAAATGGGAACTCCTAGGCTGAGTTGCAGGTTCTTCCTGGCTTGGTCTGGGCTCCCTGAGGCCAGTGTGTCTGGGAGCTGGACTGTCAGGGCTGGGGAGAACATGGCTCCGCAGAGCTGGGAAGAACAGGCAAAAGAGGTCAGGTCAGAAGGGGAGCAGTTAGTTCAGCCTGGGAGACTTGGCTTGCCTCTCTTAGGCTGTGGAATCAAGAAGAAGAATTATGAAACATCTTGTGCTGCCTCCTTCCCACTCTTCCCTCTCCACTTCCTTCACTGGCCTCCTTCCACTAGGGCCTCCCAGGGACCATATTCATGCTGACCTCCTGTCATAAGCACAAATCACTGTTCTGCTTAAATTCTTCCACTGCTAGAGAGGCATATACCTCATTTGTTGCTGTAGCTCTAGCAATAGCTTTTGTTTAGTAGTAACACTGGTAACGATTATCTTCATCACAAGGATAATAACTAATATGTCAACGAATAGCTATCCAACATTTATTATAGGTTAGATAATGGTCTAAGTCTTTCACGCATATTAATTCATTTAAGTCTTCCAAAGAAATCTATGTGCTGGGTTTTTATTATTATGGCATTTTACAGATGGAGAAACTCAGATCCAAGGAAGTTAAAAGTGACTTGTTCAGGGACATAAGATTAGTATGCAGCAGTTTTGGGGCTTGAACCCCGACCGTGGAACCTCCACCATGAGGTTATGTGACTTCTGTTTTAAGGAACAGAATACATACCCAATCAACACTCACAACTGGCTAAGGGCTAAGCAGGAAGTCACACCCAGGGTCTGCTTAGCCTGGCTCCCTTTCCTAGGAGGTGATGGAAGGACAGACAGGGGTACAATGGGACAGAGATGGCCTCAACCCATGTGGCTAGAACACTCCCCTTCCTCTCTGACTTCAGATAGGAAAGGCAAGGGGCTGCTGATGATTCTTTTCCTGAGGTGTGGCAGAGATGCTTCCTGGCCTAGACACAGTCCCAGCCCAGCCCTCCAGCCCCCAGGACTGAGAACTCACATGAGTGTGGGTGCCACCAGGGAGCAGGGAGGAAGCGCTGCAGAGGACTATGCCAAGAGCATTCTGCTTGCCGAGGTCCTGCTGGCAAAGATGCCTGGAAGTGGATCTGCCTTGCCAAGTGCAGGGCCAGCACGGCCAGTGTACCCTGAGAAAGACAGCACATGAGAGATTCAGTCTCTCATCAGTCAACTCAGCCTTTCCTAACCCCTGAGAGTCAGCTCCACCACACATTCTAGCCACACCCCTACTTCTCCTCTGGTATATTACGGTCGTTTATTCATTTAAGGACAAGCTCCTATTGATCTTTGAGCACAACAAAGTATGCATGCACTGCTCACCAATGTATCTCTGGTGCCCAGCAGAGGTAAGCTCTAGTAGGGTCCAAAATAAATGCATATAACAAATGTATCAGCAAGTAACTGAACAAAAAGATCAACCACAGAGGCATGGACAAGTATAGGTTCCCCACTCCTCTCCTGAAGAGGCTTACATTCCAGTCCACCCTAGCCTATCTTTCTCACCAGCCAAGCCACTCACTCCATCATACATTTACAAATGGGGGCCTGGTTGAAGGTGTCTCTTTTTCGACAGATTCCAGAAGACCTGAGATAGTTTCCAGCTCAGTGACTGCTTGGTTTTTTTTTTCCATTTCTCCCTGTATTATACACAGAAAGAATGCCTTGATAGTTTTTTATTGTAACAGGCACCATGTATCATAGCAAATAAGACAATCAATGTCTGTCATCAAGTTTATAACTTGTGTTGAGAAAGAAAAAAACCCAAGTATTTAAATAAATAGTGAAAGTAGCAATTATGCTAAAGGACAAGGGCACAAATCAGAAGATTATACTGGGCATAAGAGGGAAGAGTTGGGAAAAGCCTCCCTGTGGAGCAATGTGGGAGATAAGCCTGCGGAAGGGAAAGCAGGAAGGATGGGGAGAGCTGTGTGCAGGTCTTTCCATATGTGCAGCAGTAACAGAGCCCAGGGATGGCCTCAAGATCTCTAGAATTGAGGCTTAGTTCCACAAACAACTCAAAGTGGGGCTGTTCTAAGCTCAGATCTTTGACAAAATGGGAAAAATGTTGTCCTTTTAGGGTATGTAATAACCCTAGCTTCCAGAAACCAAGACCACCTGTCACAGAGACATTCTAAGCTCAGCTCAGTTGATGGCACCAACCTACAGGTAAGATAAATGAAGCCTCAGAGGAGTCAAGTCACTTGCCCAAAGTACACAGCATGAAAGCAGGGAGGGGATGTGAAGGACATATAAGAGAGCCAGTGCCATTTACAATACCTTATATGTAGAACCTTTATGTTATTATAATATTAATCTATGACTGAAAGACAAAGATTATATCCTATTAGACCTAAAGTTAGCCACTGGACATCTGACCTTATAGACAATTCAACAAATATTTAATAAGAAAATATTATGCATTACTCTCTAAATTAGGTGCTATTACAAGTCTTCCTGAGTGAAGTTTAGTAATACGTGAATTCCAGAGTTCAATCTGAATCCTTTACTTAATAGATGTGTGACCTTAAGAATGTTAGCTAAAATTCAAAATCTAAATTTCCTCATACATAAAATGAACATTGCATGTGCCTTACAAGATTTTTGTAACTATCAGCTAAATACTATTTATCAGCTATTTTTTATTATAAGCTCCATAAAAGCAATAATTTTACTTACTTTTTCTTTTCTTCCATGTCCCTAGTGCTTTGCAAAAGGGTAAGGCACTATATTAATTATATTAAATAAGTATCTACTGAGTGAAATGAAAATAAATACACAGCAGGAGTGGGAGTGGCAACATCCCCGTGAACATGCTCCAGTGCCACAAATTCTTCAATGGGTGGACACAGTGAGCCTTGTTATCCACAATACAGGTGAAGAACAGGGCTGGAGAAGCCTTACCCATGAGATGGCATCCCACAGGGTATTTGGGGAGACATGAGTAGACATCCACTGGAAAGCATCCTTCCATCCATGTGACTTTGGGCCCCTGTTCCTGCTTGGGCCTTGCTGGCCTGACCTAGATGATTCAATTACAGGTTCTTAAATTCTGTCCAAAATGGAGGCAAAGAGAGGCCAGGGGGGAACACATGTGAAGGAATGGCAAAGTCTTACCTGTCAAGACTGGGCACAGGGGCCAGCAAGGTGGAGGAGGTTGCCTGAGAAGCATCTGGACTGGTGGGTTTGGGGGTTACCCCCCGGAAGTCAGGTCCCACATGACGGGGAAAAACTGTTCAGAAAAGAGATCAGTCACTTCAACAGGACAAGAGTGAGGAAAAGGTGGCCTCACTGGCATTTGTCTCTGCAGTGACTCTCCTCTGCAGTGACTCATTTTTATTTTTTTTGGTTTTTTGCAATGCTGGGATTTGAGCCCAGGTCCTCTAACATTCTAGGCAAGTGCTCCACCATTGATCATATCCTCAGCTCTCGCAATGGTTCTTAAACAAAGGCACACACGGAACCCTTTAGCCTAGGAGAGATTCCAGGATATCACTCCAGAAAGTCACACACACCAATAAGCAGGCCTTCTCAAGGTGCGAAAAGTTCCTCATGTAATTAAGATGCCATCTGAGTAACAACCTTAGTTCTAAGACGCCCATCATATACTCTCTCCTCACATACTATGCATTTGGGTCTAAGTTCATATTTTGGCTTTTTCACCATTTCCTCTAGTCCTCTTTCATTGGCTCCCCTTCCTAGATAAGAGTTCCACGCCTCCCCCGGAATCTAAGCTCCACCCATCCTCCCGACACTACCCACTCTCAGATTCCATCCGCCCAGACGTCAAGAACGTAGTCCCGCCCCTCCGCCGGGGCCCCGCCCTCCTCCGCCGTGGCCCCGCCCTCCTCCGCCGGGGCCCCGCCCTCCTCCGCCGGGGCCCCGCCCACTCGCGCTTTGGCGGCTTCCCCACACCACCCCTCCAGTTCAGGCTTCGCGGCCTGCGGATGCTCGCTGTTCAGACGCCCCTCACCTCGGCCCAGGAGCCCCGTCAGGCGCCACATGTCCTGGCAGGCACCATAGAAAGCACGCGGCCGAAAAAAACGAAGCTATACCATAGGCCGGCGACTGGAGCCGGCCTATGTGGAGGGTCCTTAGTGACCGAGTCTCAACCCAGACTCATCCAGCCAATCAGCAAACATCCCAACCGGAAGTAGTCTCTTAGCGAGAGGAAGTAGGGGTGTGGGCGTGTCCGGGCCTGCGGAGGTGAGCCGCGGCAAGGGCATGGGGGTGTTGGCTTGGGAAGAGATTTGCCTGGCCGCTCCCCCTGGCACGGGAAGCTGCTGGTGACGAAGCCGAACCCGAAAGGATCAGGCTGGAGCGGCCTCTGTGGAGGAAGAATGGAAAAACTGCGCAGGCCCCACGGCTTCGGGAGACGAAGTATGCGGGCTGAACCTTAGGGCCTTGGGGTAGAAGCTGCAGTCTGGGCAGGGCGTCACAGGCTGTGGTTCAGAGATGCCAGGCCCCCGTAACTGGAAGGCCAGAAATGCCCTGCAGGGCAGCGTGTAGATTCCACGGTTCAGATACGGCCCAGCTGTGCCTGCCTTATCGTTCAACTTCAACCCCACCGTTCCCTTGTCTGGGCCTTTCCTCTGCTCAAAGGTGGGGTTATATTAAAATCATTTCTACCAGTTCTTCCCGGTCTGATGAACCTAATGAGACTTCTCAGTTGCTGGGGATTCAACAATCCTATTCATCAGATCCCTGGAGTACAGACCCAGCCAATACTAATTTTGGTATTAAAGAACAGCAGTCTGTAGCTTGGTGGTAGAGTACTTGCCTCGCATGCACGAAACCCTGGGTTCGATGCCTCGGTACTACATACACAGAAAAAGTGGTGCTGTGGCTCAAGTGGTAGAGCGCTAGCCTTGAGCAAACTTGTCCAAGGACAGTGCCCTAAGTTCAAGCCCCAGGACTGGCAAAAATAAATAAGAAGAATAAGAATAGCGGTCTGGTGGCTCACATCTGTAATCCTAGCTACTCAAGATTCTGAGATCTGGAGAACAGAGGTTCCAAGTTAGCCCAGGGGTAGAAAATTCTGAAAGAATCAATTTCAGTTAACCATTAAAAAGCTGAGCTAGAGGCATGGCTCAAGTGGTAGAATGCTAGCAATTGAGAGTGAAGCCTTGAGGTCAAGTCTTTGTATTTGTAAACAAAAACAAAAAGTTCCCCTGTCACCACACTTAAATCTGTGAAGATAAAAGCTCAGATTCAAACATAAGTTGTTGAGATTTCCCTTCCTCTTACCTCAGATATGTAACTTTTAAGGGGATAAAAGTCTATTGAGATAAACAAGTACTGGATGTGCCTACTTTTAGGCCTAGGCATGTGGTGTGAAACATATTTGAGAACTTTTGAGCCATATGGTCAGCCACCATCCTAAGATCTGAGAAAAGATGGATCAGGAAGATTTTGTGATTTTCAGAAATCTATGGTCCAGTGGATTGAGTGGACTGTAGTCTCATACATGTGAGTTTGAATTTCAGCTTTTCTTTTATCTAAGGGTCTTGAACCACACCAAGTCTCTGAGTCTATAAAATGTCAAAAAAAAATCTCATGCAATGTTTTAAGGCATAAATAAAATATTGTATAAATGCTTAACATACTTCTTGGTCCATAGTAAGAGCCCAATAAATGCAAATTACTATTAATCATAGTAGTGGAGGAGGTTAATAGGCAAATGTAAAACATGGTGTTTTAGAAGCATGGACAATTAAGGAGATACCATGGAAATATTTGGAGAAGTGGTTGCATTTGAGCTAGGCCTTTAAATATGAGTAAGTTTGTCAGGTAAAGGAAGAAAAACATACGTAGAAGAAACAAAGGTCCAGGAACCTGAAGAACTATCCAGAAATATCCTTGGCTTGGGGATTCATAGCAGCCACCTTGCGCATTCATTGTGTTCCTACCTCAAAATAACAAGTGTGCTAGCTTGGCTCTCTTCCTTCTGGAACTTCTGTAGCCTTCAGTCTGTTTGTAATTGGCTTTCTTCAAGGCTCAGCCTCACAGCTCTGCCATCAAGATTTCTTTAACTGTTTGAGCCCTCACTAGTCTCTGCTTTTCCAGATCCCTGTAGCACTTCATTTCTTATTACACAGTCCAGCAGTAATTATATGTTGTCTTCTTATCTAATTATCTCATTTAGGTAAGTCTAGTCTCCCCAGTTCCCTCCTTAAGGGTAGGAATGACATTTTCCTATTTTCTGTCCCACATAGGGCTTGACATAACAGTTGGCACACAGAGTATGTTCATAATGCCTGTTGACTTGATGGTATGTATATCTTGTTCTGGGGTGATTACAGCCAAGAATACCTGACCCCAAGATTTGCTGATTTGAGTGAGTGAAAATGTACTCAGTCCACATACATTATATCCTTAATATTGGTAGGTACATGGCCCCAAGGAGACATTCATTGAGGAAAAACTGTGAATGCTCAGGATGCCTAGATTTCAGTAGTGTACTTCAGATGCTTGTGATTCATTTTTCCCATAACACTTCTCAACTTTCACTAAAGATATGCTATTTCCCAACAAATCTCAGACTTTTACTTTAGCACTTCAATTAGCTTATATTTTGCCTTGCAGACATCATTTGCTTTTTTGAAGGGGTGATTGATTGATTGATTGATTGATTTAACAAAACTTAGGACAGAGAAACAGAAGATCACACAATTTAAACACAAATGTCCATAAAACTGAGCTCTGGGCTTCCCATCAGCTGAGCTGAATAAAGTACTTGAGTGGGGGAATTAAAATTTCTTTGTTTTTGAAATTCCTTTTGATTAAAAAAAAAATTGACCACACTTGATCAAAACTGAATGTAATGAGTCCTTGAGTAAGGCAGGCTTATTGTATACATAAATCATTTTGAGGGTCCTTGTTTAAAGCTTGTTGAATGGTTTTGAAGAAGACAAGGTGCCTTCTCCATGTCAATAACAACAAAATGTTCTAAGTGTGGTGGCTCACACCTGGAACTTTAACTATTCATCAGGTGGAGATCTGGAGGATCATATTTCAAGGCAGATATAGCAAAACAATTTTTGAGATTAGAGACCCCATATTAGCCAATAAAAAGTTGTATGTACCTGGCATTCATGCTCCATGCCCATAATCCTTGCTACTCAGAAGATTGAGCACTAGCCTTGAGCATGGAGAGGCTCAGGGAGATCCCAGGCCCCGAGTTCAAGTCCCAGGATCAGAAAGAAGAAGAAGGAGAAGGGGAAGGAGAAGGAGAAGAAGAAGAGGAGGAGGAGGAGGACGACGACGACTTAGCTTTAAGATTTGTGGTTCAAAGCTAGCACAGGCACATGATTTCAAAAGACTTCCAATTGACCAGCAAAAAGCTGGAGCTGGAGGTAGAACACCAGTCATGAGTGATTTAAAAAATAATAAAAATAAAAGAAGCTGAAAGCTAAGCAAGATTAAGAGGCCCTAGATTCAAGCTCCAGTGCCAACACCAAAAGTAAAAGGATGAGGAGGGAAGGCTAAGGGGCCAAGAGTGTGACCTAGTGGTAGAGTGCTTGCCTAGCATGCAGGAAGCCCATGGTTAGATTCCTTGGTACCACATACACAGAAAAGCCTGAAAGTGGTACTGTGACTCAGTGAGTAGAGCACTAGCCTTGAGAAAACCCAAGGACAGTGCTCAGGCCCTGAGTTCAAACTTCAAACCTAGCCCCCCCCCCCCCCCCGCCCAAAAAAAGGCTTAAGTTATAGCCTACCTTCCTAGCAAGGGCAATGTCCCGAATTCAAACCTATTGCTGCCCAAGAAAATGATGAGGCAAAAAGTTATTGACTTTACTGTATGTCTACAGAAATCTGGGACCATCAGCAAACCATCTGAGGAGTTGATCGTTAGAGCAGCTGGAATCCTCACTGTCAGACCAGGTTACCTATTCAGTGCAGCCCTAAGGAGCACTCTCAGAATAGAAACCTTGTTTCCTTCACCTTAGGCGTTGCCTGTTACCTGAACTGTCCTGGCTCCTAACCATCAGCTATTCTCTTCTGTTCCCAAGCTCTATGTTGTTAGAATATGGCCAAAAGTCAAAATCTCTCAACAAAAATAAGCTAACATTGGGAACCTATTGTCCTGTATCCGGTTAATTACCTCTTATGATATGTACACATGGATTGTGTACCCATCACAGAGAGTACTCAACATTTATTGTTCCTTCACTTTTATAGATGATTTTCATTAAACATATGAGAGCACATATTCAATGCTAGAGAATGCCCTCAATATAGAACAACTTCTAAGAAATGGATCTGGCCAAATACGCTTCGTGTCTATTATCCTAGCTCCTTAGTAGGCTGAGATCTGAAGAAAACCAGCCCAGGAAGGAATGTCTGTGGGACTCTTACCTCCAATTAACCACCAAAAACCTGGACGTAGAACTGTGGCTCAAAGTGGTAGAGCAGTGAGCAATAGCCTTCAGCACAAAAGCTCAAAGACAGTGCTGAATTCCAGTGCCATGACTGATAAATAAGTAAATAAATAGATAAATGGATCTGGTCCTTGCTTCACATAGAAAACTGCACAGCAGGCCAAAGAAGTTACTAGGCAATTAAAATACAAAATGGCATTTGGTATTTATTGCAACATAACAAATACTCCAAAACTTAGTAACTTAAAATAATCATTTCATTGTCTCTTGCAGTTTTGCAAATTGGGGTCAGCTAGACAATGTTGCTCACCTCACTTGGGGTCTCTCGTGGAGTTGCAGTCCAATTGCACAGGAGTTGTAGGAAAATAACCAGAGCACTGGAATGGCTGGCCTTTACCCATATGTCTCTGGATCTTTCTGCTCCACATGATCTATCCAGTTGGCTAGCTGAACTTCTTGTATCATGGCTTCAAGCTATGCAGCATTCCTTCTCCTGCACTCCAGCCCAGAATCAGTGTAAGAAGGGAAGACAGAAGAGGTCATGAATACAGGGAAGTGTGGTTCTTTGGAGACTGGAGACTTCTATAGCAGGAAATGCACCAGTGCAGTGAGAACACCCAGGGGAGGCTTATACCTACATATAGAAATCAAGATGACTGGCGGAGAGTTTGGCCTAGTGTTAAAGTGCTTGCCTAGCATGCACAAAGACCTGGGTTCAATTCCTTGGTACCACATACATAGAAAAAAGCTGGAAATGGTGCTGAGGCTCAAGTGGTAGAGCTCTATCCCTGAGAAAAGTCCAAGGACAGTGCTCAGGCCCTGAGTTCAAGCCCCACAACTGGCAAAAAAAAAAAAAAGAAAGAAAGAAAGAAATCAGGATGACTTTTTGGAAGCAGTGACACCCATACTGGCTAAACTTTGTGATGAAGTCTAGGAGCTGGGTAGGGGAGGAAGAGGAAGGGAAAGCATACTTTAGATATTCAGAAGTGCTAGTGCAAAGCTCCAGCGAGGCAAATAAAGCATAATTTAAGATCACTGTGACCTACAGAGGGAGTGGGGGTGGGGTTGGACTAGGAGAGTGATAGACTTGGGGTGTGGAGAGGTAAATAGTGATAGATCATAAAGCCTCAAAAGCCCTGAAGTTATCTGGACTCTGTCTGAGGGCAAGGAACACCTAGGAAGGGTGTCATTAGGGAAGTGACTAAATAAATTGTAGAATAAAGAAGGTCAAGTCTTGATTTTTCACCCTGTCTCTTCTAGGTCCAGTGACCTCGCCTTCATCAGTAGAAGGCTGACAAAGCGTGCTTTCACATGAGGGTCATGCATGGGGGCTTCTAGCAACACTTCAGCAATGATCCCAGTCCTTTTTGCTTTTTATTAATGGCCATTTTAGAAAGAAAGTTCTCTTGTATAAATGTTTTCTTTTGTTTCATTTATTTTTCCAAGAATGTGCTGCAGAAAACCTGCTGCCTGGTGGGAATGCAGACATGGATTGGTCAGGTGGTCAAACAATTTATACTTAAGTGTGAAGTGTGTTAAGGAAGAGCCTGCTGGCAGAGAGCAGGATCATGCTGAGCCCAGTGGACTTGACCCCTCAGATAAGGAGATATATGAAATTGAAATTATCTTTTCATTACCCACAAAAAGATAATGTAGGAAAGGGCAGAGAAGGTCGTTGAAAAAGCTCCTACTCTAGTGAAAAGTCAAATAGTACTAAAGGTTTATTCTAAAAAGCAGCAGACCTCTGCCACACACTCTCTACCCTCTGAGTCCTGCTCCCTAGGGCAAACATTTTCAATTCTTTGAAGTGTTAGGAAGCAGTGCAGAGGTTCTGGAATTGGCTGTCTGGTATCTAACACAGCTCACTCACTGACCAGCCAGGCTCTCTTGGTCAAATAACTATAACATCTTTTTCCCTGTGTTTCTTCATCTATAAGATGAGACTGTGAGGGGGGGAGGGAAACGGGTACCAAGACATGTGAAAGGGTATCAATGTATGTGAATTAATGCACCTTCTATCTGGCAAATATCATGTAACCCTTTTACTAATTACAATAAAAAAAAAAGATGAGACTGTGATAACTCTAACCTTTGGGTGAAGTCTGTGCCAGGCACAGAGCCAGTGAGTAACATGGGAAAGAGTCTAACTTGAGAGGTGCTGTGAGTACTGGTAGATATCAGTGGCACACTATACAAACAAGTGTGAGGCCCGGTTATCATTTGGAGGAAATGACCAGAGCAATGACTCACATGGAGAGGTTGGAGTCTTCCCTTTGTTCTAAGGCCAGACTCAGTGTTCTCAGTCCCATTCCCTTCCTGTCACTTCTAGACCCCTGTGTCAGTCTGAAGCCAGGATTTTTTCCTTCTGCCTATGGAATATATGTAGGCTTTTCCTCTCTTATGGGAAAAGTCCCTTTCTTGATTGACTTTCCTTTTCAGCTAACACTCTGTTTCTTTTACTGCCAGATTTGTTAATACACATGCTTCTTCCCACTTTTCAACTCCATCACTCATTGACCTCCCAGCCCCCATCCCTGTTTTTCTGACAGAGGGGTCATTAGGGTCAACAGAGCCGCCTCATGGAAATCAGTGGGATGATAGACCCAGAACACTTGTCTTAGTTAATCATTCTTTCCTTAAAGCTCATATATGAAACTCATCACCCTGCTCCCTTATTTCTGCATGTTGTATCATTTCTCCAAGTCATCTAGGAAAGATCATGAATTCTGGGTTTGTTTAGTCCCCACTTCTTGCTCTCACATTAGTTTTATTATTTACTTTTATTGACAAAAACTAGATCTCATTAAAGCTAGATTATGAAAAAATTATTTCAGGATATGGAGGAAGGATAGATGGGGGAAAGCCTCTAGTGGGTCCTAAGGGTAGGACATGGTTAGAACCCAGGAAAGACCAAAACTGTGGACTTGGGAGCCAACAGAGTCCAAAGCCTTCTGGATTTCCCATGACCTGCACAGACACCCTGAAGGTGTCAGACACGCCCACACTCAGTTAGTCACCAGGTCCTGTAAAATGCATCCTCTTGCAGCAGGCCCCAGAATCTTTCTCCTCTCCAGCTTTGTTTACTGCATTCTCCCCCCACCCACCTTGTTATTTCTCTCTTGATCATTTTTGTTTCTGATATTTCTTACTCCTCCTAGCCCCTTAGTACAGCATTACCTGCATTTCAATTCTGTCTTTTCTTGGAACACATTTCTGCTTTGTTGACTCTTAAATGACAGTATAGTGTTAAGCACTTGGGTTCTAGCATCCTAAGAGCCTAGCTTTGAATCCTCAACTACTTTCTAGCTGTGTGAACCTGAGGTAGTTGAATTTTGAACCTTAACTCCTCATTTGTGAAATGGTATGCATATAAAGTCCTTAGCACACTGCCTGGCACTGAGAAATGAGCAAATGGTAACAATGATCAACCTTACCTGAGTCCTCTTTCCTGAACTACAATTCTGTACCACCTGCTAGTCTTTTCCATTAGCTCCATGACCTCTGATCTACCTGCTAACATTTTCCAGACACTGAGAGAAGATGAAGCTTTCTAGAGAACTAGAGGTTGAGGGGGAATTGAAAACTACTGGTGGTCTCATCAGAGCCTCAAAGGGGCCCTACAATGGCCTCAGTGAAACATCAGCAGAGAAGGCTCTAAAGAGCGACTCCTTGTGCTGGCTGACTCCTGAGATCCAGAATAGCAGGCAGGGCTGCCTTGGTGAGCACATAGAAGACGGGATTTCAACGTCTAAAAACAGCTAGGAGTGGTGAGAAGAGATATAACAGAGTCTGCAGCTCTTGGAATGGGGTGAGAAAGGTGAGAGCAGCACCCTCATGGTGTCAGGCCGAGCTCTGGCTGGGGCCTCCTTCAAGGGCCTCCTTCAGTAGCAGCATCAGAGGTGCTCCTGTTTTGAGCTGAGCTCTTGCAGGTCCCCTTTGAGAAATTCTCATTAGGCCCCATGTGTAGAGTAGGGGTTGCAGCTTTTCTAAGCACTGCAATCCTGTCCTCCCTCCCTGTTGTCTGCTGTGTGCTCCATATCCTCAGCAGAGAGCTGTGGGTGGGGCAGGGAGGGTAACCTCTCAGCTATTCACTCCCTAGCAGCTTGGCCAAGATACTTGGAGATCTAGCTCTGACTCAGAGCGTGCTCCCATTTAAATCCCACTTCTGCCATTACTATCTTCGTGGCCCTAGGCAAGTTAATTTCTTTATGCCTCATCTGTACAGTAGGGATAATGATAGACCTATCTAATAGCTGTGAGTCTTAATAAGATAATGCCAAAGAAAGCGTTCAGCTTGGTCCTCCTTTACTATCTGGAGCCAAAAGCCCTGTCCTCAACGAAATAGGCCCCCCCCCCCACTTCCACCGCTGCTGTCTCCATTTCATCTGTGTTGTTCTCCGTTCACATGTTCACAACTTCATTAGTCAGAGATAAAATTGTTGGATCTGTGTCCTAGCACAGGACCTGGCATATAGATGGATGGTTGTAATACACATTTTTAGAAGGTATCAGGCTACTGTCATCTACTCTTGGTTACTCACTACCAAATTGCAGGGCCTAGTCTCACTGTCCTGAGACTCCAATAACTGCAGTCAGTAGGCTGGGCTTGAGGCTTCATGGAGTGAATTGTCGATGGACATTAAGCATATAACAAAACCAATGGCATGTTTCAACTGGGAGCCTTACGAGTAAGGAAAAGCACAGTACAGAGCAGAGAGGAATTAGGAATTTTCTAGATGTATCAGGTAAACTGAAGCCCAATGAAAGTGCAGGCTGAGTGGAAGCAGAAGGTGAGAGATTTTCAGGAAGAAGCATACAGAAGTCCTGGATTAGAAGGGCTCAGGCTGCTGGACCAAGACAAGGTTCAGGTGTCCGGGAGCAGGTGATGGAGCCAGCCAGTAGTCTCCACACGGCTGTGGATCTGGAATGAGGTTTCTGTGAGCCCCCTGGGCTATGAGAACAGTTTAAGCCTTTATCTTGATGATAGTAGCTAACATTTATTCCATTTTATGTATGTGTGTGCTGTGCTAAGTACTCTGTTTACTCATTTACCTTTCACAACTCCTCTAGGAGCCTGGTGCTATTATTCCCATTTTGCGGATGATGAAACCTTGGCTCAGGAAAGAAAACTGGTATCAAGCTTACCCAGTTGGCTTCCAGCCTTTGGTCTTTGAATCCAGACCTGAGTGCTCAACTCCTGTCCTCCTAAATCCCCCGAGGGGCCCAGCCTGAAAGGTCAGTGCAGCTTTCTACTGGTACTTGCACGTTCCTCCATCCTGGCTCTGGGATCTGAGCATCCTCAGCAAGACGATGAAGGGAAGACTGCCCCGCAGAGCCGCTACAGAATCCTGCCCCCACCCCCAGCGTGGCCGCCGCGGAGCCGCGCAGCGCGGCCGCAGTGCGGTGGGCGCGGGTGTGGCACGCGGCCACCGTGGCTGTGAAATCCGAGGGCAGCGGACTCCAGGAGGCTCGCGGAGCGGGGCCGGGGCCGGGCCCGGCCGGGAGGGACGCCCCGCAGCGTCCGGCAGGGGGCTCCCCGGCCCAGCCGGCGCTCCAGCCGCCTGCCTAGCATCCCCTCCGGGCTCGAGGGAGGCCAAGCAACGTTTATTTCCAACCCGAACCGACTCTTTTTTTCTTTAAATGAGTTCCATTCTTTATTTCTTCATGTCCTCTCCCAGGGCCAGAAAGAGGCAGAAAAACGACACTGAGAATCCATTCCAAACGAGCAGCCGAGAGGGGAGGCAGCAGCTCCCAGATGTTGATGTTTTGTTTTTTGACATAAATCTTTGCACTCATATGGGAGTTTTCATTGATTCATGTTCCCATCTGCTGAATTTCCTTTTATTTATTTAATATGGCTTTTTGGGGAAATCTCACTCCGAAGCTCAAGAGAAGCATAAACCGTGGCAACCGCTGTACCCACCTCTCCTCCCTCCTCCAAACCTCGGCTGCTGGGGGCGGGGTGCCCTGCAGAAAAGGGCTGCCCGGGGCCCTCGCTAGGGGGCCCAAGCTCCGGACTCGAGGTACCAGAGAGATCCCGCTGCCTGGGGCCTGCTGAGAGTGTACACCCGAGAAGCCAAGCAGGAGAAAGGCCTTCCTGCTCATCCACAATACCCTTTCCCAGGGTGCTAAAAACCACTCTGGTTTCATTAACTTGGAAATCAGCAGCAAGCAGTGGATGGTCCATATTAAATGTGATACTGTATCTTCTTTCTCACCCACATTCATCACCCCTCCACGCCAATAATGATCCATCGGTAATTACTGCCTGGCCTTGAGAATCCTAACTGCTTGTTATGGTGAGTTCCCAAGCAAGTTAACTTCTCGGAATCTCTGGTTGCTCATCTGTGAAGTAGGAATAATTATTCCCATTGTCTCAGATGTGGATTGGTACATTTTGCAGTGGGCTGAGACTGGCCAAGAGAGTTGCCTAACAGATCCTTACCCATTCCTACCACCATTCCCTCATTCCAGCTCTACCCATAGATCTTTAGGACAGATCATCTGCCAGCCAGGGCTGGGGTGGGTGGGTGGAGTGCCTTTAGTCCATGAAGCAGAAGACTAAAGTTAGTGACTCAGAATGCCTGACACTTTCTAGCAATATGCATTTGAACTTGAAACATTGACCCAGATTTGGAAGGGACCCAGAAATCATTTCATCCAGTCTCTTACCATGCTGGCCCTTCTCATACCTTTACAGGGCAGCCTCTTCTATTGACACAAGTCCCTAGGTATTAGATTACCCGTTTGGGTGTATGAAACCATTTCCACAGACCAAGCAGTACATTGTTAAGGTAGTTATATCCCATTCCAGTAGAAGGGAATTTCCAGAGCTCACTTGAAGTCTTACACTATTCCATAATATCATCTGTGTGGGGCTAGCTAGATGTCTTCCTAACATATATCCTGTCCAATCCAACCTTCCTTTGCTAAATAAATTAGGGCTTATCTGAAATTGTGTTTAAGCTTATCCTGTCTATGCATACATCTTTCATCTTCAACCATGTATATTGTCTTGCCTGATACCTTTATATGTGCTTAGTACCTTACAGGAGGAAAACTTCCAAAATATTTAATGAAGAAAATAGGATGCATAAGAAAGCATTTTTGTTCTCTGTGCAACAACTACCTAAGATGAAACCACTGACTTCATCTAGAGCTAAAGCCCATGGAAACCTCAGCCATGATTTGTTCCTCAAGATTGCCATGGGAGAGAAATCAAAATCAGAGCTGCATAGTGAGTGTCAGGTCAGCCTAGGTTACAATAAACAACAAAAGAAAAAGAAAAGAAGAACTCATTGGCCAAATAAACAGAGAGGTAACCTTGGAAACAATGAGAGATGGTTTAATACTGTATAATAAGATGGTTAACTATCCATTAAAATCCATTCTTCCCTTCTTCCATGATAAGAGAATTAAACTGAGATATGGGTCAAGATCTACCTTCAGATACACATGACTTTGTAAGCAAGTGATATAATTTTGTAAAGCTAAATCCTCAAAACTTTGCATTAAACCTTGAACTTACTCCAACTCTTAACAGTTAGATATGTACCACCCCTACAAAGGGCAGTCAGTTGCATGGATTCCTAAAAAGTATCAGAACTGCCTGTATATTTTAAGCAAATCATGATGTAAGAGGGCTGGGAGTTTGGCCTAGTGGTTAAAGTGCTTGCCTAGCATGCATGAAGACCCGGGTTCGATTCCTTGGTACCACATACATAGAAAAAAGCCAGAAGTGGTGCTGAGGCTCAAGTGGTAGAGCTCTAGCCTTGAGAAAGTCCAAGGACATTGCACAGGCCCTGAGCTCAAGCCCAGGACTGGCAAAAAAAAAAAAAAATTGGAAAAAAATCATGATGTAAGAGAGAAACATGCATTTTGATTTGTTAAACATTAAGTTAGTATTGTACTGGCTTTCCAGGACAATTGAAGTTAAATATGCTTCCGTTAAAACAGTGAAGACAGTAAACTGATCAAGAGCATAGGTTTTGAAATGAAAGCATGGGTTTGGACATATATCTCAGCACCACCCCTTGGGAGCAATAACCTTGGGCTATTAGAAGGCATGGTGGCTCAAGCCTGGTATAATCCTGGATTATGGTTCAAGGCCAGCCTGGGCACTAAAAAATCCATGAGACTCTTATCTCCAATTAACCACCAGAAAATTGGGAAGTGGTGCTATGGCTCCAGGGGTAGGGCAGCAGCCTTGAGCTGAAGAGCTCAGAGACAACACCTAGGCCCAGAGTTCAAGCCCCATGACCACCAAAAACCAAACAAAACAACCTGAGGCTACTGATGAATGTCCCTGGGCTTCAGTTTCCTCCTCATTAAGTGAGAGATCGGTGTGGTACTGATCACAGTGGCTTTGGAGAACCATCTTTAGAGTTGTCCATTACAGCTGAAGATACTAATGGTCTATAATACAGAAATTCTACTACTAATTTTTGTTTTGGGTCAGTCATAGAGCTTGAAATCTCACAATGCTGTCCCTGAGCTCTTCAGCTCAAGGCTAGTGTTCTACTACTTGAGCCTCAGCTCCACTTTTGGTTTTCTGGTGGTTAATTGGAGATAGGAATTTCATGGATTTAGTGCTTTGAACTATGATCCTCAGACCTCAGCCTCCTGAGTAGCTAGAATTACAGGTGTGAACCACTGGCACCCAGCCATTACTAATTATATATCCTAGAAAAATTTAGACCTAGTACACCATATAAAATTCAAAATTATATATATACATACTATGTTTTTATTCATTTATATTTTAAGAATAGACAAAAAGTAGACTATATCTTTTAACTACAAGGGGAGTTGGGTGCTGGCTAAGAGTGGAAGTATCAAGGTCAGGACTAGCTTTGGCAGGAAAATTTGTAAGATTCTCTCATGAAAATATTTAGCAAAAAAAAACTGGGTTGGAGATGTGACTCAAGTGGTATAGCACCAGCTTAGCAAACTCAAGGGACTGAGTTCAAACTCCAATACAGCTCAAAATAAAGAAAGAAAGAAAAGAAAGAAGGGAAGAAAAGAAAGAAAGACAGAGAGTGGGAATATAGTTCACTCAGTGATACTCTCTAGCTCAGTAAGAAGAAAGTTTTCATCATATATATAGAATGGCTACATGTCAATATAAATAATATTTAATTGTTCATGTACATGTTTTAGACATCTTCTACATATATGTGCTATTCCACAATTAGAGTAAGGCATAAGTGAGCTGATAGGGTTGCATGAGAATTGAATGAGGTAATTAATGCACATAAAGCTCTAAGGTCCCCTGCCTGGTGCATAATAAGTACTCAGTGGAAGTGACTTTTTCATACTAAGGGACGAATTTGAAGCCTTGCAAAAAGCTACATAATTAGCCACTGATTAAATTAAGAAAAATCCTATTGTTTTTCTTTAAAGAATGTTGACTTTTTGTAGGTCTTGTATCTTAAGTGTGTATGTATAGGGATGGGAGGTGTTGATTGATTTAGAGCTCTTTGAGGATCACAAACTTAGTGTAGACTTAGCGAACTTTACTCTGCCCTTTGGAGAAGACAAATTGAGAAGGGAGAGAAGAATTTGTGCTGACTCCTTATGAAGGAACCAGGTCTCAGACTCCAGCAGACTTCTGGATATCTCACTTATACCCTCCTGGCTGCATTATGCATTTTGCAGTGTGGATGAGACCTCAAAACCAGCCCAGGCGACAGTCAGTTGGACTTGACCCAGCTCAGTGGTGGCAAGGGAAGTCATTCTGCTGACTGTATGCTCTAAGGCACTGTAGAAGCAGCCAAGATTAAGAGTGGACACCCAGCCAAAAGGTACTGGGATCAGCCAGAAGGCCAGGAAAACCTGGCCAGAGTCTTCCAGCCAGGAGATGCCAACAGAGCTGAGCACCTCTGGAAATGAGTCTCAAGGGTTTCAGACTCAAGACTACTTTGCGTAGGCTTGGCCATGAGTTTCCAGATGTGTCTCCCCAAGGGGAGCCCAGTTTAGGGTACTGGAAAAAGTCTTCATTTCCCGGCTGTCTGTCTTGATTTTCTTTTTGCTGCTGGAGAGAATATCACAGACTTGGTAAATTACAAAGAATATAACTTCATTAGGCTTCTGGTTTTGGAGGCTAGGAAAGCCAAGATGAAGGGGCTGCAACTGGGGAGAACCTTCTTGCTATGTCAGAGCATGGGGAAGGGCAAGTGAGTGTGCATGAAACAAGAGAATAGGAGGCAAAGAGAGCCATGGTTATAACAAACCTGTTATTTCAGGGCCCTCCTAACTTAGAGGCCTCGTTAAAACCTCGTGATGAAAATCAAATTTCACCTTTAATTTTGGAGCAGACATTTAAACTATTGGCTCACTTGATTTCCATGCTATGGACCGATAGACTTCCTGATATAGTGGAATCCAGACTCATGTGCAAGCCTTAGCCCCATTCCTTACACTGAGGATTCTTAAGCTCATGACCCTTTAAGTTTTCACTTTTACCCTGAATCTTTTATACTTATCCAACCAGTTGCTCAATTCATCTTGTATTTACTAAGGTATATGCTACCCAGGTGCTTTTTCTAGATGCTAAAGATGAACAAGGGAAATGTAGACCCTGCCCTCATCAAGTTTATAGTTTGGGGGGAAAAGATACAAGTTAATGATGACAATTACTATTTGTTAGGAAAAAAGAGGCTTAAAGGGGCTGGGAGTTTGGCCTAGTGGTACAGTGCTTGCCTAGCATACACGAAGACCCAGGTTCAATTCCTTGGTACCACATGCATAGAAAAAAGCCAGAAATGGTATTGTGGCTCAAGTGGTAGAGGTCTAGCCCTGAAAGAGCCCTAGGACAGTGCTTAGGCCCTCAGTTCAAGCACCATGACTGGGGGGAAAAAAAAGAGGCTTAGAGATCTATGGGTGATGCATGCTAGAAGGCTTAATGTGGTTTATTGATATTTCTCAATGATGGTCCCTGGATCACCTACATTAGAAGTATCTGAAGTAATTGTTGAAAATTCAGATCCTGGGTTTGATAACAGATGTGCCATGTCAAAAGCTCTGAGAAATGCAACCTAAACTCTCTGCTTTAGATGAAAACAGGGAATAAAATTAACATTAGTGAAAATCAGCCATTGAAAAGTATACACTGTAGTAGGATTTAGTGCATTCATGGGGTTGAATGTACTAATTCACAATCATCTAGTGCCAAGTTATTTTCATCATCCCTCAAAGAAACTCCATATTCATGAAGCAGTCATTCTCATTGCCTAACATAGTCCTGCCCCTTCACTACCACCAACCTGTTTTCTGTCTCTAGGAAATAAGCAATTCTGGACATGGACTTTTGTGCCTAGCTTGCTCCACTTTTTTTTTTTTAAGATCCATCTATATTGCTGCTTATATCACTACTTTGTTTCATTTTATTGCTTAATTTTGTCTACTTATACATCGATGGATATTTGACCATTGTGAATGTTGCTACTATAACCATTCTTGTACATGTATTTGCTTAAGTACCTGTTTTCAATTCTCTTGGGTATACACAGAAATGGATTGCTAGATTACTTGTTAATTCTATTTTAAACTTTTTTTAAAAAAGTTATTGTCGGGGTAATGTACAGAGGGGTTACAGTTACATTCATCAGGTAGTAGGTACATTATTTCTTGAATATTGATACCCCTTCTCATGTTTTTCTCCCACTTTCTCTTCCCCCACCCCCTATTTTAAAAATTTTAAGAAACTGCCAAACTTTTCCATAGAGGCTGCACATTCTAGCTAACATTTGTTAATTTCCTTAACTACAATATGACAGTAGTTATGAAACGGTGTCTCATTTCCCTAATGAGTAATGGTCATAAGCTTCTTTTCTTAGGCTTATTGGTCATTTGTAGGTCTTCTTTGGAGAAATGTCTATTCAAGTCTTGAACGTTTTAAAAATTGGGTTGTTGGGACCAGGAGTTTGGCCTAGTGGTAGAGTGCTTGCCTAGCATGCACAAAGACTCGGGTTCAATTCCTCGGTACCACATACATTGAAAAAAGCTGGAAGTGGTGCTGAGGCTCAAGTGGTAGAGCTCTAACCTTGAGAAAGTCCAAGGACAGTGCTCAGGCCCTGAGCCCAAACCCAGGACTGTCAAAAAAAAAAAATGGGTTGTTAGCTGGGCACCGGTGGCTTATGCATGTAATCCCAGCTACTCAGGAGGCTGAGATCCTGAGGATGGCAGTTCAAAGCCAACCTGGGCAGCAAAAGTCTACAAGACTTTTATCTCTGATAAACTACTCAGAAGAAGCCAGAGAAGGTGCTGTGGCTCAGGTGGTAGAACATTAGCCTTGAGCAAAAGAAACTCAGGGACAGCACTCAGGCCCTGAGTTCAAGCCTCATGAGGCTGGGAATGGCGGGGGGGGGGGGGGGGGGGGGGGGGGGGGGTAAGAGGTGGGAGGAGTGAGGAATGGGTTGTTTTTGTTGATGAGATGAAAGAGTTGTTAACATGTTTTGGATAACAGAAGTTTCTTGACTGAATTCTTTGCAGATAAATAACAGGGAAAAGACCTCTTTCACTTTTTTTTTTTTTTTTGTGGCTCATAGGGCTAGTCCCTGAGCTCTTCAGCTCAAGGCTACTGCTCGACCCTTGAGCCAAGTCCCACTTCCCATTTTCTAGAGATTAACTGGAGATAAGTGTTAGGTCCTTTTATTCATGGGCTGGCTTTGAACCTTGATCCTCAGAGCTCAGCCTCTTGAGTAGCTAGGATTATAAGCATGCAGAACCGTGCCTGGCACAAAGCTTTAAATTTTGATGAAGTCTGTTCTAAATATTTTTCTTTTGTTGCTTATATTTTTAGTGTCAAATTTATGGAATAGTTGCCAAGTTCAAAGTCATGAAGGTTTTTCCTTAGACTTTTTCTAAGAGTTTTATAGGTCTTTTTCCTCATGTATTTGCTCTCTGATCCATAATGAGTAAAGATTGTTTTTGTTTGGGCCTCTAATAATAGAAAACTAATACAGTCCAGAACAAGAAAATGATGTGTAAATATAGTCAATATATGTAGTTGAGGTTGTTTTCCTGCTTGGGTCTTATGACCCAGCAGATCCAACAGTGCTCCAATGTCTATTGCAGATAGGAACACAGACACATCTGGGAATCCCTGATAGAAGAACCCTGATAATAGGTCGGGAGTTTGGCCTAGTGGTAGAGTGCTTGCCTAGCATGCATGAAGACCTGGGTTCGATTCCTTGGTACCACATACTTAGAAAAAGGCAGAAGTAGCGCTGAGGCTCAAGTGGTAGAGTTCTAGCCTTGAGAAAAATCCAAGGACAGTGCTCAGGCCCTGAGCTTAAGCCCAGGACTGGCAAAAAAAGAAGAAGAAGAAGAAGAAGAAGAAGAAGAAGAAGGAGGAGGAGGAGGAGGAGGAGGAGGAGGAGGAGGAGGAGGAGGAGGAGGAGGAGAACCCTGATAACAGTTCTAGATTTTTTTTTTCAGTCCTAGGGCTTGAACTCAGGGCCTGAGCACTATCTTTGGACTTTTCTCACGGCTACAGTTCTACCACTTGAGCCACAGCACCACTTCCAGCTTTTTTCTATGTATGTGATACTGAGGAATGGAACCTGGGTCTTCTTGCATGCTAGACAAGCACTCTACCACTAGGCCAAACTCCGGCCCTAGCTATGCTTTTTATACAAATAATGTATTCACATTTTGAGAAAATAGTTCCTAGGTTTGTGCCCGGGCTCTGATAGATAATAAATGGCTGGCTTGAAATGCCAAGGGAGTATATAACATTTACCCATTTGTGACAAAGGACATTTGAAACAGCTAGCTGGAAGAGATGAAGAGGGAAGACATATGGGAGGGGACATATGGCTTCCAGATCCTCTTTTATGTGGTATTAGGTTAGGCTTCTTTTTTCTTCCTCATCTTCATCTTCTTTCTCCTCTTCTTCCTCCTCCCTACCTCTGACAGGATCTCATTATGTAATCTCTTAATTTTATCTTATTGGGGTTTGATGTCAGGGCCTTGGTCTTGCTAGGCAGGTGCTCTATCACTTGAGCCATGACCCCAGCCTTTTTTGTTTGAGTGGTATTTTGAATAAGATTTTATTTTTATGTGTAGGTTGGCCTGAATCATGATCCTCCTATTTGTACTTCCCATGTTGCTGGGATTATCAACACATGCCACCATGCACAATTTTTTTGTGTGTGGGTCCTGGGGCTTGAAATCTGGGCACTGTCCCTGAGCTCTTCAGCTCAAGGTTAGCACTCTGAGCCACAGCATCCCTTCCAGTTTTCTGGTGGTTAATTGGAAGTAAGAGTCTCATAGAGTTTTCATGCCTGAGCTGGCTTTGAACCTCAATCCTCAGATCTCAGCCTCCCAAGTAGCTAGGATTACAGGAATGAGCCACCGGCACCTGGCACATTGCATAATTTTTATTGGTTGAGGTGGGGGAGGGTGTCTCAAGAACTTTTTGCCCTGGCTAACCTCAAACTCCAATCCTTCCTCTTTTTCCAAGTAAGCTACTGCACCCAGTTCTATGCTTTCAAGTCTTTCAGGTTTATACTCAGAACTGGAATTGTCAAATCACATGGTTAATTCCTTTTTTAATTTTTTGAGAAGCCATCAAACTATTTTTCATTAGAAGTGGACCATTTTACATTCTTACCAACAGTGCATGAAGGTTTCAATTTTTTAATAGTATGAGGTGATATCTCATTGTGGTTTTAATTTGCACAGGAATCTGCTGCCTTTTAATAACCTTTTTCTTTTGGAATAATTTTAGATTTACAGAAAAACTGCACAGATAGTTTAAACTATCTCATTCAGTTTTCATTCTCATTTCCCCTAAGGTTATCATGGAGCTAGCATGGTACTTCATCAAATCTGGGAATCTACTTTGTGATAAGTGAACACAAACAACACACATGCACACACACATGTTATTGTTCTTGCTCTTTTTTGGCAAGGGATGAAGGGCCTGGAATGGAAGCCACAGATTTTCACATGCTAGGCAAGGTTCTACCATTGAGTTACCCCATCTTATGCAATGGTTCATTTATCATTATGCGAAAGGGCCACTGATGTACTGGTCAGAAGTTTCTGCACAGCAATCCATCCGAGCTGTTCCAAGAAGTACAAATGTAAGTGAGTTAAAGGGGTGAGGTGTAATCTAGGCAAATAGAACAATGTCAAAGCATGGGGGTAATAAAGAACTTGGGACATTTGAGGGTAATCATAATAGCAATAATAGTAATTTATTGACACTTACTATATGCCAAGCACTAGTATGCACTTTAGAACATTATTTCACTTAATTTTTCACAATAGCTTGATAAAGTAAAAAGAAGTAACTTGCCTAAAGCCACATATCTATTTAAAAAAATGGCAGAGGGCCAGGAGCATGGTCTAGTGGTAGAGTACTTGCCTAGCATGCATGAAGCCCTGGGTTCGATACCTTGGTACCACATACACAGAAAAAGCTAGAAGTAGTGCTCTGACTCCAGTGGTAGAGTGCTAGCCTTGAGAAAAGTCCAATGACAGTACTCAGGCCCTGAGTTCAACCCCCCGGGGCTGGCAATAAATAAATAAATAAATAGCAGAGTCAGGATTTGAACTCAAATTCTCACCTCCCTCATTATTTTTATTCTACTAGGCTCCCATAGCATTTACTCTCTTGCTTATGGAAAGTCACAAAATATTAAATGGCCTTCTTTGTCCTTGGCCTACTCTCCTGTCTTCCCCAAACTACTCATTCTGTAGAACTCAGAGAAGCCTTCCCATTCCAAAGCTAGTCTTTCCTGGAAGTCCTGGGGCTTGAACTCAGGACCTGGACACTGTCATTGAGTACTTTTTGCGCAAGGCTAGCTCTCTACCACCTGAGCCACAGCACCACTTCCAGCTTTTTCTGTCTATGCAGTACTGAGGAATTGAAGCGGGGGCTTCATGCATGCTAGGCAAACATTCTACCTCTAGGCCACACTCCTTGCCTCCAAAGCTAGTCTTTAATTTATTGATTATAGCATGAGTGAATAAATAGGAACAGCATTGGTTACAACTTGCAGCTGTACAGTCATTCATATGTTTATATGCTTAATGCTGTTTGTCCAACTGTGATGTCAACCCTGGGATGGCAAAGATCAAATCTGTTTGGTTTTCCTGACACTGATAGGTGCTAACTAAATATTAGCTGAATAAATGAGGATATTACCAATTTTTTAATGTTTAATGATTGATTTATTTTTGAGGTACTAGGGTTTGAACTCAGGGCTTCATGCTTGTTAGGCAGGTACTCTACCACTTGAGCCATAACTCCAGCCTTTTTTCCTCTGGCTACTTTTGATATAAAGTCTACTTCTTGCTAGGGTCAGCCTGTATCATGATTTTCCTACTATAATTATGATTACAGACATATGCTACCATGCCCAGATTTTGCTGTTGAGAAGAGATCTTACAATCATTTTTTATCTGGTCTAGCCTGAAGACTTGATCTCCCAATCTCAGCCTCTTACATAACTGAGATGACAAGCATGCATCACTGCACTCAACCATTGTCTGAGATGAGCATTCAAGAACTTTTTGCTAGGGCTTGATTTGAACCAGAATCCTTCTGATCGCCGCTTCCTGGTCACTGGTATTACAGGTGTGAACCCTTTTTTTTGCCTGACATATAACTGATTTTTATTTTTGAAGAGGAAGGAAGCCAAATGGATTGCTGGATATCACTTAAGATATCAGTCATAGGTTCCATCTTCCCCAGGGACAACCTCAACCTCATTAGCTCATCTGTCAGACCTCACTGAAAGTACCAATGATTTCATTCCCCAGGGAGAGAGAAGCAGGAAAGACCTTGGTCTGATTAACCTAAGGAACCTTTCATTGACTGTTAAGAAGTCTGTACCCAAAGATAGGGATGTTCCTATTTGAGAATATCATCAAGAAAAGAAATAAAAATGAAACACACTTTCAGAACATCAACGGCTTTCAAGAAGGGGAAGAGGGTCAGTGCCCTCCTGGCCATTTTCCTATTTTGGGATTCTGCTTTCCGGCAGCACCAGAGAGCCTATGCTGCAGGTGAAGGCATAATTGCTCCTTCTTTCCCCTGGTTCCCCCAGTGTTAAATTAGCTTTATGTCAATACCACATCGGCAACTGGGATGAATTATTGAAGCTCATTCACTGCAATGGGCCTCAGTTCCACTTGCTTTATGGAATGGAGGTGAATGTGAGCATATTATTTCTGTTTGTCTTATTGCAGTCAGTACATTTTCAGTCTATGGTTAATTCAAAGGGACTGGGCACTGATGGGCAGATCCCTGCTTCTTTCTAGGAGAACAGTGGAAATGGACACAGTAGGAGGGCTGAACCTGAGTGGAAAAGGAGCCCAGGAACATAGAAGCTGGCTCCTAAGTCCAAGGGGATCTTAGTTATCACCATTCACACTGCAGTCCCAAACACTTATTCAAATATATACAAGCAGGTGCCATCTACAACACACACACACACACACACACAACACACACACACATTCACACACTCACTCTTTTTTTAGTCCTGGGGTTTCTTGTGCACTATCCCTGGGCTTTCTCGAGGCTAGCACTCTACTACTTGAGCCACAGCACCACTTCTGAGGAATCGAACCCGGGTCTTTGTACATGCTAGGCAAGCACTCTACCACTAGGCCAAGCTCCCGGCCCTTACTCAGTCTTAATTAAGCTACACTCAGCAGGGGCTAAGTATAAAGAATGATTTTTGTTTGTTTGTTTGTTTTATTTTTTGCACTCAGGACCCCAGGTGCTGTCCCTGAGTATTTTTTTTTTTTTTTTTTGCTTAAGACTAGCATTCTACCACTCTGAGCCACAGTGCTACTTTTGGTTTTCTGGTGAATGATAGGAGACAAGAGTTTTATGGATTTTCCTAGCTGGGCTGGCTTTGAATCACAGTCCTCAGATCTCAGCTTCCTGAGATTACAGGTTTGAGCCACTGGTGCTATCTTAAAGACCATAAAATTCAAAAAGACCATAAGATTTTAAGCCTTTTCCTCCTCCTCCTCCTCCTCTTCCTCCTTCCTTCAACATCAGTGCTTCTGTACAAGTGCTGGCTAATTTGTACCCCATACTTGTAGGGATAGATGACTTGGAATACCCAAGGTAAAAGACAGGAATTCATCTGCTAGAGGCTTCTGTGTGCATGTGAGAAGTCAGATGAAGTGAAGTGTTCCTGAAACATGTATGTGTGTGTGTGTGTGTGTGTGTGTGTGTGTGTGTATATGTGTATATATATATATATATATATATATATATATATATATATATATATGGGATCTTGGGAGATAGCACTATCCCTCTATCTAAGAAGTTATCACAACAGCTGGAAGGTACTACTCTCTAAATATATATATATATATATATGTATGTATTTATTACAGTACTAGGAATCAAGCCTAGAGCATCTTGCATGTTAAGCAAGCACTCTACCACTTCAATAACACCCCTAGCCCTTTTGTTTATATTTTGTCTTTGAGATAGGATCTTATAACTTTGCCTTGGTTAGCTTCAAATCCCTCCTCCCTCTGCCTTGAAAATAGCTTAGATTACAAGCATGCACCACTACCCTCAGTTGTGTTCCTGAATTTCAAGATATGTTTCTTTTCTTGGACTGAATGAGACGGGCTTCCTGGACTTACAGTTTATTTGGAAGGCTGATGAAATATCTTCCTGATGCTATCAGCTGGTCACCTGCCTCTCAAAATCCCATCATTAAATATTTATCCTTTGGGGAGTCCCCAGTTGAAAATCAAATACCTTTGGTTGAGGCAACACACCATAAGGTTATCATCTAACATTTTGGCAAGAACTCAGTTTTGCCCAGAAAATCTCTTTGCCTTGCTCTTTAGACTCTTACTTCTTCAGATCTGATCCAACCTTTCCTGCCCATCTCTTCCTGACTCATAAAGGAAGGTAAGTTCTCCCATTAATGCATTCTCATTATTCCCTACCATTTTCCTCAGCAGCACCTATTGTAACTATATATATTAATTTTGGGGATATATATATATATATATATATATATATATATTGCCAGGCCTGGGCTTGAGCCCAGGGCCTGAGCACTGTCCTTGGACTTTCTCAAGGCTAGAGCTCTACCACTTGAGACTCAGCACCACTTCTGGCTTTTTTCTATGTATGTGGTACTGAGGAATCGAACCTGGGTCTTTGTGTGTGCTAGGCAAGCACTCTACCACTAGGCCAAACTCCCAGTCCCAGTATATAATTTTTTTTGAACTCTAGGTCTGGGCAGTCTTCAGCTCAAGGCTAGTGCTCTACCACTTGAGTCACAGCACCTCTTCCAGTTTTCTGGTGGCTAATTGGAGATGAGTCTCACGGATTTTCATGCCTGGGCTGGCTGTGAACTGCAATCCTCAGATCTCAGCCTCCTGATAGCTAGGATTATAGGCATGAGTCACTAGCTCCCAGTTGTAACTATAATTAAATAGATATTGGTGTGATTATAATGGTATAGTTTGTGACTTGTATCATGGATGGAGGCCTTCAATAGTTGGCTGGGTTTTTGTCATTTTTGTTGTTGTTATTATTTTGGTGTTGGTACTAGAGCTTGAACTCAGGGCTTAGGCTGTTATTCCTGTTATTGCAAGGCTTAAACCACACTTCCACTTAAACTACACTTCCACTTAAACCACACTTCCACTTTTGGCTTTTTGCAGGTTAATTAGAGGTAAGAGTCTTTTAGAATTGCCTACCTGGGCTGGCTTTGAACTGATATCCTCAGATTACAGGTATGAGCCATTGAGTAGTTAGCTGCTTTTCTCTCTCTTTTTTACTATTCCCTCAGTATAATCTACAGGGAGATTATTCAACAAAACTTAAACAAAATTGGTGTATTTGGGAAGGAGGGGACGCGGATGATAAGGACAGAGCATCCTAAACTCTGCTGGTTGGACCCTACAAACATCATGTCTCTCCCTTCCTCACATGGTATCACCTTCCATATGTCATGTTAAGAGTCCAAAGAAGTCACAAGGGACCACATTAAGATGGAAGGAGACAGACCTTTCTCAATTCAAGGAAATAGGCTAACAAGGCATCCTGGCCTAGTCTGCATTCCTTCTTTCCAGAATGTAAAGATCTCGTAGTTCTAGAGTACATATATCTTGTGTGAGATACTTTCTCTTTAAGATAATTAAAACAAGGTGGTTTGTTGCTGAGGATATATGGTATTGATTTTGTTTTAAAAAATATTATCAACTATCATTTATCCAAAATTTACTATATGCTAAGCATTTGGGTAGGCATTTATAGTTATTTATATATAATATATAAATGTATATATATAAGTATATATAGCCCTTTCAACTTCTTTGCGGGGGGGTAGTACACAATAATTCTCACAATAATTCTGCAGCAGGAGAAACAAGCTCAGAGAGAATAAATAATTGGCCTAAAGTCCCACCATAGAAATCTCCTGAGCCAGGGTAGCATTTTGAGGCCAAAAGTTACCAACCTTTGCAGAATTTCGAGGCTGGGTCCCATTTAAGCCCTACAGGAGATACCTACAGGGTATTTTCCTAGGCTCTTAACCTCAGTCAACAGAAACTGGTGCATTTAATGGATTTAAATATAAAATGGGATCTTGGGAGATAGCATTATCCCTCTGTCTAAGATTTAACCAAACTGGCTCCTGATTCCTGGAGCCAAAGATCAGAGGTGTCAAAATATCTAGAATTGCTGTAGAAAGAATTTATCACAACAGCTGGAAGGTACTACTCTCTAAATATTCCCCAGCAAAACACTCCTACATTCCTGGTCCCCTTGTTTGGAAGAACAGCCCACGATGAATCTTTTCCATCTATAATTCTCTTCTCCCAATGGTAATCCTTGAGGCTTGTTTCAGAATGACTGAGGCAGGTGACAAATGAGTCACATGGGGTCAGAGCAAAATTAGCCAGTGGGAGAGAAAAATTGCCACTGTAGGTGGGCCCTAGGGAGCTACACTCAAGCCCTAGTCTTCTTTGTTTTGTCCCTGCAGAAAACATATTTTTTTGGTCCTGGTTTGGAGGCTTGAACTCAGGACCTGTGCATTATCCTTGAGCTTTTTTTGTGCACACCCAGCTAGTGCTCTACCACTTGAACCACCACTCTACTTCCAGCTTTTTTATTGGAGATGTGTCTCATGGATTTCCCTGCCTGGGTTAAATTCAAATCAGGATCCTCGGATATCAGTCTCCTGAGTATCTAGGATTTACCAGTGTGAGCCACCAGCTCCTGGAGGAAGTGGATGCTTTTGACATGGGGAGCATAATATGCTCTGTTTCTTTTCTGTCCCAGTATACTGACTTTAACTTGATTTCTTCAGTGATTCTCAGAACTTGACCTTCATCACTCCAAATTACATCTGGAAACCCTTTGAGATTGTCATGGTCTCATCTCATGGCTCCTGAAACTTGATGTGAAACAGACATTTTGTGGCTCATCTTTTTCACATGCAGAGATCCCGATGTTATCTCTTCTAGCTAGTGAACTCCTAAATAGTAGGATCCAAGTTAGGGCTGGATATTGTCCACTGGCATGCATCTCCTTTCTCTACTTTTTTCTCATGTGTTGCAAAGACTACAGAGCTAGCCTACATTCCTCTGACTCTCTTACCCTTAGGTGCACTTGTGTGACTAGATGGCAGAAAGAAGGAAGAAGCCCTCTTTCTGCTATTTTGGTCATTTTGCTGGCATGTGGGACCCGAGAGACATGGGATTCTCTTATAGCAGCCATCCCAGTTCACTGAGCTCTGCTTCCTAATTCCTTGATGGCAGCTCTCTGACAATGTGCTTTTTAAATCAATAGTTCCAGCTGTGGCCTTTGACCTCTTGCCTTACTGGTCATGGCAAACATATTAGCCCCCTTGGTGTACTTTCAGGGAATGGAGCTTATCCCAGAAGTTATTTCAACAATTCCCTCTGGCTAAAAGTACCGAGGGCTGGGAACATAGACTATTGTGGTAAAGTGCTCACCTAGCATGCACAAAGCCCTGGGTTCAGTTCCTTAGTACCACATACTCAGAAGAAGCCAGAAGTGGAGCTGTGGCTCAAATGGCAGAACACTAGCCTTGAGCAAAAAGTGTCCAAGGACAGTGCTCAGGGCCTGAGTTCAAGCCCAATACTGATAAAAACAAAAAAACAAACAAGCAAACACCTAGCATACTTTCTGTTTCCACCAAACCTTCACATGGTTGTAAAAATGAGTTCTAAAATGAAAGCAGAATAAAGCCAATGTTAAGGAGAAAACATTGCTTTTCTCATCCACTGATAGGCTCATGGCTGAGATCTGTATAACAAAAGACAGATTAACAAGAAAAAAAAACCCAGTCCACATTTATTTAATAGAAATTTTATATAACATTGAAGCTTTCATATGGATAAAAAGACCCAAACAAACAAAGAGATGTGTAAGTTGTCATGCACAGGTATGATTAGACAGAGGAAAATATGACCTAATGGAAATAAAATGGAGTTAGGGCTTAGTAAGGCCTGTTTGTTCAAATTCTTCTTGATAATTCTGTCTTTGAAGACAAGGTTGTTCCTTCCCTGGGTATCCGGAATAAGGATTTTATGACTTATTTCAGGAGAGAAAGAAGGGACAAAGTCTAAGGTATTATGGCCTGCTTCACAGAAGAAGAAAGATGGGTGAGAGAGAGAAGGGGATGGCAGAATGACCTTCCTGTCATTAACAAAATGCTATATTATTTTGGAGCAGGTGTGCCCCAAATTTATTACTAGGATGATAAAAGGTAGGAGGCCAGTGCTAAGTAGACATAAAAAATTCATTATCATAGAGCTGAGGGTGGGCTGGGTGGTAGAGTGCTTGTGTAGCATGCGTGAAGTCCTGGAGTCTGTCTCCCTACTGCCCCTTCCTTGTCCCCCAATCAGCCTCTCTTACTAACAACTGGTAAGCTTTCTCATTCAGATTCTAACAATGTTATCCAAATTCCTCAAATAATGCATAATAAATATTTGTTGGGGTTTTTTTTGTATATCAGTTATACCTCAATAACAATGATTTAAACAACAATAAATTCCAAGCAAAGACACAGTTAGAGACAAAGCAGATAGATAGAAATGAACATATTTCAAAAGTATATGGCTGGGCTGGGAGTTTAGCTTAGTGGCAGCACCTAGCATGCACAAAGCCTGGGGTTTGATTCCCAGTACCACATAAACAGCAAAGGCTGGGGGCCAGGAGTTTGGCCAAGTGGAAGAGTGTTTGCCTAGCATGCACGAAGACCCGGGTTGGATTCCTTGGCACCACATACATAGAAAAAAAAGCCAGAAGTGGTGCTGAAGCTCAAGTGGTAGAGCTCTAGCCTTGAGAAAGTCCAAGGACAGTGCTCAGGCTCTGAGCTCAAGCCCAGGACTGGCAAAAACAAAAACAAAGACAAAAAAAAACCCAGCAAAGGCTGAAAGTGGTGCTGTGGCTCAAGTGGCTGACAGTTAGCTTTAAGCAAAATAAAGTTCAAGAACAGTGCCCAGGCCCTGGGTTCAAGCCCCAAGACTGGCAAAAAAAAAAAAAAAGTGTATGGCTTATTATAGGAATTAGTTTTATGAAGCTCACTCTTTTTTTTTTTTTTTTTTTTAGCCTATTCTGAGGCTTGAATTCAGGGCCTAGGCACTTTCCTTGGGGCACTTTTTGCTCAAGAGCTAGCACTCTTCCACTTGAGCCACAGCACCACTTTGGGCTTTTTCTCAATATGTGTTACTGAGGAATCAAACCCAGGGCTTTGTGCATGCTTAGCAAGCACTCTACCACTAGGCTATGCTCCCACCACGGCAGCTTACCCTTCACATATAGGAGTTCAGAACTATACTATACATTCAGTGTTAAATGTGAGCTTAACATGTCTCTCCCTCACACATGCAATATGACTTAGAATTCTCTCAAACATTTTCATTCTCTTGGCCTCAAATAATATGAGGTATGATACCGAAGGTAAGACACATGTGTATTAGAGTCAGAATCCAGGTGAAGTGGTGAGCCTTCAGTGAAAGAAGGAAGTATGGACTAGAATAATGAGGAGAGAGAGCTGGAAGTAGATGAGTGGTATAATGGGAGTGAATTTAAGTAGAAGTGAGGGAGGGAGGTGAATTAAAGGGTGTTTGAGGGACAGAAAAACAGGAGAACCTATTCCCAACTCCCTCACTCCTGGCTAACAAGCTCAACTGCACAGTATGTGAAAAACATAAGGCCCTAGATAAACATTTACTGAACCAAAGAACAAAATCAGGGAGGAGAGAAGAAGGAGAAGGATGCAGTGGAATATGTGTACATTAATAACTCCTAACAGCCACTAGGTTCTATCATAAGACAGGCACTTTGGTAAGCATCTTAAAAACATCAGCTTAATTCCTCAACAAGAAGAAATTAGTAGCAATGGGCAATCAAACTGAGGCTCAGGTAGTTTAAGTAACTCAATCACATGAGCTGTGACAATCAAGATTTGAATCCCAACTTATTTGACTTCAAAACCAATGTTTCTCATTAGCATATTGTTCCCCTGGAGTCAAGTGTAGGTGTAGGCCTTTCACCTCTCCGCATCCTGTGTACCCAAAAGTCTAGAGGGAATCCCAAAAGATATGATCCCAGACCTGGCCAATCAGTGCTGAGAATACTGAGAGAAAAGGAATGAGGGGTAGGTGTACCCCGGCTGAGGAGGGACCATATTAAAACCTCATCTTCAACAACAGAAAGAAAAACAATTTGAAACTTAATCATCTCCCAGAATTATGATCCCTCCCCGCAGCAGGGAGCACATTAGCAGAGCTGAGAAATGATAATTCAGCAGCCCCCAACCCAGCAGGGAGGGAAGAAGAGGAGGGAGGAGAAAGGGAGGAAAACAGAAGCAAGCTTGGAGTGAGATGGGGGAAGGGGGAAAGAGGCAGGGTCTGACCTTCCTTATTCTTTGCCCTGTCCAGGTCTAAGACAAGGTTCCAGGGTACTGGTCTGAATTCTTTTGATTCTGCTTAGATAGGGCAGGAGTCAGGAGGCTCCCTGGATTAGTTGTTAGCAGGGATTAATGCCCACGTCCAGAGCTGCATCCAAGTCCACTCAGGCCAGATATGGTTTGTGGTCTTAGCCTGCCTGCGTGGGGAAGAGTTTCGAAGGCATCAGGGCCGGCCTTGTGCGCCCCTTGTCCCAAGGCACCTAGGAGAATCAGCGGCCCTTCAGAACCACAGTTGCTGGACAGCTCCCAGCCCCAACCTCCATATACCCGAGGGGCGGGGCTAGGCTTCCCACGCCTCCGAGGGCCCCACCCTTAGGGAAGCGCAAAGACTGCTGGGAACTCCGGGGGGTGGGGGGGGGAAGGCTGGGGTCATGGAAGGGTCCCGATGGATATCTGTTAGGAACTTTGAGACTGGAGCCCCGGGGGCAATTTCTCCAGACACATTCCTTCCTTCTGAGTCGAGACCCCCTTGGTCCCCACAACACACTCCCCCCAGGCGGGGGACAATGGTGCCTTCAGCCCCCAGACATGAATGGGGCCTTTGAAAACAGCACGCCATGGGGTCAGCGTCGGCCACTGGGTCCACGGGGCCGCCCAGCCTTCGGATCAAGGAATGGAATCCCCAGCCTGGGAAGGGAGGAGAGCTAGTGCGTGTGTAAAAGGATCCCTCGGTCGCTCTCTGATGAGTCTTGGGAAGAGATCCATTCCAAATCAGACAGTTCCTAGTAAAGAAATATTCTAAGAAATATGTAAGCGGCTGAGGAGGAAGGACTATTCCCTCATTGTGCCAGGAGACAGGACAGTTCTCTGATCCCCTTCTCAAGAGCAGCAGAGCAAACTGCAGGGGGAGAGAATCTACCAAGATTTTGCTACCTCCCCAAATCACGGTTTCAGTGTTTAGATGGGGCAGTTTGCCACCTTCTGTCAGTGCTCATGTCCCTTCATCTGGGGCTGTCCCTGAGGCTTGATCCTTCTTGATTCTTCCCTTTCCTCTGGCTCCTGCACTGTACAGCCTATCAGGTTTCTATGGAAACAGGCTAGGAAGGCTCTGCCAGAAGGCCAAGGCCACTACTGCACTTGAGGGGAAGGGGAGGAGAGAAATTGAAGTGAGGAGCGGGAGGTGAGTTCTAGTTATTCCCAAAGGCGACAGCCAGGTGTGGTGAGTGGGACTTCTATGGGAGGAGTGGGCCTAGAGGAGAGAGTGGGTGGATAGGGTTGGGGTGAGGCCTGGGAGCTAGATACAGAGATGAAATTATATGGTTGAGAGGTTTCTCATTCCCTTACTTCCAGTATCCCAGCAATCTAAAGAAGCTCTCTTGCAAGAAGCTCTATTTCTTTTACTCCCTCCAGGGAACTAAAGGGTGCCTAAGAAACCGGAGAGGAAATCAGAGTGAGGAATGGGTTCAAGAGGGTTTAGGAATTTCCTTTGGTCCTGTGAAGGCAGAGGTAGCCAGATACTTAGGCATGTCTGGTACTTTAATGGTACCTGTCCCTGGAACCTCCTTTTAAGGAGTTAGGGGTGAGGTAGGCCTGGAAGATGGTAGCTTCTCTCTTTCTGTCCATCCCCTCAGGATATTGGACTATAAAAAGAAGAAAGTGGGGGTGGCAGAGTGGGGGTTGAACAGAGACAGGAGGGCCTAGGGAGGGGTGTGTGCAAGAGTTGGTACAAATAGGGAATATCTGAGAAGTTTTATCTGTTGATTCTTAGCACATAAGCCCTAGTCCTCCCTCTTTCCCAATGTTCCAAACGTAAGGCAAAGTTGCTTCTTGGCCAGGGACTATTGGAGATCTGAGTCCTGGAAGAGTGTGCTATGGGGTCCCTTGGGAAGGGGACTCTCTGGTTATCAGAAGGCTCAGCAAAGCTTCCCTGGGGGGAGAGGGGAGTGAAAGGGATCTCCTGGGAAGCTAGGGTTCCCTGGATCCAAGCCAATGGCTCTCCTTTGGCCACAGCCCCCAGCACAGTCATCTTGGTGTTTGCTTATTTTGGTTATTTTTTGATCAGATATTTTGGCACTGTGCACACTGCCTCCTGTTGCCATGGCAGCCGTGACAGGGGCTGAGGCACCGTGAGAAAAATACCAAAATTAATGAGTGAGCGAAAGTGCAGCCGAGAGAAAAACAAGGTTAAAAAAAGAGTTAAAACGGTAATGAAAACAGGCTTCCCAGCTCCACAGCAGAGCAGCTGCTGAGGCCTCCCTGGGGCAGCAGCCCTCACCCAACCTGGGGCTCCTGGAGTCTCCCAGACCTCTAGACAGGACTCGCTTTCTTCCCCTACCCAGCTAGTCTCAGATCCAGCAAAACCACTTGGGAACTATCCTAACCAGATCAGTTCCCAACACAAGTAGCATCCTCCCTCCCAGAACAGCATCCCAGGGAACAGCTTCTCATCTCCTAGACAACAGAGTCCCAGATACAGCCCCCACACAATAGTGGTCCAACTATATTACCAAGAAATGGCCTCCCAGCTACACCCGAGCTTTGGAGCTTTAATTGCAGGCATAACAGCATCCCAGCTAGAGTCCTGTACATAAGAACAGCCCAGCTACAATTCTGGGCAATAGCATCCTAGCTATAGCCAATCCCCAGTATGCTGTCATCACAGCTATAGCTTCAGGACCAATAGAATCCTAGCTACAATCCTATACACAATAGTAGCTCTGCTCTTATCCCAGGTAACAGCCTGCTTCCCAGGTACAGGCTCCTAGCAACAGCTTCTTATCTCCTAGGATCTGGGCAGTGGATTTAGCTACAGTTCCACTTCTATCTTGTTAACAGAGAACAGCTTCTTGGCTACAGCCTGTCTCAGGTGTATCAGTCTCACCTATAGCTTCAGATACAATGCAATTTTCATTATAGCTTTCTCTCATCATACACACACACCTACACACACACACACACACACACGCGCGCGCGCGGGTTTCTGATAATCTGATCAGCTATAGCTTAAGCACATCCACATCACATCACTGCAACAGTGTCCTAGCTGCAGTCAGAAGCAATTGAGTTTCTCTTAGTTTCAGGTTATACAGCATCCCTGTCCTTTTAGCTACAGCCATCCCACATGTCAGCATATCACAGCAAGCATCCCAACCATTTCCACACCTGATATCACCCAGACTCCATTCTCTAGAGACAGGCCCAGCTAGTCTCTCAGTCACTGTCAGATTCAGGAGCCTCCCCTAATGCTTTACTTGCCAACCAGTCCTCCTCCCAGTTTGGTACAAGGCCAAGAGCCTCGCTTCCCTCTTCAGATGCCACCTCTTTTATTCCCCAGTAATCTTCCTCCCAACCCCAGCCCTCTTTCCCAGTCTTCCTTTCTAGGGAAGACAGGCCCCAATTCCCATACCCACATTGCCCCCAATCAGGACCCTGTCACAGAACCCATCCTGGTAGCTGGAGTTGGAGGGGACAGAAAGCAAGGAAGAAGGTTAGGCACACCCTGACGTTGCTGCCTTGGCCCAGTTCTGCTCCAACCACTTGGTGTATGATTTGGGTTTGATGGTGATGGAGCAGGGAGGATGGAGAAGAACATCTGGGAGATTAGCATTTCCTGCCAGGCTCGGTGGCTGCTGAGCCTGCTCAGCCCAGAGCAAGGGAGGAGAACAGAGGAGCCTTTGAATGGCTCCCAGCAAGCAGCCTGGGGAGGGTTTGCTGCAGCGGGCAGCAGGCACATGCTGGGGGCAGGGAGGCTGGGGCAGCTCTGCTGTGGAAGATTTCTTCTCTCTGGGCCACTGATTTCCTCCTTGGCTCTATACTCAGTCAGAGGAGCAAGTGAGAGCTTTGCAGGGACTGTGAGGCCACTTAGAGGACAGATCCTCCTTTCACTAGCATATGTCATTTCCCATCCAGAGCCCTGTCAGTACTTGGAATCCTGGGGCTGAGGACTACGACTGAGGGTGACAATAGAAGTTCAGTCCAGAAAGGGTAAGGGACTTCTTAGGGTGAGATCTTGGGGAAGTTCTTGCTAGTTTTCTTACCTAGCCACAGAGATCTCCCTTACCTGAAGACTATCTAGAGAGAGGCCAGAGCTGGGAAGATGTGGAAGCAGAGGAAAGAGACAAGGGATCTTAGAATGATGGTAGGGATGCAGCACGGAGAGACGACAGGGATGAGGACGTAGAAGCTATGGCGGTAACCCAGAGACGAGTCCTGCCATATCGAGGGCTTTTTCCACACCCAGTGCCAGCTCTTGCTAGCAGGGAGCTCTCAGGGTTCTGACCTAGAATACCCGGCCTGGGACTACAGGTGGCACCGGCAGGAGGTCTGATTGAATTGGGGCACTTGGCAGCCCGGGGTACAAACCCTGAGGAGGAAGGAGCTCCTAAGCTGTTTACAGTCCTGCAGATGGCGCCAGAGAGCCAGAGCTGAGCGCGAGGAACCGAGTGTTGGAGTGTGTGAGACACTGCGTGTGACACCGTGTGTGACTGCTGAGTGTGAGTGTGACGGGGAGCGTGTGGCACTGCGAGGGCGTGTGGCACAGGCCGTGACTCCGCGCGTCCTCGAGGCTCAGGGACCCGTGTGACTCTCTGAGTGTCCGGATGTCCCGGGCGAATGTGTGCGGCCACATCCCCCCCACGGCCCAGAGGGCAGGTGACAGGGGGCCCGGGGAAGAACCGAGGTCAGGCTCGCCGCTTCATCCTCTCACTGGCGTACCGCCCTCCCCCTCGCTCTAGAACTCGCGGATCCCGCCCCCCTCCCGCGGTCCCCTCCACCGTCCCACCCCGCGGCGGCTGCGGCCCCCGGGCTGACCGCTCTGCGGCGTCGGCCGGAGGGGGAGGTGCGCTTCCCCGGAGCGCAGCGAGAGGGAGGGCCGCGAGGGGTGCCTTGGGGGTCGGGGCGGGGGAGAGTGGACCTGGAGGGCCAGGTGCAGGGGAAGGAGGCTCCGACGGAGACAGCTCCCCAACCCCGACTTCCCAGGGGGGAGGATGGGGGACAGGTGTCGGTGCGCGCGGGGAGGGGACTCGCGAGGGTCCAGGACAGAGGCTTGGGTGGGATTAGAGAGGTGAAGACGGGACGGGGGGGGAGGAATTAAAAGGGGGAGGATGTGTATCCCAGCCTCAGGCAAGGGAGCCCGCAAGGGGGAGGAGGTCCAGTCTGGGGGAGCGGTGCTTAGGGTCCCCTCCCGGCGGGACCGGAGCGGTCCCGAGCTCCACCTCCCGGCCAGAGGGGGGGCGGGGAGGCGGGCGGGAGGCGGGCGGGCGGGCCAGGAGGGAGGGGGAGGGAGGGGGCGGGCCGGGCTGTGCGCTCCGCTCGCTGCTGGCTCCGCCACCGCCGCCGCCGCCGCCGCCACCGCCGCCGCCGCCGCCACCGCCGCCGCTACCGCCTCACACACTCGGGGAGCGGGAGCGCGGCGCGGACGCGAAGCTGCCGGGCTGCTGCGCCCGGAGCCAGCCGGAGCCGGAGCCCGAACCGCAGCGCCAGCCCCAGCCGTGCCGAGCCGCAGCCCGGGCCGGGGCCGGCGGCGGCTCATGGACAGCGGGGCGGGCGGCCGGTGCTGCCCGGAGGCGGGTAAGGATCGGGCGGCGGAGGCTCGGGAGCCCCGAGCGGCTATGGCCGGCGGGAGCTGAGGGAGGGGCGCCCAGTGGAACGAGGCCGCGGGGGCCCGGCCGGTGTCCAGCGCTCTAGGACTGAGGTTGGGGGGTGCTGGGCCACCGAATGGGGGTTGCGGCCGAGGCATTGTGGCCTCCGAGATTCACGGCAGGAAGCCGGGAGATGGCGGGGAGGTGCGGCGGAGCCAGACCCCAGTCCGGCGTCGGCACCCGGGGTGCGCTTGAAGCGGCGAGGATGGGAAGACTCCAGGAGCGCGCGGAATGGAGATGGTCTGGGGAAGCGCGCGGCCCTCCATTTGGCGTGGGGTCTCCTCGAGGACGAAACCAGCCAGGAACATTATCCACAGCGCGCGCGCGCGCACACGCACACACACACACACACACACACTTGTTGGGCGACTAGCTGGGCTCACTCAGGCGCTGCCAGCTCGCCGTGGGCACCTGGAGGGCCATACCGCCGACACACACACAGGCGTGTGCACATCCGTACATATATGAACACAGACCTACCTCCCGCACGCCAGCGCCCACTGGGGCTCCGTCACCAGCTTAGAATCTGCCTCAGCGTCTGCACGGCCAGCAGGGACACACAACCCGTGGCCACCAGGAGCACAACACAATCGGGTGTGACACTGGGCAACTTAGACACATAAACAGCCCTGTGCCCTGTGGATGAGTGTGACAGCTACAGTTAGACACGTGAACCCTTAAAACCTAGTCCCCCCAACACTTGTCCCTTTAAGGAACACACCCTAAATATACTGTTACTCATCCCTGGGCCAGTACATAGGTACACAGCACAGGTCTCATTGGCTCCACACACACACAGACACACACACACACACACACACACACGCAGCCCAGTGTCTCAGCACACGCCTGGATGGCACACACACCCTAACACAGTAGGACGCACCTACAGCAGAGCCTCCTGGTCACCACCGCTTCACGCTTCTTAAACACGGGTCGCCACACACCTTACATCCATCGGGTCACGTTACACCCTGCGGCGCGTGCACACAAACACACTCGGCCTCTCTCCCCGGAGGAGAGATTCGGTCGAGAATAGCCCGCGGGGTCTAGCTAGCCCCCTAAGCGCTCTCGCTCGTTCTTTCTCTCTCTGCAATTGGGACGTGGTTGTGGTTAACATGGGCACAGCGGGAACCCTAGGGCCGGACCGACCGGCTTCCAGGCGGGCACCTCCCCCCACCTCCACTCCTGGGCCGGACCGGCCGAGGGTTCCCGGAACCAGCTGGACCTGGCAGGCCGCGCCAAACTGCCTGCCTGGGGCTCTCGAGCCTTAGGTACCACCCTGGGGCGCTGTTTGAGACCCCCTTTCGGGCCGTAAAACTGAAGTATCAGAGCCACCTGGGAACCAGTACACCTGGGTCCAGCACACCTGTGCACCCACCCCCCTCGATCTGTCCCCCTTCTGGCCCGTCCTGAGGGTCAGGCCCTGGGGCTAGAAGGGGGGAGGTGGCGGCCGGCGACGCAGCAGCAAAATTCGTTGGGAAGATGGACTCGTACCCTTTCCTCATCCCGGCTACTCTCCGGTAGCTCAGACTTCTGGCCTCAGTTTCCCCAGTGGTGGTCGGCGACACTCTTCCATCTGGCTGGGAGATTGGGGGCGACGCCGAGGCCTTCACCGAGAGCTGGGCCGGTACCCCCTTCTCCCCCACTCCCGGTTTCTTGGGAATGTCCCCGCCCGGCCAGGCTCTCGGCTTTGTGATTCCGGCGCCGGTTTCCTCCCCACCCCCTTCCCGGCGCCCGCTGCGCTGCTCCGCGCCGGCGCCGGCTTGCGGGGTGTGTGTGTAGGGGGGGGACCCTAGGCCAGACCGGCGATCGCCGCAAAGAGGGATTCCCCGCGGCGGCCCCGGAGGCGAAGGACGCAAGTGGCCGGCCGGCCTAGGCGCGTTCTGCGCCCTGGCGTAGCCTCGCCCTGGGCTCCCGGAGGCCAGGCGCCGCCAGGGTGGGGGTGGGGCCACCCGAACCCCAGGAGCGCCGCCGCCCCCCACCACCCCGGGCATCCTCCCGGAGGAGACGCTCCGCGCGCTGGGTGTGTGCAGGGAGGGCCCGCTGACCGCGGCCCTGAGTTCCCGGGCTGCTCGTGCCGGCGAAGCCCGGGACTTCATATTGGAAGACGCCAAGCTCCTTCCGGTACCTGCTCTGGGTCGGCCCCTGGGATCTACCGGGAAAGGGGCAGCCCCCAGGAGGTGTTCCCGGCCCATGGGTGTGGGGGCAGGTATAACTTTCTTGTTATTCGGGTTTGAGGGGATTGAGAACTGTAATAGACTACGACAGGTAGTGGAATCCAGGAGAGAAGTGCAAGGAGCAGTCTCCGTAGATGACATGGCCAGAGGCAAGGTGGTAGGCCAACAGACAGACCTGTGGTAGGGTCTTGGAAGCATCGAGTTTTCCCTTTTTCTCCTCCCACCCCCAATTCCCAGTTTGGAAGGGACTTTAGCTGGAAGTCTTGTTGGTCTGGCCTCTTCCAGGCAGAGGAGAAGCTTGCTGTGGTTACTTCAGCCCTGAGGTGGGCAAGCGTCAGGGCTTCTGGAAAGAATGGGTGCCTACTAGTTAAGAGGGCTTCGTGAGAGGAGTCGGGACAGAGGCGTCCGTGTAATGCAGGCGTGGGAGCTGTCCATATGAGCAAAGAGAGTTTGGTACTTCAGAGAGGGGTTCTGTTTAAGTTCTGTCAGGGTCTATGGGTGAATGGTGAAGGTGCAATAGTGAATATATATATGCATGTATTTAAGTATGTATGTAGATCACATCCTTTCATAGACTTCGCCAGCTGCAGGGCATTGCTTCATGTAGTCATCAAAGCAGCAAGCACCTATTATGTGTCCAGTGCTGGCAATAAATTCTCTCTTCTGGGGTTGGAAGACTTTATTTTTACATCTGTTCTCCAGAATATAATGGATCTTATTTAATCATCGGATTGTATTTAATCCTCCTGAATAACTTCAAGAGGCAGGAATGATTTCCATTTTATAATATAAAATAGGTGCAGAAAAGTGACTTCATATAAGTAAGGTCTCTCTGTCACACACACACACACACACACACACACTCACACACACATCTAGGAAATGGTGGAGCAAAGGGTTCAAACCCAACAATCTGGCTCAAGAATGCAGGTGCCCAGAAGATTGCAGAGGCTAATAGAGGGTTGTGGAAGATCTGGGAGAAGAACTGAGGGCTGCTCACTGTGGGAGGCCTCTTAACAGCTCCACCCCACGCAGCCCCTCTTGCTTCCCAGGCTCTCAGATGGTCCCTTTGTCCCTTGGTATTTTATGCCTGCAGCAGCAGTGGCTGTTGTATAATAGTGTTGGTGTGAGGATAGGTATTCAGAGCTGACCTGGTCAGTAGGACGGTGATAGGTCTCCTAGTACCCAGCTGGAAGTGAACCTTGGACCCATCCCCACGTAGTCTGGAATTGAAGATTTTTTTTTTTCCTGAATGAACTCACCTGTCCTCATTCCTGCTTAGATGTTCCGCAGACGTGGTTTCCTTGAACTTTTGGGGCCCTTGTCCTTAATGGATCTTATGGTCCTCAGTCCTGAGAAAGATGGGTCACTGTGCCTGCCCTTGTTTAGGTTCTTTTTTCTTGGGATCTGGGTACCCTTGCCCAGGAAGGCAGGCAGTCCTTGACAGGGCTGATAAGGCCCTAATGGCTTCAAAGGCAGCTGCCTAAGCCTAATGACTCCTTGTACCAACTGCTGGGGACAAAGTTCATAAATGGTGGGGGTAGGGATGAGGGCGGCCACTTACTGCCCTTCCTAGCCACATGCTCTTCCTGGCCACATGACCTTTGGGTGAGCCGCAACAGAGCTTGGATTCTGACCTGGAACACTAAACCCTCTTCTTTCCCTCTGGAAGCCCATAACAAACATCATGTTACAGGTTTGGGGATTTCTGTTGATTCACTGCCCCAACCCAACCTTTTCCCCAGATCTTAGGATTCAAAGAGGTACTCTAGTTCTTACATCCTGGCTCTTTCTCATATTACTTCTGCTACCTAAAGATGATTAATGTATTTTTGTATCTCAGTTTGATCATTTGTAATATGGGAGGGAAGCTGTAATAATAAATATATCCCTTTTGGAAGGCTAGGAGGAGTCAATGAGGTTTCATGCACGTTCCTTTAGCAATATGTTAGTAAAACCTTAGTGTTCACTAGGATAATGGTGGTGCTGAACGATGTGGGTGGAAAAGGTGATGATGATACTGTTTGCAGGGCCTTGGGCTTTTTCTGAACTCTGTGGTAGCCCTAGAGTAGGTCAACATTGTTCTCAGTCTTTCTGCGTCCTTTAAAATATCACTGCTGCCTTAAGGTGCTCTCCAGATTCGGCCTTCCAATCAAAATTCCTAAGGGTGGGGCCAGATAATCCTCATATTGAAGGTGCTTCTAAGGCCTCAGCGGTTACCCCACTTTAGACAACCCTCTCTCTGGCCCTGTTTTACATCTCAGGAATCTCCCTCCCCTGACACCTTCCTAGCCTTGGATTTTACTCTATAGTTCTTCAAACTCAATTGAATACTGTAATTTTTCCATGACTCCTGGCTGGAGGTAAGGGATTTCCTGAAGGGGGCCAGAGCTCTGAAGGGTTAGTCTCAGGTTGTGACCTCAGATGGGGAGAAAGCCTCTTGTAAGATTCTTAAGGAGGAATATAGCCACAAAAAGTTAACTATTCTTGGTCTGGAGATGGTGGCTGATAGTGAGTGGCTTTGCCTTATTTCTTCTCTTCACTGGGTTTAGGGTAATTCCCACAGGCTTCCATGTAGTCACTAGTCGGCTCGTACTTACACAGAGAATCATGCCAGGATGAGTGCAGGGCAGTAAGACAAAGTACCCAGAAGGGAATGAAGTCCCTTGGGGGATGTGTTTGGGATGGGACTTAAAGAGGAGCCCTGTGCCAGGTGCCAGTAGCTCTTGCCTATAATCCTAGCTATTCAGGAGGCTGAGAGTTGAGGATCTCAGTTTGAAGCCTGACCAGACAGGGAAATCAGTAAGATTCTTGTCCCTAACTAATTGCCCTTCCCCCACAGCAAAAAAAAAAAAAAGGCCAGAAGTGTAGCTGTGGTTTAAGCTGTGAGCACAGAAATTCAAGTCCAAGACCTGTATACACACATACACACACACACGCACACGCACTCATGCACACACACTCACGCACATACACGCATGCACAAAGGATGAGCCCTGTGCCAGGTCCATGCAGATAGAGAGGGAGGTGGTTGTACGGTGGTAGATCCATATAGGCATCAAATAAATTTTTCCTTCTTTTAAAGAGGTTAAGGTTGCAAATGAGAATAAACCCATACATTAATCTGATAAGGACCTCACACATATTGAGGAGGGACCTCTAACTTGAGAAAGGGACCCAGGAGGAAGTGAAGCATTTGACTCATGTAGAGAATCTGTATATTCAGTGAGCATTTTCTGAGGTCTCTTCTGTGCCCTAAGTGGAGAAGGCTTACATTTTACCCCAGCAATGTCCCTGGTAGAGCAGGGGACTCTATAAGTAGACAAGTCAACAAGCAAGGACTGTTGGCCAATGCCAAGAGGTGATAGACACAGGAAATTAGGCAAAAGTTAGTTATTGAGTGTCATGTGTATCTAGGTCCAGTTCTAGGCCATGGGGATAGAGGAGTAAATGAGTAGAGGCTTTCCCTTTTTCAGCTTTTACAGGAAGCAGATTTTCCAAATAGGTTTCTTTATTATCTATTTGGTAGTACTGGCCTTGGCTTGCCAGGCAGGGACTCTACTGCTGAAATTTATCTCTAGTCCTGTGCTAACTACTTTGAAACATTTGTTGAGTACTGACATTTTTTAGGAATTTGACTTGTAAACCCACTAGGGAATGGATAACTATATTTGACAGATTAGGGAAACTGAGGTGCTAAATCATTTGTTCCAAGTTATACAGCCTGAGACTGGGCAGCTGGAGTTTGCCTTAGGTTATCTAATGCCTCAGCCAGGGTCCTTTACCCTGTTACTTTATGATGTCAAATGGATACACAGAGGCAACTCAACAGAACTGACCCAACCATTGAGGTAGAACTGTTACTGTGCCAGTCTTTATTGCCTAAGTTACTAGGCATCTATTTCTAGTACCCAGGCTAAAGTCTGGCACATCGTAAGAATTTCATTGAATTCCTACATGCGCACCTATTTCTTCTGTGTGCCCAGCTTTACCAAACTGCAGTGGTAGAGATAGGAAGTTGAGCGAATATACAGAGTTGTATCCCATCCTTCAGGATGCTTAGGATTTGTGTAGTGATGGAGGACAGTAGAATAGGTGCGCAACACCAGTTGAATAAATAACAGAGCAGGTGTTATCCCAGGCCACCCAGTGATTCATTGCCTCAAGATTGGAAAAGACAATAAGTGGCTGTGAGTGAGAGGCAGGAGAGGTTACTGTGAGAAGGAATCATGGGGTGGCTACAACATGCCTTCTGTGGGATGGGTGTGGATGGTGTCAGGCCTGGGGTGGAAATTCCAGGAGTGGGAAAAGTAGGAGCCTCTGCCTTCCAAAGGAACAGTGCTGGGCTGGAGATTTTGGATTTGCATAGAGGAAGAGGCAGTCAAGGCTGGATAGGTAGCTGTCAGGTCTGGCTTAGGTAGACAGATGGATAGCCACAAAATCAAAGTGGGGGGGGGGCACCGGGTGATAGAATAGGGTTATTGTAGTGGAGGTACAGTTGTAGTTGGCTGAGCATTTGTAAGTACTAGAAGGATCTAGAGGAGGACAAGGAAAGGCAGGAGTGAGACAAGACAGGACCAGTTAGGCAGGGAAGTAAGAATATATGGTAGGACCTAGATGTTGGTGAGAAGGGCCAAATAGAAGCTAGAAAGGGTGTGGTGGTGTGTGTAGAAGGTTGAAAATTCAAGACCAGACTGAGCTCCATAGCAAGACCCTGTCTCAAGAAATTGAGGGTTAGAGATCTAGCTCCGTGGTATACAGCTCGCCTAGTATGTGTGTGTAGGACCCTAGATTCCACCCCCATTGCTGAAAAATAACCAACACCCCCCCCAAAAAAAAAACCCTATACATCCATAGAGTGTGTGAGTGGCGATGGAGGAGGGACCTGGGGAAGGCCCCAATGGTGTCATCACAGCAGTGTCCCAGTTAGACCTGCTGGACTCCCAGTTTCTAAGGACAGGCCAGGGCAGCTCCCAACAGCAATTTGAGGGCCAGTCCTGACCACAGTCCCGACCCCACTCTTGACCTCAGCTCCCTTTTACGCATTTTGCTTATGGCAACAGGCAGAGGAGAAAAACCCCAGGAACAGCGAGCTTGATGTGCATGTTTATGGGGAGGAGTTGGAGAAAGCTAACTCCTCAGTGTTAGCTATTTTTACGAGCCTTGGTTGGGGTCCAATCCAAGCTGTTCTTAGAGGACATTGGTGGGTGATGATTGTCAGAGAAGGTGGCTTTGAGATACCCTATCACATCCATGTCCACTGATTTGACATTTTGAAAGAGGGAGACATGAGGGACTCTTGCTCTCTCACTCCATTATGGTTAGTAGTGGTGCCAGGGTCTGGGGTGACTAGGGGGCACACCTTTCTCCTACTGATGCAGGGAGAGGCACTTAGAATAGAGATGTCCAGGGCCTAACCTCTTTACTTCTCTCTTTCTCTCCCTATCTCAGTATCAGGGTAATTACCATGGGTGACTAAGGCAGGATGCTGGTGAGAAGGAGGTGTTGTGCAAAGCACAGAGCTGAGAACAGGGAGGGAAAGAAAAGGAGGGAGGAGGGAGGGCTGGTACCCAAAGAACGTCAGGTGGATAAGGGCGTTCCATGGGTGGGAACTGCTCTAGGCCTGCCAGGCCTCTTACCAGCTCCTCCAGCTGGGCCAGACACGGCTGCTACACCCGGCTGTGGGTGAGACTCTGGGTTATGGGTTCTGAAATCAGGTTTCTGGGGTGGTATTGACTTTTCTTGAGGGGTAAAATAGTGTATAAGAGAGAGGGGTTGCTCTGGGTAGCCCTCAGGGCTAACTTCCTCTTCCTAGCTGATGGCATCTGTTTTGCTTTTTCTTGTAGTTCTCCTGATTCTGGAGCCTGCCAGGATGGGGCCCCTGAGGCCCAGCTCAGGCCCGGGGGGACAGCAATTGTTGTTGCCCCTCTTACTGCTGGCACTGCTGCTCCTGTCAGCTCCGTCTGCAGGCCATAGCACTCCGATAGTGTACAAGGTGCCAGAGGAACAGCCACCTAACACCCTCATTGGAAGCCTTGCGGCCGACTATGGCTTTCCAGATGTGGGCCATCTGTACAAACTAGAGGTAGGTGCTCCATACCTTCGAGTTGATGGCAAGACGGGTGACATCTTCACCACAGAGACCTCCATTGACCGTGAGGGACTCCGTGAATGCCAGAACCAACTCCCCGGTGAACCCTGCATCCTGGAATTTGAGGTGTCTATCACAGACCTTGTGCAGAATGGCAGCCCCCGGTTGCTGGAGGGCCAGATCGAGGTACAGGACATCAACGATAACACTCCCAACTTCGCCTCACCTGTTATCACTCTGGCCATCCCTGAGAACACCAACATTGGCTCACTCTTCCCCATCCCACTGGCTTCGGATCGAGATGCTGGACCCAACGGTGTGGCTTCCTATGAGCTACAGGCTGGGCCTGAGGCCCAAGAGCTGTTTGGGCTGCAAGTGGCTGAGGACCAGGAAGAGAAGCAGCCACAGCTCATTGTGATGGGCAACCTGGATCGTGAACGTTGGGACTCCTACGACCTCACCATCAAGGTACAGGATGGTGGCAGCCCCCCACGTGCCAGCAGTGCCCTGCTGCGTGTCACTGTGCTTGATACCAACGACAACGCTCCCAAGTTCGAGCGGCCCTCCTATGAGGCTGAGCTGTCTGAGAATAGCCCCATCGGCCACTCAGTCATCCAGGTGAGAGGTCCCTTCATGTCACTTCTCAAGGGATCCATCTTTAGAAATAGGAGTCCTAGCTGGGTGCCAGTGGCTCATATCTGTGGTTCAAAGCTAGCCCGGGCAGAAAAGTCCTTGTGAGACTCTTATTGCCAATAAACTACTCAAAAAAAGCCAGAAGTGACGCTGTGGCTCAAGTGGTAGACGTCTAGCCTTGAGCACAGAGAGGCTCACGGACAGCACCTAAGCCCTGAGATCAAGCCCCAGGACTGGCAGAAAAAGAAAGAAAGAAAGAAAGAAATAGGAATGCTCTTGAATCAGGTTAGAATTCTTTTCTTCCCCCATCTCAGCATTGAGGTGAAGCCTTCCCACCAACCTCCCCTCCCCCACCAGGAGAGGTGATGTTATCTTCTTCTGTTAAGCTACTTAGGTGACAGTGATAACATTGAAATGGTACCCCCTCTTAATTGTTCCCCCTCCTACCACTACCACCACAAGGCAGACTCAAGTTATGGAAATGCTCCCAGTCACAAGGTGACCTTCTCTTTTGACCAGGGGAACTGAGATGGCACAAAGGAACCCTATCACCTCTGATTCTGTTGACCCTCTCCTAAGATGGTGGGATTTTTCTAAGCAGGGAGAGGTTCCCTTTAGCCGCAAAGTCAGATGAGATCATTTTAGCCAAGGGGATCCTCAGAGTTCTGACAAGCCACACTGGGTTGTTTATACACCTGCCTCTTCCCCTGGGCATGGGGCACTCATGGGGGGTGGGGGTCACTAAGCTTTGTGGAAGTTCTCAACATCCCTCTCCCTGGGAACTGCCCCAGGGGCTGTGTGGCTTGGTGGGGCTGGGGCCTGGGAGGGAGCAAAGAAAGCGTCCCCACAGACAGGTGGGTGTATCTCCCACTGTCATCTCAGTCTGGCCTCCTGCCAGCCCCAGCTCCTTTCTCCTTCCCCATGGGCTGAGGCTGTCTCATTCTGTGGTGGGAGGGAGCTAGGAGGGCTTAGCTGCTCTGGAGACCGTTACCCATCCTGGGAGACCCTTTTCCCTAAGTCCTGGAGCTGAAGTGGGTGGGTGGGAGTTTCTACCTTTTTAGGATAACTGGCAGACTGGAATCTGGAAATGAGGCTGAGAAAGAAAAAGGAAACAGTCAAGATATCAAATAATAATAGCCTAGGTCCTGGGCACTGTTCTAAACATACTATGTATAGTATATCATTTAATCCTTGAAGTATAAGTAAGCATTATCCCCATCTTATTGATGGGAAGCTGAGCCCCTAGAGATTAAGAAACTTGCCTAATATCACAGCTTATATCAGAGCCCACTGTTAGTCATACTCCGCAGTCTGACTTCAGAGTCTGTGAGTGGAATGGCTTTACATCGTTGCAGGGAGATGAACATGAGAGCAGGTCAGAGAATGGGCTTGAGGCTCCCAAGGCTGATAAGAGAGTATGAGAATAGGGGCAGAGTCAGAATTGAACAGGGACGTGAGATAGATGGAAGTCAAGAGTCACAGACAGAGATAGAGACTTAAGACAAGAGGCAGATAAGAATCTGGGTGCCCAGTCCACAGAAGGGAGATAGTAGGAGAATAACCATATGTCTGTGTTAACAAATAGGCTAGGGTCAGGGCTTAGAGAAGCTGTTAGGATTTGGCCCTCAACACTGGGGCCGCTCAGAAGTCTCCTCTGTAGTAAAAGCCCTAGAACATAGCAATGATTTGAGGACATATGAGGTGCAGACCCCAGCACCAGAGATTTTCCAGAGACCGAAGGATGGGTGGATAGATGACAGACAGATAGACAAAAAGACAAAGAAGCACTTTCCATGTGCTAGACAATGGTAGGAATTTTTATGTGTTATCCATTGACTCTTTACTACAGTTCTGTGGAAAGTTCTTTTATTAATCCCCATTTTATATGTTTGTAGACTTGAGACTTGAGGTTAAATAATTAGCTCAAGGTCACATCCATATTTGGAAAGTGGCTCAGCTGAGATTTGAACTCAAGACTTGTTTTGCTTGCCACAGACAGATTCTGCCAAGTTTGTCCCCTGCCTTCATCCCTACCCATCCCACCATCACAGTCTGTCTGGTTATGAACTACTTGCAGTCCTTAATTTCTTCCTGACCCGTGGTCCCTCATGGCTATTCTTACCTGGTTCCTGTTCCTCCATTACTATCCGTGTTTGTATAGACTTGGGCCCAGTTAGCGTCGGCGTTGGCGTGGGAGGGCGTGCCTACTGCAAAGGGACAGACAGTTCATTGTTTGATGCTGGGAGCCCAAGCCCGCTGCCAGCAAGCTCTGTGGCCTACACTAACCCCTCCCTCCTGGCCGCAGGCTCAGGCCGGATTCCTGACACTAGTGCCTTGCCAGCGCCTGCCAGCAGTCAAAGAGCTGCTGAAACAGGTTTCCCCGGTTTGACAGAGCAGTGGCTGGGTGGAAAAACAGTGGCTGGGACAGTGGCTGATCCAGGCCTGATGGATTTCCTCTGACCCACATCCCTACCTGGCTGCTTTCAATAGAAATCCCTCACTGTGGCCTCCAGGTGGGCACAGGAGTCTTCACTCATGCATGCAAATACTTATACACAAGCATGGCCTCTTCTCACCATTATCTGTCACACAGCCCGCACAGTCATACATGTATGGGATGCATGCCTGCGCACATGGTATGTTCATAAGTACATGCATGGGCACTTCCCTATTAATGCACCATTTCAGAAGATTGGGGGCTGATGGAATTTCATTAAGGAGTTTCCCTGGTGGTGTATTGGATCTTTATATCCACATGTGAAAGGACTATTTCAGAAATGGAGGGTAGAGCTAGACACCAGCAGCTCACACCTGTAATCCTAGCTACTCTGGAGGCTGAGATCTGAGAATGACTGTTCAACTCTAGCCCAGGCAGGAAAGTTTGTGAAACCCTTCCCTCCAATCAACCATCAAAAAGCTGGAAGTGAGCTGTGGCTTAAATGGCAGGGTGCTAGCCTTGAACAACAACAACAACAAAAAGCTCAGGGATAGAACCCAGGCCTTAAGTTCAGTCCCCAGCCCTGGCATGAAACAAAAAAAAAAGAAAGAAAAGGAAAGAATTTCTTCCCTGTCCTGTCTCTACTGGTGGGCTTTGTGACTGAGAATGACTTATCGGTTTCGTATAGGCTCTTCAGGAAAATAGGTTCATAATGTCTGCTACAGTGTCAGGATGGGGGAAAAGGCATTGCATGTTCTGTATTGGAAAGAGCACTAGGTTAGATGCATTGTGTCCACCCTTCTCACCGGGAAGAACATTGGCAGTACATGTATCTGTGATTTGCTATGCTCGGCCTCACCCATTGCTGTTTTGCTTGGGTTTTGCTCCTCCTCTATAGGTGAAGGCCAATGACTCGGACCAAGGTGCCAATGCAGAGATTGACTACACATTCCACCAGGCGCCTGAAATTGTGAGGCGTCTCCTGAGGCTGGACAGAAACACTGGAGTCATCACTGTTCAAGGCCCTGTGGACCGTGAAGACCTCAGTACCCTGCGCTTCTCAGTGCTTGCTAAGGACCGAGGCGCCAACCCCAAGAGTGCCCGGGCCCAAGTGGTCGTGACCGTGAAAGACATGAATGACAATGCTCCTACCATTGAGATCCGAGGCATAGGGCTGGTGACCCATCAAGACGGTATGGCTAACATCTCAGAGGACGTGGCAGAGGAGACAGCTGTGGCTCTGGTGCAGGTATCTGACCGAGATGAGGGAGAGAATGCAGCTGTCACCTGTGTGGTAGCAGGTGATGTGCCTTTCCAGCTCCGGCAGGCCAGTGAGACGGGCAGTGACAGCAAGAAGAAGTACTTCCTGCAGACCACTACCCCGCTGGACTATGAGAAGGTCAAAGACTACACCATTGAGATTGTGGCTGTGGACTCTGGCAACCCCCCACTCTCTAGCACCAATTCCCTTAAGGTGCAGGTGGTCGATGTCAATGACAATGCACCTGTCTTTACCCAGAGTGTGACTGAAGTTGCCTTCCCAGAAAACAACAAGCCTGGTGAAGTGGTGGCTGAGGTCACCGCCAGTGATGCTGACTCGGGTTCTAATGCAGAGCTGGTTTACTCTCTGGAGCCTGAGCCCGCTGCCCAGGGTCTCTTTACCATTTCACCTGAGAATGGAGAGATCAGGGTGAAGACGTCCCTAGATCGAGAACAGAGGGACAGCTATGAGCTAAAGGTGGTGGCAGCTGACCGGGGCAGCCCCAGTCTCCAGGGCACAGCCACTGTCCTTGTCAATGTGTTGGACTGCAATGACAATGACCCCAAATTTATGCTGAGTGGCTACAACTTCTCAGTGATGGAGAACATGCCAGCACTGAGTCCAGTGGGCATGGTAACAGTCATTGATGGGGACAAGGGGGAAAATGCCCGTGTCCAGCTCTCAGTGGAACAGGACAATGGTGACTTTGTTATCCAGAATGGCACAGGCACTATCTTGTCCAGCCTGAGCTTTGATCGAGAACAACAGAGCACCTACACCTTCCAGCTGAAGGCAGTGGATGGCGGTGTTCCACCACGCTCGGCTTACGTTGGCGTCACCATCAATGTGCTAGATGAGAATGACAATGCCCCCTTTATCACTGCCCCCTCCAACACTTCCCACCGGCTGCTGACCCCCCAGACGCGTCTCGGTGAGACAGTCAGCCAAGTGACAGCTGAGGACATGGACTCTGGTGTCAACGCTGAGCTGATCTACAGCATCGCTGGTGGCAACCCTTATGGACTCTTCCAGATTGGGCCACACTCCGGTGCCATCACCCTAGAGAAAGAGATTGAGCGGCGTCACCATGGGCTGCACCGTCTTGTGGTGAAGGTCAGTGACCGAGGCAAGCCCCCACGCTATGGCACAGCGTTGGTCCACCTTTATGTCAACGAGACCCTAGCCAACCGCACACTGCTGGAGACTCTACTGGGCCATAGCATGGACACACCACTGGATATTGACATTGCCGGAGATCCAGAGTATGAGCGCTCCAAGCAGCGTGGCAACATCCTCTTTGGTGTTGTGGCGGGTGTCGTGGCTGTGGCTTTGCTCATCGCCCTGGCAGTGCTTGTGCGCTACTGCCGGCAGCGGGAAGCCAAGAGTGGCTACCAGGCTGGTAAGAAGGAAACCAAGGACCTGTATGCTCCCAAGCCCAGTGGCAAAGCCTCAAAAGGAAACAAAAGCAAAGGCAAGAAGAGTAAATCCCCAAAGCCTGTGAAACCAGTGGAAGATGAAGACGAAGCTGGGCTGCAGAAGTCTCTCAAGTTCAACCTGATGAGCGATGCCCCAGGAGACAGTCCTCGCATCCACCTGCCCCTCAACTACCCACCAGGCAGTCCTGACCTGGGCCGCCACTACCGTTCTAACTCCCCACTGCCTTCCATCCAGCTGCAGCCCCAGTCACCCTCGGCCTCCAAGAAGCACCAGGTGGTGCAGGACCTGCCGCCTGCAAACACATTTGTGGGCACTGGGGACACCACATCCACGGGCTCTGAGCAGTACTCCGACTACAGCTACCGTACCAACCCCCCCAAATACCCCAGCAAGCAGGTAGGCCAGCCCTTTCGGCTTAGCACACCACAGCCCCCACCCCATCCCTACCGCGGTGCCATCTGGACCGAGGTGTGGGAATGATGGAGCAGGTGTAGCATGCCTGCCTCACTCACCAGACCACATGGGGGCCAACCAGAGTTAGCAGTGGGAGGTGGGATCTCTGATCTGGGAGTGTGGAGGCCTTGGTAAGAATCCTGCTGCCTAGTCCAGGCATGAGGGATTAGGCTGAGTGGAAACTGAGGGAAGGTGTTACTGTGTTCTTCTCCCTGCCCCCTCCCCAGACGGGAGAAGCCTGTGACTTTCTGATTTGGGATGCTGGACAAGCTGCAGTTTTTGTGGGTGGGAAGTTGAGAGTCAGGTGAGCAGAAGGGTTTAAAGCCAGAATGGGGGAGCACAAGGCAAGTGGAAACAGGTTTAATCTAAGCCTGGGTCCCTCTCTGAGACCAGCCATAAGTATTTCTCGGGAGGGAAACAGGCAATCTGAGGTCCTGGTGGGCATCTGGGTGGGGAATCTGCTGGGGGAGTTACAAACTCCCCACTTTGTGCCTTTTGTGTGTACTGTATATTAACGTTTTCCTCATGCCCAGGCTCCTGGGGCTGGGCCCCGACCCCCATCCCAGCCCTATACACTTGCCCCTGATAATAAAGTTCTCTATTTTTGGAGTTTTGGTTTCTTATTTTTCTGGAACTGAGAGAAGAAGTGAGAGAGACTGAAAGCAGCCCTTTGTCGTCACCTAAGGACCTCAGTTTCCCCATTCCTAATCTTAACCCTTTTCTTCAACTTCAACACCTTCCTCCCCCAACCACACATACACTCTCTCTATTCCCAGCCTATTTTAGCTGACTATTTTCCTATCCATCCTCAGACTCAATTTCCATGTTTGGGCAAAGTGGGAGGCATCTGTAGCAAATTCCCCTCCCTCTGTATTCATGAGACCTTCTCCTTAGGAACGACCAAGAAAGAGCAGGTGTAGATACACTCAACCTCCCACTATTTCCAAGGTTTAAGACTTCATTTTTCCAGTCTGTCCATGGAGTGGCCTGTGACAGGCCTCACACCAGGGCACCTCTGTATGGTGGCAAACAACCAGTCTGTCTGCCTCAGGTGAAACCAGAAAGCCTGCTGATTATATCAGCCCCTTCCCTCAGGGTGAGATCTTCCCCAAGTCCCTTTCCCAGCTCTGCATGGAAACACTCCTCAACAGCCAGCAATTAGTGGGCCCCTGTCCCTTATGTCCCCACCATGGTCACCAGCCCAGGCTATAGGAAGGAGAGCCCAGGGAGACTCCAGACTTCTGTGCTTTTCAGTGACCTGCTCTGCACCCCCCACTCTTGGGCCCTCCTTTCTGAGAGGATGAGACCTTTTAGTTTGCTATACATGAAGCCACCTTTCTCTCCTTCCTTCAGCTCTTTGCTCTGGCCATCTTGGGCTGCTGGTTCTCTCTCTCTCCGTCTCTCACTTCTTGCTCTCCTGGGTCTGCCTTGTCTCTGGTTATGCCTATGGGAGGCTAAAGTGTGGGTGAGGGGCCTCAGGTCTTGTGAGAGTCTCAGAGGCCAGAGGCAACCCATCTCCATAGTGACCGAAGAGGCTTGAGACATTCCCAGGAGGTCCAAGGCGCCAACTCTCCTTGATTTCATCCACAAACTTCCCAATGCCCTGGTGTACCCCCAATGTGAAAACTCCCAAGATTTTGGAGGAGTAGGACATGGTAAGTGAGGTTTGGTTATATCTCATTTTTCTGAACAAACCAGGTATGAATAAAGTGACCTCTGACAACTCCCAGTGACCCATTCTTCTCCTGAACCTCCCACCCACCCCAGCCCCCAGGCTCTGAAAGACTGTTCCTTACTTCAGTTGAATCTAACCCTAACGTACCATGGAGCTATGCTGAATACCCTCTTCCAATTTTTGGTTACAATCAAGCCTCACCACCTGTTGTCACCAAAATATACAAGTCAAGTTCCTACCATGTGCTCAGCATGATACTAGACTGATGGGAAAAAAAAAAAAAAGATCACACTTGTCCAAAACACAAGTGAAACAAATGACAAGTCTCAAGTGAGAAGTGCCATCATAAAACTTTCCCCAAATAATTTCTTGACTACTTTTATAGTTATTAATTCTACTTCCTGAGGTCATGCTAAGTGCAAGGTACTATGCTAACTACTTCCTGTGAATTGCTTATTCAGTGTTTATAACGCTGTGCTGTAGACCATTTGACTACTCATTTGATAGAAATGGAACCTTAATGATGGAGCCAGTATTTAAACACAAAGCACCAGGAAATCAGATTTCCAGACTCTACCATTATCTACTATGCTATTTTTAAAAATGCATGATTAAGTTTGGGTACTAAGAGAGTCACTATCACACTGGCCGATTAAAGGTTCTGCATAGCCCTATAATAAAAGGGAACCTGTAAACTTATATAGTTCTTGACTTTCCCAAGCTTTTCTTTCCTTGGGTGGCCTGAAAACTTGAATAAGGACATGGAAATGGTCTTTTGTGAGGAGGAGGAGAATATGACAGAGAGCCAGCTTGTCAGTGATAAGCAGGATTTCAGCAGGAAGTAGACTGCCTCAAGTCACCAAGTGAGCAAACTCCTGCAGCGGGAGTGAACCTGAGTGTGCTGGAGACAGGGAGAGGCAGAAAGGTATTCTGCATGGAGTGGTGGGTGTAGGAGGCAGCTGTGATTGGAAGAACTTAGGTTGTACAAGACATGGGTGCCTTGCCAGAAGTTCCTCAACAGGAAATGGAAGTCCTTGTAAGCTCGGGAGTTTTCTACAAGAGCTGAGTTTAAAGTTCATTGGAATGTAGGGTGGAGTTAAAAGGGAACCGAGATTGAAGTACAATACTGAGCTCAGATTCAGACTAAGACTGGCAGTAGGCATGATCGGTGAATGGATATGACTGAATTTAGGAGAAAGGGCCATCTGGACACAGCATAGGAAGACAAAGAATGATGAAGGATCTCCCAGGTAGATATCAGCCATGTGAGTGTGGGGTGGTGGGCCAGGGATGAGACTATTGCCTGTGAGTACTTGATTAAGGAAAATTCAGTTGAGTTTCAGACACATTCAATCTGAAGAATGTGCAAGGGCAACCAGTTAAAAACATTCTGCAAGGGCCCAGAACTTGGGGACCAGGATGAGAGACATTTTGGATCTAGACTTTTAAGATGTGATAGTCACGGAATTACAGGGAACAGTAAGTGTTCAGTATAACCCAATCCTCTATTTCACAGAAAAGAATCATAGGAATAGAGCCCTTGGGACTTGCCTGGGAGAGAGGACTGGTAATATCCTCCATTCCCAGGCTTGGGTCTGCAGTGAGGAAGGGCTGCTAGCCAGAGTGAAAGGAAACTGAGAAAAGCACCAACAGCCATGGTGCCTGTGCCTCTTAGTGTCCTCCTGCAATCTATGCACCTCAACACCAAGTGAACTATGTATTGCAACTCCCAGCCCCAAATACGCAGGTCACTTCTGGAGACCTTGTCTCCATTTCCCCAGGTCCTTCAGTCTGGGATCACAGCATGGGTCTCTGAAGATGGGAGGCAGCTCTGGGGCTTTCTTACCTGCTCCAGAGCTCCTTATCCTGCCAGCTGCCACACTCCAGCTTCCTGCAGGGGGATGGAGATCGGGGGTAGGAGGATCAGGAGGATGTGTTTGCAAACCTGGGACCATGTCTCTGACCATAGACTAAAGAAAAAGTACAGATGTCCTGAAGGATTCCAAGAGCCTAGAGACTTACCAGCAGGTCCTGGGCCTTGCTGCTCTCATCCCTGGCCTTCAGGGACCCCAGGGTCTGTACCCTCTCCAACTCCTAATTTCTGGTTGGCAGGAGAACCAGTGGCAATCCCAAGTGGATGTTTGGGTGGTTGGCTGGCTGTGCCAAGTGCCAAACAGAGGTTGCCAGGTTTCTGGGCTGATCATTAACCTGTGGCAAGCAAACAGTATTCCTGGCTGGGCTCTGCCTGTCACTCCTCTACCCTTCCAACCTCAACACTGAGTCTAAGCTCCAAGGCTGGCTCCATCAAGCTGGAAGCCCCTCAAAGAAGCTCCTTGCCATCTCCTAATGGGAGTTTCCATTGAAGATAACCTTCCCAGTCCTTACTAGGTGCTATGCCTTCCCCAAGTGGGGCTCCTCATAGGGTTCTGTCCTCTGCAGTCCCTTTCCTGCGTGGAACATTGGTGAGTTTCTACTTCTGCCCCTACCTCCCATGCCCTGGCTTGTTATCAGGCTCTTTGTCTTCCTTCCCTTCACCCTGTTCTATTCCCAGGCCTCTTTGAATGGGAGTGAAGTGGGGTTGCAGAGATGGGGTGGGAATGGGGCCTCAGTCAAGAGTCCTGAGGTTGCCTCAAATTACACACCAGGGATGAGGAACGGGCTGAGAGAGAGGTTGGCATCTCATTTGGATGGAGGCGATGGGAAGTTACAAATCAGTGAGACAGGTGAGGAGCTGGCGTCCGGAAGGGTGCTGTGGGGACATCAGGGAACTGTTTTGGTGAGAGCTGTTTGGGAGGTAGGGATCTATTGCTTTTAGAAGCTGTTTAGAAGTTGGAGGCTGTGCTAGTGTTTAGAGGCCATGCTAGCCTTTAGGAGTGGGCTAGTATTGTGCTCTTTGCTGTTGGGCTATACTCTATGGCAGCTGTGGCCATGTTGGGAAGCTGAACTAGGACTAGAAGAGCTGTGCTATAACAAGTGGCAGTACTGGACTAGAGTCCTCATGGGAGCCTTGGGGCTGTAATAACACGGGGGCATGTGCTGTGTTGGGACTTCCAGTGTGTGGACTTGGCTGTACTGGGAGCTGTCTTAGAATTAAGGGATGGCCCTCTATAAAGCCTGTGCTTTCTGGGATCTGTGCTATGCTCAAGGGCGAGGCCTCTTCTTGGCTGCTACTGAAGCCTGGGAGGGCCTTGCTGAGGCTGGGATCTGGTGTGGTACTGGGCTCACAGAGCATCCTGGCCAGCCAACACCGACACTCTTCCTTATTCTCTCCATAGTTACCTCACCGCCGTGTCACCTTCTCGGCCACTAGCCAGGCCCAGGAGCTGCAAGACCCATCCCAGCACAGTTACTATGACAGCGGTCTGGAGGAATCTGAGACACCATCCAGCAAGTCATCCTCGGGGCCTCGACTCGGTCCCCTGGCCCTGCCTGAGGATCACTATGAACGCACGACCCCTGATGGCAGCATAGGCGAGATGGAGCACCCCGAGAACGGTGAGGAATGTCGGCATGGTGAGGTACTCTGAGAATGAGTAGAAGTTCAAGAATGGTGGCAAGACCTCCATCTATGAGTTCTTAGGTGTTCAATCATAACCACTATACTGATACGTATTGGATCACTTCTTACAACCCACTCTCTCGTATGAACATCTTATTGTGCCCACTTTACTGTGGAGGAAACTGAGGCTCAGAGAGGAGGTTAAGTCAGTCGCAAAAAAAAAAAAAATCACATAGACAGTGACAGACCTGGGAGGGATTCACATCGAAGTCTCTCCGACTCCAGAGCCTTAGCGTGCAACACGACCTAACACTGCCTCTCTGAGAACAGGGACCCTGACAATGGAGGCCAGGTGGCTCAGGTAATGGTAAGGCAACCTTGAAAGGTAGACGGTAGTCCCCAAAGAGAGTGGGAGGGCCTTGTGAAGAGAGAGTGGCCCCTGATGCTATGGGGAGCTCAGAGAATCCTGGGATGACCCTTGGGAGACGAATGGGAGGTCTGATTAAAGAAGAGTGGCGGGAGGTGTGGGAGAGGTGTGGGTCCAGGAAATGGTCAGAGCAGGGACGAGTGTGGGAATGGATGGTGAGGCGTGCTGTCAGAACGAGCCTGTGCTGTGCATGTGTGTGCATGGAGTACCGGCCTGAAGATGGCCTTGGAACCTAAATAGGCTAGCTATGGGGTTGGAAAAACTGTAGCTTGGAGCTGTCCTTGGGTCTCATTCTTTCTCTCTTTGCGAAATAGAGCTGTCCTTGGGTCTCGTACTCTCTCTATGGGAAGTTTCCCTCCCCTCAAAAGATGAAAAGCTCCACTCTCCACCCTTCAGTCACAGGGCCCTGTCTAATCTCCCAGGCCCTAGGCTCAGAATGCCCTCTGTCCCCTCCCTGCCCCTCCATGCCTGATCTCATGCCCATCTCGTCCTTTTTGTGCCCGCGCAGAGCCGGCTGGCCGGAGCAGGCCCTGAGGCGGAGTGCCAGGTATGTGGGAGCTGCTCTGGGGTCTGGGGTCTGTGGGACTCTGCCCAGCACCCAGCCCCACCCCACCCAGTGCTCCGTGCCACACTGGGTCCCCAATTCTGCCTTGAGCTAAAGAACCTTGGCACTCTGAGGGTTAATGACAGAGCTGTCCCCTCCTCACCTTGCACTGGCAGGAGGCCAAGCCCCCGATGGGTGGTGCTAGGGGAGCCCCTGCCCTAGGCAGTGCTGCTTAGTCCTGTCCCTGAGGAGGGGGTCACTGCCTGGCACTGTCCCCGAGTGAGGGCGGGACAGGGACAGCTGTGACAGGAAGTGCTTATGGCCCAGCCGTTCCCATAGAGATCTCCGCTGCCCAGCAACCACACCGGCTACTGCTGATGTCAAGCGGCCAACTCCTGTTCCCGTGGGTGTTCTGGGCAGGGAGCCGGGACAAGGCCAAGGGTGGTGGCTGGTGAGGGGCTGGAGTGAGGTGGGCAGGGGCTGCATGAGCGTGCTTGTGGGCGTGTGAGTGTGTGCTTACGTGTGAACACCCCACTCAGATCTTTATCCCTTCCCTCTGGCTTTAAAGCAAGGCTTGGCTGTAAGGTGGGTGGGATGGCAGGACACCTGGGAGCATGTAAGGCTTGAGAGAGTTTTAGATGGAAGATACCCATCTTTGTCTGAGAACAGAATTGTCCAGTGGAATCAATTTGTGTGTTCATGCCTATCTCTTATGTGTGTGTGTGTGTGTGTGTGAGAGAGAGAGAGAGAGAGAGAGAGAGAGAGAGAGAGAGAGAGAGAGAGAGAGAGAGAGAGAGAGAGAGAGAGCGCACACCAGTTGTGTCCTTAATGAGGATGGGAGATTCCTCACTCACCCCTATCTTAGGTCAGATTGCATGTTGAAGCCTGTCTGGAGACAGATGATGGAGTGTCGTGATGTTGTGTGTTTGTGCACCTGTTTGAAGAGACACATTTGGTAGGCATGTGAGAAGAACACTGGAAGAAATGTGTCTATTTAAGGAGTGTGTGGTGTGTGTGTGTGTGTGTGTGTGTGTGTGTGGTGTGGATGTGTGCAGTGGGCAGACAGGTGGGTAGTGGGAGACTGAGTCTATTTGAGGTGCTGTGTGCTGTGAGTGCAGTGACAGGAGCTGTGTTGCACCTCTGTTCTGAGGCAAGGCATGGATGCCAGTGGGAGGCCATGGAGCAGAGCTGTTCAAGGCTACCATGCCTGATGATGGTCCTCCTTGCTGTCTGGCAGACCTGCGTCCTTTGCCTGATGTTGCCATGACGGGCACGTGTACCCGGGAGTGCAGTGAGTTTGGCCACTCTGACACATGCTGGATGCCTGGCCAGTCATCTCCCAGCCGCCGGACCAAGAGCAGCGCCCTCAAACTCTCCACCTTCGTGCCTTACCAGGACCGAGGAGGGCAGGAGCCTGCGGGCGCCGGCAGCCCGAGCCCCCCAGAAGACCGGAACACCAAAACGGCCCCCGTGCGCCTCCTGCCCTCCTACAGTGCCTTCTCCCACAGTAGCCATGACTCCTGCAAGGACTCGGCCACCTTGGAGGAGATCCCCCTGACCCAGACCTCGGACTTCCCGCCCGCAGCCACACCGGCATCTGCCCAGACGGCCAAGCGCGAGATCTACCTGTGAGCTCCCTTGTGGCCGGCGGCCACCCCTCCCCAAGCCGCCGGCCAGCTCCCAGCTGGGCTCATTCCAGGGCCCCCACCCTCCATCCCCTCCAGCATGGACTACGTGGCCAGGACCCCAAGTTGGGGAATACTGGCCTCAGGCCCACGCTGACTCCTCCCTCATGCAGGGTCCAGGTCCTCTCCTGCCTTTCCACCTCCCAGCTCCCAGGAGTCCCTTCCTTCCCTTTATGGGGCTCCTCCTAGCTGATGCCCAAGAGGGCTTCTCTGTAATGACTGAGCTCCCCTCCATCGACTTCCAGGGAGCACCCCCTCGCACTGGGCAAATGGTGGAATGAAGGGTGAGCAGCACATTTCAACTCATGTTTCCCGCATGGCCGACCAGGGCGGGGACAACAGACCCCATTTCAGTCCTGAATGAAGCAGGGCTGAACTGGGGAGCCCCTTTCCTTGGAAACTCCTAGAGGAAGAGGAAACTCTTGACCACCAGGGGCGCCCTGAAGGGCTTTTGTTACCAAAGGTGGGGTGGGGATGGGGGTGAGAACATGATGGAGGCTTTGTCTTCCAGTACTGCTCCTGGGCTGGCCCACCTGCCTGCCACATACCCATGCCTGGTCCCCTCTAGGCACTCCGCTTCCCTTCTGGTCATGCAGTGTCTGTATATAAGGACCTTGGAATGATGTCCCCATTTCTGCCTGATTTGCAACTCTTCTTGTTGATGTTGTGTTGTCTTGGGGGACCCCTCTGGGGGGGGACCTGCCCTGTGTCCCCTACTCCCTGCCCCAGTGATGCCCCCACCCCAGGCCTCTATTGTTCCATGTTGTAAATACCCCTGGGGTTGTGGAGGGATGGGGGTGCAGGCCAGGGAAACAACACGGGGGGGGGGGTGGGGGTGGGGTTGGGGGTAACATTTGCCTATCAGCAGAGCTGGGCTTTTATTTAATTTTTTTTTTAAGAATACAAATCTCTATTTTTTTGGAACTGTTGCGCTGTGCCCTGGGGTGGGGGGGTCCCCGCTCAGGCTGGCCTCCCACACCCGAATGAGCATCACAGAAGGGCCCTGAAGCTGTGGGGGGGCAGCTGGACAGGGGTGGGATGACTGTGCCTCTGGCCTGGTTGGGTGAGTTGGGAGCAGGAAGGTTTGCTCAGGGGGTGGCTGGTTGCTGCCTCCAGTGTGGAGGGCCTGCCCCCTGCCCCCCCTCTCTGCCCCCAGCCCCCAGCCCCTGCCATGACTGACCCTTCAGCCTGTAAAACCACCATTGCCTTGATCTCAGGGGGTGGGAAGGGCTGCCTCAGGGCACCCTGGGCTCCAGGCCCCCTTCTTCCAGTTGGGCTTCCCTATGCCAAGGCCAGGGTCCCATGGGGGAGGGGGTGGGGAGATTGGGGGGGCTGAGAAGCCCTGTCAGCCATGATGAGGTGAAGGTCTCTTCTTCGCCTCGGGGGGGCCAGGGTGTGAGGGGCGTCCTGAAGAGCCCCCATTTCCCACTGTGGCCATCTTAAAGCCTCAGCCCCTCTTCCTTCCAGAAACCCCCACTGCCTTGGCCCATACCTCTCCAGCTCTCCAGGGGCCCAGGCAGGGAGGCTGGAGACTCAGGGTATGGCCTTTGCTTGACTTAGTCTAAGCTGGGGGGGAAGGGATGGCCCAAGTGTGGGAGGGTGGGTGCAGGCTGCTGGGTTGTCTGGTGCCTTTGGGAGCTATGCTGCTGGGGTCTTGACTCCTGTGACCCCAGAGACCCCACTCCCACCCCAGAAAAGCCAGGGGGCTGTAGACTCACCCTATTCTCTGACTCTTTACCCCTAACTTGCTTTGGGGTAACAGTGCTGGGAAGGAGAGCATCATGAGGCTGTTAGCTCCGGCATCCACAGTCCTTCTCTGGAAGGCAATGGGTAGAATGGGCTGGGGTGGCAGCAGCCAGTTCTAGGGGTTGGCGGAAGTCTCCTTTCCCTGGGGCAGGCCCAGAAGGTGGGCCAGGGGCTTGTTAAAGAGATAGCCTCTTACCCCTGCACAAACGGGGCAGGTGCAATAGCAGTGGATTGGTAGAAGGAGGTGCCCAGCTGGAGAGGCAGTGTCCTCTAAGGCTGTCCTGAGTCTCAGAGGTCAGGATTGGGACAAAAAGATTGTATGAGGCCCATTTGCTTGATGGAGAGGTTGGCCCAGACAAGAGGCATTCCTAGGGCCAGTGGACTCCCTTGGAAGCCTCTGACCCGCTGGATGCCCTACCTTGGCCTTGGAGACTCTTAAGCACTGAGTGGAAGGGCAGAGGAGCATTTGCACAATGGAGAAGCCAGAAGGAAGGGGATAGTCCAGGTGGCTGGGAGGACTGAGAAGCACAGAGCAGAAGTCCTTCCACCAACCAAGGCAGAGACCCAGCTGGCCCCCTGGATGGGGCCAGGGCACTGCATCTGTCACCACCTGGACACTCAAGAGGTGAAACCAAAGGTGGGCAGGGAATGGGTGACAGCACTGGGGACTACTACTCCTGTCGGTCCTAGGTCTGTGAAACCCCTCCCAATGCCTTGTGTCGCGTACAGTTTTATGTACCAATAGGCGACATTTGGCCAGGGGAGACCCCCTACACCCAGCCTGACCCAGTCAGTGTCTTCCTAGAGGGGACCTAGTTGGTCCTCTTTCCCCTACTTCAGAGCATGTCTCTTGGTAAGGGGAGGGTATGTGGGGACAGTTCTCTCCTAGGGTCCTTGAAGCTTCTCTCACATGGAGGGGGGTGTCTCTAGGCACCCTTGACCTGGGGGCTTCCTAGCCCCTATGCCTCCCTTTGGGGGTGTCTGGGGAACATGTTTTCCCACTGGGGACCATGGAAGCATGTCTCCCCCTCCCTACCCAGGCTCTTTGGGGAGCCTGTTTTCCTCCCAGGGTTCCTGGGAGTACTTAAGACAAGTCAGTCTTGGGCCATCGCCCTTTCCAGGGAAAGGGGCAATCTCTGAAGTACCTGGGAAGGGATGTTTGTAGCCCTCCCCCCGTCTCTCCTTGGGGGGTGTCTCTGCTCTGCAGCACTTTGGATGGGGTTGGGCATCTCTGAGTTGTCTTCTCTCCAGGGGGCTCTGGGATACCTCTTCTCCCGAGGGCAGGGCCTCTGGAGCCATTTCTTCCCTGGATGCGGGCTGTCTCCAGGTGTCGGGAGGGCTTGTGTTGGCCATGAGAAAGTCTCTTAGGAGGCATCTCCACTCGGGACTTCTCTGGGAGTGGGGATGGTATCTCGCCCACGGGGTTCCAGGGCGGGGGTGCCTGCCCATGGGGACGAGGAGTCTGTGTCTCCTCGGGTTATCTGAGTGGGGAGGGGGGCCGTGTCTCTCTCGTGTGTCGGGGGTGGGCTGGGGAGGGGGGGTTGGGTGCGTGGGGTGCCCATTTTTGGGGTCGTGTTTCTCTTGGTTCTTGCCACTTCCCACCGCCTCGCTCCTCCCGGGAAGGGCCCCGCCCCGCCCCCACTCCATCCCCATCCCTGGCGCTGCGAGCACAATCCCGTTGATTTGTAATGATTTCTGTCTCTTTCTGTCTTTCTTTCCCTGACCTCCTCCCCCCCCTCCCCGCCGCGAGCATGCGCAGGCACCGCCCCCACCCCTCCGGTTCGGTTCGTTTCCGGTTTGTTTGCTGAGCTGTCAATGAAAGACCCGTGTAATTATCCCCGAGCTTTACAATAAAAGTGTGAAAACCGGACCCCACTGCGCTTCTTCCAGGCCCTCGGGTCTGCGTCCCGTGGAGAATGGAGCTAAGTCTGGGCTGGAGGTCTGGCCAAGGCGGGACCGACCCGCCCTGGGATTCAAGGGCGCCCTCCGCGGAGGGAGGGCGTGGAGGGAGCGCCCCTGGCCTGCCCGCCCGCTGGGCCCGGTCCGCGCGGGACGCGGTGCAGGTCCGGGGTGGAGGAGCCGCTGGGCACGGCTGGGCGCTTCTGCTTCCTCCTCCGGGCGCCCTCCCCGGACTTGCCGGTGGGGACCGGGCCCTCCTGTCGTTCCCTGGCTGATTACTCCCCGCTTGTTTGGCAACGAGCTTGAACTGCGGAACGAGATGGGAGAAGGGGCGGGAGGCATCTGTCTGTCTGTCTGCCGCCTCCTCCCACGCTCAGGAAGGAGGGGGAGAGAAGTCGATTTCGGGGCAGGGGACCGAAAAGGTCTCTCGGGCCGTCTCCGACGGAGCTCCCCTCCCCCTTCCGGGTTCAAGCGTCCCGGGGACTCCTTTGTCCCGCTCCAGGGTAAACACTGACTGGCTCCGCAGAGGTCGGAGAGCAGAGACCGGATCAGCCGGTTCCTGGCCCCACCTTGCCCGGGGCGCCCCTCCACCCCGCGCGCTCTCACTCGCCCGGCGCCCCCTGGATCCCCTCTGCCTTGGCCGGCTCTGCGTGGGCTCACTCCCGGATCCTGGGGTCTACTCAGCCACTGGGATTAGTTAAGAGCAGGGACTAATCCCGGATGAGCCTCCGTGTAAACCCGGATCGACTTTGGGAACGGTGGGGGAACTTCCAGGCGCGAGTTTTTGGAAGGCCCTGGAGCCCACCTCAGGTCCCCAGGATACTTCTGAAGACTGGTGGTTGGATGAGCTAAAGGGGAAAGGCGGGGCCGGGGGCGTGGTGGAAAAAAAAAAAAGGTACTGCCAGGTCTGGCTTCAGCACAGCTTGTTGTTTGAAAGTGAGGCCGGGAGGAAGGAAGGAAAATCAAAGGCCCTTAGCAACCTCAGGATCCACAAAGATTTGGTCAGATCTCAGTCTACAACCCCCATGCTCTGCACCAGTCTCCCAGCCACAGAACCAAAAACTTGCTCCCTTCCAGTGGCCATGTGACAGACCCCTAACCTTGAGGCCCCACCTCTATCTAATCTGAGAAGCTGATGAGTCAACCTGGAGAATATGGTCATTCTCCTCCCCCCCCCCCACATACATACACTTGATTAGACAATGGAGAATGAGGAGCCCTTCCTTTTAAGAGTAAGGTCAGGAAAAGATGTCAGTGATCCGGGGAGTTGATTAAGATGGGGGTGGCCAGCTTGGTACCACAGTCCAGACCCTGGTTTCTTTACTCATTCTACAAACATTTCCTGAGCCCCTCCCTTGTGTCAGGACTGCACAGAGTACAGGGACACCCCAAGAGTGACACATAATCCCTGGGATAGGTAGACAGGTAAACAATGACCACATCAGGTGCTCAGCCCTGTCTTGAGCAGGAAATTCTGGCTGAAGAATCAAAGAAATTGACTTCTCCAGAGGCCAGAAGGCTTTCTGGAAGGGTGGTGCTCAGGTTAAGTTTCAGGTTGAGGGCAAGGTTAGCTCACTGAGGAAGTGACTAGAACAGCCTTATTGGTAAGGAGCTAGTGTGTGCCAGTGCCTAGAGTGGAAGAGAGGGTGATATGGCTCAGGAGAGCAAGAGAAGTGGGGTAGGTAGGGGCCAGAACTAGAAGGACTTGCTGATCAACCTAGGATTGAGGGGGAAGGGAAGCACTCTGGGGGATCCTAAACCTCTGAGATAAAAGGCTAGATTTCCAATTCTTTACAGATTCTTTTTCTTGACCCAAGCTTCTCTGGTGGTGCCTGGGTTGGGAGTGGTGACAAACAGACAGACAGGAAGAGGAGCCAGGTGCACTTTAGGTTAGCTAAGCTGGTCCCACCTCTTCCCATCACACCTGGAGTCAAGAGAAACTTACATAGACAGCTGGTTGCCCCATTGCTTAGCAGCATGGTCTTGGACAGGTGAGCAAAACTTAACTTTCTTCACATGTAAAATGTAAATGATAATGAGGGTTATTGTACCGCCTTAATGAAGTCATTTGTTCACTCTCTCATTTAACATACACTTTATAGCAACCATGTGGCAGGCCCTGTGCCAGGTGCTAACAAGAGGGCCCTGAAGACCGGCAGGGTCCATACTCACTCTGCTGGAACTTACATTCCAGTGGAGAATAGACTGTAAACAAACAAACAAATGAGATAATTATAGATTGTGTTCAAGAGTGCTGTGAAAGAAACAAACAGTGGGACTGGAAGGATGAAAACCGGAGGTGGGATAGGGGAAGGGGCTGGCTGCTTTATTCAGCATAGCCAGAGGAGCTTCTCTGAAGAAACCCAAAGATTTGGAGCTCAGGAAAATCATTCCAGGTACCAGGAATTGCAGCTACAAAAGCCCTGGAGAGAGTTCTGCCTGAATCCTGCTAAAATGGTAAGCTTTCTGAAGGTAGCTTCCTCAGTCTCTCATTGTTAACCTAGTGGATAATTCTGGGTGAGGTGACTAGAAGAGGAGAATTTCTGGTTTGCTGAATCATCTCTCATATACCCTATGCCCTAGAATGGTATTGGGGTTGTTCCTGGCCTCCTATCAGCCCATCTGTCTAGCTTAATCTTCATTCCAGCTGTTCAATAGCCATCTCCCTCCAACCCCAGGGCAACGAATTCTATCTCCTCCTAAGGCAAGGTAAGCAGAGTAAGTCCTTCCAGAATCTGCCAATTCAGAGCTTAGACGGGTCAGAATTTAAATCTGATCTGCAAAGGCCCAGGAACAAAATACAGGCCCTGAAGAAGATCACCAAAGTGTTGAGTGTTCCTTTGGGTCTCACTTCAGGGAGGTGACCTGGATTCTTATCCAATTCCCCCTAGAAAAATACTTCCTACACACAGATACATCTCCCACAGAGGCACCATCCCTACTGCAGAGCACATACAGCTCTTCTCATACACTCACTATCCAGCTGCACACTGCATCTCCATGGCAACCGGGAGGCCTGGTCCACGGATGTTAGAAATAAGTGCTGGAGGAAGACGGGGAGAGGGGGAGGAATTCCAAGAGAAACATCAGAAATAAGGAGCCTAAGAAAGATAAGACTCCTGAGGAAGCCTCTACCTTTCCATGCACCCTTTGCCAGGAAGATGTGAGTGGACTTCAGGCCTGAGGATAGAATTGTTCTAGGTGGGCTAAGCATGAGCATGTGGCCATGGCTGTATGGATGCAGGTAATGGGGCACAGTGAGCATGGAGAGGAATAGAAGCAGGAGGATTTGAGTGACAATGTGGAATTTGAGGAAGCCGAATACCCAGTCTGGGTAAAGGGCAGATAAGTGGGGTGGGCAGGGTAGGAGACATAGGGGGAGTACTTTATTTTTTCCTGGCCTAATTGGCTGTTCAGGCTAAAACCACCTCTTAGTCACTTAGTCTAATTAGAATTGTTCAGGAGAAGATAGTGGGGGAGGGGGAGACGGGTTTGCAGGGGGAGGGTGGATGGAGACAGCAGGGTGGGGGTGGGGATAGGATTTCCTTCTCCAACCTTCATCTGTTCTCTCCCTGCCCATTGGCGGAAGTGGGCTGTACCTTTTCAGACTGGTCACCCTAATATTGGCCCTTCTAGCTGTCTTCCCTGAGCTCACCTTTTTTTCTGCTTTTGCCCTACTTCACATTTCTGGTCTCTATCTTATTCTAGCTCTTACTCTCTTACTCTCCCCTTTGTTCCCCTCCACTGCTTTCCCTTTTCCCCGTCCTCATGATTTCTGGCCACCAATGAAGTTTATTTAATAAGCAGGTAAAGAACTGGGGAATCCTGATTGGGGCTAGTCTACCAGGATGTGGAAGAGGAGCCTTGATCTTAAGGGAGGAAGAGGGAATCAGACAGACTGGTTGGGTGGGATTCCCCAGGTCTTTACCTGCAACCCCAAACTAAGTTTTTTCACCTCTTGGAGGTTTGGGGGAAGGATAAGGTATGTGAGAGCTCAACTGTTGGACTGTCCACCAAGAACAAGGTCTATGAGTATCAGTTTCTCTAGCAATAGGCTTCATAAGTCCTCAATTTGTCCAGTGGACTTAAGACTTTAACTAAAGTACTTCAACTAAGTATAAAGGCTCAATAAATGGCAGCTTTTATGATCATTTCAAATTCTTTTCCTTTTTTCAGGACTCTTCCAGGAGCCAAGACATATCAGCCATCCAAATCCCTTCACCCTGCTACTTCCCCATTCTTGGGGGCCAGAATGACATCTTCCTAGATCCGTGGCCTTGCTCTGCTCCTGAGTAACCAGTGACATCCCCTTGTAGGGGAGAGTAGGAGGGCTAAGAGCTAGAATTAGACACAGAGACTGGAGAGGTAAGGGCAATAGCTCTGAGTATGCTGGGTGAGACTTGAATCATGCCCCTTGTCCACAGAATCAGAAGAATAGACTCTTCCAAAGCCTAAGGTCTGTTTTTCCCTTTGCTGCAGGCTGTGGAGCAGGAGGAAAGGGGACAGCCATAAATGATGTAGGGAAGTAGACTTGCTGAGGGGACAATAAGAGATGAACAGCGTCCAGAAGTTTAAATATTTCATGTGGTTGCAGCACTGGGAAGGACAAAGTCCCCAAGCTGTGTTTGTGAGTGTGTGTGTGACTCCTTCATGTGACTTGGAGCGGTTCCATCTGCCCAATGTTCTCTATACCTCCAGCCCTGAAAACCCTGCACGTACAGAAAGCTAACCCCCCACCATGAGACTTTTCCTGGCTAAGATCCCTCTGAATCCCTCCCAGCACATGTATACTTTATTTTATTTTTTACAGCTATAGGCGTTTATTCAGCTTTTAGAATGTATTTTACCTAGTCACATGTAATCAGTATCCTCCCACCTCTTTTTTTTTTTTTTTTCCCAGAGCTGAGGATCAAACCTATGGCCTTAAGCATGTTAGGCAAGTACTTTACCACTGAGCTTACACTACCCAGCTTTTTTCAGATTCCCCAAAGACTTGGTGCCCTAAACCTTCATACCTTCAGCATTATCAGAAGAGCCTGAAAGTGCTAGATAAGCTGGTTGGTTAGGAACATAGCCAGTGGGGCTGGTGAGGAGGAGTAGGCCTTGAAGCAGGAGCAGGTTGGAATGGGTGGATAGCAACAGGTTCTGATGGTATCTATGCCTATGCTTACAGAAGGGCTGGGGGCCGCCTCCTTTAGGTGTCCTCTATTATCATAGAGAGCTGCGCTATGACAGCTTCCTAACTCCATGTCTAAGAAGTCGAGTAGAAGAATCCTTGGTCAACAGGCCTCCTTTTTGGCCTTTTTCTTGACTTTATCCCAGTCTATCATTATTTTGCTTACTTGTTCAATTTCTTGTTCGATTTCTTGTATGAGAGCTGGGTGTAGTGGCTCACAACTGTAATCCTAGATACTCAGGAGGCTGAAATCTGAGGATTGTGGTTCAAAGCCAGCACAGACACTAAAGCCCATGAGACTTTAATCTCCAATTAACCACTAAAAAAAACAGAAGTGGTGCTATGGCTCAAGGGGTAGGGTCATAGCCTTAAGCTGAAGAACTCAGGGACAGCACCTAGGCCCAGAGTTCAAGCCCCATGGCCGACACACACACACACACACACACACACACACACACACACACACACACACACACACACACACACACAACTTGTAGGAGGAAAGAACCTTGTTTAATTTATTTACCACCACCACCAGTTTGCTGAATGAATGAATATATGAATTAATGAATGAATGGAAAGAAATCTTGGTAATTGTGCTAAGAGGAAGACAGCAGAAGAACTATAAAAGGAATATAGATAAGCCAGGTCCTGAGGGCTCAATCCTAGCTACTCAGGAAGCTGAGATCCAATGGTCATTGTTCTAAACAAGCTAGGAGAAGGAAGACCAAGAAACTCATCTCCAATTAACCACCAAAAGAAGCCAGAAGCAGATCTGTGGCTCAAGTGGTAGAGTGCTAGCACTGAACACCAAAGCCCAGACAGTGCACAGGCTCTAAGTTCAATCCCAGGACCAGTACCAAAAGTCAAAAAAGCGGGGAGGCCATCGCGGAAAAGGGAGAAGGAGGCTGTGATGACACTGGAAGATGAATGGAGCTGAGGCAAAAACAGGAATGGAAGCAGATGGGATGGTTACAGAATCTGGAGGCCTGAGATTTAGGGGAAAGACCTAGGTCCCCAGTGGGACTAGAGGCAGGGACTTTGGGGCAGAGGAAGTCTAATTTGGAGTAGGGAGCCAACGACAGAATCTGTCCTTGGCAAGGCAAAGCCTGAGATTAGAGTCTAAGGCTTCAGTACATGGAATGCAGGAGCCCCCAGGAGCAGCTGCGTCTTACTTAGGGGCTTCCCAAACTCATATCACCCTCATCCTCAAACCTAGACCCGATACCTAACCCAAGTGCCATCCTGCTGCCCTTTCAAGCCCATGCACACAAATGCCCCAGGCTGCACTGACCAGTGCCTGTCTCTAGAGAAAAAGCCTAGGAGTGTTCCTCTAACTGGGGTAGGCATGGAAAGCCAGCAGGGGTCCTGACCCCTCTCATCCCCCATGGAAGCCTCCATTCTCCCAAATCAAAGGTGACAGCAGTATTAACTCATTAGCACTAAGTGCCCAGAGGAAACTGGGTTGGAAAGAATAATTGCTCACAGGACACTGTCTGGTCACTTGGCACTCTACAGCTCAGGGGCTTTCTGAGAAGGCAAGTGAGGGACCATGAGAGTAGCCTAGAGTGGGAGTGGTGAGAGTTCCTATCAAAGAGACCATATTTCCTCCAAAATTGCCTAGAGTGGCCCAGTGTGTGTGTGTGTATGTGTGTGTGTGTGTGTGTGTGTGTGTTTACTGGGGGGTGGGTGATGGTGAGCAAAGAGATTGCAGGTGAACTCCTGCAGTAGTTGTCATGGCAACCCAACCTGGATCGCGAGGGGGTAGTCTCTCCCAAACCCCTGTGAAGCTGGACACACACACACACACACAAACATGGAGCTTTGCAGAACTCTATCTTACGAGAGTGTTGGCCACTTCTCCCTGGGCGAGACCAAAGCGGGAGCCATGAAGGAGTTTATATCTGCTGAGGTACTAGACTAAACTAGGGAAACATTTCCCAAGGGGGTGGGGTGCAATTACACTTGCAGTGTGCCTAGGCTGGTGTCCCAGACAAGTACATACTCAACTGACCCACCTCATTCCTGCAGCCAGACCACACAGCAGGGGAATTTGGGAGGGAGATGATAATTAACAAAGACAACAATAATCAGTTAAGCTTAATTGAGAGTTTATTAAATCCAGCTATATAGTTATGGTAAGCATTTACAGTCAGTGTCCTATTTTATTCTCAGAACAACAGTACAAGGTAAGAATTATAAGCCCTATTTACAGATGAGAAAACTGAAATTTTAGGGCAGGGGTAAATAACTTGTTTGCTCTAAGTCCTATGAGCCAGACAGAGATAGGGCAAGACTACAGGAAGGGAGGAGACAGAGGACAGGTGCCAGCCCTAGAAGCCATGAGTCCCATCCCTAAGCCCTATGGGTCACTCATGCTCAAACACCCCTCCTCTTCCATGGCAGGGCTCATCTTGCCATGCAAGAAGCAAGGCCTGGGAACTTCAGATCTAGTGCCTGCCTGGGTTGGGCTGGGGCAGCTGAGGGCACCTGTGAGGGTGTGGGGTACACTGAGCAGCGGGCATCGTGATTGGCACGAGCCAGGGGAGCGGCTGGCAGCCTTGTTCCTGGTAAACACGAGGAGAGGTTACTTCACAAGGAAACAGTAATTAACTTTAATTAGCACCTTGCATCTCGGAATATTATTAACATCTCAATTTCTCTAATCAAGGCAGCAGGAGAGGGGCGGCATCTGCTTTGCCAACTCCTTCCTGGCCATGCTCCTCTGCTTGGCTTGGCTTGGCATAGCCCTTACCCCTTCTGCATGGTGTCAGGAGTGCCTCCTCAAGGGTGAGGGGAGCTTGGGCTGACAAGACAGCCAGCAGGTTCAGGCTGAGGACTCAAAGCCGGCCTCTGCCAACATAAAGCAGAACAGGGTGTGTGTGTGTGGTCACATTATCTTTTCAGAAAGACTGCAAGCTCCCCCAAAATGGCTTGCATTCCTTTGACTTAGAGAACAGACATAGTTGTCTTGTTGTTAGTCATTTTTTCTCCGTCTTTCCTCCCTTTTCTCCTGTCCCTTTACCTTTCTTCTTGGAACTAGCTCCTTTTCTCACTTTCTTCTTTCTCTTTTCTCTCTGTTCTCTCTCATGCAGCCCCTCCCCCATCCATCCCTACTAGCTGCGTGAAGGTGAAGTCTCCCTTACAGTGCAGAGACTGTGCTCCAACTTGGGATATGAAGTGGACAGGATAAAGTCCACCCTCTAGAATGTAGAATTTCACTGGGGAGATAAGGCTTAGGTAAAAAGGACTATTAATCCTTGCTGAAAGGCATCATAAGGGAACAGATACATAGTAGATGGTTATGTGGGTTCTTGGAGGGAAGGCAGGTTTGGGAGAACCCAGGGTCCTAATTTTGTGGCGCAAAGGCAGAGGCCATGCTGGGTACTTGGGGGGCAGCAGGACCCTGAGGCAACGAGGATGCTCGGTGATGTGTCCTCTTCAGAAGGCCACTGTGGAGGGAAGTCCCTGAGGGCACAGGAAGTGACTCCCTCTTCATTATCCCCACCCTCAGTGGCTGTTAACCCTGCCTCGTGTGCCTGATATTAATAACTGACTGTCCTCCTCTGTCTAATTACAGCAGCATGCTGCTTGCACAATTTGTTATTTATTAGGCAGTGTCCTCGGGGCTAGCTCTCTGGTCCATCTAATTTGTATTTATTGAGCACCTACTATGTCTCAAAGGCCTGAGATGCCCAGGAGTAGGTACCAAGTGCTAGAATTAGGCTCTATAAGGGATGAAAGTGTGGAAGGACAGTTATATAGGACAGGGTAGTTCAACAAAACAGTGACAGGGGCAGCCCAGAGTTCCCCAAGGGAGAGGCTGTGTCTGCATCAGCTTCATCAGCAGCCCTCACCAGCTATTTTATTTGCATCTATACCCACTCTTGATTTTGTACCATCTACAAGGTAAGAGTCCAGCCTGATATGATAGCTCACATCTGGAATCCTAGTTACTCGGGAGGCAGAGATCTGAGGATCCAGGTAAAAGGTCAGCCCTAGCAGAAAAGTCTGTGAGACTCATGTCCAATTATCTACCACCACCAAAAAAGCAGGAAATGGAGCTGTGGCACAAGTGGTGGAGTGACAGCCTTCAGCAAAATAGTTAAGGGACAGAGTTCAGTCCAGGCACTTAAGTCAAGCCCCAGGAAAGAAAGAAAGAAAGAAAGAAAGAAAGAAAGAAAGAAAGAAAGAAAGAAAGAAAGAAAGAAAGAAAGAAAAGATTGAGTCTGATGACTAAGTTTTAATTGGAAATTCTATCCAACATTAATTTAAAGCACTGGTCAAATAGTCGGTGGAACCCAGTGTGGGGAAGGCACAGAGTATTTGACTTTATTTACCATGGCTCAGGAGACTGACCACCTATAAGTATAGAGTGAGAACAGCTAGACTGGACTGTTCTGCTCTTGGAGGCCGCTCAATCAGGCTGGATATCTATCTGCCTTCCCTTTTCTGATACTATATTTCTCAGTTAGGATTGCCTTTCACTATGGCCTATGGGTTTCAGTCCCATAGGTTTCTCACAGCACAGCCAGAATTATTAGACACATTTCGTGGTTGAGGACAAAGTATGAAGTCACACAGCTGGGAATATTAACAGCTGGGTCCGACAAGCTTGGGGTAATCACTTCCTTAATTGCAGTCTCCACTTTATGGTAAGCTCTCCACAGATCTGAAGCCACCTGGAGGCATGTTGGGGGAGGCCTGAGCTGGATCCCTGGCACAAGGAGAATGCAAAGAATGGCCTCTTGTCCGTTAGCAAACAGAGCTGGTTAGCCTCCCTCTCTCCTTCCTCAACTCCTCCCCACCTTCTCACCAGCTCCAGCTCCCTGAGGGCTGGGGGGCTGGGCTTCTATAATTGTAGAGTAGCCTGCACAGGGCGGGGAAGGCTCTGTCGTTTCTAAAGGCCTTTTTGATGTTGATGATTATGGTGATGATGATGACAACGAGGACCAGGCTGTCCTTTCCCGTCAACACTGAGCCTTTCTTTGTTTCTCTCCATCGGGGTCTCTCTGCTCGGAGGACTGATGTGATTGGGGGATCACCAGCATTGACTTCGCCTTGGGGGAGGAAGGGGACAGTATTGGTTGAAGAGAAACTGGAAGAGACAGCCCACCCTTCCTTCACCTTCTCCTAGCTGGACAGCACAGGGGTGCATAGCCATGCTCATTAGCATCTCATTTGCATAAGGAACAATTGAGGAGATTGGAGTCATGCCTCTGAGGAAACACCTGCAAGGATCTGTGAATGAAAGCCTCTCCACCCCCCTCCTCGGTTCCTCCGGGATCCCAGGGAAGTGGCAAGAACCCAGCTGGACTAATGATGGTGATGACCAGTTAGCATTCAGTGTGCCTACTAAGTGCTGGCATAGATGTGGACATGGTTTGTCTCTCTTGATTTTCACACCCAATTCCCCTAGGTGAAACATTTTATAATCTAATTTCAGAGGGGGAAGCTGAGTCTCAGCCTCACCTCCCCGCCCCCAATAGACTCCGATGGTGGCAGCGCTGGGCTCTCAGACACCAGTCTCCATGGGTTCTAGGATCCCAGGAGGCTTGGAATCAGAGCTCAGAGAAGCTCTTAACACACAGACCCACATGCTCACGCACGCACATGCACAGTGCCCTGCCCCTCCCCCACGCCTGCCTAGGGAGGCAGAGGAGCTGGCTGACTTGGCCCATAACCATGTTAGCCAAGATCCAATTAACTAGTTAGCGCAGGCAGAGCTGGGGGCAGGCAGGGCACTCTGGAGAGCGGACGGATGGGTCGGGTAATGCGCAGAGACAGCCAGAGACAGAGGCTCCACTTTAACCTGATAAGCAGCTCCCAGCATCAATATGCCCTGCTTGGCAGGCTCAGCGACCCCATCCAGGGTGGCTGGCAGGAGATATTGGGTTGGCCTCTGACCCTCACCTACCCTCGGCCTTGTGGCTTCCCCTCAGCTACCCTTACTCCCTCCTTGGTTTCCTTTTCAGAGCTGCAAGGCAGGCAGCTTTTGTGAAACACATTTTTAACTAAATGAAGCCAAAGTAGAAAGCCGGGGATATCTGTCATTGTGTAAGAAAGGTGTGAGGTGCCACAGTCACCACCTAGAGGTGGGAGGCTGGGGCAGGAGTGGCCAGAGGACTTCATGGGGGAGAAGACAGTAACAACAGACAGTATTGATGAAGTTCACCCTGTGCCAGGCACCATACAAGCCATTTATGTATCTTTTCTCATTTGTACTCGCAACAGCCCTTCGCTGTAGGTATTATTAAAATCCTTATTTTGCAGATGAGAAAACAAAAGCTTAAGAAATTTGCCCAAGGTCACACATCAATCAAGCTCCCTCAGCCTCAAATCAACTATGCTTTATACAAATACCTGAACACAGTCTAGGACTGACAACAACTCTAGTACATCCTTTTGTATATTCCTGAGTAGGTGTTTTATCATCTTAAGAGGTTTTTTTTTTTTTGCCAGTCCTGGGCTTGAGCTCAGGGCCTGAGCACTGTCCTTGGAGTTTCTCAAGACTAGAGCTCTACCGCTTGAGCCTCAGCACCACTTCTGGCTTTTTTCTATGTATGTGGTACCAAGGAATCGAACCCGGGTCTTCATGCATGCTAGGCAAGCACTTTAACCACAAGGCCAAACTCCCGGCCCTCATCTTAAGAGTTTTAAGCCTGGAGTGGTAGCACTTACCTACAATCCTAGCCTTCAGAAGGCAGGAGGATCACAAGTTCAAGGCCAACTTGGGCTATATAGCCAGCCTTTCTCAACAAACAAACAAACAAACAAACAAAAACAGGGGCTGGGAGTGTGGCTTAGTGGTAGAGTGCTTGCCTAGCATGCACGAACCTGAGGGTTCGATTCCTCAGTCCTACATATAAAGAAAAAGCCAGAAATGGTGCTGAGGCTCAAGTGGTAGAGCTCTAGACTTGAGAAAGCTCAAGGACAGTGCCCAGGCCCTGAGCTCAAGCCCCATAAATGGCAAAAAAAAAAAAAAAAAGTGAGGTGCTGTGGCTCACACCTGTAATATTAGCTATTCAGGAGGCTGAGATCCAAGGATCTCAGTTCAAAGCCAGCCTGGCACAAAAGCCTGTGAGATTCTTATCTCCAATTAATCTGCCAGAAAACTGAAAATAGCCCTGTGGCACAAGTGGTAGAGTGTCCCTGAAGAGCTCAAGGATAACGCCCAGACCCAGAATTCAAGCCCCATGCCCAACCAAAGGGGGGCATAAAGCTGAGTGTGGTGGCACCCAACTGTCATCACTTTTCTCAGGAGGACTGTGATTGGAGGCCAACCCCGGCAAAAACAAAAGATCCTACCTGAAAAATAATGAAAGCAAAAAGGGCTGGAGATTAGCTCCAGGGATAAGTACTTTCCTCAGAAGTGCCAAGCTCTAGCTAGGCTTTGGTGGTTCACACCTGTAATCCTGGCTATTCAGAATTCTGAGATCTGAGGATCTTGGTTTGAAGCCAGCCCAGGCAGGAAAGTCCATGAGACTCTTATCTCCAATTAACCCACCAGAAAACCAGAAGCGGTGCTGTGACTCCAAGTGGTAGAGCACTAACCTTGAGTGAAAAAGCTCAGGGAGTGATGTGCCTGGACTGAGTTCAAGCCTCACAATTGAACCCCCCCCCAAAAAAGTGCCAAGCCCTGCGTTCAAACTCTAGCTCTACCAAAAAATCAAAGAAAAATAAGTTTTATTCCTGATCTCCATTTGATGAATAAGTGAAATTGAAGTTTAGAGGAGTAATGTGACTTATTTAACTGATATGTATCTGTCACACTTGAATTCAGGCCAGTTCTGACTTCTAGCTAGTGCTCTTGAGGAAACTATGGGGGGGGGGGATAGAAATCCCACCCTGCAAATGAATTGCTAATCTATTTTAGTCTTAATTTGTTTATTGGGAGCCCAGCGTGTGCAAGGTACTATATATACTGCACATGAAGAGTGGGGGGGGGGGCGGGGGAGAGGAACAAATGTCTGCTTGCCTTCAAGCAGCAGGAGAGCAAAACCTTGGAGTTTATTGTCAACAGACTGGGAGTTGCTTTGGTTGGGGGATTTCAGGGGATAAACAATCAAAAGATGTCCTTCCTCTGTCTCTTGTGAAAGACTGCTCTTTTTTTATTTTGTTTTCTAGTGACTGAACTTGAAGGACAGTTAAGGAACTCCCAAGGTCATACACTGAGATGGGCCAGATCTGTCACAGTTGAGGCTCATTTCCTCTCAGGTGAGTTCCTATTATTTTTTTTTGTGCCTCTGTCCTGGGACTTAAACTCAGGGCCTGGGCACTGTCTCTACCTTTTCTCTACCACTGGAACCACTGCTCCATATCCAGCTTTTTGCTTTTTGGTGGTTAATTGGAGAAAAGAATGCCACAGACTTTCCTGCCTGAGCTAGCTTTGAAACTGGATGCTCAGATCTCAGCCTCTTGAATAGCTAGGATTATAGATGTGAACCAACAAGTTTCTCATTCTTTGCCTGAAGAGGACTTCCCTAACCCTGCAAGCTCCTAAGTTCTGGCTGATGTCCCCTCACAACCCAATAGTGCAGAAACATGTTATGTATTCAGTGGCTTGTATTCTTTTCTTTTTATTTTTCCCAGATACCAGCAGCTGAAGAGTTAAGACGTCCCCAGCTCAGGGGATCAGAGGAATTGTCTCTACAGGAAGCCACTCTCCCAGTCCCTAAGGCCTCTGGGGAGGGGGGAAGGGAGAGACTTTTTTAGCTCTTTCCCAGGCTCCTTAGCCTCCCTGGGGATCCAGCTACATGCCAGAGAAATGACCCTTGACCCATAACCCTCCGCAAACCCTCCCCAGCAGGGAAAGACTCTGATCCCCACTCAGGGCCCTCAAGGCACTGGGAGAGTGGGACCCTCCTACTTCCTCACCTCATTTTTTTTTCTTTTCCTCCCACCATCTCATTTATTCCTCTCTGTCCCTCATTCCTGTTCCAGTTACTGTATTCAAATTCCTGAACTTTTTCCTGTACTTCAACTCTAGGCTCCCAGTTCCCTGGTCCCAGGCCCTGTTTGTAATCTAAAAATAAAGAGCCTGTGATTCAAGTAGGCAAGTCCGGAAATAGACAATGTAGCTCAGGCATCCGCCAGGTGGGGAACTAGAAAGGACCCACTAACAGACTCAACAGCCCTGCACCCCCAGGTACAGGAACACAGTTGTTCCTGAGGAGAAAAAAGGCCCAAGGGGAGGATGGAGAAAGTATAAAGAGCATTGTTTGGGGTTAGGGAGCTGTCGGGGGCTCTTCACGGCCTTTTTGTCATTAAGAACGAGTACTATTTTCTACTTTCTCAGCAATTGCTTGGAGTCACGGGAGGCTGCCTGCCTGGAAAGTTAGTTCTGAGCATCCACAGTCAGGACTCAAATCCTAGGAAATCCCTGTAAGATTTGCATCTGTTTCCCTAGGGATATCTTGCTTCACTTCCCAGGAATGGGAAGAGGGCCACTTTGGGCCAGGCTGTTTAGAAAAGTCCATTTCCATACCTCTGCCACCTCCTGGGCCCTCAGCCAGCACAGAAGCCAAAGTGGGTTGGGTTAGCTCTGATCTGCCTGTGTTTCCATTTTGCAACCTAATGGTCATGGGAAAGGAGGGCTCTACTGTAGCCTGAAAGGACACCCAACTCCTCTTTGAGGTTCGGGGTCATAGCTTTGGGGTAGCAGAAAGAATAGAGACTTACCACACTGTACTGAGAATCCTTTCCATACAGAGTCCTCTGTCACTCCTTACTGTGGAGTAAGTAATGAGGAGTGTGGCTCACATTCTTCAAGTACTTACTATGTGCCCATCCTTGGCTAAATGCTACTTTTCCAATACATCATTTTCTCACTCTCAATCGTGTGTGTGTGTGTGTGTGTGTGTGTGTGTGTGTGTGTGTGTGTGTCCATGCTAATCGTAGGGCTTGAACTCAGGGCCTGAGTCCTGTCCTTGCACTTATGTGCTCAAGGCTTGCACTTTACCACTTGAACCTCAGCTCCATTTCTGGCTTTTCAACGGTTAATTGAATATAAAAGTATCATGGACTTTCTTGCTTAGGCTGACTTTGAACCATGATCCTAGATCTCAGCCTCCTGAGTAGCTAGGACTACAGGAATGAGCCACCAGCATCTAGCAAGAAGTTGATTTTTATCATCTTTAATTTACAGATGGAGAAACAGAGACACTGATTGCTCACAGAGCTGATCCTGGAGCCCTTGGGCAAATGCCAAAGCTGAGATTGGAACTCAGGTCAGTTTGACCCCACAGCCTTTGTCCCATAGCCTCAGTGTACTTCATGTGGCTGAAAAGCAAAAACATCTGGAGAGCAAAGGTGTTCCTGAGTCCTAGTGGCTCTGATGGTGTCTCTAGATAGTAGCTTGCTAGAAGCAGCAGTTTTCTTCTACCTGGCCAAAGCTCCCCCATTTCCTGGGCACCAGACTTGGGGGTCAGATAATCTCTGGTTCCCTCTACTCCTGGCCACCTTCACTTTGAACTTCTGGATGGCCGAGAGGCCAGCTGCAGTGGCTCTTGAAGGCTGCCCCACAAACCTCATCCCAGGATCCTTCTAGCATCCCAGAGCCCCTGGCACCTTACAGTAGTCTGCAGTATCCTGCAGGGCCAGCTGACCCTTGCTGACCCCAGACAGGCAGCCTTTGGTGGGTGGCAGCCTCCCAGGAGCAGAAATCCTGTTTTCCTTCCTGTTTCCTTGGGGGAGAGGGGACTGGATGGGTCTGGCATCCTTCAGCACAATTGCAGAGGAGAAAAGACTGATTTAAAAGGCTGCCTCATTCTCCCCTTAGTCATTTCATTCCCAGCTACAGTTAGGCCAGCTCTTGTGCGGTTCTGCCACATCTGGCTTTTGCCTCCTAGAGAAGAATTAGCCCTTAGGCCCTGCAGAAGCTGCCTGGCTCTTCCCAAACCTACTTCGGACAATTCCCAAGAGCAGACCCTCTGGATTGCAGTCCTTTTGGTTGAGACAAAATTAATCTACCACAAGGGAAATATCATGCATGGAAGGAGCTCACCCTTGAAGCTGATAACATAGGAAACCCCCCACATACACATATACTTGTACCAGGACATAAATATATATGTGTGTGAATATATATGAATATATCACCCTTAAAATTGATAATGTAAATAAATACACACATATATATATATATATACTAGTTCATATATATGAATGTGAATATAGATATATCAACCACAAATCTGATACTTTATATCAATTTCTTCCTTCTTTCTCTCCTCCTCTTCCATCTCCATTCCTCCTCCTTCTCCTCCTCATTCTTTTCTTTCCTCACTTCTCTCCCCTCTTCTTATCTGTAATTGTATTATTCTTTTGGGGATTACTGTATACTCAAAGCCTCAGGGATATTAGGCAAGCAGTTTATCCCTGAGCTACATTCCCAGACCCTGTGGACTGGGGATTCTTTATTTTTTGTGCCAGTACTGAGGCTTGAACTTGAGGCCTGGTGCTGTCCTTTAGCTTTTTCACTCAAGGCTGATGCTGTTGATACTTGAACCACAGCTTTACTCTTCTAACTTTTCCCTAGTTAAAGATAAAAGTATCACAGAGTTTCCTGCCCAAGCTGACTTTGAACTAGGATCCCCAGTAGCTCAATAGCTCCTGAGTAGCTAATATGAGCCACCAGGGCCTGGACAGGATATTTTTATTTAATACTCACAATGACTCTAAGACTTATTATTCATTTTCTTTTTAGAGATAAGAAAACTGAAATCAGAGTCTAATCATTAGTCAGTGGTGTAGCTGGGATCTGAACCCAGCCTTCGTTTGCTTAAGAATTTTTTTCACCTATTTTTTTATGACAGTAGTGGGGCTTAAACTCGGACCTGTGCACTGTTCCTGAGCTTTTTCACTCAAGGCTAGCATTCTCCCACTTTGAGCACAGTGCCACTTATGCTTTTCTGGTGGTTAATTTGAAGTAAGAGTCACATGGACTTTCTTACCTAGCTGGCTTTGAACCACAATTCTCACATCTCAGTTTCCTGAGTAGCTAGGATTACCAGTGATTGGCCTCACACTTTGTTTATATTTTATTTCATTTTTCATTATTATTCTCATGCTTGATTGGTTTGGCCATCTGCCTCTCAGGTAAAGTTGGCATTTCCTGAAATTTTGAAACTGCTCCAGGCAGTGCTAGTGTAATAAACCATGTCTAGTAACCTGGTTCAGGCTTTTCTTTAAGCCCCTAATTGGCTGCTAGTCAGCACCTACTTTTCCTATCCAACTCCTCTGATCAGTGGATGCTTTTATGCCCATGAATCACTGTGAGGTCCATCTCATTATAGCAGTTCTCCTACTTTCCCCTTACCTATCAAAAACTCTCATTCCTTTCATATTTGTCATTTAAGCTACGAATTTATATGCTTCCTTTTGTCCTTTTTTTTTTTCTTTTTTTTCTTGTGCTAGTCCTGGGGTTTGAACTCAGGGCTTAGGTGTTATCCATGAGCTTTTTTTTTTTTTTTTTTCCTCAAGGCTAGCTCTCTACCACCTGAGTCCCCATTCCATTTCTGGCTTTTTTAATTGAAGGTAAAATTCTCACAGACTTTCCTGCCTGGCTTGGTCTCAAATGGTGATCCTCAGATCAGTCTTCTGAGTAGCGAGGATTATAGGTGTCAACCACTAGCATCCAGCTCCCTTTGTCTTTTGCTGTTAAGATCTTACCTGATCTTCCTATTATAACCTTATCATACCAGAAAAAATTCCATTCAAACTGCCCATCCCTATTCATACCAGGATGACCCTGATAAATAAATTGAACTCTGGCGCCTTCTCTGCCCACTCTGTTATCTCTAATGTTTCTCTGGTCTGATCTTTCTTGCCCTCCTCTGTCTCTGGTGTTTCTATCACTGCTTTCTTTCCCTGAGCTGATGCCACAAAACCACCCAACACATGTAAGTGTGACTGCCTGGAAAATGTAACCTTCAAAAGCCTGAAGTTGAGTGACAGCAAACAGAACCTTAGAGACCCAGATGTCACCTAGAGCTTATAGGGACTCAGCAGCAGAAAGTTGGGTACACAGCGAGATGAGAGAGAGAGAGAGACGGGTGAGAATGATCAAAAGAAATGAACTGGAGGGAGAACAGGAAAATGGAGTAAGTGATACTGATTTGGCTAGGCCAAAAGAATCCTTGCCTGTCAGCGTGGGAAGGCCTTCAGAGATCAGCCAGTGTAGGAGTGGCACAAAGTCCAGAGCTAATGTGGAATGATGAGCAGCCGCTGTCTTGAGTGCCTCCTGAGACGAGAATTGCAGTTGTTGACTAGCAATGTCTACTATAGCCATTGGATCAGAAAGAGTGGCTTGTGTGCTAGAATCCCTCTCTGCTAGCAATTGCCTAGCAATTACCAGTTCTGGGGTTTAAACTCAGGATCTGAGTGCTGTCTCTGAGTCTTTGTGTTCAAAGCTAATCACTCTACCATTTGGTCCATAGCTTTTTGTGGTTAATTGGTGATAAAGGTCACTGACTTTCCTGCTTGGAGCTGGCTTCAAACTGTGATCCTCAGCTCTCAGCCTCTTGAGGGCTGGAATTACAGGCATGAGCCACTGGGCCCAATGTCCTGGCTGAGTTTGCAAGTTCTTTATTGCAAAGCAACTGAGGAGCTCAGTAGAGAAGGTTTTGTCTAGGGTTTACACAGTGAGTTGCAGACAGATCTCAAGCTGCTTGCTATCCCTGAAAACCCAAGTGGAGTTTCAAAACTAGAGACAGTCAACAGACTCAGGGAGAGTGGGAAGTTGGGAAGTCCCATGTGGGGGAATACCAGTAAAGGCACAGGTGATGGAAGATGTGGGGCAGATGGTGGGCGTGTCACAGACTGGACTGTGGCAAATGCTCTGTTTTCACTGAATGGTTAGCTAACTGGATCTGCCCAGCACTCAGTACCTCTATCATCCTCTTTCACCCAACCTTGACTTCCCCCCACCCCCAATGATGAAAAGGTGAATCCACCAAGGAAGGCCTTAGTTTTCTTCAGAGAGTGAGAAAGCACTGAGAGGGAGAGGAAAGGCAGGGAGAATGGGTCTAAGGAGGGGTGGCAGCCACAGGGGTAGAGGCTTTGACCTGCATGGCCAGAGACTGCAGTAAGGGGGGGCACCTGAAAGAAGGCAGCAATTAGGAGCTGATAGCTGAGCTGGAGGTGAGCAGGGAACACCTGCATGGTTTGGCCTGGGGGCCAAAGGAGAAGAAAGAACCTCCAGGTGAAGGAAGCTGCAGAGCAGGGATAATGACACCCTGACAAGGCATCAGGAGCTTGGAGTCCAGCCCAGCCAGGCTGTAGGCACAGCAAAGCCATCAGTAAGCCACCATGTACCACCCAGAGGCTGAGAATTCAGGCAGGAGGGGAAGGGACAGAGATGGTCCAGGCTCTGCACAGCTTTGGAAGTTTGTCGTGAGTTTCTGCCTTTCTCTTTTTCTGTCTCTGGGAACCCCTTCGTACTGAATCATCCATCCAGTGGCTGCTAGGAAAAGAAACTGGGTTATCAGGCTGTCCCAAGAGCAGAGACTCAACGTGTACCTCATACCCAGTTTTCCACGTGAGAAAACAGACCCAGAGAGGTAAAAATGGCTCCAGAGTCAGTACATGGATTGGACATGTGTTTGTTGCCTCACCCTGAGCTTCTGGTGAGCATTACCACACCCCCTGCTTTCTCCCTTCCCCCCTGCCTCCGACACATCTTCATCCCTGCCGAGGAGTCACCCCTTTCCAGGGTCTGTTTACAGAGGACTGCAATCTTAACCTTCCTTACCCCAAGATCTAAGCTGGGGACATCTGACTGGGATTTGGTCAATCTGTGCTTTCATCTTCAGGCCACAATGACTGGACAGAACTAGATTATCAGCCCTTGATAATCAGGAAAGTCTGCTTTCTTTCTGTGGGTTTGCTACATTGGAAGGTGCAGGCCTGGGGCTACTTAAAGCATTTGGAGTGGGACTATCAGAGAGTAAAGCAAAGGAGAGTGGACCCAAGTGAGAGAGAGTCAAGTGCCAGATGACATTGCCTGAGTCTCTCGATCCAGCTGGCCTGAAGTCTATCCTTGAGCTTTCAGCATAAAAAGCTTATACCAGTTGGATTTCTGTCATTTACATTTACGAGATTCTAAGTCAGTTAGAAAAACAGATGGAGCGATATCTCTCTCCATCCAGAGGCAGAAACAACTGCAAGCATGAGGACCTGGTGATGGGAGGGCATAGTGTGTGTGGAGAGGAGTCCATTATGATCATTGAGCAGACATCTGGGAGTGAAACAGGAATACCAAAATTCACTGGGAAGAACACAGAGCAGAACAATCCAGGACTGGTACAAACACTGGCTCTATGCTGGCTATCAGTCTGTCAACATCTCAACCATAGTCAAGCCCTAATCGGCGCAGGATGTGGTCTCCATGGGGACTGGGAGGAAGATAGATCGGTTGGAATTTGTCTGGAGAATCAACATCCAACGGATGTTCCTAACTAACAGCTCTCATGAGGTCAACTTTATTCTAAGGCCCATCTTTAGAGATGAATGAACAAACCACTGCTTCTCTCATGCTTGGACTCTTTCCTCCACTCCACCCTTTCCTTATCAGATGTCCCCAGATCTCATCTAACTACAGTGTACGAAACTGAGTGATAAACAGGAGACGGAAGGAAGAAAGAACTAAGCAGACTAGGTTGCTCAGCTATACATGTCATGGGATGCAACCCCTGAGGGTGACCTCTAAACCCCTCATTCTCTAGGAGCCACACACTTCCCCACCTCCTGGGGCCCCCACCACAGCTTAGTCTGATACTGTGGGAGGTGCCAGGCAGGGAAGGGAATGATGCAAGGAAGTCATGCCTGGCATTGATAAGAAACTCCCTTCCTTGTTCCAGGCACTGCGAAATTTGTGCTGGCTGGGGATCCTCAGAGAGAGTCTTGGCCTGAAGAAAGAGAGGGTAACAGCTCTGGTCATAGTGTCCAGAAGCGGTCTTCCTCTTCCCCGCCTTTTCTCACTTCCTTTCCCTGGGAAATAATCCATACCATGGAAAACATTAACTATGTAAATAAAATACATGTGTAATATACTTGTGTGTATGTAAATGTATATATATCAAAATTCAAGGTATTATAAACTCCTTCTTCATATAGAGTGCTTTTCTGGCCAGCAAAGTGAGTTGTGGCTCACCTTTTCCTAGAACTACATGGTGATCTAGTTTTGTTCATTTACTCCCTTGGATAGGCATTTAGGTTATATCTGATTTTTTTTAATAGCAAAAAAGAATATCTAATAGATATCCATGAGGCTTTCTTGATTATTTATTCCTAGAAGTGAAGATCCAAGAGATACAAAATATATAGGAATTTTTCATTTTGAGAGAATCTAAATGGAGGTATGGCTCAACTCTAGTACCACAAGAAAAGAAAGAAGGAAGGAAGGAAGGGAAGGCAGGCAGGCAGGAAAAAAGGAAGAAAGGAAGGAAATACTCTGCCAAGTTAAAGTGCAGACCTTTTTCCTGTGAAGTATCCTTCCCTATCCCTGGCACTGAATCAAAGATAAAAGATATCCAAGTAGAAAGATGGCTTCTCATTGAGACATAGTCAGATTCTTCCTAGGTGACACCAGTTATGTCACTTAACCTCTCTGAGTGTAGGAATCCCAAGAGCTGCTTCACATAGCTGTTTCAAGAATCAAATGGTGCCCTCAAGGCCCAGCCTCAAGCTGGGAGCTGACATGCAAGCTGTTGGCCCACATTAGTTTTTTTTCTCCATTAGCTCTTTCCTCAAGCCCCAGGACTAACACACACACAAATGTACACTATTACTTTTTTCTTTTTGGCCAGTCCTGGGCTTGAGGTCAGGGTCTGAGCACTGTCCTAGGGCATTCTCAAGGCTAGTGTTCTGCCACTTGAGCCACAGTGCCACTTCTGGCTTTTTCTATGCATATGGTACCGAGGAGAGGAATTGAACCCAGGTCTTCATGTATGCTAGGCAAGCACTCTACTACTAGGACAAACTCCTAGCCCCACACTATTACTTTTGAGTGAGACCAAATGCATCAAAATTTACTAATTGATATAATCAAATAAATACAAAGGACAAATGTTTCATATTATAAAATAAAAATAGTATTAATCATATAAGTATCAAAATACATTATAGCTATTTATGAAGATGGCAAAAGGGAATCTCACTGAGCCAGGTGTCAGTTGCTTATGCAATCTTAGCTATTCAGTAGGCTGAGATCCAGAGGATCATGGTCCAAAGCCAGCCCGATCAGAAAAGTCCACCAGACTCCATTTCCAAAAAACCCAGCAGAAAGCCAAGCTGGAGGCATGGCTCAGATGGTAGAGCACTAGCCAAGTAGGCGAGCAAACTGAGGTAGCATGAGACCTTGAAATAAAAGGAATCTCACTGAAAGTTGTTAAGCAAGAAAGGTTACAGGATAGGAAAAGAGAAAGCAATAGAAGAGATTCTTCTTTTTTTCTTTCTTTTTTGCTGGTCCTGGGGCTTGAACTCAGGGCCTGGGCACTATCCTTGGGCTTTCTCAAGGCTAGCATTCTACCACTTGAGCCACAGCACCACTTTGAGCTTTTGTATGTGTGTGTACCGAGGAATTGAACCCAGGGCTTTGTTCATGCTAGGTGAGCACTCTACCACTAGGCCATACTCTAGACCCTAGAAAAGGTTATTCTTAGTGAAGATTCTTTTTTTTTTTGTTTTGGCCAGTCCTGAGCTCTTTTGCCGAGTGCTCCACACAATACCACTTACAGTTTTCTGATGGCTAATTGAAGATAAAGAGCCTCAAGGACTTTCCTGCCCAGATTGGCTTCGAACTGTGATCCCCAGATCTCAACTTTCTCAGTAGCTAGGATTACAGGTATAAGCCACTGGCACCTGGTTTTAGAACCTTATTTATTTATTTATTTATTTATTTATTTATTTATTTATTGCTTGCTTGCCAGTCCTAGGGCCTTAACTCAGGGCCTGAGCACTGTTCTTGTTTTTTTTCCTCAAGGCTAGCCCTCTGCTACTTGAGCCACAGCTTTTCTATGTAAGTGGTATCGAGGAATCAAACTGGGGTCTTCATGCATCCTAGGCACTCTACCAGTAAGCCAAAATCCCAGCTTAGAATCTTATTCTTATTAGAAATTATTCTTATAATAGATGCATATGCAAATAAAGATATTCAGTCCTGTTTTGTTTTATTTTGTTTTTTTTTTTTTTTATAATTGGTTAGTGCAAGGGCTTGCGAAGCCCCTGAGGTCTTTTGCTCAAGGCTAGCACTTTGAGCCATAATGCCACTTCCGGTTTTTAAGTGGTTAGTTGCAGGGGCCTTTCCTGCCTGGTGGACTTTGAACCAAGATTCTCAGGTCTGATACTCCTGAGTAGCTAGAATGATAGGATTACAGCACCGGTGCCTAGGTTTTTTTCCAGTTGGGCTGTACTAGTGATTAAAGGAAGGATCTGTGCTTGGTAGCCATGCTTCTAGGCCCTTTGTTTTATATTTTATGTCTGAGATAGGGGTTATAGGTAAGAGCTATCACACCCAATCCTCCAGTGCCATCTTCTTCACTGCCTCTAAAAGCAGAGGTAAATCAAGTGTATGCTTTCTTTGTTGGTTTTGCAGTGCTGGGGATGGAACCCAGAACCTCCCGCCTAAGGGCAAGAGTGAATTCCAGTGGATGGGTTTTGCTAACAGCAGTCTGGGAAGAGAGGGCTGTGCAAAACGGGTGCTATTATCCGCAGAATGCTTTCTCATGTCTCCCCAGAGACTTCTGTATCCTGATTATTTCCTAGTTCCTGCTTCCTGGATGCTGGGTGGCTGGGATCTTCTGGCTCTTGGCCTTGTTCAGCTTCTCACAGTGCCAGCCTGGCTTTCTGCCCAGGCTCCACTCACAAGTTCTGATGCTGACCCTGAAGGCGTCCTCCCATTCAGCCATCAGACAGGGGCCCAGGCTAGTAGAGGAACCCACAGGAAATCTGCATGAAAGCCAAGCACTCTACCCAGTTCCACTAGAGCACAGTGGCTGAGACAGTTTTCCCTGTGTACCTGAGCTCGACCGAAGGAGGAAAGAGGATGATAGATCAGTGTTTGCACTTAAGAGACAGGAGGAGGGAAGGGGCTGTATGGACCGATGAGGGGGTGCAACAGGAAAACACATACAGAGAGGTCCTTTTCAGAGAGGTGTTAGCTTTAGAGCCCCGTGTAGCAGATGAGAACACTGGGAGGTGTTCAGCTCTGGAAGCTGCTTTAGAATGAGGAAGACTTGGAATGGAAACCCAGGACTGCCTGCCTGCCTGCCTGCTAAATTGGTGTTTTGTGTTCTTTCTAAGGGCTCACCCGCATCCTCCAGCACCTACATTCAGCTCTTCTAGGCTGTGCATCCAAGCCCCAGCTTCTTTCAAACAACCAGCCTCCACCTCCACCTCCATCTCCATCTTCCAGTCATGCTCACTCACTCCTCCCTGGGTTTGGAAATCAGCCACAGGCTTGTTTTCCTTCCACATGAGGGAGAGAAAATGGTCTCATTCCCCACCCCCAGGTCTTTCCATCCTCTCATCCATCCAAACCTAAGCATCTTTCTCTGTTTCCCCTCCCTCCTCTCTTCTTGTTTTTTCCCCCTTCTGTTTATCCATCACCACAATCCACCCCCCTTCCTTCTTGCCTGTAGGTTCTGTGGCTATAATCAAATCATAACTTTTATTAAATTTAAGATTACTTTTTAATGGAATCAATTTCTTGTGTGGTGCTTCTCTGCCTGCCCGCGGGCTCCGCCGGCTCTGTGCTCAGCATCCCCACCCGCGCGATTGTCTCTGCCGCTGGCGTTTCTGGCTAAGCTGCCTCCCAAGGAGGGGCAGGTCTGCCATCCCTAAACATCCACACAGAAACACACACGCACACATGCACGCACACACACCAGGTTGCACCTTCTTTCAAATCCCCAGGCATGCAACCATCAAACTCTAGGAGCCTACCCCCCACCCCCAACCCCAGGAGTGATGGGGGCTGGGAGCCAGGCTAGAGGAGGTAGGCACAAGACGGGGGAGCTACAGAGAGAAAGACTACAGTGGAAAAACAAACAGGAGCCGAGCAGACATTTCTCAGCCTGTTAATTTCCTACAGTTCTGTTTTCCAGCCTCAGAAACAAGCTGGTTTCTATGCATCTACCCACTTCCCTCTGACTGAATTGCACAGCTGGTAAGCCCTAAGTTGTGGGAGGAGAGGAGGAGTCCAGAGGAGCAGAAGGAGACTTGGGTCTTCATTTAATCTAACAAGGTACAGGTCTGGGCCCAGTGCCCTTGGTTCATACCTGTAATCATAGCTCGTCAGGAGGCTGAAGTCTGAGAAAATCCTGGTTCAAAGCCAACACGGGCAGAGAAGTCCAGGACACTCTTATGTTCAATTAACAACAAAACCTCAGAAGTTGAGCTGTGGCTCAAGTGGTAGAATCCTAGCCTTGATCAAAAAAAAGCTCAGGGAGGGGACCCAGGCCCTGAGTTAAGCGTCTGCATGTGGGAGTGCACACAGAGTTCAGGCACAATGATGAAGAAATTCATCTGACCCGGTGACTCCTCCCAACCCCCACCCCTAAAGTGAAGTCCACTTGGATTATTATTATTATTTTTTTTAACAATATGGACCAGCCTAGACCTACAGGACTAGTCCACAAGAAGAAGGAAGCCAGGGGTGCTACAGGTGGGAGAGGAATCAGAGAAGGTGAGTTAGGTGAGTGGTGAGGTAAGCAGTGAGACACAATAGATGGTATCTGCTGACTCAGCAGAGACTTGGCCATCTCCTCACTTTGTCTGGGCAGCTCTGGGCTCTGATCCAGTCCCCAGAGGCTCTTTGATCAGTCTCAGGTAGACAGAAGCTCATGGATGGACAGGTGGGTCTGAGAACTTAGGGGAGCCATCTTGGCCATACAAACTCTCCTTGTCTCAGCACACTTCATTTGCTGAAAGGCAAGAGGAAAACCTCAATCAAGTGGGTGGTGAAGAATTTAGTGAAAAACACTCAGCCTTTGGCACTACTCTGAACTTCCAAGGACCAACAAGCCAGTCCTGGCTTTGCATCCCTTCTTGGCTTTTTCTGTTTCTGTGGAACCGGAGAATTGAATCTAGGGCTTCATGCATGCTAGGCAAGCACTCTATTACTAGGCCATGCTCCCAGCCCCTTTGAATCCCTTCTGGAACTGCATAAAAAAGGAAGAACTCTGCAGAGCTAGCCCAGCTAGCATTTGTTGATTTGGGAGACTTCACAGGATTCTGGAATCCTGAGACAAGGTCTAACCAAGGGCAAGTTTATAAAGATTTAATTAGGCACTGTACATAGGAGACCTTTGCTCCTATTCTTTTTTTTTTTTTTTTTCCCAGTCTTAGAGCTTGAACTCTGGATCTGGGTACTGTCCCCAAGTTTCTTTTGCTCAAAGCAAATACTCTTCCACTTGAGTCACAGTGCCACTTCTGGCTTTTTTGAGTAATTTATTGGAGATAAGAGTCTGACCAACATTCCTACCTGGGTTGGCTTGGAACTGAGATGCTCAAATCTCAGCCTCTTGAGTAGCTAGCCATCAGCACCTAGCTTGCTACCTATTCTCATCCTCCAACCTGAGGAAGATGAAAGAGACTGGTAAAGAGTATAAAGAGGGGACAGAATGCAAAACAGCTGATTTTGCTGGTGAAACATATTTACCCAAGCTCTATAACCAGATTCTGCTGGCCACAGCGCTCTGGAGCCTGATTGCTGCCTCCAGATGAGGGGCAGATACAGACTCCTCCCCCAGGCAGGAACTTACCTCTCTTGGCCTTGCTATCACCCTGGAAGGAGGCTAGTACAGCCTGCTCAGCATCCTCCACAGCCATTTGACCCTTGCTTACAGTCATACCTGCTGGATCTACACCTGCACCCACATACCTATAAGGACTTGTTGGGGCCTGGATGTTCCCACAGGGCCAGTATGAGTCATGCACAGTGTTTTACTGCCCAGGGGGGATTTCTGAGGTTTAAACAACATCCTATCCAGCTCTCATTTCACTCACAAGGCAACTGAAGTGTAGATGGACGTGAATGGAAGTCACACAGGATAAATGATAAAGCCACACCAAAGACTCCTGAATCTTTCCAGTGCTGCCTACAGTGCTTTGGGGCCCTAACTCCGGATGTAACATCATATGTACCTTTAGTTGTACTTCTTTGCAAAGGGCTTGTTGTAGTTGGGCGCCAGCGGTTCATACTTGTAATCCTAGCTACTCAGGAGGCTGAGATCTGTCCGGGCACGAAAGTCTGGGATACTCTTATCTCCAATTAACCACCAGAAAACCAGAAGTGACGATGTGGCACAAAGTGGTAGAGCACTAGCTTTCCTGAAGAGCTAGGGCCAGTGCCCAGGCCCAGAGTTCAAACTCTATGACTGAAAATAAACCAAAAACAAAAACAATAACACATAATGATTTATTACATAGACATAATGATTTATTACATAAATTAATATGTATCTGTGACATAAAAACCCTCAGCCTAATTTTAATTATGTCCCAAAATCTAAGAGCCAGTGATTGTATATAGAGATTCCCTTCTTGAATACTTACTTGTTAAACATGTCATTTGAAATATGATGTAAAAATCAATGTTAATAAATTCTTTAATAAAAAAACAATAACAAAGGGTTTACTGTGAGCCAAGTATTTGTGTGTGTGTGTGTGTGTGTGTGTGTGTGTGTGTGTGTGCTATTACTCATGCTTGAACTCAGAACCTGGGTTCTATCCCTCAGGTTCTGTTGTTTTTGGTGGTGGTGGTTCTGGGGCTTGAACTCAGGACCTAAGCAGTGTCCCTGAGTTTTCAAACAAGGCAGGTGCTCTATCACTCTGAGCCATAGTGCCACTCCTGTTTTGGTGGTTAATTGGAGATAAGAGTCTCACAGACTTTCCTGTCTAGCTGACTTTGAACTGTGATCCTCATATCTCAGCCTCCAGGATTACAGGCCTGAGCCACTAGCACCTGCTTATCCTTAGTTTTCTTCCACTCAAGGTGTGTGGTCTACTACTTAAGCCTTACCTCTACTTCTTTTTTTAAATTTTTTTTGTCAGTTGTGGAGCTTGAACTCAGAGCTTAGGTGCTGTCCTTAAGCCACTCTGTACTCAAGGCTAGTGCTCTACCATTTGAGCCACAGTGCCACTTCTGGGCTTTGAGCAGTTAATTGGAGATAAGAGACTCTTGGGGACTGTTCTGCCCCAAGTGGCTTTGAACCATGATTCTTAGACCTCAGCCTCCTGAGTATCTAGGATTACAGGCTATTTTTTTTTAATTTTTACTTTTATAGACAGTGTCTTGCTATGTAGGCCAGGCTAGTGTGACCCTCCTGTCTTGGCCTACCAAGTGCTGGGATTACAGGTTTGTACCATCATACTGAGTGTGATGAGTATAAGCTAGATGCTATTATGATTCTCATTTTATAGATGGAAAAGCTGAGGCTCAGAGAGGTTAATAACTTAAGATGGTAGTAGATGTCCTTTTTTACTTCATTTTATTTATTTATTTTTTTGGTGGCTCTGGGGATTGAACCCAGAGTCCCTTGCCAACAAAGTAAGAAGCCCTGTCACTAAGTCACACCCTGGGGCTGGAATTGGAAACCAGAATGGAGGCAAGTTCTCTAACACTAGAGCTATGCTTAAGCCATGCCTCTAGCCCAGCATCTGGGATCTTCACTGTTATGCTATGTTTTCTGGAAGCTTCATCTTGTGTTTTTCTTCCTTTCTCTTGTCTTTCATGTTCACGTTGTTGCCATCATCACCTTCACAATTCATCATTTTCTCATTTCTCAGGTCAGTGTAAGCCAGATAATCACTCTGGACCCAAAGACAGGCTCAGCACTACTAGTTACCGCCCCTTCCCTTTATCTACCTCTCCTTCAGCATCTCCACACCCACTCTCATCATCACCATCACCTTCACCACTCCCTGATTACAATGACTGTGTACTCATAGATCAGTGTTGACCTAGCACCTACCATGGGACAGGAGAGAATCTCAGGCTGAGCCACATATACATACTCCAGTGAAGCCACAAAGTCACAATGTGGGAAGATACTCTCTGAATGTGGGAAGATACTCTGGAAATAAGGTCAGCGATATAGGGTGGGAAGTGGAAGGCGAAGTTTCAAATAGCCAAAGAATCTCTGTTGAGGGATATTAATCACTGGCCAAGGAGATTGCTTGTCATCTTTCAATATCTATAGAAGTAACAAGCCTCCAGAGAGGGGGGCAAAGCTCCAAGGGAAAAGAACACCGGCAGATGCTGTGCCTAGCCCAGACCTGCCGGAGAGCCACAGACAGCTTCTACCGACTTTGGGTGTAGGCCAGTGCCCCATCTTCTACAGTCACAGTAGCTCTTGCAGCCTCAGGAAACCAGCAGTAACAAGCAATACTGTCCAGGAGTTTTAAGATTGATTATTTCTCCTAGTCCAAACCCCACCCACCTCCCAGCCCACCAAGCTTTCTAGTTGGCTCCTGTGTCAGTGGCTAGCTGTGCCACCAGCTTGCACAAGAACTAGGGAGAGATGGCAGATCAGAGCCTCCACCCCAAATTCCAGCCAAGGCCCTAGAACTCCCAGGACCTGGAGGGCTTTTCCCCCCTTGGTTGTGTTTGGAATTGGCTGGTTTTCTGGGCACCAGGCCCAGCTCAGTTTAATTTTTGTTTATTTTTATGTACAGATTCTCTTCTGTTTGGGGAAGAGCTTTGTGTAAATTATTATTATTTATATGATAAAGAATAAATCACACCAAATAAAAAAACCCACAATCTCTTCTTCTCAATAGAATTACTAAATTAGGGGCTGAAAAGAACAGCCGATATACTGGGGTTTGGTTTCAGGAAGGCTTTGGACATGGATTCTCACGAAATGTCTTAGTAAATGGGTTCTGTTATCCTGGATTTGATGCTAAGCACAGCCGGCAGAGACATCTAGGGCCTCCCAGGAAGACTGCTTGGGTTCAGGCACAAGGTACCCACATCCTGGTGCTCCACACATCCCATCCCTTGAGAGATTAGTTGGGCACTTGGAAGTGATTTACTAACCCGGAATGGGGAAAGAACAGGGGAAACAGAGGAGCTGGAGATTCTTGCCAGAAACATAATCAAATGCCCTGAATTGGGATGGGGGTAGGGTACATAGGAGTTACTTGAATAGTGGCATTATTACATCAGGGGAAAATGAGCCAATCACTTCTTTGCCTATTCATGAAATTTGCATGCTTTAAATCTATTGGTTGGAATGAAATGAGTCAGGAGGCAGGGATGCAGATGGGCAGAGGACCAACTTGGCCCTGAGGGTGTCCCTAAGTGGCCCCCATCCCCAGCCAGGGTAGGAAGAACAGCAATTCACCAAAAGTACTATTACCCTCCCCCCATCCCTATCCCTCCCCTCCAGCTCTTCATCCCCAACCATTTTTTCATACTAAGGAAGGACACACACAAGGCAGGGAATTCTTCTGTTTCTGGAACTAATATCCCAAAGGTTTAGAGGGAAAAGTCAGTAATAGCTGGCAAATTTTGTTGTTGTTTTTCATCTCTGATCTAGAAGTTTAAGCTACCAGAGATTTTTACAAAGCAGATTATGGCTGGGGATATAGTCAGTGGTAGAGTGCTTGCCTAGTGTGTATGAGGCCCAGGGCTTGATCCTCAGCACTGCAAAAACAGGATAAGGCAGCACTGCCTACCAGCTTTTTGTTCAAACTGTTTCCTTCTCCCACCTGCCCATCCTAGTTGCACTTGCTTTAAGATACTACCACAAACACTGTGTTACACTCGATCATCCACCCTGACCCTTAATAGCTGTGAATGCAAATTAATTCATCTTTCCTGAACCTTAGTTTGAATATCTATAAATGAGATTAAAATAGTTCCCTCCCTCTCTCTCTCTCTCTCTCTCTCTCTCTCTCTCTCTCTCTCTCTCTCTCTCTCTCACACACACACACACACACACACACACACACACACACAGAGGAGTAAGAGAGAAACATCTATGTAAAAAGTGCCCAATGCTGCTGGATGCTGGTAGCTCACACCTGTAATCTTAGCTACTCAGGAGGCTGAGATCTGAAGCCTGTGGTTCAAAGCCAGTCCAGACAAGAAAGTCTTATTAGACTCTTTTCTCTAAGTAATCACTGAAGGAAGTAGAACTGTGGTCAAAGTATAGAGTGGCTAGCCTAAAGTGAAAAAGCTCAGGGAATGTGCCCAGGCCCAGAGTTCAAGCCCCATGACCAAAAAAATAAAATAAAATAAAAATTATCCCAGGCTATAGGTATCATGCCAGAACCTAGCATAAGGAAAGCCCCATCTTAGAGCCTTAGCACACATACATACATAATACATAATACATACATACACATACATTTTAAGTTAAAATTAAGAGTTAGCTGGCTGCCTGTGGCTCACACCTATAATCCTAGCTATTAAAGAGGCTGAGATCTGCGGATCATAATTTGAAGCTGGTCTGGGCAGAAAAGTATGTGAAAGTCTTATCTTCCATTAAAGATCATAAGCTATGGCTTAAATGGTAAAGAACCAGCCTTGAGCAAAAAAAGTGTAGGGACAGGGGCCTGGTCCTGATTTCAAACTCTACTATCAGCATATAGTTATGGAGCTAGTCAAGTTTGCACAAGTCAAGAGCCCTAGAAAATACCACTACACTTGAGTCTGTGTGGCACACACACAGTGCAGGGCCCTGCCATTCCTAGTATAGTAGGATACAAAGTATAACAGGAAGCAGGCTGGGGACAAGGACAGTAGGAGTAGGAGACGGAGGCGGGAAATACCTGGCACTTGGCAAGGGCTTTACCATTTTCTGGCCACATAGATCAATATCTCTACTGCCTCTCTGGTAGAACATTGAATATTCCACCCTCGTTTTCGATTAGCCACCAGTGAATCTGACCCATATCTGCTTGTCCATGTCCTCCTCATCCAGTTAGTGGGGTTTGACTAGCTAGACTGGTACAGTGAACCGCTGGGGTCCTTGACTCTGACTTGACTAAGAAGCCCTTGGTGGGGCCCATGTAGGTGAGGGGGGTGTCCCAGTGACTGGACACCCATACACTTGTCCATTTGTATCTATATATTTATATCCATATGCCTGGGATGAACACTGGTCCTTTTACCATATTATACATTTAGTAACTCATTCATTTGCTCTTTATTTATCAAAGTCCTACTATGTGCCAGTATTATGCTATTAAATGGTAGTCACTACTGCCCTGGCTGAATTTTTCTCTGGTATCCTCTCTGTGATAGAGTTGGTAACTGAAGAGGAGGCTGGATTGGCCTTCTCTCCACCATGACTAGGGAAGAGGGCCACTTGGAGACATGCTCAGTACCACACAGGGCTCCTGCTCATCTGCATCCCAGCCTCCTGCCTCATTTCATTCCAACCAATAGGCTTGAAGCATGCAAATTTCATGAGGAGGCAAAATTCCTACCCATACCAAGCTTATTTTCTAGAGTGTATGTGGGAGAATAACAGTAAACATTCCAAGAGATAAATAATTTAATTTTAGGTTTGTGAATGCTATAAAAATAATAAAACTAGCTAAAGGGATAGAGACCAATGGTGCATGTAGAAGGCGTCCCTTTACAGCAGATGGCTATAGTGGTTTGGCCAAAGACCTGCATGATGAAGGGGAAAAAACAACCGGCCTCAGAAAATTCTAGAAACAGCCACCTAGACAGAGGGACAGTGAATGCAGACTTGGACTACTTCAAGATCAGTGATTCTAGGGACCTATGTCTTTTCTTGAGACAGTCAATCATTTTTTATTGTACATACATGTCTTTCCACTACCCTTAGAATCAAGCTCTTTCTTAGTGCTGCTCTGAAACCCCACCCCTAACAATCTCACAGCTCTCTAACCCCAGTGTCCTCTAGTTCCTTGAATAAGAACATACTCTCCAGCCACAGAGCCCTTGCATAATCTGTTTTCACCATCTCCAGTGCTGTCCATTCCCCTCTTTAGTTAAGTCCTACTTCCTCTATATGAAGAGAAGCCTGGGGTGGGTTACTTCTCTACTTTCCACATGAACCAGATTCCTTTGTTAGCCCTTTTCATATGGCCAATTTCCTGTACCACAGCCCCCATCTCATGTGAGCTCCCTGCATTAATCCCCATGCTTATCTGATATCAGTATCTAACTTTCCTAGCAGAATTCCAAACCCCAGGAGAGCTGGGAATTTGGTACTAGGCCTGGTACCTACCGGGAAGGTATGCTGAATTGAACACTTGGGGTTGGGGGGCATGGAACTTAGGCACGGCAAGGTATGGGGAGAAACTCTGGTGGGAAGCCAGAGAGGAAAGGCACTCAAAACCTCTGAGTAGTAGGGGTTAGGAGAAGAGATCAGAGGTGAGGAGAAAGTCCCAGTCTCACTAACCTTCAAATTCCACTACATATCTGGTTAGCTGCCAGAGGAAGGCCCTGTAATCAGCAAGAGCTTTCAGGAGTAGAATGTGTTTCTTGAGAGGTCCTTGGAGGTCTGTAAGCAGGGGGAAGGGCCAGTGGAGAGTGTTCATTCTAAGACTTAGGTGGGCTACCGGCAGATCACACAGCTAGCTGGACTTCCCAACTGTAAGGTGGGCGCCCCCGAGTGGCACTGTGAGGCAGGGTCATTTTCAGCCTCCTCCAGGAGCCCAGCCTTGGGGCTGCTCCCCCTCCTCCAGCCCAGGCTCTGCAGGGGGAGGAGGGAGGGGAAGGGAGGGGGGCGGCTCTTCCGATGTCTTAAGTGGCTCCGCAGCTGGAGCAATGGTGCGTATTTTAAGTGGAGTTTACAGACAATGGATCTCTCTAGGGCTTGGAGGGGAAGGAAGCTGAAATTCAGGACCATTCTGTAAATTCCCAAGTTCTTTGTATCCATTGTGTAGGGGAACAATATTGTTTGTTGGGCTTATTCAGTCCAGGTGGGGGGTGGAGGAGATAGTTCTTGAAGGGGTGGGGCTGCTTGGGGATAGGAGGGGCTCGTGGAATGCTGGGGAGGCTCATGGAATGTTGGGGGGGGTGAGTCTCAAAGGAGCTGCAGGACTGGCTGGGTGGGTTTGTGTTCCAGGCTGAATGGCTTCCCCTCACAGACCACCCCTTCTCCACCAGTGACTTCTTACTCTTCCCCAGGGATTCCAAGCCTCGGGGCTCCTGACCTTGATGGGTTTCCCAAGGGCTGCACACCCCAAGGTGGGGGTCCCCACCTCCACCAGGCCTCACCTGCGGACAGTATTTCCAGGGAAACGGGTACTGGCCAGAGAGGGTCTTCACGGCTCTGCCAGGTCAGATGTTCCTTGAAGCAAAGCTAGTATCCTCTCCTGAGCACCATGCTTCTCTTCAAGGTCGGCTCCAGTCTGGTCCCCATCCAAGGCTGCATCTGTAGATCAAAGGCAAGTGAGATGGAACATGAACCTAGGCTGGGTCTCAGAGTCTTATTAATTAGACTATACATCAGGACCCTGATGAGAGAAAGGGCGAGGGAGGGAGGGCTGGAGGAAGGAAGGAAGGAAGGAAGGAAGGAAGGAAGGAAGGAAGGAAGGAAGGAAGGAAGGAAGGATAGAAGGATAGAAATCCCTACTTTTAAAAAAGAACTTTTTTAAATTTCTCTGTTCTGGGATTGAACTCAGCCTCACTTCCAACCTCACCAGTGTTTTAACATCAAGTTGCACACTCTATGTCAATAATTCTCTCTCTCTCTCTCTCTCTCTCTCTCTCTCTCTCTCTCTCTCTCTCTCTCTCTCTCTCTCTCTCTCTCTCTCTCCTTCCTCCCTCCCTCTTTCTCCATCCCTCCCTCCCTCCCTTAAGGATTAATCTGTTGCTAGATCTTGGGCATATGATTTTACACTGTCTTGCTTTCCCATGTCAACATCTCTGAACCTCAGTTTCCTGTTTGGAGAATAGACAACTCTAATACCTACCTCAGTGGGAAGCTATGAGGGTTAAATGAAATAATTCAACCTCTAGCTCTGTGTCTGGAACGGGGTGGGGGGGGGCTATAAGAGCCATACACCTGTATGTAATTACTGTCTCATCTTTCAGAGGTGGAAATCAAGGCTTAGAGGCGGTAAGCCTCACACAGTGAATTAATGAGGGCGTTAGAATCAAGCTGGCTGGGCTGAAGCCGTTGCTGACCACACTTGCTCAGGGCCTCCAGCAGAGATGGGGTTGCAGCTTGTTCTGCACAGGGCTCTCCTGACTCCAGTGGCATCTGCCAAAGCCCCAAAGCCAAATTTCCTTCTACCAGCTAGAGGAGAAGAGGGGTCTGAGACTCCGCACTCATCCTCCTCCATGCTGCCTCTAGAAACTCTCACCCTCCAACACCCTGCAGGGAAGGGCCTTGAATAAGCAGGGTGGCCAGGTCCTCAGTGGAGCAGCCTGCATGCCCGGGCTGAGTTCTAGGGCATATGGTCTCTGAGTTAAAGTCTGGCTGATGCTGGAGAGAAGACCTTGGCCTGCAGGCTAATCCCCTGTTGTGCTTGGACTTGGGACCTGTCTGGGCCTTGGAGAGACACAGAGCCGTGAACTGAGACAATAGTGAGAAAGAGGAGAGGCTTTGGGGGAACAGGACAGGGGTGGAAACTGAGCCATGTCTCCTGTCTCTACTACCCAAGCCCTGCATCCACCTTCACTCAGCCCCACTCCCACCCCCACTCCTTCCATCCCATTCTGTCTCTGGCTTGTGCTTCTGCATTGAATGAAAGGAGAGAGAAAGAAAAGGAAGGAGAAAGGACTGGGGGAAGGGATGTCCACTTTACCGATGTTGCTGCGAAGCAATTCTCGTTCTGTGAATGAAGGTGATGTGGGTTCAGGATGGAGGAAGGGGGTGGAGAGAAGCACTGGGTAGGGCAGCCTGGGATGGAGTTGCTATGGAAACAGCAGCCTGCCAGGAGTCCTGCCTTCAAAGCCAAGGTGCGTGTGTGGCAGGTTCCTGGGGGAGGCTGGTGGTGCATGCAGGGAGCAGTTCTGATGTGAGCCCCCCTGGGAATCATCTCCTGGATTCCAGATCAAAACCCTAACTGGAATGGGAAATGGCATCATGAGATGCTTCTGGCAGATACCCCTCAGCCTTGAGCCCTCTTTAGTGAAATGCCAGGCAGAGAAGGGGCAGAAGCACACTGGCAACAGTGAGGAGGGCAGGAATGGGAGTCCTCTGGGCTACCTTCCCTCCATACCATCTGCGGGAAGAATGGAAGGGGCTCTTCCTGTGGAAGAGGAGCAGGTGAGGGTGGGGGTGGGAGGTTGTCTGGTCTTCAGGTGGGGGTTAGGAGCCAGCTCCATAACAGTCATTTGAGGCCTTTTCTCTACCTTCTCACTCCCTGTTGTACTTTGTAGCATGAGAATAAGAGCTGTGAGATAACCCAACAGGCTATGTCTGAGATCCTGTAACACTGCCAGGACTGCCATTAGGGTGACCCCTCTGGCTACCAGTGTGCATATGGCCCAGCTCTTCTGTGGAACCAAGAGACAATTTGGTGCTGTTGGAGGAGAATGGAAAAGGAATAGGCCAGACTGGATTGTGAACAGGTGAGGACTGTGTATTGAGTCACAGCAGGGGCACGGATCTTCCTGTGGGGATTAGAGGTTGTGCCAAGGACTGGATTTTGGGGTAGGCTTATATAAGGCTAAATAAGGAAGCAAAAATTAAAAAAAAAATAGGTTATGATCTGTTGGGGCCTAGGGCAATGTTCTTGGTTAGGCCCATCGTGGAATGTTCCACCTATTTTGAGGGTCTACTATCCCCTGGGGACCAAGGGTGGTGTCAGGGCAGATTGGAATAGCCTGCCTGAGGACAGGTATGTGGTCAAGCTTGTTTGTGTGCACCTGGGGTCTTGCTTGACCCTAAGGAATAAGGCAGGACTCAGTCCTTCAGAGGTAGTAGCCCAGGGAGGCAGTGTGGCTGAGATATGGCCTCAGTGGGTGGTACTTGTCTGATGTAGGGCTGCCTACCCCTCTGTAAACCTGAGGGTCTTAGCGGAACCAAGGAGTCTCAGCTTTATTTGGCTTGGTGCCAGGCTACCCACTCAGACCTTTCCAGAGACACCAGGCTATTCAGAGCAGCTCTCAAGCCCGTCATGTGCCAGCCATGGCAGTGGATTGAATCTAGCAAGAAGATGCACTGTGTATCCAAGGTTAGAAACATGAGTGCCAGGGGCTTGAGTACTAATCTTTGAATTTTCACTTTGCAGTTTTTAACTGGGTGAATGACTGGACAAGTTCCCTGAACCAAGCCTCTGTTTTCTCATCTGCAAAATGGGGCAACATCCTTAGCTTATGTGAAGAGGATTAAGTAAGGAAATATGCTTGAATCTATTAATCTGGGTTCTTTTTTTGGGGGTGGTAGGGAAACTCAATAAGGGTCATTGTTCTTAGAGGAGACCCAGAAGATGGAGGTAGAAGAGTGGTACTGAAGATGTTGGAGAAAAGGAAAACCTGGGCTGACAAGAGAATCAAGGAAGGCTTCCAGGAGGTGGTAACTGACATGTGCCTGCAGGAAGGACGGCTGTGTGTGACAGGGAATGAACCACTAGTAAGTAAAGACATTTAGAGACTTTTAAAAATCATTCCTTCCCTTCAGAAGTTAGGTCTCTCTCTCCCTCTCTCTTTCTTTCTTTCTTTCTCCCTTCCCCTCTCTCTCCATCCCCCATTCTCCTTCTTCTTCCTGTGGATTTCCTAAGGTTCTCTCACCCACCTTGGAGTCCTGCCCCAGGGCTCCCTCTTCCTTTTTCTTTCATTCTTACTCCTAGTCCACCTCCTCCTCCACCTCCTCTTCCTCCCCTGCAGGGAGCCTCTGTGCTTAGACCAGTGGTTCTCAATCAGAGATGGTTTGGAGGTTCGGTCTTTCTCCATTTGGCAACGTTTGAAGATGTTTTAGCTGTCACTGCTGCAGAGTGGGGGACTTCCTTCCAATTTCCAAGGGGTGGAGGTCAGGAGTGCAGTTACCTACAGTGCAGGGCACTGGAGGAAGCTGTGCTGAGGATGAGGAAGATGGGGGGAGCCCTGCCCTTCTTCCACAGAGGTCTCTGATCTTCACCCTCCAGTCTTCTACTCCAGCTCCTAGTGCCCTCCGGCCTCACACGACTCAGCACTCTGTTCACGACACCCCTTCCCCTAGAGTTTCACCCCCTCTCCATCCTCTCCCTTGGCAGGGACTGTGAAGGCCTGTCAGGCGGGAGTCAGCCTGTGGGCTGCACGAGGCTTCGGAGATGGAGCTGCCCGCTGCACTCAGAGCTGCCTGCCCACTGATTGGCTGAGACTGTTGTTTCCATGGTGATTCCAGCAAAGCCCAGGCTCCCCCCCCCTCTGCCTCCCCCCACAGGCCCTATTCAGAGAGCTGCGACAAGCAGGTTAATAAAACAGGAGCCGCGTGAGGAGCTGGGCTGTGGGCCGAGGTCCCAGCGTGGTGGCCCGCCCAGAGGAGAGAAGGACAATGGAGGTGGGGAGTGAGGAGCTGGCTTGCTGCTCAGTGCGTGCCCTCCCCAGTCCAGCCAATCGAAGGGCTCCACCCACTGCAGGTGCTAGGGCTGCATCAGGCCTGAGGGATTTGGGGTTCATCTTCTGGAATGCACATTCCCCAAAGTGGCCTCTGGGGGCAGTGTCCCCTCCTCCGTCAGGAGCTCTAATTGGAAGGAGGAGCCGGCATCTCTCCTGGAAGGAGAGATGGAGACAGAGAGAAGAAGCAGCGAGGAGTCGGGCCTAGGAAACAGAGTTGATGAAGTGAGGTTGAGCAGCAGTGGAATTGAGCTTAGGGAAGAAGAAAGCAAAAGAGGAGATTGAGGAAAGAGATGAGAATGAGTCAGGGGAAGGGAGGAGGAATTGGATGAACTGAGGGTGGAACACGGGGGAGACCGAAGCATGGAGGTGAGGCCCGGAGGCCAGCAAGGCCTGGTGGAGTGAGGGCTTGAGATAGAAGGTGGAGATGAAGCTGCCTGACATCCTATTTTGGAGGCTGAGATCTGAGATCACAGTTCAGAATTAACTGGAGCATACACGTCCTGGGCACTCTTATCCCCAGCTAGCCAGCCAAAAGCTGGGACTGGAGACACCTTACCGCTCAAGTGATAGTGAGCAAAATAGCTGAGAGAGTGGGGCTGGGAGTTTGGCCTAGTGGTTAAAGTGCTTGCCTAGCATGCATGAAGACCCGGGTTCGATTCCTCGGTACCACATACATAGAAAAAAGCTGGAAGTGATGCTGAGGCTCAAGTGGTAGAGCTCTAGCCTTGAGAAAGTCCAAGGACAGTGCTCAGGCCCTGAGCTCAAGCCCAGGACTGGCAAGAAAAAAAAAATAGCTGAGAGAGAATGCAAGGCTCTGAATTCAAGCCGCAGTACTGGCACACAGGAAAAAAAATAAACAAACAAGGTAGAGGTGATAAATAGACATGGGAGCTGCAACACAGTGAGGAGATGGAGAAAGAGGGCTGTGTGGAACCTGTGATATCAAGGGAACATCTGGAGTGAGACGGCCTCCCTTGGACTCAACATGTGTCCTCTGAACACAGCATGGCTCCTGGAGAGACTGAAGAGGTGTATGTGAGCTGTATCATCAGTGCCATGGATGAAGGAGCTGTCAACACTCAGAGTATGCTTGTGTGTAATCAACAACCCAGAAACACTGATGCCACACCTCTCTGCTCTATCCACCCTGAGTGCTTACTGTTGGTATGACATGATCTCATTGAGCACTTAAAACAGTCATCCTTTAAGCCAGGGCTAGTGGTTCAGGCCTGTAAACCTAGCTGCTCAGGAGTTCTGAGGATCATGGCTCAAGACATCCTAGAAAGTCTGTGAGACTCTTATCTCTAACTAACCACTGAAAAGCTGGAAGTAGAGCCATGGTTCACGTGGTAGCTACTAACCTAGAGCACAGGAGCTCAGGGAGACCACCCAGGGCCTGAGTTCAAGCTCCAGGACCACCCCCCAATGAAAACTAAAATAAAAACAATCTTTTGACACAGGCTCTGTTACCATTCGTCAGAGGTCTAGAGAGATTGAGTAATTTGTCCAAGGTCACATAGCTTTGATTACAAAAGCTGACAATGGGTCTGGGTAGTACTGGCAAGAAATCCAAACTTCAGATTAGTGGTGTATATAGG